>NC_143564.1:62597500-63255000 GCF_054136105.1 Typopeltis vanoorti | reverse complement strand
GATGGTGATGAGATTCCGCATGGAATTTCGCCAACCAGATGGTAACCTACATTTCTCAGTTTATAGAAAGAAGACTCATACAGGCCATTATATCCATGCGGAATCTCATCACCATCCCAGTCAAAAGGCAGGAACTATTAAAACACTGGTTCATTGGGCCCACTCCTTTTGTTCTTCAGACGATTATTTAAATTTAAACATTATTTAAATTCAGGGGATATTAAATTCCACACTGTTTTAAAACCGAATAAGAAACTCAAAGATCGGAATCAAAGAGTTTCATGCCGAATAACGTATCGGCGACCACTAGTGTAAGCTAAAGCACGTAGTTCAAGTACGTAGTACAAACTAGGGCAACTCGTTGCATTGCCTTGCTAAAAAGAGATCATAATTTATTACTATATGGCAGTGGTGTTCAACCTTTTTTACTATGCGAGCTACTTTTCTATAAAAAGTTATTCGGCGATCTACTCTCTTATATATAAGTTAATAGGCGATCTACTCTCTTATATAGATCACGTTACCCCAACCTGTTATCTGATTATGCACAAATAAACAACTAAAAAAAATACACAACTAAAAACTTTATCTTTTAATTATTTTAATACAACAAATATTTTAATACAACAAAAAAAAACCAAATATATTGGAATAAAATATTTATTTCTCTATTTTGGAAAACCAAAGTTAGAAAAAACAACAGATTGATTGCAAACTCACAAGTTACAGGGAATGCTGGTTGATTAAAAAAAAAGTTAACGTGAAATTTGGCATTGTTTGGACCTCGCAATATTTTCATAGTCAAGTTGATATGAAGAAGTGGCCAATCACAGACAATCATCCAAATGATCATTTGTAATTTGGTTTCTTAATTGATTTTTTATGACTGTCATATTTGAAAAAGCGGATTCTGACAAGTATGTCGATCTGAAACACGACAGAATTTTTCACGCAATATCAGTTAATATTGGGAATTTTTCATGTGCATACTTCCAAATGACTTCATTGTTTATTGATTTTAAATGTAAACTATTCTGAATGTTTATTATCTCAAGTTCTACTTCAGCTTGGTTTATATCAAACTGCCCACTAATTTTATTTGAAATTTCTGTGATGTTCAAGTTTTCTTGAAATGGATTATTGATAAAAGATACAATCATTTCAATTTTATTAAAATCTTTAAATCTTGAATTTATTTCTTCCTCAACTAATTCTATTTCATGAATAAATTCTTTTAAATCATAGCAAAGCATTTCTTGATTTTGTTCAAAAAATTTTAATAAATATGGGAGATGTCTAAATTTGCGGTCATTTATATTTTTCTTTAATAAAAGTAAGTATTGATGGAAAGTTTTTATTGAACTTAACATGTCAATTAAATTTTTATCTCTACCTTGTAACTCTAAATTTAAATTGCTTAATTTCGTACAGAAATCTACTAAAAATGATTAAGTGTAACAACCATCTTTTATCACTCAATTGTGGATAAATATCTCCTTTTTCATCAAGAAAATTTTTTATATCGTTAATTAATACAAGGAATCTTTCTAAACATTGACTTCTGCTGAGCCAGCGAACATTATTGTACAACAGAAGTTCCCTATCATCATCTGCCTGTAATTTTAATAACGACCGTTGCAGGGCTTTTCCTCGAACAGAATTTATAATTTTAAATGTAATATCCAAAACTTCTTTTGTGTTTAATCTTTTACTACACAGTACTTGTTGGTGAATAATACAGTGGTATGTTACAAAATCTGGATGTTTGTCATCATTTTAAATAATGAAATGAAGCCTGATTTATTACCTATCATTGCATTAGCAAATTCATCAAATGCCAAAAAAAATCTTCTCCCCTAGTCCTTCCCAATAATGGTATAATTTTCAAAAGTTCTTCTTTGCTTGAATAATCTTGAAATACCATGCGAATAAATACCATTAACTGAGCAATATCAGTGAAGTCGTTTGATTCATCAAATTGTAATGCAAACGCAACACACTGGTGAATGTCTGACATTAACCTGGCCCCGAAACTTTTCTCTGGCAATTGGAACTCTTCCTTTCGGCAATTTGAAAACTTGTCTGCAGCCTAGAAGTAGTCTCTCTCTAGTGATGTCTCAAACCGAGAAGCTCCTTTCTGGAAGCGGGAAACTCTTCTCTCAAGCAACGTGGATCCGGCAGTCTCTCTGACGGCGACTCTAGACCAGGCAGCCTCCTCTCTAACAGCAATTCTGGAACCAGGAGCCCTTCTGCTTGCTTCAGTCCCTTTTTATTAGGCCTCCTCCGAGACCTCGCATGAAGTTTGGCAACCCCCAAAGAATCGGTATGAGTCTTTCATCTTAAGTTTCAAGTTCGGCATGACTTTTGTTCTCCTCCGCTTTCTTTTGATTGTAAGTTGCCAGCCATCGGAAAGTTGTTTGAACTCTTTCTGACTAATGTCGGAGATGTTTACACTTGGAGCCTGCAAGCTTTTCTCATACATACACGTTTCAATAACAATCTTTCTAATGCTGCCATGTACAGCTTCAGCAACAAAAACATTGCCTTTGTGTTTAACACAACTAACATATTCTTATTAAAGCAGTATATACAGTTAGCTTCAAAAGAGTTATTTACAAAAACATCTATTACAAACTATACCGAGACAAACAAAGTTTATTTTTTTTACAATATTCACATGGGACTTAACCTAAGTAAAAAATCGATGTAATGTGCTTTGGAATATTTAATATTTAAGCTACAATCGAGTTTTTACATTTTGCTTATAATCGTATTCACTCGGCTTGCTGTTTGACTTCCACTGATCCGAATTAATTCATTTACCCGGACTTATAAAAAAATTACTGATTTGACAATTTTAATGAAAAATAAATAAACAGTAGCAATACGCTTAAAGCGAATTAAAAATAATACAAAATAATGATAAATAAAATATGTTTTCAGTTTTAATTAAATTTGTAAGTAAGGAGGAATACACAAGAGATCGACCAAAAATCGCTCCGCGATTGACGGTTTGAACACTCCTGCTATATGGGATATCATAAAAACATATGCACAGAAATGCTGCTTTAATGACGTGCTTAAGAGTAGGTTTGAGATAAGATCTGGTGTGAGACAGGTTTGTGTAATGTCTTGGTTTATGTTTAACATAGTCATTGATTGGATTATGAAAAAAGTTACAAGTATAAGAGAGGAATGAAATGAAATCTTATGTCATAGTTAGAAGATCTAGATTATGCAGATGACATAGTCTTGATATCACCACAAGACAATGATATACAAGTCTTCCTATTTTGCTTGTACAAATAGCTGAAATGGTCTTCATATAAATGACTAAAACAAAAGTTCTTAAATCGAAATGAAATGTCGCATATAAATTAAAATCAATCAGCATGCAGTAGGAGAAGTTATGAGTTTTACTTGGGAGCAATTGTAGGTTCTTTCCCAAGTATGTTGAATTTTATCTGTTAGTTCTACCTTCAGTGGAACTAACAAGGATATAATATAAAGATTGACATAAGCAACTATTGCTTTCAAAAAAAAAAAAAAAAAAAAAAATAGGGAAATCATCCAAATATAATAGTAAAACCAAACTAAAGATTTTCAGTAGCATGTTAACCTTCCTACCAGCCGAGATGGATGAAATAGCGTGACCAAATTGCACTTATTATCCATGTTATTCAATGGATGTTACAGAATCATTTCCAGATTTAGCTGGATGTGTATAGATGTCATGGATAGTTGAGGGTTAAGGCCATATTATTATATGGATCAGAGACCTGGAAAATGACCAGAAAACAGGAAGCTAAATTAAATAGTTTTCAAACAAAATGTCTGTGTAAAATATAAAGTATTTTGCTCCAACAAATGATGACTTATATGAACTAGCACAAAAGTATCACTGATGAAATAAAAAATGCAGATGGAAATGGATTGGACATATACTGAGAATGGAAAGCAGAGGGATTTCAAAAGTGACTATGATATGGATCCTAAGAGGAAAAAGGAAAAGGGGAAGGCCTAAAAAAAGGAAAGAATGGCTGGCTGGCTGGGAGAACTGGAGAGAAGCTGAATTGGTGGCTTGAGACAGAATATAAGGCAAGAGGATAAGTAAGTAAAGAATGGATAATCAGGAAATGTGAGCTGAGAACATTTTGAAGAAGTTGATAATTGAGCTTCTGTTGGAAAAATGAATACGTAATATGTTTGGAGATGGAAATGAATAAGAAGTTTCAAGGATGAAGCTTCAGACCATATAATATTTGTAAACTGGATATGGAAAGTTTTCTAAGTTTGCATCATCCTCCCTTTTTTTTTTTTTTTTTTTTTTTTTTTTTTTTTTTTTTTTTTGAAGGGACAGATGCAAATGAAATTATGAGGAAAATGGCATGTATAGGAGTGAATTCCTTTTGAAACCATAGATTGAAAATTTCATTTCTTCTTTCCAAATTGTGACCTCAGTAGTGTGGCCTGGAATAGTTTGTTACAGTGAACTTCTTTTATCATGGCATTGTACCTACAAGGCTCTGATCAGAATCCTTTCAGTAATTTGTTATAATGAGTGAGTTAGTTATAGCTGTGTTTGCTATAATTTCTCAGCTGTACTTGTTTGACAGTGCCACTTGGTGCTCCTTCCAGAAACTCTTTGCAGAATATTTTAGTGGCATGATTACTTGATTACCTGCTTGAATGACCTGGAAACCAAATGAAGTATTTTCTGCTAGGTTTGGTCCAGTAAAATATCTAGCTTGCACAATAACTATCTAGTCTAGCCATAAAACTGTTACAACTTGAGCAGTGCATAACCCTTTAATCTATCAGTAAATCATTTACAGCTTTCATATACAAACCACATATATAACATACATACAACAGCACTCAATGTTCGAAATGTTCCCCTTTTGCCTTCACACATGCCTAAACACTGTGAGGCCACATATTAATTGTGACATGCACAACATCCAACGAAAACGCTGCCACTTCTCACTCCAAATCCACCATGTTGGTGATGCTGGGGGTGTCATTTCTTGCAGGCTATTCTCTCAGGCTCTGACCACAGTGTGAAGTTCAACAGATTCAGATTGGGACTTCCAGATGGCCAATTAGACAGTGATATGTGGGCAGGCACATTTGCCTGCAACTACAGTTGTGTGGTCCTCTTGCCTTGTGTGGAGGGGCTGAGCCATGTTTTTAGGTCCACTACCTACCACGAAAGAAGGTGTTGGTCAAGGGGTATACCACAGGTTCCAGCACAGTGTCTCTTGATACACTTTGGCAGAGGTTTTGACCCCTTTCTCATAGAAATGTACCTTGGATAACCCCCTGATATGTCCCCCCCCCACTCAACCATCACTGATGCGGGATGATGACCTCTCTGAAATCTGGGTGCTGTGCAACCCTCTAGGGCATATACCCATTCATTTTAATGGTTAAACTACTGTTCAAGGGAAATCTCAACTGTGAAGAAGATATCTCTGTGTCTGTTGTTGAAGTACCTCCAGAGAAGTGCCTTTGATTTTATCACCCTTTGCCACATACATTGTGATGTTGGGAAGTGTCCAGTAGAATGACGATAGTCTTTCACCCCCCTGAGTCATCAGTTAGTATATGCAACATCGTTCTCTGTGAAATGTTCATCTCTCGCAACATCACTTTCTGCTTTCTCACAGGATTATGGGAGAGGCATGCCTTCACAGCCCTCACAAGTTGTTGAGTCCTAATTCAGCATGGTTAACCTGTTCTTTGGCAATCAGATATATTTTCTGTATCGTTATAATGGTTAGTAGTCTGCTACATAAATATCCTACTGATCCTGAGTATTTTTAGCATTGTGAAAATAACAGGTGGCTGCATTCCAACCCTGTGAGGTGCTATTACAGCTACATGGCTCTCATACTCTCTCTCTCCTCACTGCATGTTAATCCATACAGTTAGACAACTCTCTCTCTCTACTGATAAACATACGAATGTTGACTGCACACAGTGACATTAATGTAACTGGGTTCGTGCAATTCCATGAGCATTGTGGGGGTATATGGAAGTTGTAACAGTATTTATGGCAAGACTGTGTATTTTAAAACTGTACCCTTGAAATGTTGGATCCCACCATGCAGTTGAACAATGTAACTTCTCTGGTAATATCATTTATATTGCATTAGGATGTGGAGGTATTAGGATGAAGTTTTTGGCTGTAACAGTCCATTGGACCTAAGATATATAAAAAAGATGGGTTGTATTTTGAATGAAATGTATCCTACTTAAAAGTATATGATGATTATGTTAAAAAAAATTAGGTACATGTGAATACAAAAAAAGTTTGCTATTTGAACTTGGAATTTTTATTGTAGGTATATCTTCAAACATTTACTTATTAATAATAGAAATTTAACCTTATTATCTAAGTTATATAAGTTTTAGTTTATTGCTCAATTTTAATAATTTGGAATTTAAGGTTTTGAGTTTGGAAAAACAGAAAAAGCAGAGCAGAGTAAGGATGAACTTGGACAGTCTGACAGGAGAAGAAGTAGATAGTGTTACTAGTGGCCCAGAAACAGTAGAAAAAAGAACCAGGTTTTCACTCTCTCAGGATCAAGAATCTATAGGTATGTAATACATAGCTTATTTAATCAACCTCACTATTCAGCATTCTTATTTTTTTAATTTATTTTTATTATTTATTTATTTTGTTAATGCTAACAGTTTGGTATTTTTATGAATGAAACTATATTTTAATATAATAAACTACATGAATTTTGATCTTTTCAGGCTCATTATCTGCACTAACATAATATTAATAATTATAAATTAATTACTATGGATGGACTGGGGCTCTTCTATGCACATCGTGGCCACAGATCTACACTGATGTCATCAGCGTAGACCTGTGGCCACAATGCTGAAAAAGTATCTCATGATCTTTGAAAGAACAAGAGTAAAGTGTCATGCTTCCATGTGTCATTAGAACCTCCTTTATAGTGTGATAAACTCGATGTGCTCACTTTTAAGTGATCATAATTCACTGTTATTGACTGACTGAATTTACTAAACCTCTCTCGAGATTAAAAAAGATAGAAGGTAGAGATATGTATGAATCTCTAGAGATCAAACCTGGAAAGTTTGATTTCTAGAACAGGAATTCCAGATTATATAAATCCTTAACCAAGTAGACATGCTGTAGAGGTACAACCTTTTGTGGATGAAACTGACAAAAATTAATGGTTATGCATGTCTCTGTCTTCAGAGACATTTGTTTGGAATAATTATTGTGCTTACTCCATGAATTTAGCAGACTTCAAATAGATTAATCACAATCTTTATAATAGCTAATATTTCTATTCTTTTAATTCATTTAATATAGTTCAGCCATATGGGGCAATTTATTGTAAAATGCTGCACTTTTATTCAAATTATTCATAATAACTAAGTTTCAACTTTCCATTTTAACATAAGACTCACATAAGGTGTGTCTCTACATATCTGTACAGTACCATAAATTTTTCAGGATTATATAATTTGTCTTGAATTCATTCAGCAGGTATCATTTTGTTTTAATTTCAATGTCAGGTTTTGAAGATAATTTTTCCTTAATACTGTTGCAAAGAAAAAACAACAAAAAGAAAAAAAAAACATACTGGCAATCATTCAGTTTCAAAAAAAAAATCAGCTGTAACATTCCCCCCCCCCCAAAAAAAAAATATATATATATATACATATGCATTTGTAGGACTTCACAAATACACTTGCCCACTTGCCTGTGGTAAGTAAATTTTTCTAACTGTTGAGTAGCTGCAGAATGAACAAAACAGAATACTTTTTATTTAATAGAAAATAACTTTCTATACAAAATCTTTTTTTAATTTTAAGACAACACAGAGAAAGATGTGTAATATAAAAGGCCACTCTAGCAATTAAAAAGTCAGTGTAAGAAATCATATTTTGTAAATATCAATGTTATTATTTATTGACTAATCCCTCTTGTAATGGCTCTCACACAAAGGAAATGTTCTCTAAACAGTGATACAGCTTCTCTAATCACTTTATGAAACTCCTGTTGGACATATCATTAAAAAAAAAAAATAGGAGGGGTCTTAGGCAAATAGGAATTTGCATAATTTGTCAACCTCTGTATACAGGGAGATCAAAATTAAAGTATCCCTGTTTAAGGCCTTGTGAAGTGCCATCCAGTGATCCAAATTCCTGAAACTTTGCAGGAATACATTGTGCATCATGTGGAAGCAATATATGAGGGAAAAAAAAAAGGTAGTTCCAAAATTCATCACCAGGGGCATTGTAAACACCAAATGCATGGAATTTGCATATCACGCAACTCTTGGCAGGTGCCAGGAGGGTTTAAAAAGATGAACACAGAATTTTTCCCCTTCATTCTGGTTGTTAATACTGTTCACGATGATTGCACTAACCTTTCCTTGAAAATGTGCTTTGCTCGTGAAGCTGTACTATCTAAATAATTGCAATGCTGTTTCTGTACTCTGTGAATTTTGTCTCCTGAACAAATGTCGATGAGATCCACTATCTCCATGTTCTCTCCAAGAGGTATTATGATATGATAAACAATTTTGTTATGCCACAGATACAGCAGTACCTGTGCATTGATTCAGTCATTTTCTGGGGATTTCTCAAAGACAGGGTTTATTGGGATCATCCTGATAACTTGCCAACACTGAAAGATGGCATAATGCAGTATGTGCACAGCATCGGTCCCAACCAGTTGTGTTCTGCTGTTTAATACACTGTGGAAAGGATGCAGTTTGTGGCATACTGGGAAAGGCAGCACATTGAACAGTACAGCCCAGGAATTCATAATGGAAGTGAATAAAAATGTGTTATTTATGCTTGTGTTGCTTTTCTCCTTCTTACACACATGGAAAATTATATCTACATTCACTACGTCATACAGCACCCCTGGGACAAATTTTGGAACTACATTCCCTTTCAGATATCACTTCTACACGATGCACAATGTATTCCTGCAAAGTTTCGCAGCATTTGGATCACTGGGCAGTCTTCCTTAAGGCCTTAAACAGGGATACTTCAATTTTGATTATCCTGCATATGCATGTTAAAGAAAAATAAAATTACTTCAGATAAACTTCCCACCAAAGTTTCATTATATTCATTATATATAGACAGAGATTTTTCTATATGTAGAGAAGAAATATTAAAAAATAGGAACGTATAGAAAAATATAAGAAAGAGTTGGAAATAATTCCCTTTAAGAAATAAAGAATTTTGTGGCTGTATTTTATGGATTTCTTATATGTTCAGGTTTTTATTGAGAACTTTGTATATCTTCACTGTTTGTGAAGGTTGAATGAAAAGCTATTTTTTGTTTGTGTCAAACTTACAGTTGTGAAGGAAAAATGCTGGAACATTTCAAATATAACATTTTCTATTTCTGTACTGGATAGCTGAGTTTTATGAAGAACACTTGCTATTTTTGGTACTTGTTCTAAGTAGTAACTGAATATGTTAGAGAAGGCATATAGTACATTGGTATGAGTTGTCATTTTGCCCATGTGATTGTGTAAGAAAATGTGTTGCTGCTGTTTCCCTTAGTGAACTTAAGCATTGCTGAGAATCTTATGTTCTGATTTTTTAGAGAAATATTTGTCACATTTCTTGTGAATGTCTCTAAGATAAATTGAGTCTCTGACTGAGATATGTTGACTTCTGCCTTTGCAGTGTATTTAATGCAAGAGGACCCAATCTTTTAAGATATGGTATGTGTGTATGAAAGAGAGAGAATAAAAGGGTCACTACTGTTTTAGTACAAACTTATTTTATATATTGTATTTGTGCGTGTGTGTGTGTTTGCATGTATGTATACTTTGTTAGTAAAATATATAAAAAAGAAAACTTAGTTTTCATGTATTTGGCAGTGAAACACCAAATGCATAGGCCTCAGAAAAGAACCTGTAAAAAGTTTAAGGGGAATTTATGTAAAACTCTAGGGTGAAATATATAAATATATATATATAAAGCACTCCCTAGAAAATTAACAAGGTGACAGAACAGAGCCCTATTCTCTTTCTCCTGTACATAAACGACATTCTCTGAGTCACCACTAATCCTATCTACATACCATCCTTTAATCAGATGAGAATTATCTGGTCACCTTCAATGCCTCCAAGGAATCTTGCATTTTCTCTCACTAAAGGGATCTCAGCTCACCTATCCTTTACCCTCATTAATACACAGATCGCCTGACAGGATAAGATCACTTTGCTTAGACTAACATTTATCTCCAGCTTCTTCTACTATAAACACATCTTTGGCTTCTTTGGCATTCAAAAAATTAGGCACTCAAGTATTTTACATCCACCCAGCTACTAATTGTATTCAAATCCTAAAGTCACCCATCCCTAGAATACTGCTCTCGCATTTGGTCTCATGCACTTAAAACCTCACTAAAAATCCTTGACTGTCCTGAAGAGAGCAGTTTGGTTTTGATGATCCCTCCACAGATGCACTGTTTCAATACTGTGTCTATACTATAGGTACTTCAATGGTCACTGCTCCGGCAACCATCATTCCTCCAGTTCCTGTTGTGTCTATTAATACAAGAGATGCTTAGCAGCTGCTTAGCATTTCTTTTCTTTTCAGTACAAGAACCTGTTTCTCTTTTATCTTATCTACTTTTGTCCTCTGGAACAGCCTTCATAATGAAGTTATTCCCAAAGAACTGCAACCTGCAGTTCTTCAAGGAAAACGTCAATAAACGTCTTTCTCAGTCCTCACTTGCACTCCACACATGGTGCTGATATGCTTATAGGTCTTTCCACCTGTCATATGGGTTTAATATATAAAAAAAAAAGAAATATGTGAATCCTACCCACAAAAAATAGACTGTGCCTATAGTACTGTGGATTAGCTCTGGGTAAAGTAATTTGGGAATCCACTGCTTGAGATCAAACATGGAAGTTTTTAGTTATTTCAGGCCTCTGTTAAGCAGGATTTTGTAGTCTTGCACCTGGCAGTGTAGTTCACCCATCATCGAAGGACTTTTACAAACCTCAGTGTCCCAAGTGGGATTCAGACTCGTACTCTGTTGGTTAGAGTGTGGTCATTTCATTCACTAAGATAATATCACTCCTTTGATCTTCATTTAGCCAACCTTTGTAGCAATGTATTTATTTTGTTTACATTAAATGTTTCTTTCTTTCTTTTTTTTTTTAAAATAGGCTTGAGTCTTTTCTTTATAATTTATATCAAGTGAATTTTGAAATATTGATTATTGAAAGGGGTTTATAGTACTATTAGTTGATGAAACCATTATAAACTTTAAATTAGATGTTTATTTGCCTGCGTATTGATTTTGAATGCTGCTGTTGAAGATATTGGAAGACAAGGAAATGAATTATTTCACCCTAGGTAGTAGTATTGTTTCTTTCTATTTTTAATTTTTTTGATAGGAAATCAGTAAAAGGATAATGTCTTGCAAATCAGTAGCAAATTCTCTACATTGGTGTCCTGACATATATTTCATTTTTCTCGATGTTATTAAGGTTTTCCATTTGTTTAGCTTCTCCCGAGACTGCTTACCCATCAGACATAACTCTGCTGGTGAGCAAAGTTATTTTGTACACGTTTTTTTTTTTTTTTCTTTTTGGATGGTGTGTTGGTTTTAGCAATTCTTGTTGCATTTATAGATCATGTAGTCATTTATAATTGTAAAATTGAAATTTTGTTAGATTTTTTTTATGTTGCTCCCACCCACAAAAAGTTATTTTCAAACCTATTGTGCATTTTGTACTCTGGGTGGTCTAAGGATATTTTTTTGTATTTTTAATTTATCTGTTTACATTGTCTACAAACCCTGCTCTAGAGACCAAGCATGGAACACTTTCAAGCCACTTCAGGCCTCCAGTCAGAAATGGAAGTGATCTCATACTGGGGGAAGAAATTCATCTCCTACCTAAAGACCATCACAAACATCTATGTCCCCAGTTGGATTCGAACTCACAGCCTATTGGTTGGAGTGTGGGTACACCAACCACTTGGCCAGCCAGACAGATACTTCAATAAGCATAGATCTAATAGATGAGCTTAGGTGTTGAGCAGTATTCATAACTTATTTTTGATGGTATTAACACAATACCAAAAACTATTTTTATATTAAAAAAAATGTTTATTAACTGGCATATATTTTGCTGGATTTCAAACCAGCATTTTTAGAGCACAAAACAACATGCTATAATTTACATTCAGCAGTGAGCAAGTGAAAGTGGAATACTTTGAAAACAAAATACTTACCACAGCTACATGCAAGCCTATAGTGTGGTTATGCTTTGTTAATGATGTATTTGCCATTTGACCTGGTGGACAAGACACCTTGAATGCTTTTGTCACCTATTTAAACAACCAACACCCAATAATTCACTTCACAGTAGGAAAAGAATGTAATAACTGCTTGCCTTTTCTTGACACATTAGTCCTTGCCTTTCAGATAGTTCACTGTCTTTTTCGATTTACAGAAAGGCAACACACACACAAGAAGATATCTATATAAACAATCACATCATCATCCAGCCCAACAGTATGGTATTCTAAAAACATTTACATACAGAGCCAGAGCGATTTGTTCTAATGATACAGAACTTAAATATCTGCACCTGGGCAATGGCCAATTTCTACAAAAGAGATCAAATACTACATAGCCCCATTCCTTCTCCCTCGTCTAGCACACAAGAACAAAACATCACTATTCCTGTTCACTATGTCAAAGGTGCTGTCTTTTCTGATGTACCTCTGACATAGTGAACAGGAATAGCCAAAGTACTCCTAAAACATGGCCTTTGCACCACATTCAAAATCAGGAAAAAAGAAAAAGAGCGATTTGAAAACCGTAACGGATGTTAAAAGGGACGAAAGTGAGGTGAGAGTAGCAGAAAGAAACGAAATTGAGAGAACTAATGAAAGTAGAAATGGCGTGACGCAGAAATCGCAAGTGAAAAAAATCGAAAGAATAAATGATAGCGAAAAAAGAATGAATGATGGCAAAAGTTGGACTCATGTTGGACTGAAAGTACTGAAACAAAGAAAGATGAATGAGAGTAAAAGTGAGAAGAATGATAGCGAAAGTTGGACGCATGTTAGTCCGAAAGTACGGAAACAAAGAAAGATAAATGAGAGTTAAAGTGAGAAGAATGATAGTGAAAGTTGGATGTATGTTGGACCGAAAGTACGGAAACAAAGAAGGATGAATGAGAGGGAAAGTGAGAAGAGGGGGTCGAGAGTTAGAAAGATTTAATGATAGAGAGAATGTGTCGCAAGATTCGGAGTAAATTGGATTGGATGAGGCAAGAAATGAAATGGATGCAGAATGAAATTAAGAAATTCAGGTCAAAACTATTAAAATAAATCATGATGGCATGAAAGAGTTAACGAAAGATGAGCGAGTGGCGTTGTATGGCGACTACATTATTAAAGGTGTGCTAGAGGATAAAATGCACAAGGTATGTTTTCCAGGCAGTAAAATCAGTAGAGTGATTGAGGCATTGGATATGAGGCAAGAGCAAGCAAAAGAGTTAATTGTATTAATTGGTACAAATGATTTGAGAGAGAACAAAGAGCATGTCAGAATGAATGTCAGGAGGCTGCTTGGAAAGATAAAAGAGAATAGTGTGACAGGAAGGGTAGTCAGTGTGTTGCCTAGGTATGACTGTGGTGAAATGAGGTGGAGAGCAAGGATTATGAATGATATGCTGGCTGAAATGTGTGAGGAGATGGGAGTACAGTTTGTTAATGTGTGGAATGAGTTTGAGGGACGAAGTGAGCTGTATGGGAGCAATGGACTGCATTTGAGTGGTTATGGTGTGATTCGCTTGGAGAGACTGCTGCTGGAAGGTAGAGAAGTGAATAGAGAGAATGAATCGAGAGGGGAGTGATGTGGAAGAGCAGGTGAGTAAGACAGGAGAGATTGAAGAAGTGGAAATGAATGGGGAAATGAGTGGTACGAGTATAGAAAATGAGAGAATGGGTGTGCAAGAGGAGCAGGGAAACGGGGAGGCTCAGGTTGGACAGGGGTACACAGCATGAGAAAGGTGGATGCTCCAAGAGGAGGTGAGAGCATGTGTAGGCAGGAAAGAAATGGGATGACCAGGGATCAAGAGGAAACAGATGAAATTGAAAAGGGTTCTAAAATGAAGAAGCAGAAAGGGAAATGGCCCCAGTCCAGCATAGAGAGATCACATCGAGTGAGTGGTATCAGTGGAACTAGCTATAGATCCAGAAATGAGCTGTCGTGTTTGTATACCAATGCTAGAAGTATAAGAAACAAGGCGGATGAAATGGTTGCACTAATTGCGTCTGTTCACCCAAAGATTGTCGGAATAAGTGAGACATGGTTAGATGAGGACGACATCCTGACAGGAATAGAGATGGAAGGGTATGATATGTTTCGTGAGGATAGAAGGGGTAAAAAGGGAGGGGAAGTGCTATTGATGATAGAGAAAGAGTTATGTCCATATAAAGTAGAGATGCAAGACTGAAATAGTGTTAGTGGTTTTGTGGCAGTATGGTGTGAGATAGAGGTGAATGGAATCAAATACTTGGTGGGATGTTGTTATAGACATGGTAATGTGGATGGTGGTGATAGTGAAATGTATAGTCAAATAAGCCAAGGAAATAAGAAAAGGGTGATCATTATGGGTGATTTTAATTATGGCAATATAGACTGGAACGAAGAGATAGCAACTGGAAGTAAAGAAAATGAGTTTCTTGAGATATTGAGTGATAACTACCTCAGACAGTATGTAACAGAGGGTACACGAGGATTAAGGGTCTTGGATTTGGTCATCTCATCAGAGGATGTAATTATAAATGAGGTGTCAAATCATCCACCAATTGGTGAAAATGACCATGAGGTGATTACCTGGGTGGTTGCCAGCAGTGCAAGGACCCCTATGAAAAAAAGAGTATATGTGGAACTACAAGGGGGGGGGGTGATTATGAAGAGCTCAGGAGACAGCTTGCAGGTGTAGCATGGAATGAGGAGTTAGCTGGAAAAGAGATCAATGCAGCTTGGGGGATTTTCAAAAACTGTTTAGTAGATACAATGTCTAAATGTAATCCAAGGGTGAGAAGGTTAAATAAGGTAGGTGTGAGATGGATGAATAAAGAGATTAAGCATGCGATACAGAGAAAAAGGGCATTGTGGAGGCAGCATAAGAGAAGTGGAAGTAACCAATTTCATGAGGTCCACAAAGACCAGGCTTGGTTGGTGAGAGTAGCTAAAGAGGAGGGTGACTTGGTTGGTGAGAGTAGCTAAAGAGCGGTATGAACAGCAGTTAGCTAATGAAGCCAAAAAGAATCATATGGAGTTCTTTCGATATGTAGCCAGCAAAAGAAAGAATGATTATGGAATGATGACATTGATTGGAGGGAATGGTATAAAGACAGCTGTTGCAGAATGTGTGGTGGAGATACTTAATGAGCAGTTCATAAAGATCTTTCAATCTTGTGAATGTGACTTCATGGAGAGATTGAGAGCAGTTGATGATGGGGAGGAGAGACTGACTGTAAGTGAGCAAGAGGTGTTTGGGGAGTTGAGTAAACTAGATGTAAATAAAGCTGTGGGACTTGATAATATATCACCGCGGATTCTGAAGGAATGTGCCAGAGAGTTGACACCTGCCTTGACATATTTTTTTAATACGAGTCTTGCACTTGGTCAAGTTCCTAAAGAGTGGAAGGAGGGCAAGATTGTGCCACTTCATAAAGGAGGTGATCGAACTCAAGCATCAAACTATAGGCCTATCTGTGTGTCAGGTGTTGTTGTTAAGTTGTTGGTGAGAACTAGAATCCAGAGTTGGGTTGACAACAATGGTATAATCTTTGATGGACAGCATGGATTTGCTAAAGGGAGGTCATGTTTTAGTAATCTACTTACTTATTACAATAAAGTGACTGCTTCCTTGGACAGAGGAGAAGGATACACAGTAATATACTTGGATTTCGCAAAGGCTTTTGATAGAGTACCTCATGATAAGTTGACAGTCAAACTAGAGCAGATGGGGTTGGATATTAGATTAGTGCATTGGATTGGGGACTGGCTGTCTGATAGGTATCAACAAATTGTGTATGGGGGTGGATATCCAGGAAAAGGAACGTCACTCGTGGAGTGCCTCAGGGGTCTGTTTTAGGGCCATTACTATTTAACTTGTATATTAATGATATTGGCGAAGATTTGGATGGAGATATTCAGTTGTTTGCAGATGATGCAAAGTTGGGATGAACCATAAAGAGTAGTGAAGAGGTTGTGGCCATGCAAGAAGACTTGAATAAATTGTGTGATTGGGCACAGAAATGGGGATGTGAGTTCAATGTTGCAAAATGTAAGGATTTAAAATTTGGAAAACGAAGTTGGGATGCAGAATTTATGCTTGGTGAGAATATATTGTTGGAGGTAAAGGAAATAAGAGATCTGGGGGTGATAGTGGATAAGGATCTAAAATTTAGGGGACACATCGCCAAAATAGTTGATAACTGGAAGCCTTTCTATCAGGATAACTCTTGAGGAGATCTGGACTACATCGGTGAGGCCCCTCTTTTGGTTCCTGGCCACAGGTGCCGACAGTCACTGAGAGCCTGGCAACTCCTGAACTTGGGAACATCTGAGCCCTGGGAACACCAGGGAACCCTCTTTTTCCTACTCACCAGGTCACTTAAATACCCTTTTCCTTTCTTTGTCTTTACTTTCACATTTTTTTACTACCATACATCCTTTGTTCTTCACTAATCCAGGCAACAACCTTCCTGCTGATTCATTACTTAACAAAGAACGATTCTTTTTCTTTTGTGTTGAGCACAATTGTTTTACAAGTAATATCAAAACCATACAAAAGTTATAATATATTATATATTATAACGTTTTTAAATAACGAAACCTGTGGTGAGATCATAATTAAAAGAAACACACCTATTAGGAAATGTATTATTAGCACATATTATTAACGTACTAAGTATCTTAGGACACACATGTCCTTAGATATTTAGGATGAAATATTTACAGTTAAATAATTTTCACTGTGGTTAATACATGTGTTTCTTTTAATTATATATTATAACTGTTTTTTCATATATATACTTTAGATTAACTTCCTGACTTAACACCCTTGTCAAACTGAGCATGATAAGTTATAGAATGACTTGTCGTGTGAGATAACACGATATCTCAATTCATTGCTATGATAACAGTGAATAAGATGGCTGAGTTGTTTGAGACAATGGGGGTTCAATTTGTAAATCTGTGGAGTGAATTTGAATGGAAATCGGAATGGTATAAAGCTGATGGATTACATTCGAATGGGATTGGTGTTGGGCATTTAGAAAGTCTGTTGTTTTCTGAGAAGGCACAGAGTCAAGAAGTTAATGTAGAAATGATCAGTGTCTACCTGTGAAGCAGGATAGCACAAACTAACAATGTATGGTAGGAGGAAGATGGATATGAGGTTGAAGATGTGGTTGCAGTAGCACAAATGATGGAATGCATAAAGGTGAAGATGTAACTTGTAGGAATGGAAATCAAAGTTGAGATCAGGGAAACGGGAGTAGTCAGCAGACCAAGGATGTAAGAAATCCATTGTGCTGTTTAGAAATTGTTATATGTCAAAAAAAAAAAAAAAAAAAAGGCTAGTTTTAGAGTCAGCCATGGCTATGAAGAATTCTCCTAACTGAACATGTATGACTGCTTTAATCTGCCAAGAAGTTGGGAAACTGTTATCTTAAGATCAACTTCTACATAGCTGTAATACTTCTTCTTTTACATTTTTTTTTTTAACATTAGAAAGTGTCAAATTAGGACTTTAGATCTTTTGTCTGTTACAATTTGAATTGTTTCACTTACTCGTTGTCGCATGTCAACTATAACATGCTGCTTTGTGCCCTGAAGATGCTGGTTTGAAATCCAGCGAAATGTAATCTAGTTAATAAACATCTTTTTTTTATAAAATAGTTTGTTTGGTGTTATTAATACTGTTAAAAATAAGTTATAACGAAGCATGGAAATCAATTAATTTCCATGTGAAACCATATCAAAATGGACTAATAAAAGGCAAATATATAGACTCTTGGGTGGTACCTATGTCTTTTAAGTAGTCCACATTAAGGCAACTCGTGAATGCTGAGAAATGTATTTCCCCCAAGTTCTCTCTCGCTGGTCAAACTTATGAAACTTTCATAAGTTTGACCAGTCGAATGCAGAAACTGCTACATTTGACTTTGAAATAATGCTGAATCTAATATCCACTTTGCTTATGTAATCTATATTTAAGTTTTGTAGAAAAGGAATATGATATCCCAAAGTGAAAAGTGGAAATCTGTTAAGAATACTATAATTATATGGTGTATATGGCATATTATATTGAGCAATACATCGTCCACATTTAAGTTGTAGGTCAGTGGTTAAAATTGTAGGAGACACACAGAAGGTTTGATGTAAAATCAGGTGCACACTATCTCCACCATTATTCATCATTTCTGTGATCACTTTACGAAGGGAAGGAGTATTAAACCTGATATCAGAATTGGAGATTTTAATCTCAGCTCTTTACTTTATGTAGATGATATACTCCTAAATAAATTGACTACAAGTCAATCTTTTTTTTCTGATTTATGCTTACGTGTAGACCTACACTTCACCGTGCAGGTATTCAAAACCAAATCTGACAGAATAGGTTGGATAATCCTTATTCCCAATTCTTTGTCTGTATATTGCATTGAACAGCTTGCCTGTTTTGAGGAATTAAAAACCCGAGTTTCTGGAAGGAAATAACCTCCATCTCTGTATGAGCCAGCCAACTCACCATTTGATAAAAAAATGCATGTTACAGGAGCTTCACATCATAGACAGGATTCGAACTCGGGTCTTTACTGAGCTATGGAGGTTCATGCTGAAAAATAAATCTAGTACAAGTCAGCCGTACCTCACAAAATTGAATAACTGTAACAAGTTTGGAAATTTAGCAGTGTTAAAATGTAGGATACCTGTATTAAATTTCAGATATCCCACAAATTATAAGCAGATAAATGAAAGTTAAAATGTTAATAATGCAGTATTTATAAAGTTGTTAGATAAACATTTGTTTCTTTCTATCTCACAGTCAAGATGTACATTTGGAGATGTTTTTAGTTTTGGCTCTTGAAGTCTTGCTTACGTATGAAATAAATTCCTTTATATTAGTTTAAATTGAAGATTATATTTGTATCTAGACAAATGTTTTTAAAAACATTCAAATGTTGTCAATTAGGAGTGAGGCAAAAGTCACCATTGTGTTATTGGAAGTGATTAAATGAACTTACCTCAATGTATAAAAGATCGGAAAATGAAATACTGTTAAAAATTCTGTTTGTTTGTTTAATAATGCAATTATAATTAAATTAACTTTCCTGCACTATGTAAAGAACTTTATCGTCATTTTCAAGCACATTACTTAAAATAATAATGGTAGTGCACAATAGTGAACTGGAGTGGAAGTTGCTGTACTGTATTTCCAAGCATGTGCAGAAGTGAAAAGAATGTTACTGGACATTGCTGAGTGTTCAGCTGTTAAGAAAAAGGAGAGAAGAGAACACAGCAGGAGAAAAATGTATGCAATTTTTGTGTCTTTGATATACAAAGACTGGGCGGAAATTAGAAGAAAACTAAGAAATGAATGATGCATTTTTTGTTCATTTACACACTCATTCACTTACTAAGTACCTTCATTCACTCACTCACTCACTCTCTCTCACACACACTACCTGCATCCTCCCTAATTGCTTTAGATTTTCTGATCTTGTGCTTCCACACTCTCAGTGAACAAAGCTCTCTCTAAGCATCTAACTCTGAATCCATTGAAGTGCTGTCCATCGGCATTGTACAAATCTTTCCATCCATCAAACTAAGGCCATAGGTCTACAAACTCTACATCATTCTTTCTGCACAACCTGCATATTGATACATTAGCTATCATCACCCTCCTTCTCAGTTTGTTTCTATCATAGCATGACAGCAGACTCACAGACTTCACTCCTTTTTTGCTTCTTCCAAAACTGTTTCGCATCCTCCCTCATATAATACTTCTCATTCTCAGGTCATTAGTTCTGGCCCAAACAGTCAATTCTTGCACCTTTACTTTCTGCATTCTGACAGCATTATTAATATTATTAATTTTCACACCAGGCAAACAAGATTTTGTAGTGTTTTCATGAGGAACTCTCCTTATCATAAGTACACCCAGCTAAATTTACAGCTGAACAGAAGACTAAGGATAGAATGCAAACCTACTTTTTACAGTGAATACAGTTTCAAGGAGGATGGTACTGTCTGTAATCTTTTTTGTAATTTTTATTGTAATCTTTTTTGAGTAATAAAACATTTATGCACTGTACTGTTTTCTTTGAAGAGAAAGTACTGGTATGTGCATTTACCGGATGAATGCCAGAAGTGATGTTTAAGTTTCATGGCAATTATATTTTGCTTATATACAATGCATACACACACACACATAACATATATTTTTCTGCTGATTTATAATCAATAGAATTTTTTTTTTTTAACATATCCATAATAATAAAATTTAGTTTAATTTCTCAAACTTTGGAGACCTGTAGAGTAGCATATTCACACATTCTTGTCCATCTTCACATCCTCACAGAAATATTTGTGTGAGCCATAAGCATTAGTCCTGATAGTGACACATTCCAGATTTGCATGACTACTCTTTCATTCATAGAGATTTTTGCCTCTTTACACATAAAGAACGTTTATTTTCTTGGTTTTTTATGTTGTTTATTATTATTTTTTATCATTTTTATTTTTAAGTTCATAAACTATTGAGATACAGATGCCATATTGTTCACATAATTTTTTTCACTCATTTCTTTATGCAGCTTCCATAACATGACATTGTTCTTATAAGGGTAGACTGCACACATAAATAAATGAATGGTCTTCACAGTGTTTTCATTTTTAGCAATTTTTTTTTTTAAAATTGCAGATTTTTAATTTACAGATTGAGGACTTTGTACTGTGTGTATATGTGTGTATGTTTATATGTGTACATGTCTTTATTTGTATTTTTTAACTTGAAAATGTAGGAACTAGTGATAACTTAGAAGCAATATCAGAAGCAGCATCAAACCATTCTGTAGCTTCTTCTTTGGATTTAGAGAATGAAAATGATGAAAATGAAAATGATAATCTTTCTGACATGGTCTCTGCAAATGTGAGGTAAGTGGATTTTGTCCTACAATTTCTCCTAAAATCAGCATGGTTCAAAGAATCAGATGAATATTTAGTTATTTTATTTAAGACTGTGGGTCTGTGGGAAAGTGATATATCTTGTAGTAAAGGAATTGTGAAACATTACAAAGCATCAGGTCAAATCCAGAGCTGGAACATCATGTTTTCACCATAGTCCATAATATAGCCATTTGGACAGATATATGAAAATATTCCTCACAAAAATTCTCCAGTCATTTTTTGATCTACACTTTTCTTTCTCTTCTGTAAATGAAGTGTTTGTTCATATTTTTAATATTATATTTATATTTTTTATTTTTATATTTATCTTTTTCAAGTTTCTAGAATAAGTCTTTGACTATCCAGCTTTGGGTTAATCCAGAATATTCATTTCCTTAAATTGTGCCCTACTGTGCTATTATATGACCAGAAGTTATGAGATAGTTGTTGGAAGTTTTCCCACCTGGTTATACTATAAATTAAAGATACAAAGAAATTATATGCTTGGTTTAATCCTTTATCCAACTGTAAGCAAACAAGTTTATGCCCGAACTATTTTCAGGACTGGGGCAACTTGTAAATAGAAGCTCACGACTTCACTTCACTTGCCTTAGTATCCCATAATGCAAAACACACATCCTTACGAATTTGTATAATGCTATGCATTATGTGATGCACCTCTGGGTCTGGCTCTCACTGATGAGACCTCAATAAAGGTAGAAACCGGTCTGGATAGTGACGGTAGTGACCCTTCCCTTACAATCTTACTCCTACAATATACACTTGGTATATCATATCTGTAGACTGGTCTTCTACTCTTTCTTCTTACTAGAGCAATTCGAGGGCAAGGGGGGGGGGGATGATTCTTTCTTCTCATGCTGTAGTTTTCACTGTCTACTAAAAAAAAAGCAAGCCTAGTTGTCTTAAGGTGGCAGCCCCACCACTAGGATACCTATTGTCATGCTAGTCACTTTACATATGGAAACACATGTTACTTTCAAGTCTCAATGAAATTCAAACCAGACAGAAAACATGGGTGAAGACCACAAACTGGAAAAGATTAAGAAACTTTTGAAAAAGAAAAACATGGTGAAATATGTTACATGGAACATTAGAAGCATAGCACATAAAGAAGAAGAATTAGATAAAATGTTAAATGACGAAAATATAGAAACGGCAATTCTTACAGAAACAAAAAAGAAACAGCTAATTACAATATATATAGTGGAGTGGACAAACAAATACATGCAAAAGCTGGTGTAATGATTTAGATCCATAAATCAATTAAAGCAAAAATAACTCATTATACATACTGGAACGAAAGAATATTAGAAGTACAATTAAAATTAAATAAAGAAAATTTAACATTGTTGGAGTGTATGCCCCTGAAGAAGGAAAAGAAGAAGAAAATGATTACTTTTACAGAGTTACAAGAAATATATGAAAAATTAAATAAAACAGGCCATATAATTATAGCCAGAGATCTTAATGCCAGAAAGAATGAAGAAAATTAACAATAATATACAAAAATTTGGAGAACCAATAAACAAAAATGGAAAGCGACTCATTGATTATATAATATATAATAATTTAAAAATAATGAATACAGTTTATATACATAAAAATATACATATATATACATGGGTGTGTAAGAGGATAAAAATCAATAATAGATTACTCTATATTATTATTATTATTATTATTATTATTATTTTATTATTATTATTACGAGTATCTCCATGGAGTCAGTAGACTCATCGCGGGAGACCCAATCTAGCAAAACAATATCTGTCATATCTCTTCTTGAATTCATTTACAGACGAAGAGCTCACAACTAAGTCAGGCAATGAATTCCACTCATTCACCACCCTCCAGGCAAACAACCTTGTTCTGACACCTTTGTTAACCACACTCTTCTTTAATTTCCAGAGATGACCTCTTGTTCTTCCATCACTTTCACACAGCTGAAACATTTCCCCTGCATCAATCCTATAAAAACCTTTTAGTAATTTGAATGTTTCTATCATATCCCCTCTTCTTCGCCTATCAACCAATCTCTGCAATCCACAAGCTCTCAATCTATCAATGTAGGGAGCATTTTTTATATCACTCACCAACTTGGTCACTCTTCTCTGAACCCTCTCCACAGCCTCCTCATCTCCAAGGAATCCAGGTGACCAGACCTGAGCACAGTAATCCAAATGTGGAAGTATCAATGCTTTATAAAGGGGAATAATAACCTCTTTATCTCTGGATGTCAGTGTGTTCCTCAACAACCAAGTAATCCTATGTGCAATCTTGGACACCTTAGCAATGTGTCCTCTGAACTTCATCTCCCTATCTACCAATACCCCTAAGTCCCTAGCCTCATCAATCTCTTGGAGTACCTTTCCATTGATGTAGTACACAGCTGGTAATCTTTTAATCCCAAAATGCATGACTTTACACTTTTCCACATTGAACTGACATCCATTTTCTTTTGCCCATTTTACCAGCTTATTTAAATCCTCCTGCAAACTTTCAACATCAGCTTGATTTTTTATTGCACTACACAACTTTGCATCATCAGCAAACAACTGAATATCTCACTTTAAGCCATTTCCTATATCATTTATATACAAATTAAACAACATTGGCCCAAGCACAGAGCCCTGAGGCACACCACTGGTCACCTGCCTCATTCTGGACTCGGCTCCTTCATACACCACCTTATGGTATCTCTCTCTGAGCCATTCTCCTATCCATATCACCAATTTAATATCCATTCCCATCTGCTCCAATTTGCGTAACAGTGTTCTATGGGGTATCCTGTCAAAAGCCTTAGCAAAATCCAGAAGTACCACTGTGTAGCCAGTTCCTTTGTCCAACTCAAATGAACTCTCATTCACATGTCTATCATCATGATATACTACTTTCTTTGGCTGCAACACATCAGCTATCATCAACAGTACTCCTCCTCCTGTTCTATCTTCTCTATCCTCCCTGAAAATACTGTACCCATCACATTCAATTCCAGTGACCACATCTTCTGCTGACAGCCAAGTTTCACTAATGCCTACAACTTTTGGTGAGATTTCACTGACTAATGCCAAAAATTCTTCTCTCTTATTTCGAATGCTTCTAGCATTGGTATACAAAAATTGCAGATTCCCTCTAGATCTTGTACCGGCTTTAGAACTGATATATAAGTCACTAACTACCGTAGTCCTATGCCGATTTTTATCCCCTCTCTTCTGCAATTTATTCAGCCTATAAGGATCAATAAATACACAATCAGTGCTAAAGTTTCTCTCTCTTACACTCAACCTTTTCAATATTAGTTTCCCTGCCCAATAACTTCAACCTGTTCAGAAAACAATAACTTCTTCAATCGCTTATGTCCTTCCATGTTAAGATGCAGTCCATCTCTAGCATACAACTGCCTTTTTCCTTCAAACACACTCCAAACATCAACAAACTCCAGACCTCTTTTTCTGCACATTCTTGCAATCATATCATTCATTATCATTGCTCGTCTACTTAACTCGTAATTGTCAAAACGAGGCAGCACACACACACTATTCTCCCATTGACACTTTTCCTCTTCACAGTATCTAATAATGTTATTAAATCTTTTCCTACCCGATTTATACTACCTCTCAGGTCATTCGTACCCACCATAACTATCATCTTGTCTGCTTCATGCCCTCTCTTTATTGCTAAAGCCACTCTTTCTATTGTCCCATCAGCCAAGCACTCCTCATGCATACCACTCTCCATACCCTTAATCATAGAATCACCATATATTTTACCACTCTTAACTTCATTCAAGTCCACACTCATGGACTCATTCTCTACACTATTCAGCATGACTCTCCCAGCTTCATTACTCAACTCTCTATTACTTACCCCCCCACTCTCACTACATCTCATTTCTTATAGGCCACTTGTGGTTTTATTATATTGACTCCCAATCACTCCCATACTATTTATTACTGAATCATTCACCAAAGACTCACCCATATGTAATCCTGTTCTAGTTACTTCAGCTAAAGTAATCTCTATAGTCCTAATTTCTCTGTTTAACACATTAAACTCCACTTTAACTTCCAGTATCTCCTTACCGATCACTTCCACTTCCTCATGAAGAAGATGAAGGTCATTTTTCATTTTCATAAACTCCCGCCGAAGTTCTTCCGCTACGGTCCCGATGTCAGCTTCCATTCCTAAACGCTCCAGCCTATCCCGACACTTCTCACATACGTCGACATTTTCGTTCTTCTCATTTTGCCAGACCGACCACAGATCCTTCACATTTTTCGGTGCATACATATAGCAAATGAAAAAAGCAGCAAACCTTTTCCTAGATGTTAAAGTCAGAAGAGGGCTAGAAATCTACACAGATCACTATTTAGTGCAGACAAAACTAAGGTTTCCACCAAACTGGGTACAAAAATAAACAAACTAGAGAAACAAAATCTAATTACAAAGTAAGACTACTAAATGATTCAAGTATAAGAAATTTATACCAACAGAGGATTAATAACTATTTTTAAAAAAATACAAGAGAATTGAGAAAGAATGGAATAATATAAAAGAAGTTATTGCATCAGTAGCATATGAAAGTTTAGGAACACACAAAAAAATCATAAAAATAAAAAAATTACATATATGGGACAATGAAATAAAAACAATAATTGAAAATAAAAAACTGGCTTTTAAAAGATGGTTAAGTAGCAAAAAACAAGAAGATGAAATTGATTGTCATTTTCTAGATATGTCATATCAAGAAAATGACATATACAAAATAAGACCCAGTGCATATAAATTACTAAATCACATGAATGCAGATAAAAGAAACTGCAAATATAAATTGTGAAATTGATGTAAAAGAATTCTTGGATTACTTTACAGATCTTTGGACGGATAATACTGTGATAAAAAAAAATTACACCAGAAACTTACAAAATATTTTAAATGATATAATAACAATGAAAGAATTAAAGGACAACCTAAATAGAATAAAAAAATTGGCAAATCAGCAGGAGAAGATGGGATAAACTCTGAATTGTATAAATTTGCTGGAAAAAAAATTTCATCATACCTAATGTACCTAATATATTATGTACCTAATATTTTACTTCATGCAATATTGAATAAATACAAAGATAAGGAAATAAAAATAAATGAAAAAATGTCTGAAAAACATTCTGTAAACCAAGGCGTAAGACAGGGATGCCCGTTGTCTCCAACACTTTTAAATATTTACATTAATGAAATGTTAATACAGTGGCACACCTTAATCCAGGTATAGAAATTTCCCAGAATAACAAAATAAATATGCTATTATTGGGGTACTTAAGGGTCAAAGCTATATAACTGAGAGGAGACTTCCACATAGCCTTTAGAGGAATGCAGAGAACCGAACAGGACTTCTGACTTAATGTCCAGTCCTCACCTTCTTGTGGTGCACCCTGTTAGTAGATACCTGAACAAACGAGAATGGGCTGGCAATTTGGGATTTAGCCGACCAAATTGTATTCTTATTGGCTTAAATCAAAACATAAAATGATGGTACAACATGACAGAATTTCATGCTGGCTGGAGTGTCTCTCTCTCGATTAAACAAGGTCCCTGTTGTTTTCACCAGGGAACCAGGGCAAACAGCAAAAAAGTCAGCTACTGGAACAAATCCTAAAACCCTCCCCAACTCAACATCACCAGAGTTCCAGATCGGTATTATCAACATAAGAAGCCTGAATGGCAAAGAAATGGAGCTAGCTGAGGAATTAGATAAGTACCAGATCGACATAATAGGGTGACTGAAAGATAAAAGGCAAAAACTGGTGAGATCTTTCTGAGCAATAAATACAAAATGTTATATTCAAGCAATGACAATCAAGGAAAAGGAGTAGCCGTAGTATTTAAAACAAAATACGAGGCTAATCTTCTTTAATGGCAGTCAGTCTCAAGTAGAGTAATGTTGCCAAATATGAGAATGGGGAACTGGACAATGAGACTTATTTGTACCTATGGTCCCACAGAAGGCTCCACTAAGGTAGAAGTGGAGGAATTTTTTGAGGCTTTAGAAAAAGCAACTAACACAATGAAAAAGGAAAAGTTGGTCCTTGTTGGGGAACTAAATAGCAGAGTAGGAAATGATTGTCAGACGTACAAAAATATTTTGGGAAAATTTCGAGAAAAGAGCAAAGCTAATAATAACAATGGCAAATGCCTGTTGGATTTCTGCTCAGGACATGGACTGGTTATCACTAACACAATGTTCCAGCATAAAAATGTACACAAATTCACATGGAGAGAAGAGGCAAGGAAGAAGAAAAGTCTCATTGACTATGCTATTGTTGATAGTGATATTTTCTCCCTGGTGCAGGACACCAGAGTGTACAGAGGATTTGAAATTCTTTTTTGACACTTCCAACTACTAAGCGGGCTCAAAGTTGCTTAACTTTTTGATGAGCCATTAGTAGCAGAGGCTCTACCAATTGACCAACCTTTGCTGGCTTACTTGAATTGAACTAATGGTTTGCAATTAGTTACAGTAAACCTTCGATTTAATGGACTAATAGGGTATAAGGGGTGTCCTTTAAATCTAAAGTCCGTTATATTGCGAATTTTTTAAAATAAAAATATCTGTAACATTATAGTGCAACTTTATCAATATTAGCACTGTAATAACAAAAAAATTGTTTTACACACAATTTTTAACACAATTTTCACACTTTTAGATCAGTTAATGTGAAATTAATGTTCGATGCTGAGGCTCTTGGTGTAGGTAATCCTGCTTTGAAAAAACTATCAAGTTTTTTGAACTTTTGAATTCTGCTGTTTTATAATTAATTCCCTAGAATTATGAAAATGTGTATAATAAAACTGAAATGACAAAATTTATATGTTATTATTTTAACTTTACTTCAGATATCTAAGTCCATGAAGGTTTCAAAGCTTGGACTCTGTGGATGTGTCACATTATAATAATAATATAATATTAAACCAGCATGTTCAACATGCTAATATTGTTTGTTTTTGTGTGCTAATTACGTATCATAAAATGTCTTATGTATTTTTCAGTATTTTCCTTTGATGTTCATGCAATTTATACATTATAAAACTCTCATTCAGAGATTATCAGTCATAATAATAATAATAATAGCAGCTAACAACGATATTTATAACCTATCCCTTAGTAGTTAATTACTGGTTATCTTAAATGTGACATTTAAATCTCACATTAAACTTTAATAACAACTTGAATAATTTGTTTGCTTGTTGGAAGTTTTCTCATTTGGTTATATTATAAATTAAAGATACCAAGAAATTATGTACTTGGTTTAATCCTTTATCCAAGCGTAAGCACTAGGACAACTCGTATAAGGAAACTAAGACTTCACATTACTTGCTTTAGTATCCTATAATGCAAAGCACATCTCCTTGCGGACATGTATAATACTATGCATTATGGGAAGGGTCACTATCCAGACCAGTTTCGACCTTTATTGAGGTCTCTTCAGTGGGAGCCAGGCCCATTGGTGAACATATCTGCTCTCCAACTGACAGGTTGTGTCTGTGAATTTGCCTTAGGCATGGATGTTTGTAACTGTCTTTAAGCGAAGATGAATTTTGTTGTCTGATATGAGACCATTGCCAAGGCCGTACTTACACTTTTCCTGAAGCACTATTGCGCTCCCACCCCTACAAAATGAATAAATACAAATAAAGACGATCAATATATAGATAATACATACACAAATGTTAAACTAGAGCTAAGTAAGGACACTACAAATGTTTTTTTCTTAGACTTCTCTTTTGCAAATGTATGAATCATATAATCATAATTTAAATTCTTCTTTTTTTTTTTTTTTTTTTCCATGTTAGGCCCATATATGAGAGGTTGGCTGGTCAACCTATACCTCAGGGGGAAGACTGTTCCACAGTACAGCAGTAGCAGGGATGAAGGAGGAGGAAAAGAAACTTGTTATGTGGGTGTACTGTGAAGGGATGTTGGGAGGTGGCTGTATGTGTTCCAATGGGTTTAGTACAGAGTGGGGGAATTATTGATGTTGTTTCAGATGAGCATTTTCCATGAAAATATTTGTAGAATATACAAATTGCAGAGACTAAGTCAGTTAGTCAGTAAGAGATGGATCATTTATCAGT
The DNA here is from genome assembly GCF_054136105.1 of Typopeltis vanoorti. Taxonomy (NCBI): domain Eukaryota; kingdom Metazoa; phylum Arthropoda; class Arachnida; order Uropygi; family Thelyphonidae; genus Typopeltis; species Typopeltis vanoorti. The sequence goes on along the minus strand of NC_143564.1, from coordinate 63,225,602 downwards.
CTAATTGCTCTCCTCTGTATTGAGTCAAGCATTTTGAGGGAACTTTTAGGAGCCCCACTCCAAATGAAAGTACAGTATTCGATAGCTGAGCAGATTTGCGATTTGTATAAGGTTAACAGCTGTTTTGAAGTGAAGTAACGTCTTGAGTGAAAGAGAAAGCCTAGTTTTTTGGAAGCTGAGGATGCAATGGTTGTGATGTGTTTATGCCAGGAGATGCCTGATGTCATGGTAATTCCGAGAAGAGAAATTTCATCTTGTCTGGGGATTTGAGTGTTATCAAAAATAATACTCAAAATGGTTCTTTTTTGTGGGAAATAAGACAGAACTGGGTTTTACTATCGTTGAAGTTGATGAGGTTATCTGAGCCCCATCGGAGGATGTTTTGGAAGTCTGCGTTAAGGGAAGTTATGGTTGATGTTCTGTGGGTTGAAGTGAGTTGTGTAGGATAGGGTTTTTCAAATGAAAGGGAGGAGTGCAATGTACTGTCGTCTGCAAAACTGTGTATTGGGTTGGAGATCAACTAAAGTAGGTCATTGATGTATAGAAAGAAGAGGGTCGGTGAGAGAACTGAACCTTGTGGGACCCCAGCAATAGTTGGCTAGTGAGAAGATAGGGAGCCATCTACCATTACACATAGTGTGCATCCAGACAGGAAGCTGGTAATCCATCTGCAGAAGTCCTGAGGTAGTCCAAATGATGGAAGTTTGCTTAGTAAGCTTTTGTGCCAGACCCAGTCAAAGGCTTTAGAGATATCGAGTGCAATTACTTGGGATTCGCCAAATTTTTCCATGCTACATATCCAGAGACGGGTGATATCACATCATCCACATCATTTTCAATAAATAATAGTGATAAATTTGACATTTTATCCTGATGCAAAGAGTTTCATAAATAATTTTTCATCCTTTTAAGAACAAAATGAGCATTACAATTTGCAACATGACTGCAAACAAGTCATTGACACAAAAATATATGAAAATAAATAGTATTTGCATTCTGCTTTTAAATAAAGGGCATATGATCCATTTAGATATTAACTTAAAGCGACGATACCCTTTTTTCGAACTATATACAGTCGAGTCTCTTTTTATGCGGTAGATACATTCCACAGAAAACTGCATATAAAAAATCTCACAAAAATAAGGCCTAACTTACATTGAAAAATTAGAAATACGTTCCATAATTTTCTAAAACCACATAAAACCGAAGCAATGAATTAAAATAAATCTAAAATCGCATAAAAAAAAGTTTATAAAAATTCAGGAAAATAAGAATGCCTAAGTTTGTTTTAAAGCAGCTTTATTCATTTAATTTTATTGAAAGTAGCAATTTTTTTTTTTTTTTTTTTTTACATTTTGTCATCAGAATTATCATCGCTATTAGACAATATTCGGCAACGTTTGCAGACTGGTGCAAAATCACTTTCATCACCAGAAGAGATAGTCAGCGCATCAGATCTGTATGGTAAAGGCTATGGTTCTTCACAAACAGAATTAGCTTCACCCTTGTTCTGTGCTGATTTTTGTCTTCTGACAATGTAATGAGTGATTAAACTTAGCGATGATGATTTCACTAATTTTTTATACAGCTCGCGATATTCAGACCTACAGTTCTTCAGCTCACGTTGGAATTTAAAGGCTCATTCAGAATTTGTGTCATTAACCACTTCACTATCGTTTTCTAGATCTTCGGCAATATCTAAAGTTAATCGATATCCAATAATATCATTGTCACTTAAGGCATTATCCACAAGCAATTCCTCTACATCGTTCTGGCTAAATGTATCAAAACCTTCTCCACCAATTTCATGTGCCAAAGTAATGATTTCAGCTTATTTAAGTTAAAGGGATATTACATCCCATATTGTTTCTTAGCCGAATAACAAACTCAAAGAGTTTCATGGCAAATATAGAAACTATATAAAGTTCGGCGATTCCAAGTGTAAGCAAATACCTGGATACTGCAGCAACTGACCCTTTAGGTAGTGCAAGCTGAGGTAACTCATATCAAAGGTGGAGCAAGCTCTGATCACTATTCTTGATATTTGTAATTAGTAATGATTTCAGCTGATAATGTAGATGTTCGCATGGTTGCACTGTTTACAACAATCCAGGCCAAGCTGCTTTCCGGCAGGCATTTAAAGTTTGTGGTTTATTTCAGTGATAGCAGATGCAACATGATTTAAGCAGTCCAAAATAGAAAATTTTTTCCAAACGTCAGTTACTGTTAATGATTCATTTTCTAGTTTATCCAATATAAATTGAAAAGTGTGCTTAACGTAATATTTTTTAAACGTAGCAATTATGCCTTGATCTGATGGCTGAATAATGCTTGTTGTATTGGGTGGAAAACACACTACCTGCACATTTGGATGTTCTAAATGTGGATGACTTGGTGCATTGTCAACAATTAATAAAACTTTAAAATCGAGAGCTTTTTGCTTCATATATGTTTCTACTTCTGATACAAAGCAATTATTGAACCATTCAGTAAATACAGCAGTTGTTACCCAGGCCTTTGTATCAGCCATCCAATGTACCGGCAGCTGTTTTAGATCTTTGCCTTTTTGATTTTTGCTTTTAGAGCACTTGGTCTTAGAAATCGATTTACTAGGAGGAGTTTCACCATTCGAGCTCCAGATGCATTGCTACAAAGTAACAACGCTACTCGGTCTTTGCTTGCCTTAAACCCACTTGCTTTTTTCTCAGACTTTGCGATGTAAGTTCGACTAGGCATTTTCTTCTAAAACAATTCTGTTTCGTTAGCGTTAAACATTTGATCGGGATAATATCCACCATCTTCAATAATTTTGGCTAACTTCTCTTGAAAATTTTTGGCTGCTGCTTCATCTGCTGCTGCAACTTTGCCTGTAATCTTCACGTTATGAAGTGCATTCCTTTTTAAAAACCCGGTTAACCATCCTTTGCTAGTTGAAAATTCTTTATCAGCCTGACAAGCGGAAGTAGATGGCTCCAATTGCTTCATCTGTTCATAAAACCGAAGAGCTTTTTGTTTAATTAAATACCCACTTATAGGAATTCTTCTTTGAGTTAATTCTTCAATCTGAATTACAAGCACTCGTTCCATGTTTTGTAATAAAGCATCTCTTGAGTACAATGATAATTTGGCACTTAGTTTTGTGCCAGATGTGACAGATTTTCTTATTGCGACTTCATTCTTTTTAATTGCTGTTATAGTAGATTCACCTAAATTAAAATGTTTACCAATTGCCTTAGATCTCTCTGCTTTTACTAAGCGATCTAAAATTGCAATTTTCATTTCCGAAGAAATTGCTTTTCTTTGTTTTTTTTTTCCTCCATTGGGCCAAATTAAATCTTTAAAATAACAATTAGCAAAATTTAGACTTTCGATAATAAAAAGACAAACACATGTTATCACGTTATGCCAGAATGTGCTACAACATGCTGTTCATTATGTACAACGGCGATGAACGAATTGCTCAACAACACATGAAATCATGTGCTTTATAGGTAAAATTTTCCAACTGTTATACAAGCAAAATAGTTACGCCTTTAAAAACTACAATGATCATAAAAGAGAAGTTAATTTTCTGCCGTGTAGTAATAAACAATTCATCCCACAATACGGATTGATTACCCTGGGGTTTCCCAAACCGTGTTCCACAGAAGGTGAATAAGTGTTCTGCAAGAAATTCTCTTGGAATTTGTCGTTTTAGTTTTCTAAACATTTTTCATGAATAAATAGTGGAAATATTCTGAGGAGAATAACATTCATGAATATGTTGAAAAGCTCAGACCCAGAACGTCTAAGTAACATCTGTGTAGCAAATGTTAGTGATCAAGCCGTGTATTTTGAAACGTGGAAGTATTCATGAATTATCGTTAATTTTCACACATTGAAACCTTTCAACATTCAAGATAGGGAATGCCGCTGTTTATGACCGGTCATAAAAATTGCCTGCAAGCCAATTACAATGATGTGCTGCGTATCCTCTGTTCTCAAAACTGAATGAAATAACATTTGTGTTACAAACGTTAGTGACCAATCAGCAAGGAAGTATAAAGAAAATTTTTCCACCGAAATTGAAGATCAAGGGAGTCTGTATCCAATTCTCAGATCTGGTATTACTGAATACTTTCTTCACAAGTTCTTATTGCAGGGTGAAAGTGCTTGTTTCGAAACCATAGTGCCGTGACTTTTTAAAAGTAATAGGCCTACAGATTTAAATTTTAATATGAATAAGAGACAAGGGACTGTTTAATTTTGGTGTTAAGAAATCTCTTATTGAAGGTGTTTGTGACGAAACAGAGTGATTCATCCACCTCCAGCCTACAAAGCAATCTCCAAGATATACAAAAGGAGGGGAAAACTATCAGCACACAGGAGAAAAAGTCTGCATTCACTCATAAGTACTTATAATAATATTATAAATTTTTGGTGATCAGAATGGGATATGTCAATGAAAATCAGCACAAATTAATTTAATGATGTTTATGTTTAATCGATGTTTAATTATTAATTAATAATTAATGATCATTTATTAATTAATAATAAAAATCAGCTGTAATGTATTCATTAATAAATTAACAATTATTAATTAATACATTACAAAATAACCAAGGTGTTCCATGAAAATGTCAGGATTTGTGAAGTGTTCTGTCGTAGGAAAAGTTTGGGAAACGCTGGATTACCTATTATCGGAATGGATTCTCCTTCTGTTGACATGCACAGAAGTGTCGAAAGGTCTCGTATCTGTGGGTGTACTATACATAAGTTTTGAAGTTATGCGGTGCATAACTTCAAATCCGCATAAAAAGAGACCTGAGTGTATATATATTATAGTGATACAGGAAATTTAACAGAAAACAATCATAACTTTTATGTTTGATTTTAATTATTTATATTTTTAATTCTTCAATTTGAAATCTCATTATTTGGGGCTCTTAAATTGGCTCTAATTTTTGGGGCTCCAACCATTCCCTGAATATTGATTTATTGAAGGCTGGGAGTGACTTGAAAATGTCCCATGTTTGATCTCTGTGGAGTTGAGTTTCTAAATACTGTAAAAAAAAAAAAAAATTAATTAAAAATATTATAAAAATAAATAAATTTATAAGAATGAACAAATCCTTTAGCCCCTCCACGGTACTGATGTTCTACAGGTTTTTACAATCTTTTGTGGGTGGGGGTCACATAAAAAAATAATTAGCAATATTGACTATTCAACAACAGTTATAATAGAATAATTGTAATTGCATAATCTCTTGATTCTGTTTCACCTTAATACTCCCATCCCCACACACACAAACAAACAAACACACAATTTTTTATTTAGTTTACTTTTCATATATTTTTATTTATTTTATTTTTTATATAGACAAACTGGTGAAGACATTAAATAAATTTTCCACATTAATTAGTTGATTATATTATTATTATTGTACAGACACCTCTGGAGTCCGAAGACTCATTGCAGGAGACCCAAACTAACAATCTATCAAACCTCTCCTTGAAACCATTAATAGATAAAGCACTCACCTGACTGGCAACCCCATTCTGCTGATTCACAACTCTCCAAGCAAAAAAATATAGTCCTCATACCCCTACTAACCACACCTTTATTCAACTTCCAGGAATAACCCATTGTTCTTTCCCCTCCAGCCAAGTGCTGAAACATTTCCCCTGCATCAATCCTATAAAATCCTTTAAGCAACTTAAATGTTTCTGTCATATCCCCCCTTTTTCTCCTATCAACCAACTTCTGCAGTCCACACATTCTCATTCTGTCTTCATAGGGAACATTCCACAGACCACTTGCAATCTTGGTCACTTGCCTCTGAATGTTCTCCACCACTTCCTCATCACTAAGAAACCTGGAGAACAGACTTCAGCACAGTAACATATGTGGACATATCAAGGCCTTATAAAGAGGAATAACAACTTCCTTATTTCTACTTATTAAGATGTTCTTCGATAGCCAAGTAACCTTATGGGCTATCTTAGCAACTTTACATTTCTCCACATTATACTTAACCCATTATCTTTTGTCAATACCGACAGCCTATTTTAATCATACTGCAGGCTCTCCACGTAATCTTAATTAACTATTACTCTACCCAATTTTGTATCATCAACAAACAACTGAATATAAACGATGAAAATAAGCTTTCAGGTTATTTCCTATGTTATTTATGCACAAATTAAACAGTAATGGTCTCAACACCAAACCTTGTGGTACACCACTAGTCACCTGTTTTCACTTTGATTCTGCCCCTCCAAATATCACTTTTTGATATCTGTCCATCAGCCACCTTATCCACTTAACCAGTTCATATCCATCCCCATCTGTTCTAATTTGCATAACAAAGTTCAAGTTGATTCTGTCAATTTCCTTTGCAAAATCCAGCAGAAACATTGTTTAGCCATTTCCTTTATCTAGATCTGCTGTTATCCTGTTATATAAAGACAGTAAATTACTAAGGCATGTCCAACCCTTCACAAAGCTATGTTGCTCCTCATACAGTATCATGTTTTTATCCAATCCATTCTTTAATTCTCTTTTTTTTGACCAATTTTTCCAGTAGTTTTGCTACCACGCCTGAGATACTGATTGGTCTGTAGTTTGCTACTGCAATCTTAGAACCTCCCATATGCAAGGGAATTATTTTGACCTCTTTCCACTCCCTTGGAACTCTACCAGAGCTGAGACTCAAATTAAAGAACCTAGTTAGAGGCATTGCCAGTTCCCTTGCACATTCTCGCAAAACCCGAGCTGATATCCCATCTAATCTTACAGCTGTATTTACATTGAGATTCTGTAATATCTTAAGAACCTCCAATTCATTCACATCTGTTCCCACATCAATATCTGTCACATACATTAAAGCAGTAACCTCACTTGGATGATATACCCTTGCAAAGTGGTCACTCTGTAACTCAACTATTTTATCTGATTCTGTCACCTCATGACCATAATTACACATTAAGATTAATACTCCATAGTCATTCTTCCTCTTACTTGCACATGATGGATATTGAACATAAAAACACATATCAGACACTTAAAGGTTTCACAGTAATATTCAGTCACTTAGAAATATTACTTGTTTCACTTGGTGAAATTTATGGAGGAAATCACTTTTGAAAATGATAAAATGAGGAGTACACATTTAGTTCTACTTATTTCCAAGTGCCACCTGAAATAAATGACAAAAATAAGTAAGATTATTTTGTATATTTGAGTGAGGAACTCAAAGAAACAAGAAATTAACATACAGTGGTTCAGCAGCTTTCAAGAACATTTTATTTCATCAAAAGAAATATATCAGGGAATACTTATTCACAAGATTTTGATCACATTTGATTTCATTTAAATCAATTAAGTGTTGGGATAATTGTTCATAAACCTTTACTTCATTTATTGTGTTAATTTCAAAGAAATTTGTTTCAAAATGGTACATAAATTTGACTCTGTGGTCTTCATACTCTTTCCCCCATTTCCAAGCTTTTTCAATGGCATCCAAAACATTTTGCCTTGTCATAATATTTATCTTCTGTATTCTTCCCAAATTCTTTCCATAACTTCTGTTTAGCTATTTTTATAGATAACTTTCTTATATTTTTCTTTGTATTCTTATAAGGGTGCATGCTGGCTTACTTGCCAGGAACTTTCTGTAGAATGTCTTATTATCCATTATTGCATCTTTAACTCCTTAATTTCACCATGATTTTTCAGTTTTATTATCCCTGTAGAGAACTTCACTCGTCAATCAGTGTTTTTTAGAATTTGCAATTAGATCCATATGGTTTAACTCTAGTATATTGCAAAAAATTGACAGATAAGTGGAATTTACATAATGTAAAGCTTAAATTGTTGAATAACTTAAGTTAAGATAATTATTATCAACAGAATTTTTGGCCATGTTTGGAATATTCTCAATGCACATAGGAAAATAGATAAATTAGAATAGCATTTAAAATTAATGCACATGGTACAGTGTATGATATTAATTGCAGATGAGCTCCATCCATACCAGCAGGAGATTAAACGGTTTTGAACCAAAATAAAATGTTCCTCTTGGAACAATTCAGACCCCCCCCCCCCTCATCACAGGAATTAATAATCCTTGATAGAAACTTTTTGTTATCGTGAATTTTTTATCTATCTGGATAGGAACATTTAATTTTTTCCTCAGATTGGAGCAAAAAATGTTACTCCCAGAAAATAAAGCTCCATCTGGGAAGGAGGGGGGAACCATATATATATATATATTTTTTTTTTTCATTTATTGACTATTCAGGATTAATTTAAGAATTAAACACTAACTCTCTCTAACACTTTATCCACAACTGCAGGCATGTAGATTGGCTTACTAAGGCATGTGAAGCCTTAGTAATTTCACTTCCCATAATAAGCAGAAACAGTTTTGCTTTCTTTCCACTCCTTTGGAGCTTGGTTCAATATTAGACTCATGTTAAATAGGTATGTTGAACAGTTATTAATAACTCCTTTGAACATTCTCTCAAGACACACAGTGATATACCATCAAGTCCTACAACCTTTGACATAAAGATGACTCAGTTCCTCACATACCTCCTGCTCACCCACAATCAAGTTTTACATAATTTTACATTCCTGAGGATAAAATAAATTTATGAATTGCATCTTTAACATCTCAGCTATATCCTCCTTATCATTCTATTATTTTCATTAACCAATGTCATCCTTCTCAAATCATTCTTCTACTGGTCATTAGTAAGAAAGACCTCTAAGTTTTTTTTTTTTTTTAACTAATTAGTTGATTGTTGCTTATACTGCACTTTTGCTGCCCTCACCAAGTAAGTCAGTTTTCTCACCTACTCTTTGTACTTCTCATGCAGCTGTCACCACGTGCTGTCTCCGTTATGCCTTCTTCTTCTTCCAAATTGCATGCCTCATCTCTTCGTTCACACATTTCACACCTGCCTCATTTGACCTCCTGATCTCTGGAATGCATTCAGATATTGCCTCTTCCAGACAGTTTCTGAATGAGACCCTAACAGCATTGATCTTTTCCTTCCAGTTTCTCATTCCATGCAAGCCATCTTCCGAGTTTATCACCAATCTTGTAGTTCTGCATATAAACCTTTCTCATAGAAGTCCTCATATGGCTGACAAGTAATCACCTCCTCATTTTCACAAACGGGTGGAAGATTTGACACTTCATTTACAATAACATCCTCTAACAAGATAATCAGATTGAAGATCATCGAACCTCTAGTACTCTCTACTGCCTATGGTAGTATCTGCAAAAGTCAAAATTCATTTTCTTTTCCTCCAGATGCTAACTCTTCATTTCAGTCTGTATTATCATAATTAAAATTGTCCATAATGATTATTCTTATTCCAGGACTTAGGACTTATGGCTGTCCAGTTGAACACTCACTGAATATCACCTAACTTTGCCAACTCATGGACCAGAGTATTATTGCTGCCTTCAAGGCATAATGAAAAAGAATATAAAAATGGTGGAAAGCTCACATAAAGTTTTGTAATGTAAAATTTTTGCCTACGTGTCATAGGTATCTTCAGTACAGGGTCATAGAATGGCTGTTAAAGAATAAAAGACAGTTCTAAAAATCACCACTTAAGTGGCTAATGAAAGAAAACTAAATGTGGTCAATAATTTCCTAACATAAAAAAAAAAAATATATATATATATATATATATATTATTATTATTATTATTAAGAGACCTCCAGTGAGTCAGAAACTCGTCAAGGGAGGCCATACTATTCACACCAGCTGTTATGCCTTCTTGAATTCATTCATGCTGCTTGCACACACAGCATCCAACAGCTGTCCGATGTTCTGATATTAGCTGTCCTGCCTGTTTGGCCAAAGTAGGATAGCTTACAGCTACAAGGGACTTAAAACCATTTTAGTGGAGCGGATAAGGGATGCCAATTTTATATAAGGTCTGTGACAAGAAGTTACGTCATGTTTTTTAGGATTTTTGTAATTTTTTTCCGAGGTGCCTCGGATATAGGGAATGGTGATGGATTTAGAGTAATCCTTGTTGTGAAGGGGAGGGGAGGTGTGTTGTGGTTTATTGTTTCAATATTTTTTGGATTTTTTTGGGGGGTAGCCATTGGCTGAGAAAGTGTTGAGAATGTGGTTTAGTTCTGTGGTTAGGGCATTTTCATTTGAACAGATAAGTTTAGCCCTGTTGTGTAGTGTCTTAATGACTCCATATTGTTGTGAGGGGGGGGGGGAATTGTTGGTGAATGTATCTGCCTGTATGGGTGGGTTTTCTATAAACTGAGAAAACCAAGGTTCCATCAGGCTGGTGGGTGACTAGTGTGTCTAAGAAAGGAAGGCAGTTGTTTTTTTCCTCTTCCAGGGTGAACTTGATTCTGGGGTGTTGGTTGTTTAAGTGTGTTAGGAAGGAGAGGAGTGCATTGGAGCCATGTGGCCAAATAGCGAACACATCATCAACATAGTGAAGCCATATGGTTGGTTTTTGTGGGGCAGAGTTTAAGGCTTTCTCTTCAAAAGTCTCCATATAAAAGTTGGCCAAGGATGGGGAGAGTGGAGAACCCATGGCTGTCCCCTCTATTTGTTTGTAGAATTTTCCTTGCCAAACAAAATAGCCTGAGTTCATTGTGAACTGAAATAGGGCTGTGATATCAGGAGGAAATTTAGCTTGGATTAGCTCTAAGGATTCTTTGAGTGGGACATTTGTGAATAGGGAGAGACATCAAAACTGACCATTACGTCAGTGTGTTTGAGTGTAAGATTTTCTATGCTGGCTTTGAAGTGGGCTGAGTTTTTTATGTGTGAAGGTGTGTTGCCAGTATAGTGTGTGAGGGCTTTGGCCAAATGTTTAGCTAGTTTGTATGTGGGGGAATCAATGCCATCCACTATGGGATGTAATTGCACATTTTCTTTGTGTATTTTTGGGAGTCCATGTATATATATATGGGGTGGGGTGGGGAGTTAAACTGTTTTAATTTGTTAGTGACTTCTACAGGCCATGAAGTGACCTTCTTGAGGAGACTGGAGTTTTCTAATTTGTGAGTTGGTGGATTTTTTCTCAATAGGGAGGTAAGTAGCCTGATCTAACAATAGAGCATTCACCTTACCTATGTATAATCCTCTTGGTTAAGCAATACTGTGACGTTCCCTTTATCCGCTTTGGTGATTATTATTTCCTTGTTTTTCTTTAATTCTTGCAGGGATTTAATATCCTTATAAGGCATGTTGGTTTTTGGTGGTTTTGCTTTGCTCAGAACACAAGCCACATCCAGTCTAATATCGTTGGCAACATGGTTTGGAAGGTGTCGTATCTCGCAAATCACGTGGTTTACGGTGCTGGAAAGCTCATCTTCGAGTGCCTGGATAGCTAAGTTAGCATCAGTCAGGGAACGGCGAGTAGTGGCGATTTGTTCCCTGAGCACAGCTTGGCTGGTGCCGTCATAAATACCGAGAGCCTTTTGGGAAAAGAAACTGTGCTTGAATTTGACACAGTTTGGGATTACCTGGTTATCCTGGCAGCGTTTTAGGAAAGCGAGATGATTCAGTTGTCTTGATAGCTTCAACTTCATTTTACCATGATGTCGGGCTTTACTTGCGATGGAATCTCCATGGATTATCGTAATTCTCATGGATAGGTTTAGACGTTGGTTATACGTTCTTACTAAATAGCTTAAGGAAATTATAACGTACAATAGAATATACATTAAAATAAATTTTAATACACTTCCAATATTTCGGCAACGTCACGCTGCCATTATCACAGGAACTTAAAAACAAGACACGTGCACGCAAGCACAACAAACAGTAAATGAGGAACGAAGCAGGAAGCTATTCTTTCTCCTAAAAGTCCTGATGGTGCCTCCTTTGCACTCTTTCCACTGTATCAGAGTTAACACAGAAACCAGGCCTGTGGGCAGTCCAAGTGAGGTCTTGTAAAGAGGTAAGTAAAATGACTTATTTATCTTTACATGTCAAGGTTCATTTCAGCATTGCATTATTCTCTGAGTTGTGTTTACAATTTTTGCTATGTGACCCTTGAACTTGAACGTCCTCTCTACTAAAACCCCAAGATCCCTAGCCTCATCAGTTTCTTCAAGTGTGATCTCACCAATATAATGCAACATTTGATATCTAATTACATCAAAGTGCATGACTTTACATTTATTAACATTGAAATGACAGTCATTTTCACATGCCCATAATTGTACCCTATTCAAATCATTCTGCAAGTACTGCATACCCTCAGCACTCCTGATTACATTACCTATCTTTGCATCATCAGCAAATACTCTATATCATATGTCAAATCCTTCCCAGTGTCAGTAATGTACAGATTGAATAACAATGGACCATGGACTAATCCTTGAGGCACACCACTGGTTATCTTGAATCTTTCAGATTCATCCCCCCCCCATATGCCACTTTTTTGATATCTGTCAGTCAGCCATCCTCTTATCCATAAAAATAGTTTATAATCCAATCCCATATTCTCCAATTTATGCAACAGTATTTCATGTTGTATTTTGTCAAAAGCCTTATCAAAATCCAAAAGTATCTTGGCATATCCATTCCCCTTGTGTAACACAGCAGCAACATTGTTATAGAATTCTTGTGGAAAGGCTTAGACGTTGGTTATGCATTTTCACTATATTATTTAAGGAAATTACAACGTACTAGGATATACATTAAAATAAATTTTAATATATTTCTATATTTCGGCAATGTCACGTTGCCATTTTCAAGAACTTAAGTACAAGACACATGCACACAGGCACGACAAAACAATAAGTGAGGAAGAAGTATAAAGCTATTATTTCTCCTAAAGTCCTGATGGTACCCTCTAGCGGGCAATGTTGGCATTCTTGGGTGATTGGGCTGAAGGTTTTCTGATGTTGGTTTCCCAAATTTGAGGAAGTCTCATGCAGCCAAATTTGTTGAGGTTTGGATCGTTTCTTAGGGCTGAAGCTGATTCTATGAAAAGCCTTTCATATCTGTATTTGCTACGGTGTATTATCCTGGCTTTCTTCCACCGTATTCTATGGCAGGTATCCAGCGCATGGTCAGCTAGACCAGAGTGGCTGTATTGGTGAAACCGGATGTAGTCCTTGTGTTCTGAAATTCTGATATTTGCTGTCCTGCCTCTTTGGCCAAAGTAGGACAGCTTACAGCTTCAAGGGACCTGGTATACACCAGGTAGGTCTAGGGGGGTAGGTTGGTCTTTAGTTGAGCAGATAAGGGATGCCAATTTTTTATATGGTTTGTAACAAGAAGTTAAGTTATTTTTTTTAGTATTTTTGTGATTTTTTCTGAAGTGCCTCGGATATAGGGTATGGTGATGGATTTAGAGTAATCCTTGTTGTGATGGGGATGGGGGGGGGTTGTGGTTTACTGGTTTCAATATTTTTTGGATTTTTTCGGGGGGTTAGCCATTGGCTGAGAAAGTGTTGAGAATGTGGTTTAGTTCTGTGGTTAGGGCATTGTCATTCGAGCAGATAAGTTTAGCCCTGTTGTGTAGTGTCTTAATGACTCCATATTGTTGTGAGGGGGTGAGATTGTTGGTGAATGTATCTGCCTGTATGGGTGGGTTTTCTATATACTGAGAAAATCAAGGTTCCATCAGGCTGGCAGGTGACTAGTGTGTCTAAGAAAGGAATGCAGTTGTGTTTTTCTTCTTCCAGGGTGAACTTGATTCTGGGGTGTTGGTTGTTTAAGTGTGTTAAGAAGGAGAGGAGTGCATCAGAGCCATGTGGCCAAATAGCGAATACATCATCTACATAGCGAAGCCAAATGGTTGGTTTTTGTGGGGTATAGGTTAAGGCTTTCTCTTCAAAAGTCTCCATATAAAAGTTGGCCAAGGGTGGGGAGAGTGGAGAACCCATGGCTGTCCCCTCTATTTGTTTGTAGAATTTTCCTTGCCCAAATTTATTTTGGCAAGGAAAATTCTAGGATATACATTAAAATTTATTTTAATGTATATCCTAGTACATTGTAATTTCCTTAAATAATATAGTGAAAATTGTTATAGAATGTGAGCAAATTGTTAAAACATTACCTTCCCTTAGTTATTCTTCCCCGTGCTGTTCATTGCAAAGTAGAGATTCCCTGTCAGCCCATTTGTGAATGCAAATCCTAACCAACTTTTCCAAAATATTCACTACTTTTGATATACTGATTGGCTGATAGTTGGATACATCAGTCTTTGAACCACCATTGTGCAATGAGATTACCATACATTCTTTCCACTCCTGTGGAATCTTCCCTGTTCTGAGACTCAGATTATAAAGCCTGGTCAAAGAGAATAGACAGTTCAGCTGAACATTCTTTTAACATCTGTGCTGATATCCCATCAGTTACTATTGTAGAATTCTTATTCAGTTTATGCAACAGCTCTAGTACTTCTTCCTCATTCACATGAGTTTCCTCATACGGTGCAGAGGTAGCAGTGAGTTCAATATTGCATATACCAGGTTGGTTGCTTTCTGCTAAATGGCTGCTCATTTTTTGAACAATCACTTCTGCATCAGTCACCTGCATATTATCTGCATTCAGTAGAGTTATTCTTTCAAATTCAATCTTTCTTTTATTTGCAGCATAAAGATACGATTCTTTTGGATTGTCTTTAACTTGCAGAGCCAGTATCTTTTCATACTGTGACTCTTCTACTCTGCTGCTTATAATTATCATATGCACACAATATTCTTTCCACATAATCTTTTTCTTACAAATCCCTTCCTTAATTAGATTACATATCCATTTCACTCCTACTCTATTTATTCTTCGAACTTTAGGGACACATTCTAATATCGCATCATTTAAGTATTTTTTAAACACTTCCCATGCACTATCTATATCCTTCCCATCCAGCAACCGATACCTACAACATTAGGCCCCAATATATTAACCAAGGCAACAAACTCTACTCCTTTGTTTCTAATACTTCTAGCATTAATGTTCCGACAAAATAAATTACCTGCATGCTCTTTTGTATGCACTTGTTTGTGGTCTGCATGACACAGTTTGACAACTTGCAGATCTCCATTCTTATGTAATTCCTTACTTATGCAGACATCTTTGCATATGCTTCATAGGTCCAATTCAGACGAACACAGAATTATTCTCTCTTCATAATCATTTACATAATAATAACCATTCTCATCATTAACACAGTTATTTAACTTTGTCCCTCTTACACACAGATTCTCATGATTTCTCTGGTTAGAATTCAGTTTTCCTGACTCTCTCTGTTAGGTTTTATACCAGTTAATAATTTTCAAGACTCCTGATGTGAAACGCATTCAAGTGTAGGCTGTCCTTCTTATACAAATCCAGTCTTCTCTCAGACTCACTGCACACATCCAAAATCTCGCATCCATTCTTTCTACACAGCCTACACATTGAATCATTTGCCATTATAGCCCTTTTTAATTCTTTTTTATCATATCTAGGTAATATGCTTACTATTTTCACTCTCTCACTCTTCACCCTTGCTTCTTCCAACAACCCTTTCATGTCCTCTCTCATACCAAACATATCATTATTAAGTCATTAGCACTTGCTAAAATTACGATCTCATTTACTTTTCTTCTCTGTTTTTGAATTGCTTGCATTATATTTTTAATTTTTGCACTGGGAAAACTTGACATTATAACCTGCTCATCAATGACATGTTTTATGATAGTCACCTTACTAAATAACATCCTTCTTTTTATAATGAACTTTACTTACCTGATTTTTGTTATCATGCACTAACTTATCTGATTCTATACTTTTTCTATTTTGCTGCTTTTTCAGAATTATCTTATTGTTTAATTGCTGTTCTCTGATCCTATACTGAAGATGCCTGTGACATTTAAGCAAACATTTGCATTTCTTTTGACTCAAAGCATATTTTTTAAGAAATAGAAATACTTTTGCTCAGGCAATTGCTGATACTGAGCATGAGGAAACGCTTAAAGATTTTGGGAAGGAATATCATATTTTTTATCGTACAAAGAACATAGATGCAGCATGGAGTGAGGTGACAGAGCATATGAATTTTGTTTGCAAAAAAAGCTGTTGTAAATAAATGTTCATACATTCACACGATATGAAAAAGGCAAAGCCTAACCAGAGATTGGACAACAGTGAAGATGTAGAGTAGTTATTAGAAGCTGAGACTGAAGAGCTCTCAAATGAAGACCTCATACTTCTAGAAGCAAAGAAAGTTGCAGAAGAAGAAGAAATAAATAAATAATATTAATAATAAAAACAGAACAAGAAGAATTTGCTAAACACCTAAAAGTTTAAAAACATTGGCAGGATCATTTGCCTCTGTTAATAAGGCAGTGTTTGAGGAAAGGGATTCGTACATGAAGAAATTTAGTAAATTAGATGATGCAAGCTTCAATTGATTTTTACAGAGAAATTTATGCAGAGAAGAAAAGGCCAACTCTGTAGATTATGTAAGATCAGGTGTAATGTACAAAGTTTTAAAGAAGCCTATCTTAAAACATCATACATCCCCTTCTTGGAGATGTGTTTTGGCATTAAGGGTAAATATTAAGATTAGTGATCAGAGTTTATGCCACCTTTACCACGAGTTGCCTTGGTCTTGCACTACCTGTAGGATCAGCTAGACTTGCATCACTTGCAGGCGCAAACTTGACTTGTTTGTCTGTTTGCTTACTTGGGAAATGAAGTAAAACCAGGTTTAAAATTGCTTGGTATTTCTAACATTTATTATACCCAAGGTAAAATACTTTCTACATAATATATATATATATATATATATTTTTTTTTTTTTTCAGAATTCATTTTTAACTAGTAATATCTTTTTAAATATACCATGTCATCTTTTTATCTCTCGGTAACAGTCATTAAAGCTTTTTGATATATATATATAGTGTACATTGTAACTTCTTTAAGTAATATCATTATGAATAACCAATGTATAAGCCTTACTACCAGAATTACCGTAATCCAAGGTAAAAAACTTCTAATCCATTTGCTTATTCAAATAGATTATTAGTTATTATTATTATTACTTGACACCTCCAGGGAGTCCAAAGACTCATCGAGGGAGAGCACCTACTCTACAACTCTCTCCACCACTCAATCCACCAACTACACCTAACCGCAACTACACCACTGCCATCTACTGCCCACCACCACCACTAGTATTTCCACAGACAATCACAAACATCCATACCCACGGCGGGATTCGAACCCGCAGCCTATTGGCTGGAGAGCAGATATGCTAACCACTTGGCCAACCAGACCGGCAAATAGATGTTGTACATATTACTGTATTTCCAGTTTCCAACTGCTTAGATACAGATAGTATGTTTATGTTAGCAGGAAGCATTTATTTGAGACAGTATTGCATATCCAGGGAGGAGAGATCCAAGGATACGTCTTTCTTTGCACATATAATGTGTACTTCAAAGTTGTAAATAAGAAATTTTTTCATCCTAATTTCATCCTTCTGTTTTAATTTTTGCTACTGTTGGTATAGCATATTGGTAGATAGCACTTAACTTAAAGATAATTGGACCTTTCTTCCCCTCCCCTTTTTAAAAATGTGAGCATATGAACATTCTAGATCATTTTCATGCTTTTCTTTATTGTTTCAGTGGCCGTGGAACTCCTAATGTTAGTGGCAGGGATACTCCATCTTCACAACTAGAAGAAGAAGAAAGAGAGCAGAGGCCACTTGATCTTCCTGTAACCACTCATAAACAAAATCAAGAAGATATTGAAGACAAGTTTGGAAGATTTGAAATTAAACCTATGATTGAAGGTGAGGTTGTATTCTACAACAACTGATACAGCTTCATTAACATTGCTACTATTATTTCATTAATATATAATATTGGCTAACATTATATAACCAATATTATATTGGCTAATGTAGCTTTGGTAAAACCAAGTCATGAGTTCCCTTCCACAAAGATAGCTACCTCTTTTAGTAGTTATTAGTTAGATGAATGTGAATTTCACATACTACTTATTACTTTGATTTTTTAATTGATTACTAATAAATAAGATGAAAAATAGGAAAACACCATGAGAAAACATCAACTGTACAAAAATGTAGGGAAAATTTTAATGGAATACTTCCGAAATTCTTTAACATGGTCTGGATTTCTGGAAAAACCTTAAACTCTCACTGCCATTTGTGATACACAAACCAAAATATCTGTAATTTAAGAGTGTATTTTTAATAAAATATACCTTGACTGTGGTTACCTGTTGATTTCTTTATTTTAGCTAATTTATCAAGCAACTTGTGTGTTACACCCAGAAGGGATATTTTCAGTGCCAGGTTTTTATATAACTCTGATCTTTGTCATTTTGATTGTTTGATAGTGAATGGGTTGTAACATAGATTCTTGTGATGCCCTGTTAAGGCTATATACTCTTCTAGATGCCATTTTACTATTCGCTTAGGTCCTCACAGCCAAGAAATGCAGATGCAAGCAACAGTTTTTAAATCCATGTAATATCTTCCAATCTTTTTTACACTGTTGGTTCCATCATTCATATATGGAATTGATGTATCCATTTAGCAACGAGTGTAGTTCTGTCTGATGTCACAGGCATTACCATTTAATTATGGATAAGTCTTAGCAATTCATAAAACTGATTGATTAAAATTACCTAAAAAGAACCATTAACATAGAATTAAATACATTTCACTCACATAAGAGTTTAAAAGTCAGAGAGAGCAGAGCATGTAATTGGTACACGTAAATTAATAAATATAAAACACAGTGTATGGGAAAGAGTATTGAAAACAAGTTGCTACTTGTGGGCATCTTCCAAGCAGATTTGTTTGGATTGTTTTTTTTTTTTTTTTTTTTTTTTTGGTGACCTCTTAATTCATCACCAAACAGTTTTACACATTTTTTTCTAATTCACCATGCCTGTTTTGTTAAGTTTCAGGCAGTTGAAAATCTTCTGCCATTTAGATACAGAAGATATTCATCCACATCATGAGAAGATAGTTTATCCATAGCACTAATATGATATGAATCAACTAAAGGTGGAATTAACATAAAACATATTACTCCTGAACTTGGTATGTAGACATATGAGGTCTGACAAAAAAAAAAACGAGACTAACCTCTTATAGCTTGGGAATGGAGAGTGGGAGGGGGAGAGACAAAGAGATGGTCATAGAGCATGTTCTAAACTGTCACTGTGAGACAATGCTCAACTCCATCGCCTTACTCAGTACGAGTGGACACGTGTTCAGATATAGATGTTTTCTTACTCTCTGTCGAAAAATGTTGGAGTGCAAGAGTGAACAGTGAGTTAACATCAAGTTTCTTGTGAAATTGAAGAAATCCATGATGAAAACTTTTCAATTATTGACTGAGGCTTACAGTGAAGAGTGCATGTTTCATGCACGAGTTTTTGAATGCCACAAAAATAATTTTTGGAAGGCAGAGAAAGTGTGAAAGATGATGATTGCCCATTCATGTGGGCAGCCCAGCAGTTACTGATGACAACATTAAAAAAGTGCAAGATGTGATTCTAAAAGACAGAAGGTTGGGTGTTCCAGCTGTAGCTGAGAAAGTTCATTTGATCAGGGAAAGTGTTGTTCAACACATTTTAACAGAAGAATTAAACATGAAAAAGGTTTATGCAAAAATGGTTCCAAAAATGTTGTCAGATGAGCAAAAAGAACTTCGCAAAGAACTGTGTTTGGACCTTTTGCAATGCATTAAGGATGAACCATTTTTGTTGAATTCAGTAATTACTTGTGATGAAGCTTGGATATTTATTTATGATCTGGAAACCAAGCGAGAATCAATGCACCGAAGTCAGCAGCATCTTCAAGATAAAAAAAAAAGCACATATGAGTTGTTCGAAGTTCAAGGCCATGTTGATTGTTTTCTTCAATATTCAGGGTCTTGTAATGACAGAGTGGATTCCCAGTGGCCAGACAATAAATCAGCAGAATTACCTTGAAGTCTTGATGAAATTGCGTGAATAGGAAATGACCAGAATTATGGAGAAATGGTTGGATTTGCACCAAGACATCTTGCCAGCCCACAATGCTTTGTCTGTGAAGCACTTTTTAGCTAATCACAACATCATTGTTCTTGAGCACCCCATCCTATTTGCCAGATCTACCTACGACTTCTACCTCTTCCCAAAGATCAAGATGATGCTCAAAGGAACCCATTTTGTGTTGGTAGAAGATGTGAATGAAAGCAAAAACGACAGAGATCCTCAACAGCCTTTCAGAAAATGATCTGCAGAATTGCTTTGAACATTGGCAGCATCGGATGCAGCTCAGAAGGGAACTATTTTGAAGGAGATCGTAGTTGATTTTCTCATTTTGTTAAATAAAAAGAGATACAGGCACAGTCTCATTTTTTCTGTATCAGACCTCGTATGTAGATAGACAAAAGTAATCCTAAAACATGATTTAGTCACTGTGGGAAAGTAGTAAATGTTAGCAGCATAAAGATCACTCACACATAAACATGTAGATTCTGACGGTTCGTGAGTATGTAACTAAGAGTGTATAAGGTAGAACACTGGAACAAGATGATTACGTTTATTTTAATTAACAACATAATGTTTCATCCTAATTGCACAGGATTTCTTCAGGTGTAAACATACATACTAGTAGACAAAACAGTAAAGACTAGCAAAGGTGACAACTACTATGTAATTATAAGAGAGACTGATGTTATTTTAATTTTTCTAATTGTATGTTGCATTGTTCAGTACATTGTGTGTGTTTATGCATTTGCATGCATGTGTTTGGTTAATGATGTCTAGGATGTATTCAGACAAGTTGATACTTGAGTTAATATTAGCTGGTTTTTCCCAGACCAGCTAACGCACTTTATGGCAAGTGGTGATTTGAATCGAGCCATTGAAGCCTCTTGTGGAGATAAAATAGAATTAGCTCATTCAACTTTTCTAACAAAATTTCTTTGGTACTTTTCTGGGGCAGACTGCATGCTGAGAACAACTTGTTCCAATGTGGACAAAACATGCTTGGACTTGTTGACAACTGTTTTTTCAATGTGGAAAAAAAAAAAAAAAAAAAATATATATAATATATATATATATATATATATATATAATTTATTAATTATTTTATTTTATTTTATTTTTTTGAGGTATAGTATATATCTACTCTATACTAAAATGATAAGCTGAAATTGGAAACTGATGTGATGTCGGCTTGAAATGGATGTAGGCTGTGACGTTTTTTGTAACGTTTTTGTGTAATGTTTTGAAACTCGGGCTACCCTGAGTGTCAATTCTTCAAAATTCGAGTCATCGGAATTCAAGGAGAACCGGCCTACCAGTCCAGAACACGGGGGGTTGGGTGCCAGGGGGGGGGGCAGAGCTCCCTAGTGTGTGTGTGTGTGTGTGTGTGTGTGTGTGTGTGTGTGTGTGTGTGTATATATATATGTATGTATACATAGACAAGTAAGAGCTTATAAGGCATTAAGCTGGAATAAGATGGCAATAATTATTTTAATTAAAAACATAATATTTCATCCTAATTACATAGGATTTCTTCAGGTGTAAACATGAAAACTAGTAGACAAACAGTAAAGATTAATTAAGGTGACAGTCACAATGTAGTTATACAAGAGACCTATGTTTATAAAATATTTCTAATTGTGCATTGCAGTGTTTAACACATTGTAGGTGTGTGTGTGTGTGTGTGTGTGTGTGTGTGTGTGTGTATATATATATACACACACACACATACATAAACATTCAGAGCCTCTACAATTTCAGGTAGTCAACTCTTGATCATATGGCACTTAGTTAAATGGCTGAACTGGAAGTGAGGTACAGTAGTTAAACAGAATATTTTTAACTATTGTCCAGGTTAGTCTATCCTAGGGCCATATTAATTTGCTTGGTAACTGTATGGTAATCACAAGATTACTCTTTTCTGAATTATACCAATCTTTTTGAACTTTTGGGTCAATCTTAATATTTGCTTTAATTGTCAATTAATGTAAGGAATACTGTGACAGACATCTTTAGCCAGGAATTCATTGCACCTATATATATTAACATCAGATACACAAAGAGAGAGAGAGAGGAGAGTTTATATATAAAGATAATTAGAATTTTGTTATCAATATTTTCTTTTAGGAGATGAAACCAAGTCAATGGTGAGTGATACATGGAGTACTGATGTATTGGCTAGTGACTCAGAAACAGTGGAGCAGTCAGATGTTTCTTCTCAGATGATTTTGGATGCTCAAGTAAGTGTTATGTTCATATTTTAAATTTAATATTTTGCATTAATGTTTAGGTCAATAGCTTGCAGTGTTAATGTCATTCTTTAAAACGTCAGCAAGTTAGGTTTATTTTGACTATATTACTTATATGGACTATTCAAAAATAATTACAGAACCTTCTTCATATATGTTAAATCTTTAATGTATTTAATCATCTGTTTGAGAATAAAGGAATGCAAAGTATTTCCATTACCTCAAGGGCTCACTTTAGTGAGTACAGGCATGGCAAGCCCGAGGTACCTGATGCTGGACCATGCCTTATTTCACATAATGTACATCTGTTATATTATCTGTAGACTGGTCCCTCCCCTTTTTCTTTTCTCTCCTTCTTGCCCCCCCCCCCCCAATGCTATTAGAGAGTTCGAGGGCGAGGGATGAATCTTTCCTATTTTGCTATTTCATCTCTTCTTATGTGGAAAGGGCTTCTGCAACTCTACCACTTTCTTCTTGCAGTGACTTCACTCCAAATCCAAATTGTTAATATGGTTGTGCCTTATAATGTATCTCATGCTGCATCAGTTGTGGCGCAGAATAATCAGAGCCGGGTTTAGGCAGAGGGTCCTGTTCGAGAAGTATATTACAGTCTCCATCAAAAATTAGTGATATTGTGTGATAAGAAGTCATCTCTTCTTCTGTGGAAAGGGCTTCTGCAACCCTACCACTTTCTTCTTGCAGTGACTTCACTCCAAATCCAAATTGTTAATATGGTTGTGCCTTATAATGTATCTCATGCTGCATCAGTTGTGGTGCAGAATAATCAGAGCCGGATTTAGGCAGAGGGTCCTGTTCAAGAAGTATATTACAGTCTCCATCAAAAATCAGTGATATTGTAAATGAGCAACACAGAAGGTATAAAATTAATCTTAGAAGGGAATTTTAAATTGGCACATGGAATGTTCGGAGACTACAGATGGGTACTTCTGAGATTGTCTGCAAAGAGATGGATAGGTATGAAATTGACATCCTGGGAATTACAGAGACCAGATGGAATGGAGAAGGTCACTTCAAAAGACAGGATGGTAAGCTAGTTATTTACTCAAGTGGTGAATCAAAACATCATGGGGTAGCTGTGATACTGAAGACAGCTCATGCAAGAAGCCTTCTTGGTTATAACCCCATTAATGATAGGATACTTTCTATTAGACTTAAGGCTCAGCCTACCAATGTATCAATCGTGATAGTTTATTCACCCCCCCCCCCCCCATGGATAGGCCTGAAGAGTGAAGAATTCTATGAAAACTTACAAACCGTTTTGGACTGCCTACCAAGGAGACACATACTTCTTTACATCTTAGGGGACTTAAATGCAAAAGTGGAAAGAGTATGAGAGTTAGGCCGGAGTGTGGCAAGTTTGGTCTAGATGAATGCAACATCTGTGGTGAAAGACTGTTGGAATTTGCCCATGCTAACAAATTAGTTATTACCAATACCTGCTTCAAGAAACACCCATGACAGATTTTTACTTGGATATCTAACATTGATGAGTCAAGGCATCAGATTGATTACACCCTGGCTCTTCTGCGGTGGAAGACAAGCATCTCTGATGTGCACACTTGTCCTGGAGCAGATTGTAGTACAGACCATCAGCTAGTAAGAGCCAGAGTAAGCAACTAAGACTCCAAAAGCTTCCAAGTCAGGTACATTTCACTAGATTGGATGTTAGAGTAATTCCTAGTGGATTCACAGAAGAAACATCAACTTAGTTGGATGATTTTCTGGAGACCAATGAGGAGAACTCACCAGAAATGCTTTGGGAAGGAGTCAAGGTTATAATACAGGATACAGCCAAGAAGTATCTCGGTCCAATAAGAAGACCAAGAGACCCATGGATATCAGATTCAACATGGGAGCTAATCAAAACTAGGCAGTTGGAAAAACAAAGAGACACAAGGACTAAAGAATATAAGAGATTACATAGAGAAGTCAGAAGAGCCATCAAGCAGGACAAGGAAAAGTTCTATACTAATAAATGTGAAGAGATAGAGTTCCAAATGAGGAGGCTCAGTTATAAAAGGATGTTTTATTTAGTTCATTACTTAAAACAAAAGTTTAAGCCCAAATTGAATGTCATCAAAGACAGGAATGGAGCATTACTAACAGAAGAACTGGAAATCAAAAACAGATGGAAAGAATACTGTGAGGAACTGTATAGTAGAGTGGATAAAGAAAATGTGGAGGAGCCCTCTCAGCAGGAAAATTTTTGATTTGGAACCTCCTCCACTTAGGCATGAGGTTGAAAGAGCAGTTAAGCAGCTTAACAGCAATAAGGCACTAGGTGCAGATGAAATCCCAGCAGAGTTAATTAAATCCACAGAGGATGGAGGTATAAGAGTGTTTCATAGATTAATTACAAGAATATGGGAGTCAAGATCATGGCCTAGAGACTGGAAGAAGTCTGTTTTCATACTACTACATAAGAAAGGAGATATGAAAGCGTGCAAGAACTATAGAACTATTAGTTTAATATCTCATGCAAGCAAAATTTTATTGAAGATCATGCTAAATAGGATTGAGGCCAAAGTTGAGGCAGAAATGCCTGGGGAACAAGCAGGTTTTAAGAAAGGTAAGGGCACCAGAGATCAGATCGCCTTAGACAGATCATAGAAAAATATAAAGAATTTAGACTCCCACTGGTAATGTGTTTCTTAGACTACTCTAAAGCTTTTGACTGTGTTCAGCATGTGAAACTATGGGAAGTAATGAAAAGAATGGGTTTTCCTCAACACACTATCAGGTTGCTAGCCAACTTGTACAGGAAGTAAGAAGCCACAGTAAGAACAGGTGTTGGATTGACTGATTGGCTTCAGGTTGGAAAAGGAGTAAGGCAAGAATGTTTACTTTCTCCTCAGTTGTTTAGTATAGGTACGGAGGACATCATGCGTGAAGCATTGGATAAGCTCAAGACAGGAATTAGAATAGGAGGTAAATTGATCAGTAATCTGAGGTATGCTGATGATACAATATTCCTTTGTAATGACATGGAAGAACAAGGAAAAATTCTTGACAAAGTTAACAAGATCAGTAATAACAGAGGACTTCAACTCAATCCTAGCAAGACAAAGATTATGGTTCTCAAAGAAAATACAAACAGGGAAGCTCTTGAGAAACAAGTGTACCTTAATGGAGAAAGAATTGAGGAAGTCAGCAAATTTGAGTACCTGGGATCCATTATTAATGTGAAGAATTATTGTTCAGAAAACATCAGAAGAAGGTTAGGAATGGCTAAAGCAACAGTCAGAGACTTGTCTAAAATCTGGAAGAATGGATCTATCTCCATGGGAATAAAGTTGAGGATTTTGGATGCAGTTGTTTTTCCAACAACGTCTTATGGATGTCAGACTTGAAACCTAAAGAAGTCAAATAAGAAAAGGATATCTGCTTTTGAGATGTGGTACTACAGAAGGCTGTTGAGGATATCATATACTGAAAGGCATGCAAATGAATGGGTGTTAAAAATGATCAGTAGAACTTTAAGGCTCCTTAAGGATATTGACAAAAGAAAGGTAAAATATTTTGGACACATTGAAAGGATGGAAGGAGGACTTCTCAGAACAGTAATAGAAGGTAAAGTTCCTGGAAAAAGAGGAAGGGGTAGACCATCAATAAGATGGATGGATGGTGTATGTGTGTGTGTGTGTGTGTAGCGACTAATCTTCAGAGAATTGAAGTCTCCAGAAAAGCAAACAGGAATGGCCTGTGAAACACATCACTGAGCATCGGAGTGACCATACGACATCTGTGGATGCCCAGTGAACATATAGATAGATAGAAGTATTTCCATAGTTAATTTATTATTATTATTATGTGACACCTCCAGTGAGTCACAAAGACTCATGGAGGGAGAGTGTGCCAACAGCATCGAACGAGTGAACTCCTTCCAACTACTAACTACGCTCAAACTTAACTTTTTTTCGTGAGCCATTAGTAACAGAGGCTCTACCAATTCACCAACTTTTAATTTATAGTAAAAAAAAAAAGTGACATTACTTCTTTCCTTTTCTATATCCACTCTCCTACTGTCATTTTAAATAATCTACAATTAAGTCAGTGAAGACAAAACTGTGTTGAATACATAAAAAGTATTCAACACAGTTGTATAAACTGTGTTGAATTATAATTAATTATACAGATATTTTCATAGAATCACCAGGAGTCGAAAACGACTCGATAGAACATAACACACACATGAGATAGCCAAATAAACAATATTATTAGGATCTGATGTAGGTGTGTGTAAATATATTACCCCTGCCTCCAAATTTTTGGCATGGGCATTCTTTCAAGGTTTGTATAATGAAGGACATCAGCACTTTCTTTGAAAAGACATTCAGATTAGCTGGAGCATATACGCAGTAATTTAGTGTCATTCCAGAGGATGCTGTAGCTAGTATTGATAATTCCATGTTTAGCAAGGCCATATTTGTGATGTGTTTTAAATTCATTATAGGATTGGTGTTCAGAAGTTTGTTTTGTGATGGTCTTATCTTACCATAGTTAGACAGCTTTCAATTACATGCTTACTAAATAGCTTAAGGAAATTACAACATACAATAGAATATACATTAAAATACATTTTAATACACCTCCAATATTTTGACGTCACGTTGCCATTTTCATGGGAACTTAGAAACAAGACACGTGCACGCAAGCACAATACACAGTAAATGAAAACGAAGCAGGAATCTATTCTTTCTCCTAAAAGTCCTGATGGTGCCCCCAGCGGACAATGTAGTATTCTTGGCCATTTGGGCTGAAGGTCTTCTGACGTAGGTTTTCCAAATTTGGGGCAGTCTCATGCAACCAAATTTGTTGAGGTTTGGATTGTTTCTTAGGGCTGATGCTGATTCCATGAATAGCCTGAAACCAAGAACCCCCCCCCCCCCACTTTCACAACAAGGATTACTCTAAATCCAATCACTATTTCCTATATCCGATCGATGCACCTCGGGAAAAAATTACAAAAATCCTAAAAAAACATGACTTGACTTCTTGTTACAGACCATATAGAAAATTGGCATCCCTTATCTGCTCCACTAAAGACCAACCTCCTCCCCTAGACCTATCTGGTGTATACCAGGTCCCTTGCAGCTGTAAGCTGTCCTACTTTGGCCAAACAGGCAGGACAGCTAATATCAGAATTTCAGAACACAAAGACTACATCCGGTTTCACCAATATAGCTGCTCTGGTCTTGCAGACCATGCTCTGGATACCTGCCATAGAATACGGTGGAAGAAAGCTATGATAATACACCGTAGTAAATTCAAATACGAAAGGTTATTCATGGAATCAGCCTCAGACCTAAGAAACAATCCAAACCTCAACAAATTTGGTTGCATGAGACACCCCCCCCCCCCCCCCAAAAAAAAAAAAAAAAAATTTGGGAAACCTACATCAAAAGACCTTCAGCCCAAACGGCCAAGAATACCTACATTGCCTGCTAGGGGGCACCATCAGGACTTTTAGGAGAAAGAATAGCTTCCTGCTTCGTTCCTCATTTACTGTGTATTGTGCTTGTGTGCACGTGTCTTGTTTCTAAGTTCCTGTGAAAATGGCAACGTAACGTTGCCGAAATATTGGAAGTGTATTAAAATTAATTTTAATATATTCTATTGTACGTTGTAATTTCCTTATGCTATTTAGTAAGCATGTATTACCAACGTCTAAGCCTTTCCACGAGAATTTCAATTACATGAAACTGAAACTTTAGCCTAATTTGTGTTTGGGAAATGGTAATAGTTCTTCTCTGGATTTGAGATAGTTGTAACAAATCTTTACAAACTGTTAGATAATGTATTATAAAGAATTATTACATGAGAGGCCTAAGGCAGTTTGTAGTGAAGGAGCTACCTTCATTCCATAAAAAATTATTTGAAAAAAAAAAAAGAAAAAAAAAACTGCCAACCCAATTGCAAAAGACTAAACACAGACTATGTGGTGGTAGCTTTGCAAGGAGGCCTCAATGACAAACCCGACTGAATGCTTCAATAGGCTTTGTACAAGGCCTCATTCAGAAATTGTAGACGACTATGCTCAGATTTGAATAATTTTCAAGTGTATGTAGATATTCTGAAAAGATCTAGAGCAGGGATGGAGCCTCTTTGCATATTTTGTCAATTATGCATCTTCATTGTTAACAAATTATACATTCTCAGATGGCATGTATTTAATAAATTATATTTAAAAAAAATAATTATTTTTAAAGCACAGTAATAAACATCATCTGCTATTATTGATCTATCCATTGTTCTGTGGTTGATGTCTCATCCTTATCCATTGTTCAATGATAAGCATACTATCATAGTATATTAATTTTTCACTAGAGACCACTACAAGCACTCAGTACGTCATCTTGATATGAAAAAAAAAAAAAAAAAAGGCTTAATTTTTCATGTGTTGCTGTATTGTCACTTTATAACAAGCTGAATGAGTAGAAGTTTTTGTTTAATTCATTTATTAGTTTTTTTTAAAAAAATTCTTTGATATTCAGTTAATACTTCAAGAGCTCCATTCTTGAATTATTAATTTTTTTGTAAATAAATAAAAGACTTTTGAGAGTTTTCATAGATTTTTAATGTTGTGATTTCGATATTCATACTGTATGCATATGACCTCTTAGATGATGCACAAGGTTTTTCCTGGAAATGAAATGAATAGAGTAATTGAGATGCTGGATTGACTGGGAACAAGGAACACGTAATATTTGGATATCAGGAGGTTGTTGAGAAGGATAAAAGATAATAGTGTGAAAGGAAAGGTAGTCAGTGTGTTGACCATGTATAACAGTAGTGATGAAATGAGGTGGAGAGCGAAGATTGTGAATAATATGTTACCGGAAATGTGTGAGAGAAAGGAGTGCAGTTTTGTTAATGTGTGGAATGAGTTTGAATGATGAATTGAACTGTATAAGAGTGATGGACTGCATTTGAATGTTTTTGGTGTGAATCATTTGGAAAGACTGCTGCTGGAAGGTAGAGAAATGAGTGCAGAGGATGAATCTGATCAAGTAAGAAGTGACAAGAAAGAGCAGGAGCGTAAGTTCAAAAAGAGCATTAATTGAGAAATTGAAGTGATAGTTATGAATGAAGAAGTGGGTAGCATGAGTATAGAGAATGAGAGAACAAGCGTGCAAGACAAATAAGGAAACAGGGAGGCTCAGGGTGAACAGGGGAACAGAGGGTGAGAAAAGTTGATGCTCCAAGAGGATGTGAATGCATGTGTAGACAAAAAGGGAAAGGGATGACCTGGGATCAATGAGAAATAGGTGGATTTGAAGAAGGTTCTAAGATGAATAAGGAGAAAAAGAAATGTCTCAAGTTAAGTATGGAGAAGTCACATCTATTAAGTAGCATAAGTGAAACATGTGATAGATCCAGGAATGAATTGTTATGTTTGTATACAAATGCTAGAAGTGTGAGAAACAAGGTAAATGAAATGGTTGCATTAATTGAGTCTTTTCACCCAAGAATTGTTGGAATAAGCAAAACATGGTTGGATGAGGATGACATCCTGACAGGAAAAGAGATTGAAGGGTATGATATGTTTTGTGAAGATAGAAAGAGTATAAAGGGAGGGAGTGCTATTGATAATAAAGAAAGAGTTAATGTCCATACAAGGTAGAGATGCAAGAGGGAAATAGTGCCAGTGGTTTTGAGACAGTATGGTGTGAGATACAGGTGAATAGAATGAAATACTTAGTTGGATGTTGTTGTAGACCTAGTAATGTGGATGGTAGCGACTATGAAATATATAATTTAATTAATCAAGCAAATAAGAAATGGGTGATCATTATGGGGGATTTTAATTATGGCAATATAAACAGGGATGATGAGATAACAACTGGAAGTAAAGAAAATTAGTTTCTTGAGTGTTTGAGGGACAACTACCTCAGGCAGTATGTCACACATGAGGATTGAGGATGTTAGATTGGATCATCTCATCAGAGGATGTTATTATAAATGAGGTGTCAAATCACCCTCCAGTTGATGAGAGTGACCATGAAGTGATTACCTGGGTGGTTGCCAGCAGTATGAGGACCTCTGTGAGGAAAGGGTATATGTGGGCCTACTAGTCTGGTGATTATGAGAAGCTCAGGAGATTACATATTGCAGCTATAGCATGGAATGAGGAGTTGGGTGGAAAGGAGATAAATGCTGCTTGGGTGATATTTAAGAACTATCTAACAGAAGTAATGTCTAAATGTATTCCAATGGTCAGAAGGTTAAATAAGGTAGATGTGAAATGGTTGAATAAAGAGATTAAGCATGCAATACAGAGGAAAAATGCATTATTGAGGAATACAAAGAACATGCAAGGAGGGTGACTCGGTTGATAAGAGTAGTAAAAGTTTTGTATGAGCAGCAGTTAGCTAATTAAGCCAGGAAAAAAAAAATCCTATGGAATTTTTTCAATATATAGCTAGCAAAAAAAAAAAAAAAGATTATGGAAGGATGACATTGATTGGAGAAAATAGTATAAGTGTTGCAGAGGATATAGTTGAGATATTTAATGAGCAGTTTATAAAAGCCTTTCATTCATGTGAATGTGACATCATGGAGAGTTTGAGAGCAGTGGATGATGAGGAGAAGACTGACTGTAAGTGACCAAGAGGTATATGGAGAATTGAGCAAACTTAATGTTAATAAGGCTGTGGGATTTCATAATATATTGCCATGTATTTTGAAAGAATGTGCCAGGGTGTTGACATTTGCCTTGACATATTTGTTTAATATGTGTCTTGCACTCTAGCACAGTAGTTGTTTCTATACTTTTGGAAGGTATGTTCTGATCACTGTGTAAGCATGAAGGAAAGGATAGTATACTTAGACTTTACAAAGGCTTTTGATAGATTACCACATAAGTTGATAGTCAAACTAGAGCAGATAGGGTTGGATATTAGACTAGTGCATTGGATTGAAAATTGGCTATCTGATAGATATCAGCAAGTTATGTATGGGGGAGCAATATCCTGGAAGAGGAAAGTCACTAGTGATGTACCTCAGGAGTCTGCTTTAGGGCTAATCCTGTTTAACCTGTATGTTAATGATATTGGAGAAGATTCGCATGGGGATATTCAGTTGTTTGTAGATGATGCAAAGTTGGGATGAATTATGAGTAGAGCAGATGTTGTGGCCTTACAAGAAGACTTGAATAGATTGAGTGAATGGACACAGGGGGTTGGGATGCCAGTTCAATGTTGCAAAATGTAAAGTTTTGAAATTTGGGAAACAAAGATGGAATGTAGAATTTATGCTTGGTGGAGATATATTGTTGGAAGTGGAGGAAATAAGAGATCTTGAGGTGATGATGGATAAGGATCTAAAATTTAGAGGACACACTGCCAAATTGTGAGGACAACACAGTGAATTTTGAGAATGATGTGGAGGATACTGACTTGTAGGAGTAAGGAGATTCTTGTTCCATTGTGTAAGGCTCTGATTAGGCCACACATAGACTGCTATGCACAGATTTGGTCACCTGGTTTTCAACAGGATGAAGAGATGTTGGAAGAGGGTCCAGAGGGAACTAAGGTAGTTTCTGATCTCGGGCATGTTGAATATGAGGAAAGGGTGGGAAGATGCAATTTACAGAGTCTAGTGGATAGGAGGAAGAGGAGTGATATGATTGAGACATGCAAGTTGGTACAGGGTTGTTATAGGATCAATGGTGAAAAGGTTTTTCATAAAATGGTGGGAGATCAGGGTGGGACAAGAGGTCATTCCTGGAAGCTGTATAAGGAGGGTGTGAACAAGTGAGTGAGAAGCATGTTTTTTGCATGCACTTGTGAATGATTGGAATGTCTTGACTGAGAGTGTGGTATCTGCAGAGAATTTGAATGTGTTTAAGGTGTGATATGGTATGATGAGCTGTGTGTATATGACAAAGAGACCTCCTAGATGAGTCTTTGACTTCATGGGATCTTATGGTTATTTTTTTTTTATTTTTTATTATTTTTTTATTGTTCTTTCAAATATTTACATATGTACAAAGATCTTCTATTCAGTATATTATTTTACAAGATTCAGCTCTTTGTGCTACATATAATGAGATTTAAATAGTAATGATGATAACAGTTTTTTTTTAATTTTATTTTTTATGACAATCATAATAATAATTTACAATTATATTGTTAAGAGTTACATAAGTTGTATAATATTACATGTTGTAGTTTAATATTTTTTTTATTTTCAAGTTTGAAAAGGTGTGATTATACAACAGTATTTACACATGCAATCTAAATATTATATCCTTATTCTCACAAACATACAGTGTGAACTCATGATTTACATTTAAAAGGATTTTTTTTTTTTTTTTACATTTCATACATTTGTTACAGTTATTATATACATTACTTACATTTGTTTACATCTGATATTTACATTACGTACATTGGTTTACATATAGTACATACATTACATACGTGCATTACATGCATTTGGTTACATATGATACATCTTGGATGAAGACTAATTTCTTTGCTTTCATCCTTGAAGCTTATTTGTAAGCTTATCTGAGGATGACACCAGTTGGTTATTATGTATTGTTTTTTTTTTTTTTTTTCTGTGTTGGGAAGCTACGAAATCTATGATTGAGAAATTCACACGCACGCGCGCGCACACACACACACATGCACACAATAACCTGGAATGTATTGATGCGTCGCTGAACTGGAAGCCTGAACGAATATGTTGTTTCATTAAGTTTGTATGGTATTTTGGGTGCGTGTTTCTTGTTCATAGTATGTCCTTAGAGCTCTTTTCAGGCTATTGTAGTTTGTAAGGTTTCTGTATTCAAAAGGTAATTTGTTTATCATGTCTGGGATGTAGAAGTTTCGCGTGGCCTTTCCGTTGTGATTATTGTATTTATATGTGATATAATTAGTAGTCTGAGGTCTTGTTATATGGTATGTATTTCTAACTCTCCTGTAGTTGGCATCGAAATAATGTTTTAGCAAGGCTGCATAGTGACATAAATGTTTTGCTGTCAGTATTTTGTGTTCTGTCATTGCAATGTTTATAAGGTCGTGATTTTCTCTTTGTTCCCAAAAGATCAGTTTTGTCATTTTGTACTGTAGCGACATTAATCTGTTTAATTTGTAGGGTGCACAGAAAGCATACGTTGTTATAGCGTATCTTAGTATATTTTGGCATAGTGCTTTGTATATTAGTGTTTTTAGGCGTATGGGAACTATGTCTTTTAACCTGTAGAGTTTACCACTTATTGTTCGGAGTTTGTTGTGTAGATGATTTATGTGGCTATTCCAGTTCATATCTGCATCGAAGTAAATTCCAAGGTATCATATTGTTTCAACCTGCATGATTGTATTGGTTTTGTTGTTCTGTGTGTTTTTTATGTTGGAAAGTGGATGTTGGATGGTTATATATTTGTAATCAACTGGTCGAGTCAGTGGATTTCTGAATATCATTAATTTTGTCTTTTCTGAGTTTAGGTGTATGGAGTTTTTCGTGAGCCAGTCTATGATCAGATTTATATCATGTTGCATATTTGTTTGGACTATGCTTGCGTTATTATGGATGGATATTATTGCTGTATCGTCTGCGTATTGGAATATCTTACCTTTGAGTGGTAACTGATTAATATCGTGCGTGTAAATGTTGAATAGAGTTGGGGAGAGTACAGCTCCCTGTAGCACTCCACAGGTTACTGGTAGCTCTCTGCTTCGGTTTGACCCAATATGTGTGATATGCTTTCTATTTTGGAGGTAGTTTGTAAACCACCTGTGAAGAGGCCCGTCTATTCCAACATGTCTCAGCTTTTCTAACAAGGTTTGATGTGTAAGTGTATCGAATGCTTTAGTTAGATCTATAAAAACTACCATGGCAATTTTGTTCTTGTCTAAGGCGGTATTAATTACGTCTGTAAAGTCTTCCAAGAGAGATGTTGTTCCCTTATTTTTCTGAAAACCATATTGTGTTTTGGGGATAATATGAAAGATCTCAGTGTATGCTGTGAGTTTCTTCAGTATGATCCACTCCATAATTTGATTGATAATTGGTAATGTTGCTATGGGTCTGTAATTGCTGATTAAATTTCTTTTTCCTTGTTTGTATATGGGTGTGATTATGGCGGTCTTTAGCATACTTGGTATCTGTCCTGTTTTAAATATTTTATTTATTAGTTTTAGTAGGCTAGGACTTAAACTAGTTGCATGTTGCTTTATATTTTAGGCCTTATACCATCAATTCCTGGGCATTTGTTTGGTTTGATTTGATGTATTGCAGAGAGAAGTTCTGCTTCTTTTATGATTGGGAACCATAATGTCTGTTTTGATTGTGGTCCAAGTGGAGGGTCACGTTTTGTGATTGGGTGAATATTTCTGTGCAGTTCTTGGATGGAGTCTGCAAAGTATTGGTTAAAGTCATTTGCTAGTTGTTGAATAGGTTTTGCGTCTTCCACGAAGCTGTGTTTTATGGTTTCAGAGGCAGTATTGTTGGGAACAAAATCTAGCATCTCATTGATCAGATGCCAGGTTTGTTTCATGTTGTTTTGTGCGGAGGTTGGTTTGTCTCTGTAGTAGCTTCTTTTTGCATTTCTGATTTGTGTTGTAAGGCGATTCCTTGTTATCTTATATTCAGTTTTTAAAGCTGTGTTATTTGGATATCACTTTAATTCTTTCCATAAAGCGTCCTTTCTGTGTATTTCTAGGATTAAGTTTTGTGTTATCCAAGAATTTTGTGTTGTTTTTGAACAAATTCGGACTTTCTTTGTAGCTTTCTTATATATTTCCTCCGGTGTGAGTTTAATGTTGTTGTATAAGATATCTGCTGAATCTGATGCCAGGTGTTCCCAGTCTGTTTTTCTTATTTCGTGGTTGACTATTTCTTCGTCTATTATTTCTTCTGTGGGACATTGCATGGATATTGTCTTGGTGTGCAGGTTTAGAGCGGTGAAGTAATGGTCTGCTACTTTGCACTTTATGACTGATGCAGTGTAACTATTTGGTGGTGCTCAGACGTTTATATGATCTAGACAGGAGGCAGTGATAGTATTTCTGAATATTTCTTCTCTAGTACATAATGTTATTGTTGGTATTAGATTATACATGGATAGTGTGTCTAGGTAGTGTAAAGTGTTGTTCTGGTTTTCATTTGCAATGTTTATGTTTATGTCGCCAATTATCATTAGGTGTTCGGTTGAGCATATTTCTTGGCTTGAAAGCCAGCAATTGAGTTCGTGCAAGAATTTTATCATGTTTAGGTTTGGTGGCCTGTAAATAGCATTTAGTATTATGGGATGCTGTGTATTCGTGGTATTAATGATTTCGAGGCAAAGGGTTTCAGCATGCTCAAACTGATAGGCCGTTTCTTTTGCTATTAATTTTTGTTTGATAAATATTAATATTCCACCCCCTCTTTTTGTTTGGCGGCATGATCTATGTTGTTGGAAGCCTGGAATTTGGAAAGAAGTCGCTTCATCATTAGTTATGGATACTTCTGTAAGAATCAATAATATCAGTGTAATTCCTCAGATAAGCCTGTAATAATAACCAATGTTTTCGGATGCTTCTGATGTTAATATGCAAGATTGAGAGACCTCCCGCTTGTACTGTGTTTTGTTTCCATGCATCAAGCGATTAGAAAGTACAATTACTGATGTATTCTGGTGTAATTACATCTATCTGATGGTTCACATTCATTTTTGTTGTGTTGAGATCTTCTTTTTGAATTAAGTTGGAGTCTTTTGTTTCACTCTGGCAACTTGTCTATATCTTCCGAGCTTTTTATTTGTATAGACTTTGAAGTCTGTGACTTTCTCAAGAATATTTTGCCATCTTTGATCCATAAAAATTGATACTTTTTTTCTGTTTTTTCTTTTCTTGCTTGGTACAAAAGATTTTGATTGAAAGGTGTTAAATACTCAGATAGAAAGATTGGCGTATTGTCTTGCAATGCATTTAAATCCTTGGCCACTGTTTTTTTTAGTCTGTTGGCTTTTATGAGATTGTCTCTTGTAGCCTTGCTTGTCAGACGAACTCTGACTGGTGCGGGTCGTGGCGAGCCTTGTTTTCTGTTCTTCCTGGGAAACCGATTTATGGTCTGAATATCATTATGCTGTAGGGGGATGCCAATTGCATGGCCTAACTTTAAAACTACATCTCTGAGATTTTCTGTGGATTCAGTTTCTGGAAGACCGTTTATGACAAAGTCTTCTTTATGTTGTTGTTGGTTTAAAACTTCATATTGTAGTTGTAGTTTCAGGGAATTAAATTCTTGACGGAGTTCCGATGTGTCTTTTATCAATTTGTGCTGCCTGTCAGTTAATGCTGGTTTTAATATCTTTTACTGTTTGTAAGACTTCTTCGACTTTTGAATTATTAAATTGAACAAACTCTTCATATTCGCTGATTTTTTTTGTTATTTCTTTATTCTGTTTATCAAACAGTTCTTGGACAAGATCTACCAAGCTGGCTTTTATATTTTCTTAACCTTTTTCTAGTAATAAATTTACAGAACTCAAATTATAAGACTCACCGGTATTTTGTTGTCTGTTCAGTTCATCGTCCGATTCTGCCTCCGGCGTAATCAGTTGCGTCGTGGGTGGTGGCGTTTCTTTGTTCTCTCTACAGTTTAGGCACTTCCATTCTTCTCGTTTGGCATTGGATTTGCGTTGCCAGGTTGTTTCTGAAAGTCCGAAACATGTAAAGTGAAGATTCCCTATGGCATTTCCTCCAGGTTATATAACATCCGTCAGACGGTAATTCCTTCTGACGCTTGTTGCACTTCATGACTCACCTTTCTTTCTTTGGACAGCTGCAAAGATGGCTTTGCAGTGTACGCGCGGTGTACGCTTCAATTTTTAGCACACTCAGATTTTGGATTCCACTTGGCCGATTTCGATGAATTATATGTCACTGTCTTCAGCATGACAAGTAGTGTTACTTTTAAAGTTAAAGTTAATATAATAATAATAATTTTAGCAAAATTTATTATATATAAAGTGTGCACTTATGAGAAATCTATGAAGTGATATGCAACCTTCCAATGCCTAAAGGTTCTCCCACTCCTTGTCTAGAGAATTATTCATCTGCAGAGTTTGATAGATATCTGGAGTTGGGATAATATAATTTTGACATTTAAATTGGATAGGAGATTTGTGCCAGTTAATTCAGAAGAGATTTGTCATGAAGTGAAAGGAATCTAAAACAAGAGGCCATCCTTATTGAGTGGATTGTATCATCTTAGTGTGTACCAAAACAGTAAACAACTTTATTTTAAGGTTTGGTTTAATGAGCTCTACTTGATATTGAAACATTTCACAGTCTTTTGACTCTAATGGGGTGTAATGATGATAATGATTCATACTCATCTCTGGCTATTTATGACTGGATATTTTGATAGTACTGTATGATTAAGTTTGCATTATTACCATCTTCTGAGATGAGATTTTTATTATTATTATTATTATTATTAAACAAGACCTCATGGAGTCAAAGACTCATCTAGGAGGTCCTTTTATCTCACACACATCTCATCATACCGGGTCTTAAACACATTCAAACTCCTTGCAGACACCACACTCTCAGGCAAGGCATTCCAATCATTCACAACTCTGCACGAAAAAAACCTGCCTCTCACTCCCCTACTCACACCCTCTTTATACAGTTTCCAGGGATGACCTCTGGTTCTCCCCTGATCTCTCACTATTCGCTGTAGAACTTCTCCACCATTGATCCTATAGCAACCCCTTACCAACTTGTAGGTCTCTATCATATCTCCCCTCTTCCTTCTCTCCACTAGTCTCTGCAAATTACATCTTTTCAATCTTTCCTCATACTCGACATTCCAGAGGTCAGAAACTACCTTAGTCAGTCGCCTTTGGACCCTCTCCAACATCTCCCCATCCTTCTGAAAACCAGGTGACCAAATCTGGGCACAATAGTCCATGTGTGGCCTAATCAAAGCCTTATACAATGGAACAAGAATCTCCCTACTTCTACACGTCAGTGTCCTCCTCATCATTCCCAGAAGTCTTTGTGTTGTCTTCACAATTTTGGCGATGTGACCCCTAAATTTTAGATCCTTATCCACTATCACTCCCAGATCTCTTATTTCCTCTACTTCCAACAATATATTCTTACCAAGCATAAATTCTGCATCCCATCTTTGTTTTCCAAATTTTAAAACCTTACATTTTGCAACATTGAACTCACACCCCCATTTGCTTGCCCAATCACTCAATTTATTCAAGTCTTCTTGCAAGGCCACAACATCTTCACTACTCTTTATGGTTCTTCCCAACTTTGCATCATCTGCAAACAACTGAATATCTCCATCCAAATCTTCGCCAATATCATTAATATACAAGTTAAATAGTAATGGCCCTAAAACAGATCCCTGAGGCACTCCACTAGTGACTTTCCTTTTCCTGGATATTGCACCCCCATACACAACTTGTTGATACCTATCAGATAGCCAGTCTCCATAACATCCGTCAGACGGTAATTCCTTCTGACGCTTGTTGCACTTCATGACTCGCCTTTCTTTCTTTGGACAGCTGCAAAGATGGCTTTGCAGTGTACGCGCAGTGTACGCTTCAATTTTTAGCACACTCAGATTTTGGATTCCACTTGGCCGATTTATTTTAAGGTTTGGTTTAATGAGCTCTACTTGATATTGAAACATTTCACAGTCTTTTGACTCTAATGGGGTGTAATGATGATAATGATTCACTTGTATATTATTTTTAATAGAAAGAAAGAGAACAATAAAAGTTCTGGTAACTCCTAGCAGCAGCATTTTTTGAAAACTCTAACACTAGAACATGGATTACTCACATGAACCATATTGGTTGCACCTGTTTGTTATGAATAGCTTTTAGATGATTGCTAGTGTAATGATATGTTATTACATGTGTATAATAGACTTCTAAACATAGGATAAAGTCCTGTTTAAAGTGTTTTGTGAACATATTCTTTCAGTTGATTCCTTGAGAGTCCTCAGCAGTGGGTTTTCTTTTGAATATGGCATGAAGGCAGAAGAGATCCTATCTTTTTTGTGATATTACTACTGTAGGTGAATGGATTTTTTTTTTTTTTTAAGTTATCCATTATCTGAAGAATCTAATGCATTACATAACCAAGAAATACTTTACAAATAGATAAAGTGTCCTTGGCATAAACATAGCCGTAAAGATACTTCATGTGCAAATATACTTGGAGAAAGGATTAAACCAGAACATAATTTCTTAGCAAGTTTAATTTAATAAATATGATATTTAAATTTATTTATTTTTAGGACAATTAAATTTGAGAAGCTAAATTCACTAGTGCTTGTTGCAGTGTTATTAAAGCATTTATGTATTTTATTTTATTTTTGTTGATTAATATTAATATTGCTTTCTTCTCAGGCACCTGGTATATTAGATGCATCAGAAACAGCAAGTCAGAGTGATGCATGGAGTACAGATGTACTTGCTTCAGATACAGAAAGGTTACAAGATTTGGATACAGATGACACAGCAAGTGTTACTAGATCAGATGATACTGCTCGTTCTGAAGCTGACTGTGATACATCTGGTTTAGATGTTTCAAGATGTGAACCAAGGGATATAATTGTAGAAGATTTGTTAGGTCAGAATCTTTTTAGAAATCATTTTAATAATGAACATAAATAGTAGAATAGCAAAAAGTGGCTATGAATTCATTTCTTTTAATTTTTGCTTGTAATTCATTAGAATGGTTATCATTAGAAAAGAAGGAAGAAAGGATAATAAATATCCATTTGTCTTATACCTTAATAGGTGAACAGTGTTTAAAAAAAAAAAAATAGGAACAACTTTGCAAAGAATTTCGGGCACCAAATCTGAGTAAAATCTACCATGTGATAAGTTTCTTATTTTTGACAGACAGGAGCTTCACAGTGCATTTTGAAAAGTGTACCTAATAAATTATCATTTGATCAGAAATTTAAGGAGTCTATGCCATTTGAGACTGCCTGATCAACATTTTGTTCCTAGCGAATCATTTGGATGGATTAATCCATCCAGATGGTTTACTTGATAATGTATTTACCAAATTGCAAAGTGTTAATATTTTAATGTGAAGGGTAAAATAATTAAATTGGTAAGCACACCACAATCATAATTACTCATAAAATTTGATGAGCATAATGTTTTGGAAACACTTTCAAGGCATTAGTAAACAAAAGATTGCTGTTTTTCACAATAAACACTTGTTGAGGTTTAGTGCCCTGTGATTAAATGCAGTTGTGATAAAATTTGGTACTTTTTATGTCTTTTGCAGCATTTATAGTTCAAAGAATTTTTGTTTTTATTTTTGAATAACCACTTGTTCTCTCATTCTTTTTCTTTTTTCACCTGTACTTATAAAATATTTGTTTCAGAACATGGGTGAGGAAATGAATTAAGCAAACTAAATCTGCATTTGCTAGAGATTTATATGCAAATACAGTTCACCCTTGAACAACATGGGGGTTAGGATGTCAGTCCACTGCATTGTTTCAAAAATCTGCATATAACTTTTGACTCCCCAAAAACTTAACTACTAATAGCCTACTGTTGACTGGAAGCCTTACTGATAACATAAACAGTTGATTAACACATATTTTGTATTTATATGTATTATATACTGTATTCTTACAATAAAATAAGCTAGAGAAAAGTGCAATCGATGCTGTTGCTTCACAGTAGCCTAGCCTATGCATTAATGAATGAATCGTTATAATTTTTTTATTTCATTCTAGTTAATTAATTTATCTAATTAACAGTTATTTTATACAGTTATGATTTAATACCACATCTTTAAGTTTGTTTACATTTCTCTCGACTGCGACCATACATGGTCACAGTCGAGAGAAATGTTTTGATAAATTTAAACTTTTTATAATAGATTTGTGTATATTTTATGATAGTAAGTGATAAAAGACTAATATCTACATATATTTTATGCATTAATGAATATCTAATGTTTTCTTAACTTTTTCGATATTTCTAAGCTACACGGTTTGTCTGTGACATTTTTCAAATTGTCGAAATCTTTAAAAAAATTTCCAATATATTTATTTAAAAAAAAAAAAAAAAACGTTCAAGTAGATCCACGCAGTTCAAACCTGTGTTCTCCAATGGTTAACTATTTAGAAAAAATCCAGAATAAAAAGTATGATCCATATATTTCATTACATTCCTTCAAAAGTGCATAAATATATAATCATAAATTTTTCATGGAACACTTTTCAGAATCAAATTTTATTCATGTTGATGGCTTCTGCACTTTGTTTCAAATTTCAAAACAAAGTGCAGAAGCTATTTTCTTGTTATTTTTACCAACTAAACATCAAAAATAATTAGTAATGTTGATATTGCTTTAGTTGTCTGTTATGTAGAAGAACAAATGATATGTGTGTGTTTCTCACACACATATCAGTTATTTCTCATTTTAGTTTTCAATGTTTCTCAAACTGTTTTTGCAAAATTTCCTTATAATTCATTTAAAAATTTATTGTTCATTTGAGAATTTATTTCAGTGAATTATAGGTTTCTGTTTACTTGCTTTTTGATAAATTACTTTTTTCAGTCAGCTGTTTGATGAATTGTTTTACAGTTCATTTTTTATTTGATTGCTTTGCAGTAAATAGCCTTTCACTGAATTGTCATTTGATAATTGCTCTCTCAAAATGTTTTCAGTGAATTTTCTGCATACTACAGCCTACTCTCACTATACTAAACATCATTATAGTTACCCTGCTCATTGTAACAAATTACTGAAAATTCCCAAGCACAGTCCCATAGTATCAATGCTATGCTATGAGAAAATTCTCTCCAGCAAATCTTCCACTA
This sequence comes from Typopeltis vanoorti, assembly GCF_054136105.1. Taxonomy (NCBI): domain Eukaryota; kingdom Metazoa; phylum Arthropoda; class Arachnida; order Uropygi; family Thelyphonidae; genus Typopeltis; species Typopeltis vanoorti. The sequence goes on along the minus strand of NC_143564.1, from coordinate 63,183,518 downwards.
TAATTTGCTGTTCCTTGCATTACTCTGCATTTTCTATATTGTGAGTTGATATGGAGTTTTACTGACCTGACATCTCTTCATGAGCTCTTATTCACTTTCAAATTTTAAAATTTCAAAGTGCAAATTTGTATACTTGCTGTGCAAAACAAATGGATATTTATCATCCTTTCAGTAATGTTTATTGCCAGATTATTGCCTTGTAAGTCTCTTTTTTCAATATTTATGATCACATCAGTTGAGTGTTATAAAAATTGCCACTTTCAAGCTTAGATACCACAGTATTCTTTGCTTCTGCATGATCTTTGATCAGAACCAACAGTTTAAAAAAAATTTAACCATAGTGAAGTAATAAAAAGTTAAATTTATGGACTCTTTGAATAGCATTTTTGTCTGCCATTGAAATATAGTCAGGTATCTTTTTGTGCAGTAGATACATTCCACAGAAAAACCACATATAAAAAATCGCACAAAAAAGACCTAACTTACGTTGAAAAATTAGGGGTACATTCCATAATTTTATAAAACCGCATAAAACTGAAGCAATGAATTAAAATAAACCTAAAATCGTATAAAAAAGTTTATAAAAATTCAGGAAAATAAGAATTCCCCAGTTTGTTTTAAAGCTTTATTCATTTAATTTTATTAAAAAAAAAAATTTTTTTTTACATTTTTTCATCAGAATTATCATCGCTATTAAACAATATTCGGCAATGTTTGCGAACTGGTGCAAAATCACTTTCATCACAGAAGAGATAGTCAGCGCATCAGATCTGTATGTTAAAGGAAATGGTTCTTCACAAACAGAATTAGCTTCACCCTCATTCTGTGTTGATTTTTTTCTTCTGACAATGTAATCAGTGACAAAGTAATCGATGATGATTTTACATCATTGATTTATATAGCTCGCGATATCCAAACATACAGTTCTTCAGCTCATGTTGGAATTTAAAGGTTCGTTCAGAATTTGTGTCATTTACAAGAAAATGATTTTCCAATTTATTCCACAGTTCAAGACCTTCTCGAATTATATTTGTGAGGGGGACAGGTTTTTCTTCTGCTTCACTGTCGTTTTTTGGATCTTCGATGATATCTAAAGTTAATCGATATCCAATAATATCATTGTCACTTAAGGCATTATTATTATTATTATTCAGGCCTCCATGGAGTCGAAAGATTCATTGTGGGAGGTCCTTATTAAGAACACAAAATCTGTCAAGACTCATCGAGGGGAGATCCCCCCCCCCCCAGAAACACAAAGTCTATCATACCACTCCTTAAACTCATTCGTCTACATCATTCTGGCTAAATGTATCAAAACCTTCTCCACCAATTTCATGTGCCAAAGAAATGATTTTAGTTGATAATGTAGATGTTTGAATGGGTGCATTGTTTGCAACACATCCAGACCAAGCTGCTTTCCAGCAGGCATTTAAAGTTTGTGGTCTTATTTCAGTGATAGCTGATGCAATATGATTTAATCAGTCCAAAATAGAATTTTTTTTCAAAACATTCAGTTACTGTTAATGATTCATTTTCTAGTTTATCCAATATAAATTGGAAAGTGTGCTTAACGTAATATTTTTTAAAAGTAGCAATTATGGCTTGATCTAATGGCTGAATAATGCTTGTTGTATTGAGTGGAAAAAATACTGCCTGCACATTTGGATGTTCTAAATGTGGATGACTTGAAACAATATACAATGCAACTTGGTGCATTGTCAACAATTAATAAAAGTTTAAAATCGAGAGCTTTTATTTTTTAAGTGTTTCCACTTCTGGTACAAAGAAATTATTGAACCATTTAGTAAATACAGCAGTTGTTAACCAGGCCTTTGTATTAACCATCCAAGGTACCCAGCAGCTGTTTTAGATCTTTGCCTTTTAGAGCACATGGTCTTAGAGATCGATTTACTAGGAGGGGTTTCAACATTCGATCCCCTGATGCATTGCTAGAAAGTAATAACGTTACTCAATCTTTGCTTGCTTGAAACCCACTTGCTTTTTTTTCTCAGACTTTGCGATGTAAGTTTGACTAGGCATTTTCTTCCAAAACAATCCTCTTTTGTCAGCGTTAAACACTTTATTGGGACAATATCCACCATCTTCAATAATTTTGGCTAACTTCTCTTGAAAATTTTTGGCTGCTGCTTCATCTGCTGCTGCAACCTTGCCTGTAATCTTCACGTTATGAAGTGCATTCCTTTTTAAAAACCCGGTTAGCTATCCTTTGCTAGCCGAAAATTCTTTATCAGCCTGGGAAGCAGAAGTAGATGGCTCCAATTGCATCATCTGTTCATAAAACTGAAGAGATTTTTGTTTAATTAAATAACCGCGTATAGGAATTCTTCTTTGAGTTAATTCTTCAGTCCAAATGACGTTCCATTTTTTCTAATAAGGTATCTCTTGAGTGTGATGATAATTTGACACTTAGTTTTGTGTCAGAAATGACAGATTTTCTTATTGCGACTTCATTCTTTTTAATTGCTCTCATAATTAATAGATTTGCCTAAATTAAAATGTTTACCAATCGTTGTAGATCCCTCTTCTTTTGCTAAGCAATCTAAAATTGCAATTTTCGTTTCCAAAGAAATTGCATTTTTTTTTTTATCTCATTGGGCCAAATTAAATCTTTAAAATAAAAATTAGCAAAATTTAGACTACAATAATGAAAAGACAAACACTTACTCGCATGCAAAATTAAACTTCACGAACACTCACTGCTTGCATGTTACGCCAGAATGTGCTGCAACAAGCTGCTCATTATGTACAACGGGGAAACCCCGAATCTACATGAAATATGCACCGCATAACTTTAAAACCACATTAAAAAGATACGCATAAAAAGAGACCTGAGTATACTTACTCTGCTGAAAGATTTTAATTTCATAACATCTTGTTCATTTTCAAAGTTTTTAATGTTTCATAGTACAAGTATTTTTGCCTACCTAGTTGTGTGTGTATATAAATATGACAATACAAATGGATACATCCATCCTTTAAATCAGTTTTATATCAAAACTTCACACTGTTTTGTATCACTCACTCACTCACTCTTTCTCTCTCTCTCACACACACACACACACACACACACACACACACACACACACACACACACACACACACACACACACTTTTTAGTATTAGCTGTTTCATATTGAAACAGTGACTGATAGCTTCCTGGGGATGTAAAGATATTATAAATTACATAGTAATCTTGGGAAGTGATAAAAATGAATGCCAGATCAGTGTGTTACTTATACACAGTCTTGCCATAAATACTGTTAATACTTCTGCACACCGCCATGCTGCCCACAGATTGTGCGTGCCTGGTTCCGATAGTGCTGCTCACAGCAGCACTATCGGAACCAATTAAATGCTCTGAGTCATTTAACCACTAAAATGAATGGATATATGTCCTGCCATTGAAGGTTGCATAGCATGTGCTGTAGCACCCAGAATTCATAGAGGTCATCACTCTGCATCAGTGATAGTTTGGTGTGTGTATGGGGTGGGGGGGGGGGTAGTTCAATTTCTGTGAGAAATGGGTCAATCTCCATATCAAAGCGTATCAAGACACCATGCTGGAACTTGTGGTATAGCTCCTGAACAACTGTTTCAAAGTCCCGATTTCAGTCTGTTGGACTTCAAATTGCAGTTGGAGCTTGAGAAAGTATCTTCAAGAACCAATGTCTAAGGTGAAGTTGTGGACAATGCTGCAGTTATAGTCATTCTAGTCATTAACTAGAGGAGCTTTTTTTGTTGCTTTTTTTTTTTTTTCCAACTGTTTAAAAGTTAGTCAGTCTTTCTTACTCTTCTAGGATTAGGAACATAAAATGGCAGCAGTCATTGGACAAATATCCTCATCGTTTCATCTCTGGCTCACAGCAGAAATGCACTAATTACTGCAATGATGAAGAAAAGATGTAATGATTAGTCTACAAATTTCCAAAAATATAGGACTTAAACAATGCTGCCTTCCTCATTTCTGAAATTAAAATGAATTAGAAGATTTATTGATAATAATAGTTTATCTTTCTTACATTTTCTTCAGAAAATATAACATGTGAGATGTATAAAATATTTAAATAATCAACTTGCTTAATAAAGTGAGTTAGATAAGTGAATTACAACTGAAAAGGGATTTTTTGTTGATAGCTTCATTTACATGTATAATAATTTTACATTAAATAAAATTCTTAAATTGTGATATTTCAACTACTAGATTATGAAAGTTTTTTTTACCTTGGTTCTACTTTACATTAAATATACTAAGAAATTATATCATCATCATCATCAAATTCCTGCCATGTACCCTCAAGGGGTGTACAGGATATGACAGTACTACATGAAAAAAATTACATCACTATTAATTTCCTGTCTACAATTTTCCTCCAAATCAGTCTGTTACTTGTCAACACTCCAACATTATCAGATCTTATATTTCTATCGTCTAAAGCACTTTGTACCTTATCAATCCACCTATATCTTGGTCTTCCTCTGGGTCATTTTGCTGCCAACCTGGCAGAGAACACTTGTTTTGCTAATCTTTCTTCGCCCATTCTGTTTAAGTGACCATACCACCTGAGATTAGCTCTGCTAACGCATTCCTGAATGCTGACAATGTCAAGTTCTTTCCTAATATCCTCATTTTTAATATGATACTGCCATTGATGCCATCTGTTCACGCCTATAATCTTTCTCAGGACTCTCATATCTGTGGTCTCTAGTCTTTGGTCAAGTGTTTTACTTCTGACCCAGCTCTCAGATCCATAAGTTAAAACTGGTTTGAACACTGTCTTGTATACAGCTAATTTAGTGTTCCGACTAATTTCTCTCTTATTCCATATGAATTTATTCAATTGACTTCCCACCATACCAGCTTTGCTGATTCTGTTGTCTATTTCTATATTTAATTTACCATCTTCAGTAAAAATCGTCCCTAAATAGCTGAAATGTTTTACTTGTTCCACAGGTTCTCCATTCACAACACGGTTGACATTTTCGATGATTCTGCCTATTTTCATTGTCTTTGTCTTTTTATTGCTGACCTTCATACCATATCTATTACAACAGCTATTCAATTTAGTCAGAGAATCTTGCAGACTTGTAGCAAATTTATTTAGAAGTATAACATCATCCGCATTAAGCAAAGAGCTGACATTAACATCTCCAATTTTGATATCATGTTTAATACCACTTTCCTTCATAATGTGATCCATGTAGATAATGAATAACAGAGGGGATAATGTACATCCTTGTCTCACACCAGATTTAACATTAAACCATCTTCCTGTACTTCCTTCAATTCTAACTGCTGACTACAACACAAATAAAGACTAAGTATTGCTTGATATAATGCCCCATCGACACCATATAACTGCAGCGTATTGAATAGCTTCTCTCTTGGCACCTTGTCATATGCCTTTACCAGATCGACAAAACTTAAACACAGATCTTTGTTATATTCCCATGCTTTCTTGACTATTTGTCGTAAAGTGAAGATCTGATCCTGACAGCCTCTATTTGGCCTGAATCCAGCTTGTTCTTCACCAAGTTTTTCTTCCACAATTCTTCTCAACCGTTTCTCAAGTATACTTGAATACATCTTGCCAGAACACTCAGTAGGGAAATACCTCTGTAATTCTCACATTCAGTTTTATTTCCCTTTTTATATATGGGTACTATGAGAGCTCTACTCCAATCATCGGGAATTCGTCCCTCTGTCCAGGCTTTCTGAACTATGCAGTGCAGCCACTGTAAGACTCTTATACCACCATACTTCAGCATTTCTGGTCGAATATCATCTACTCCTGCTGCCTTTCCACATTTCAAGCCTTTGATGGCTTTTTCTACTTCAAGTATGGATATGTATTTCTGACTACATGCCTGGTCAGTGTTTTTTACCACTGTGCTGTCATCACTGCTTGTTTCATTTAGCAGTTTTTCAAAGTAATTACTCCATACTTCAAGGATATCTTTTTCTCCCGTTTTCATGTCACCTTTATCATCTCTAATTCCTTTTATAGCACTCTTTCCTCCATTCTTAAGCTTCTTCAATAACCTCCAGAATATTTTGCCACCTTCTTGATATTTATTTTCTATATTCTTGCCAAAGTCCTCCCATGACTTTTGTTTAGCTAGTTTTACACAGTGTTTAGCATTCTTGCATTTGTCTCTATATTCTCTAAGAGCACAAGCTGACTTATTTGACAGGAACTTTTGGTATGCTTTCTTCTTTTCTTTCACTGCCTCTTTAACTTCCTTTGTCCACCAGGGAGTTCTAATTTTTTTATCCTTACAGACAACCTCACCACATGCCTCTCTGGCAGAATCAATCAATGTTTTCTTCAGAGTTTGCCACTGAATCTCCAAGGTTTGATTCCTGTTCTCAAACTCTTTCATTTTTTCTTCAATAATCTTTGTGTATTTTAGTCTACAGCTCACATCTGAGAGCTGCTCAACTTTTATTCGCTTTAAAACTTTCTTACATGTTATTCTTTTCAATATGAAATTCAATTTTATCCTGCTCAAGACTAAATAGTTATCACTTCCAATTTCAAATTCTCTGTACACTCTGGTGTCCTGCACCAGGGAGAAAACATCACTATCAACAATAACATAGTCAATGAGACTTTTCTTGTTCTTTGCCTCTTCTCTCCATGTGAATTTGTGCACATTTTTATGTTGGAACATGGTGTTAGTAATAACCAGTCCATGTCCTGAGCAGAAATCCAACAGATATTTGCCATTATTATTAGCTTTGCTCTTTTCTCCAAATTTTCCCAAAATATTTTTGTATGTCTCACAATCATTTCCTACTCTGCTATTTAGATCCCCAACAAGGACCAACTTTTCATTTTTCATTGTGTCAGTGGCTTTTTCTAAAGCCTCAAAAAATTCCTCCACTTCTACCTTACTAGAACCTTCTGTGGGACCATAGGCACAAATAAGTCTCATTGTCCAGTTCCCCATTCTCATATTTGCCCACATTACTCTACTTGAGACTGCCTGCCATTCAAGAAGATTAGCCTCGTATTTTGTATTGAATACTATGGCTACTCCTTCTTTTCCTTGATTGTCATTGCCTGAATATAACATTTTGTATTTATTGCTCAGAAAGATCTCACCAGTTTTGGTCTTTTTTGTTTCAGTCACACCTATTATGTCGATCTGGTACTTATCTAATTCCTCAGCTAGCTCCATTTCTTTGCCATTCAGGCTTCTTATGTTGATAGTACCGATCTTTAACTCTGGTGATGTTGAGTTGGGGTTTATTTTCAGATTTGTTCCAGTAGCTGACTTTTCGCTGTTCGCCCTGGTTCCCTGGCAAAAACAACGGGGGCCTTGTTTAACCGGGCGACGCCCCAGCCGGCATGAAATTTTGTCATGTTGTACCATCATTCTATATTTTGGTTTAACCAATAAGAATTACAATTTGGTCGGCTAAATCCCAAATTGCCACTGAAATATTTTGATTTTTAAATGACCAGTGATTTATAAATATACAATGCCAACAAGTTTTGCCAACGGAGCTGTTTGGCTTCTTCAGGGATTATAAAAAACTGAAATATATTGATTTTCAAATGACCAGTGATTTATAAACACACAATGCCAACAAGCCTCGCCAACGGAGCCGTTTGGCCCCCTCAGGGATCACAACAGCAAGAGAAAACTCAAAGTGGCCAGCACAGAGAAAACGGAGCAACACTATCGTATAAATCAAAAAACCGCAACAGACACGCAAAACTACACGCATGGAGCGTGTTGTATTAGTCACTGTTGCGTGTGCACATTCTACAGCTATGAGCGAAATGAAATTCTAGAAACTGAGCGATCTGATTAAGGTCCTCCATATGTCAGCTATTATCATTCCCTGGTTTCTGTTAAGATTTTCTCCAAAACAGAGGACTACTATGGCTTCCTTGAAGTTTCTACAATGGAAGTCCTCTTCTAGATAAGGCATGGAGCTCCTATCCCACTCAATGGTGTGGTCTGTCATTGCAAAATGATGGGCTAGACCTGAATTGTCTGTTCTGTTGTTATTAACATCACCTATATGTTCATTTTTTCAGATTTCAAGGCTTCTCGACGCCTGTCGTACATAGTTTAGGCCACAAGAGCATGGGATGTTGTACACTCCAGTGTGTTTGAAGAAAGCATTGATGTCTTTTGGTGATCTTAAAACTTGGCAGACAGTCTTTACAAGTTTGAACACAACTCTGATGTTGAAAAGCCTAAGAAAGTTTACAATCTTTTTCAACACTGTACCTGCATAAAGAATAACTATGGAAGATCTGTAAGGAGTGATGGGGTATTGTTGTTGTTGTGGGAGATTGCTATGAAGAATCCTATTGATTAAATTCTTTAGATAGCCATTGTTTATTAATGTCTCTGATATTTGAGTAAGTTCATCATAGAGTTCTTTTTCTTCTAAGACGATGTTGGTGGCTCTATTTTTGAACACATGTATTATGCTGAGCTTCTGGGAAATATGGTGAATTGATTTGAAATTAAAGTAGTGTCCCATGTGTGTTGGTTTGCAGTAGACTGTTAATTTGATTTGTCCATCTGCTGGTTTCTTGATTAGGGTGTCTAGAAATGGTAGTTGATTATCTTTCTCCAGTTCCAAAGTGAATTGTATTTTTTGATGGAAAGCATTAATTTCTGTTAGAAATTAATGATAATAGCTGACATATGGAAAACCTTAATAAGATCACTCAGCTTGCCAAATCTCACCTCGTTCACAACAACAGAACGTGCTCACACAACAGTGTTGTACAGAACGTGTTGTATTAGTCACAACAGTGACTAATACAACACGCTCCATGTGCGCAATGTCACAAGTCTGCCTCAATTTTCCAATTTATACGACAGCGCCACTCCACCCTCTCTGCACCAGGCACCCTGAGCCCTCTCTCACTGCTACAAGCCCTGAAGAAGCTGAACAGCTCCATTAGCGAAACCTGTTGGCACCGCACGTTTATAAATCAATGGTCAATTAAAAATCAATATATTTCAGTTTTAATTATCTGCGTGACCAAATATAGTTTAACAATGATGTCCAAGAATGATAAACTACCAGCATTTTCTTTTTCCACAGTGAAGTGAATGTGCAGATGAAAAGTGGCAAGTTCATTTTCAGAATGAGACCAATTTACCTTGTATCCCTGTTTCTTTGATGTGCTTGTTTCTTTGCACTGATGATGGATGTACTGTTATTTTCAGTATGAAATATCTGTACTAAAAAACAAATTACACAACAACCACAGTAATTTAATTTCATTAAATTACTGTGGTTGTTGTGTAATTTGTTTTTTAAAAATTATTTTGTTTATATTATACATATATTTGTAAGCAGATTGTCTCGGTTTTTAGACGTTAAATATTATTTAATCATTGAATTCCAAGATAACAGGGACAAGTAAATTTAATATAACCACACACAACTAGTTTCATCAGAATGCCGACATCGTCAGGTGTGATAACATAAAAAGCAAATAAAAGATCATAAGAAACATTGCATTATTACAACAACAGAACAATAAAAACTGTAGCTGTGCTTGAATTGGAGTCAGAGCTACAGTTCTATTGTTGGTTTTAATCCTTTACCCAAGGAAGCAAAACAAAAAAAAAGGGGGGGGGTATGTGTGCTTTACATTATAGGATACATACTACAGCAAGTGATGTGAAGTCATTAGCCTCTATATACAAGTAGATCAGATGTGAATATATTTCACACGCAGAACATTGTTTTGCTTCCTTGGGTTCTTGGTATCTTTAATGGATAATGTTAGATCCTGAATGAGGACCTTTTTATCAAAAGGGTTGTTCAGTCAGGATTTAACAAGAAACAAAATTCTGAACTAGAAATACTTGTACTTTTAGTCAAAAAGGCAAAAGGAAAACATGTTAGAATTACCTTGAAAAGAAGTAAAAGTAGAAATGAAATTTATATGTTTAAGTAAAATTGTATTGTTAAGAAAATGTTAGTATTTTAAATATGCTCTGTGTAAGAATGTATGTTTAAGTGTAAACAAAGGTGCAAAGGTTGCTAGCTAGCTGTCTATGATGACGTAACGCCCAAAGCAAAAGCGTTCGTGGAAGGCAAGCTGAATTCGTGTTCTGCGAAAAAAGTGCTCTTCAAGGAGCAGAAGTGTAATGCAACCACATAAGAGCGAATAGGAGAGCACAATGAGAGATCCTCCGATACGACAAGAGGGCGCTACGAAGGGCAATAAAAGGAGTTCACTTGGGTTTAAACCCCCCGGGTTTTTTCTGTTTGTTCCTGTTTCCTTGTGTGGACCAGCAGTGCTGACCGATCGACGGCACTGGACAGCAATCTTCCTGGTTGCTAACTGACGGAGTCATGCATGCTATATGTGAGATGACTGCATCCACCAACTCGGATCATCTTTAAGAGTTTACCAATGCGAGACAGCGGAAAGTCTCTCCCTCCCCCATCCCCTGAAGGACGGCAGAGCTGACGACGACGACGACCTTCTAGACGAGCGTTAGTCCAGCAAAAGCAAGGAATGGCCATTTGTATCAATCACAGCAAGCTCCACGTCGGCCCGACTAGATAAAGCAGAAAGATGTCTGGCTAAAAAGGACTGATGAAAGGAGCATGATGACCGCTCAAGAAAGTGGTAATATACAGAAATTTCCTTATTCATGTAACAATTAGTATTGGAGAAAAGAGAGAAGAACAGATTTCTAATTGAAGGGAAAGAGAACTTTTAAGTGACTTTGTGCTCAGTAACTTATTAATTATATTGGACTAGTAGTCTGAGAGCCTGAGAGTATGCAACACACTCAGTTGAATGTGAATGGAATTTGTTATTAGTGAACTTTGCTTAGAAATTGAACTAGTGTTTTATGATGTATGTGTATCTTTTAACCTAGAGATGTGTTTGATAATTAGAATGTTCCTTTATTGCTTAGCTAGTGAATTAGAATTTTGATATGACATACCTTTGATGTGTGGAAGTCTATTTGTATGCAATTTGATATTTAATAAACATGTTTTTTCTATGTAAGCCTGAGTTTGTCTGAGCATGAAATTGATTTTCATGCTCAGACAAACTCAGACCTATGAATAAGGGGAAATTAAGGGAAGTTTAGAAAGTTAAGGCAATGACTGCAATGTTGAAATTTCTATAGGCACTTAATACTTTAACAAGATTAGGTAAACTTGAACTCTGGGAAGGTTTCTTTTGAGCAAGAATTCCTCTGTTCTAGAACTCTGACTGGTGCAGCAAAATCAAACAAATTTTGTCAGAGTTCCGAAAGGAGAAATGGCCCCAGAGAGATAGGTTAGAGATTTAAGCTTAGTAGGCACAAGAGGGATAAGGATAAGTAAATAATAGAAAAAAGTAACAACGTAACAATAATTATTAGATTAATCACGAAATTTATAATCATGAATCTTGTGTTTGTATTTCTTCTCTGAGCTGTCATATCTTGGAACTAAACACAGCGATAATGTTTGACTGTATATGAAGTCAGTTTTGTAGCTTTGTCTCACTCATTATTAGGTTTAGTGGAATGAAATATACAGTACAGATTAATCATTTTAATCAATCCTATATTTCATCTCAGTCACTAAGACATCATTATGAATATAATATTAAAATTGTAAAAACACACACAAATATGCATAAAAAAAAGAAGTGGAAAAATATTAGATGAAAGCATAAAGTCCTATGAAGAATGCACTCTATGGTTGCTGTTGGCTAGCCTTAGTTGTTGGGCAGGAGGCCTAAGAATTAAAGTTTCCCAAATCTTGGGAATTTAACAGCCATATTTACTGTGATTCAGTTAATTTTTTAAACCTGCTGCTGATTCTAAAAAAGTTCTTTCAAGTTTGTATTTGTTGCAGTGAAGCATATTGGTTTTTTCCCATTTGATTCTCTGTAAAGTATCCAAGGCATGGTTAGCTAGACCTGACTGACCATAGTTATGGTAGCAGATGTATTTCTTATGTTCTTCTAGGCAGATGTTAGCAAATCTCCCAGTTTAATCATAATATGATAAGTTACAAGAACAAGAAACATGTAATACTCCTGGAACTCAGAGAGAAGGGAAAGGATCTTTCTCAAAAGAGCAAATGAGGACATCCAGCTTCAGATGAGATTTGAACGTAGTGCAAAGATTATACTTTTATAGAGTTCTGGCTATTTTTTTGTGATGTGCCCCAAATATAGGGAACAGTGGTGGCACTACTATAGTCTGTATGTTAAGAAGGATGTGAGAAGATGGTTGGAACAATTAATTTGTTGATCTTATTGAATTGTAACCATTGGAAAGAAGGTCTAAATAAAGGAGAGTTCAGCTCTGAGGGAAGCCTGGTGGAAAAGATGTTGGAGGCTCTATCGACAAGGATTTTGATACACCATATTGTTGAGAGAGGGAATGATGGGAAAATTTGTCTATCTGTGTGGTTGGGTTTTCTGTAAACTGAGAAGAAAGGTGCCATTGGGAAGATGTATGATGAGGGTATCTAGAAAAGGCAAACTATTATTGTTTTCTTTTTCTATAGTGAACTGAATTCTGGAGTGCTTGCTGTTGAAATGGAGAACGAAGGATTGACTATGGTTAGTCAAGTCTAGCTGACCATGCCTTAGATACCCTTCACAGAATCAAATGAAAAAAAAAAAACTGCTATCATTCACCACAACTAATATAAACTTGAATGACCTTTTTTTTAGAATCAGCAACAGATTTAAAAACATTGCTGAATTTCAATAAATATGGTTGTATGCGAAGGTTTCTGTGGTTTAGCAGTTCATAAGAAAGATTTCGGTAATTGGACCACATGTTTATTAAGCTAAATGAAAATAAAAAACAAACCCGACAAGTTTTGTAAGTCGTTTGACTTACATCTTCGGGGGTCAAAGATAACTAAAAGTTTAAACACAAGAAATGAGAAATTACTCAAAATAATTCATTATATACAGTTGTGGCCATCTAACTGTTATTAAATTGAATATTTGAATGTAGATTCAGTGCAATGCTAAGTTTGCACAATGCTGGATGATGTTCTGTTGTTTGTGTTCACATTGTCTAAGGTCTGACTTGGGTATATTTTTTATCAATGCTGACCAAACTTGGTGTAGAATTTGGCCCTGGTTTTTGTTACACTGCATTGGAAGTCTAAGCATGTTTCCAGCTTCCTTAAATTTCCTTATGTAACAATTTTTTTCAATATAAGACATGCTTGTTTTTTGCCAGAGTACATTATGGGCAGTGGAAGTTGTGTGGTATGCTAGGCCTGATTTGTGTTCTCTTCTTTTTTGTACGTCTTTTTGGTATTCGTTCATGCGAATTTCCCCTGATCTTCCTGTCTGGCCTACATAGCAGATGCCACAGGAACAATGAATTTTATATACACCTGTTTTTTTTAAAGGATGGCGTGGAGGTTTTGGGGGATGTAGAAATCTTGAAATTTTTTCCAGCGGTAGAAAAGCCACTTTTCTACCACTTGTATGTGTTTGTTTAGTTATTTGGCCATTTTGTCTGTAACATTCTTGATGTATGGAAGCGTAATTGCATTCTTGAAATTTTGTTTTTGTGAGATGCTTGTAGGAGGTGTGTTGAGGATTCTTTTTATTGTCTTAGCTTCGTAACCATTTTTTTTTTTTTGAGGATTTGTGTTAATTATTGAAATTCTTCATTTCTCTGTTTTTCTGTGCTGAAAATATTATAAGCTCTGTCCCTCAACATTTTAATTAAACTTATTTTTTGCGAGGGATAGTGGTGTGAGGCCGCATTAAGAAATCTTCCTGTGTTGTTGGGTTTTCTATAGATAGAGAAGGATAATTTATTATCTTTTTCATTTACTTCTATTGGGATATCAAGAAAGGGAAGTTTTTTATGTTCTTCTTGTTCTAAAGTAAATTTTATGTTGTTGTGTATATTATTCAGGTAATCTTTGTAAGCAGTTAGTTCCTCTGTTTTTCCTGGCCATATGATGAAAATATCGTCTACATAGCGTAGCCAAATTTTCTTTTTTTTATGATAATTGTTTAAAGCATTATTTTCAAAATGTTCCTTATATAGGTTTGCTAAAGCCAGGGAGAGGTGGGAGCCCATAGCCCAGTCCTTCTTTTTGTTCCTAAAATTTATTTTGATACATGAAAAAGGTATTTTTTATGCAGTGTTTATAAAGTTCTACGACATCCTGAGGAAAGAGGTCCTCAAGGAGATTCACTGTTTCATCTCTAGGAACATTTGTAAACAGGTTGATTACATCCAAACTTGCTAAGATGTCTGATGGTCCTATGCATATATCCTTTACCTTCTCAATAAAATGTGTACTATTCTTAACGAAAGATGTTGTTTTTCCAATGTGTAGTAAAATCATGTTGGTGAGATGTTTTACCAGATTCGAGGTCGGAAAGTCTCTTCCATCCACTATCGGTCTTAAAGGAATACCTATCTTGTGTATTTTTGGAACACCATATATTCTTGGAACTAATGGGTGTTTTGATTGTAGAGTTCTTTTTAGTTCTTCAGTCCAATTGGGTATCTTTTTTATTAGATCATTGGTTTTATTGTGAGCTCGCCAGGTGGAATCTCTGTCTAAAGGTGTATAGGTATTAGTATCTTCAAGAAGAGTTTTCATTTTTTTGTTATAATCCTCTGAGTTCAAAACTACCATTGCCTTCCCTTTGTCTGCCTTAATTATAATGATATTTTTGTCTGATTTTTAGTTCTTTGAGGGCTATGTATTCTGTGTAAGGTAAGTTCTTTGGTGGTAATTTGCTTTGGTGGTAATTTGCTTTGTAATAGCAATGCATTACTCTGTATATGGATGAGATCTGATGTATCACCAGGCAATTTCATATTTCTTTCTCTATTTGAGCTATGATGTCAATTTTTGGTAAGTAGTGTGGTGTTAAAGCGAAGTTGAAACCTTTCAGAAGTAGATTTTTTTCGGTTCTTGATAGGACTCTTGAAGAAAGGTTAATTACTACTTTGGAGTAATCTAAATATTTTCTTTCTTTTTCTTTTCTGTGAAGTAGTACATTGTAAAACCAGTGTCTTAAACACTGATCTCCTCATATTTGCAAGTGAGGATTAGGATAATCTAGTTAATTTCGATACTGTCAAAATACATTCGTGTCTTATTATTGAGAAGAAAGATCCTGCTTTGCTCCCTCTTACTTTTGATAATGCTCCAATTTCCAGTCAAGATCATTGTTTTCTTACATTTTAGAAAATTATGGAGACAACTACCATGTTTGAGTAAACTTTAGTTTAATATAAACCAAAATCAGCACGCGACATTTTGATCTTTATATCAAGATCATCTTCTGGAGCATATACAGGGTGTTCGGGATAAATTTGACATATTTATAATTAATTATATTTTTCCGTAAGTTACATGTATTAACACACACTTCTCTTCATTTAAAAGGTTGGACCCTTCTTCATTCATATACAAGATGTCAGAAAGGATGGATAGCTGGAACCCACCTGAATCATGGAAGAGAATAACTTGTATCATGATGATTCGTGCCCGCCATCAAAATAAGGATATTACGACTGCTGCCCAATGCTCCCTGAATACAGTAAAAACAATCAGGCATGAACTAGAGACTTGCAATGGTGACTACGAGGATGTAGCAAGAAGAAAGATCCCTAGCAGACGATCTGATTGCGTTCGTACAGCAGAATTCCTCACAAATCTGCAGGAACAGGTGTTGAAGATCCCTGGCATTGGAATTCGGGCTTTGTCACGTGAAATGAATGTTGCAGCCTCTACTATGAAGCTTGCACTCAATGAAGACCTCCGCTACTACTCATACAAGCGCCGCAAAGGTCAGCTGCTTACAGAAAAGGCCCGTGAAAAACGTTTGATAAACGCGAAGAAACTTCTAAGCAAAGTGAAACATCCTGCGGAACCACAAACAATCTGGTTCTTTTCCGATGAGAAAAACTTTTGCCAGGATCAAAAACACAACATGCAGAATAACAGATGGCTTGCATACAGTACAAAGGACATTCCTCGTGTAATGCAGACTAAATTTCCCCAAACTGTGATGGTTTTCGGATGTGTATCCTCTGAAGGCAATGTGATGCCTCCGCATTTTTTCCAAGAGGGCCTCAGGTTGACTTCAGATGGCTACGTGGAGTTGCTAAACACTGTAGTCAAGCCCTGGATAACAAGGGTAGCCAATGGTAGGCCGTATGTATGGCAGCAGGATTCGGCCCCTTGCCACACCTCTGGGAAAAGTCAAAAATGGTTGTCTGAAAATTTCTACGACTTCACCAGTCCAAATGTTTGGCCTCCAAACTCCCCAGACCTTAACCCCATGGATTATTTTGTATGGGGCGCAGTTGAAAAAGACACCAATCGCACTTCCAGTAATACAAAAGCCCAGTTAATGGATAAAATTAAAACAGTTTTTGCGGCCCTTCCCAGGGAGACTGTAGCATCAGCTTGTTCGAGGTTCCGAAGCAGGATTGAAGCTGTGATCGATGCTAATGGTGGTTATTTTGAGTAAATCTTGTTGATAGTATTGTAATTAACTCTGCCTGTAATGTTTTTTGTCAATTCATTAAATTTAATAGATACAAAGAAGATTTTCTTTTTCCTTACGAAACTGTCAAATTTATCCCGAACACCCTGTACATTATATAATGAGAAACAAGCTGCACTACAATCTACATGGTTTGCTGAAGTTACTGACCAACCATTACAACAATTATTGGCCTGACCGCCTGTGAAAAAAAAAAAAAATGTATATGTACACTAGTGGCCAAAATGTGGAAACTTTTTGGAAAAAGTATATTTCTGAGGTTTGATGGCTCATAACCACTTTTTTTTTGAGTAATACCATAAAATTACATATCAACAGAAAGATAATATTTAATCAAGAATGTAAAGCAACGACTTTTATGAAGGATTTTTTTATTAGAACAGTAGTTATAAAGAAGAAAAGTGAAACACATACAAAAAATGAGATATACAAAAATTCTCCCAATGTGAGTTAATACTTAGTTGGGTAACCTTGAGCGTTAATTACGGCCTTACAACGTCTTCCCATGGAGTGAACCAAGTTTTTTTAATTCTGCAGCTGTTATAATGTGAAACCAAGATTGAATTATTGCTTCTATTAATTGGATTTTATCGCTAGGTTGCTTCTGACTAACAAGTTTCTTTAGTTGGCTCCATAGATTTTCGACTGGGTTAAGGTCTGGGCTATTCCCAGGCCATTCCAACAGTGGAATATGATTATCTTGAAACCACTTTTTGCACACAGCAGCAACATGACATGGAGCTGAATCCTGTTGAAATATTAATGCTTCATTATCTTCGAAAAGATCACGTCCGGAAGGCTTCAGTTTGGGCTCAAGTATTTCATTTATGTTTTTTTTGGCATTTATTATTATTATTATTATGATCAACTCCAAGGAGTCGACAGACTCATTGAGGGAGGCCCTAACATCATGTCAAGAATAATTATTCGACATTCACACAGTATCTATCATACCTCATCTTGAACTCATTCACAATCATGACACCCACAACAGACTCTGGCAGCTTATTCCACTCATTCACCACTCTCCAAGTAAAAAACCTAGCTCTAACACCCTTGCTAACCACATTCTTGCCCAGCTTCCATGTATGGCCCCTAGTCCTCCCACCACCAGTCCTATTCTCAAAAATATCTTCTGAATTAATCTTATAGAAACCCTTCAGTAATTTGAATGTCTCAATCATATCACTCCTTTTCTGCCTATCAACCAATTTTTGCAACCCACAAATCTTCAGCCTGTTCTCATAAGGTTCATTCCATAGACCTGCTATCATCTTGGTCACTCGTCTCTGGATCCTCTCCACCTCCTCCCCATCAAGAAGAAACCCTGGTGCCCATATCTGGGCACAGTAGTCTAGATGGGGTCTTATCAAGTCTTGATAGAGAGGAACAATAACTTGTTTGACTCTGCTTGTTAAAGTATTTTTCAGCAACCAAGTGATTTGATGAGCTTATTTAGTCACTTTTGCGATGTGCCCCCTAAACTTCAACTCCCTATCCACCAACACTCCGAAATCCATGGCTTCATCAATCTCCTGGAGCACTGTTCCACCAATATGATATACTGCTGCTAATCTTTTCACCCCAAAATGCATAACCTTACACTTTGCCAAATTAAATTGACATCCATTCTCCTTAGCCCAGCCCTCCAAACTATCCAAATCATCTTGCAAAATTTTGACATCCTGTGCACTCACTATTGCTCTACCCAACTTTGCATCGTCAGCAAACAAGTGAACACTTCCTCTCAGATCCTTTCGTATATCATTAATGAACAAATTGAAAAGTAGTGGTCCAAGAACAGAACCCTGCGGTACACCATTAGTCACAGGCCGTCTTTTGGATTCTACCCCTGAATAAACCACTCTCTGATATCTCTCCATCAACCACCCTCCTATCCATCTAACCAACCCTATACCCATCCCCATATGCTGCAGTTTACTGATTAGAATTCCATGTGGTATCCTGTCAAAGGCCTTAGCAAGGTCCAGTAGAATCACTGTAAACCCATTACCCTTATCAGTTCAGCCATCACTGTGTTATAAAATGTGAGCAAGTTACTGAGGCATGATCTACCCATCACAAAACCATGTTGTCCCCCATACAATATCCCATTTTCATCTATCCAATCTCCTGTATTTTTCTCTTGATTCTCCAAGATAATTTCTCCAAGACCCTGACAACGATTCCTGATATGCTAATCGGTCGGTAATTTACAACAACAGTCTTGGAACCTCCTTTACACAGTGGAACTATTTTCTTCTCTTTCCATCCCCTCTGGACTAACCCAGGCCCGAGACTCAAATTAAACAAAATGGTCAAGAGCACTCACAATTCTTTAGCCACTTCACATACGACATGAGCTGGTATACCATCCAATCCCACAGATGTATTGACATTGAGGTTTTGTAATAGACTATTCACTTCCACTTCATTCACCACAATTCCTGTATAATCTATTGGTTCATTCATTCCTGCAATGTCACCGCCTGGATGATATACTCTTGCAAAGTGCAAGAGTATATCATCCATTTATATTCCCATTAATCATGCAAATTCTTCCCAGATCATAACACTAAGTGGGTGTTTCACGGTAGGTGTAATGCAATCAGGATGCAAATCTTCTCCGATTCTTCTCCTTACATATTTTATGCCATCACTACCAAACAGATTTTGGTCTCATCACTCCAAATAACACTGTCCCATTGTTCCACTGTCCAGTTAACATGGTTTTTAGCCCAGTTTAATCTTTTCAACCTTTGTTTGAGAGATAAAAATGGCTTTTTTCGTGGAATTCTAGCATTTAGACCAAATTCCTGCAGTCTGCGCCGAACAGTCCTTGCACTCAACTTCACATTGTATTGCGTCATTTCATCATGTATACACTGAGATGATTTTCTTCTGTCACATAGGCATAGTCTCTCAATTCTTCTATCACTTGCTGTTGTGCACCTTTACCAGTCTGGTTTTGTAGTGACTGAGTCTCCTTATACCTCTTCAAAAGTTTAGAAATGCCACCTTTGGTTAAGTTTCCACCAATTTTTCTTCTAATTTCTTCATAACTGTAGCCTTGTTCACTTAATAATACTATTTTACATCGCTTTCTGGGTGAACAGTCAACTCTTTGCGCCATTTCTTTAATTTTATTACGTTATACAAGCTCAGGTTTACTAGTGTATGAAAGAACACAAAATAACCCAACCAACTTGATAGCAGTCACATAACACACTGACACTTGTCCTCCTCTCAGCTCCAATACATGACATCGATAGCTGAATCCTACTGTAACCTTATTGGCTTATTGCCAAAACAAGATGACACCTGATTCTCTCTAAACACTCATGCTCATTGGCTACATTCAAATGAAGGAAAGCTATTTCATATCAACCTAAGCAAGTTTTGCTTCTTTTTTTTTTTCTGGTTATTTGGCTATAACTTTTCATAGAATACAAATAATTGAACAAACTTAGTTGCATTATATTATTGATTAAATTATCTTTCCATTGATATATAATTTTATGGTATTACACCAAAAAAAAATGGTGTTATAAGCCATCAAACCTCAAAAATGCACTTTTTCGAAAAGGTTTCCACAATTTTGGCCACTAGTGTATATAATGTATATGCTCCAGAAGATGATCTGGATATAAAGATCGAAACATCGAGTGTTGATTTTGGTTTATATTAAACTAAAGTTTTACTCAAACACGGTAGTTCCATAATTTTCCGAAATGTATTCAGATCACCGTGTAAGCCTAAAAGAAAGGATCATTTTTTCTTGGACTGACTTTCATATCTGGTTTTTCCATAGCCTTCTCAGAATGGATCCAAAAAACTTAAGTATTCCTTTTCATTCAAAATACTACTTTTCTCCTGCTCAATTCCCAACACTATCATTATGAATAATTATGGAGACACTACTGTGTTAAAGAACTTATGTTTTGCCCTTTATGTCAAGATCATTGTCAGGAATACATCACACACGTGTACACACACAATTAATCAGAAGCCATGTTGGTACATGCTGCACTGACTAAGAATAACTGCTTAGTCAACTGTTGACCATAGCCTGACCTCTGGGGAAAAAAAATAATAAATAAAAAATGAAACATTTATTTTAGTAAAACTACATCAGCATTTATTTGTTTCTTCAAGTCCTGTTTTGTTACCTGAGATTTACTATGTTGTTGTCCAATTAAATTTCTCTTCTTTTGGTCTTCACTGTGTGGGAAATTCTTCTGTTATTGTGGGTGGTAGGTGAGCCATCCAAATCCTCGGAACTTTCAAGCTATCATTTTTGTTGAGGTTTGGTTCGTCAATAATCATTTCACAGACTTCTTTGAATTTATGTTTGTACCAGGTTTTGCTCTGATGTACTTGGATGCCCTTCCAGTCAATCTGATGGCAAGTACATGGTGATGTTTCAAGTACATGGTCAGAAAGACATTTTTTTCTGTGACAGAGGTACTCGATTGTGTTCTTTTCATTTTGGGATTGCACTGCCTGTTTCATGTATGTAGAATAGGTTACAGTTGCAACTGATTCAATATACACATGTCTATTCTTTCTGGTAATCGTCACACACACACACACACACACACACACACACACACACACACACACACACACACACACACACACACACACACACACACAGGGTGATTCAGAACTATTGGGCCAAACTTTAAGAGGTGATAGAACACACCTAAACAAGCACTTTTAGCCATACAATGCATGGTCTGAACTCGAGCAGTGAAGTGCTAGTGGGTGCTTTCCAGTGAACACTTATAGGCGCTGGTTTTTGCAGTCATCGTTATTTCTACCGTGAAGTGCATGCATTTTATTTATGGAGCTGCGGACAGGAATGCGAGGGAAGCCCAAAGACTGTACTGAGAGCGCTTTCCGACCGACTAGACACATGCCTGATCGTAAAACCTTTCAACGATTGCACTGGTATCTGTGCGAAATGGGCTCCTTTGTCAGCAGCATGCAGGATACAGGGTGTGCAAGGAGTGTGAGGACACCACGTGTTATAGAGGAAATTCTACGTAAGGTTGTAGATCATCCCGAATGTAGCACGTGAGCAATTTCCCATGCTGTACGTGTGTCCCCAATTGATGGTGTGGCGAGTTCTACGAGACGAACGATTACACCCCTACCATGCACAGAGGGTGCACTCCTTGACACCTGCAGATTACCGGCCTTGTGGATTTTGCACAATGGTTCCTGCAGCAGACTGCAGTGCAGCCGTACTTTGATGCATGTCTTATTCACTTACGAATGCACCTTTACACATGAGGGCATTTTTAATACCCACAGTTGTCATGTGGGCGAGCAGAAATCTGCACGGCACACGTCCACATTCGTACCAGTTGCGTTTCTCCATAAATATTTGGGCTGGAATCCTACATGACCATTTGATTGGCCCATACCTTCTGCCAGCATGACTGAATGGGAGAACGTACCTCATATTTTTACAAGCTGGAACTGAACCCTGTTCCAGCAAACATTCAAACACGTATGTGGTTCCAACACAATGAGTGCCACCCCATTTCAGCGTGGATGTGCGGAACACTTTGGATGCAACATTTCCAGGACGATGGATTGGTGTGGATGGTCCTGTCGCTTGGTTGCCACGATCGCCTGATCTCTCATGGCTGGACTTTTTCATATGGGACCATATGAAAAGCCAATAGCCCCATCGATTCCAATGAGGACCCCTTATTGCCAGGATTTTATTGCCGCTGCCGCTGTATGAGAAATGCCTGATGTTTTTGCCAATGTACGCCAATCACTTAGTCGAAGGTGTGAAGCCTGCATTAATGTTGGCTGTCGCTCTTTTGAGCAGTTTCTGTAATTTGTTCAATAAAATTCTTTAATTTATGTTCTGTAATTTCTGCAATTGTTTCAAATCTCCTCTGTCATTCTTGTGTTTCTTCATTTCCTGTCACAGTAGTTGCTAACCCCTAGCCCTTCACCGCTTGAGTTCAGACCATGCGTTGTATGATGAAAAGTGCTTGTTTAGGTGTTCTATCACCCCTTAAAGTTTGGCCCAAGAGTTCTGAATCACCCCGTATATGTATAGGGGATAGCTATGCCCTTATTGTAGTTTTTTTTTATTATTTTTTTTTATTGTATTTTTGAAGGATTCTATGGATTGTTTTCTTGTTATAGGAAATGGCTATAACAAGAAAACAGTCCAAATAGCCAATGGATTAAACAATATTTTATAACAGATTTTTTCTTTCTCCTTAACCACTTTGCCCACACACTGTTGTGTTATCAGTTTTGCGACCTCTCCTATGTAAGATTATAATTAACGTATTTTGGTTTTCTGGTGTAATATGTATACTGTTGAGTGTTAATATGAATACTGCATTATAAAATTTGACATATTCAAAGTTTCTGACAAGAGTCATGCCTTCTCAGAAGCATATTGAGTTGCCAGTCTGGTTGGCCGAATGGTTAGCTTATCTGCTCTCCAGCCAAAAGGCTGTGGATTCGAATCCCACCATGGGCATGGATGTTGTTGATTGTTTGTGAAAATAATGGTGGTGGTTGGCAGTAAATGGTGTTGGTGTAGATGAAGAAGATAGTTGCGGTTGGTGGAGATGGAGAATTGTATAGTAGGTGACCTCCCTTGATGAGTCTTTGGATTCCCTGGAGGTGTTAATTAATAATAATAATAATATTGGATTCATAAATGTATGTTAAGATATTTTTTTGATGGCAGAAGGACTTAAATTTATTACGATCAATGCTCCACTAGTACAGTGCTATGCTAAAAAAAATTCACTAACTGTCCACCCCTCACAAACTATTCCTGTGCTTCCTGCAAGTTTGCTATAATGAGGGTCGACTGTATTATTATTATTATTTTCTTCTTCTTTTTCTTCTTATCATGAATTTTAGGCCAAGTGGCCTGTTTTGGTCTCATGACATTGCTTTCTTGGTATTACAATTCATCTTTTTCCATTCATTTTATATCTGTATAGTATTTTTGGCAGTCTGCTATTGTAAATTTGATTTAGATGCTCTAACCATATTTGTTTATATTTACTTATGTAGTGGTTAACTGTTTTATATTCAGGGATTTTAAAATTTCTTTTGTTTTACGGTCTCACTTGGTATATCCAGCTGTTTTTCTGAGAAATTTCATTTCTGCTGTTTGCATCCATTTTTCATTCTTTTTTATGCTCCATGTTTCATTTCCATGTGATAAAGTTGGTTTAGACAGAATGTTATATAGTCTGATTCTTGTGTGTTTTTGTACAAAGGATGGCTTCAATATGTTATTTATTATGCCATTTACTTTAAGAAAATTTTAATACTGTACTTTAATGTCTATGAAAGTATGGAAGTATTTTTCTAATGAAAGTATTTACTTGTTCTAATATTTTCAGTAAAGATTAGATTTTTATAAGAGAGACAGCCTACACCTGAATGCATTTGGTATCAGGAGTCTTGAAAAACTAATAACTAGTATGAGACCTAACACAGAGAGTCAGGGAAACTAAATTATAATGGAAGGAATAAGAGCAACAATGTTATATAATTGTGCTAATGACTGGAATGGGCATTATCATTGAAATTATTATGAGGAGAGAATGATTTCGACTTTGTGTTCATCCAGTTCAGACCCATCAAACATGCGCAAAGATGTCTAAATGTATAAGGCACTAGAGAAGAATAGAGATCTACAAATTGTTCAACTGTCATGCTGAATGCAGACCACAGACAAGAGAATATACAAAAGAACATTTATGCAGCTTATTATATATACGAATGCTGGGATTATCAGAAACAAAGGGATAGAGTTTGTTGCCATGGTCAACATGTTGGGACCTCAGATTGTATGCATTAGTGATACCTGGCCATCAGAATCAGACATACTATCTGGTATTGAGTGTAAAGGGTGCAGTATATGTGTTGCTAATGATATCAGATATTACTATGATTGTAGTACTAGTGACAGTATTTCATGTGCCAGTGAATTTGAAAAGAGTAATCATGATGGTAGACTTGAATTATTCAAATGTTGATTGGGTAGCATTAGAATCTCATGAGAAGAATGAAAATGAATTTATTGAACTGCTGCAGGACAAATTCCTCAAGCAGCATGTGACAGAAGGAAACTTGAGATCAAAGAGTGTTAGATTTGATTATAGTGTCAGATGGCATTTCAGTTAAAGATGTAACTATTCTGCCTGCAGTTGGTGACAGTGATCACGCTGCACTCATCTGGGAAGTGACTAAGTTTATGAATGTTCCATTCAGAAATGGTTACATGCTGAACTACGAAGCAGGAAATTATGACCAACTCAGGAGTATACTGAGTTCAGTAGAATGGTATTGGCTGCTAGATGGGAAGAATATTGACAGTGCATTGACAGCATTTAAAAAAATACATGATGCAATATCAGAATTTGTCCTGAGAGTTCGAAGAATAAATAGGGAAGGAATCAAATGGATGAGTAATCTTATTAAGCAAGAGATTCATAAGAAACTGATGATGTGAAAAGAATACCATCTGCATAAGCATGATGTCCATCATGAAAATTAAAAGCAGCTTTCCAGAAGAGTCACAGCTGCTATACGGAAAGCTAAGTCTGAGTATCAAAAGAAACTGGCTCTGCAATCTAAAGATAACCCTTGAGAATTCTGTCAACATACTGCAAGTAAAAAAAATGATGAATATGAAAGAATAACTCTTCTGAATCCAGATGCAGAAAATGGTTGTTTTACTAATGAGTGCCCATTTTGCTAAAAGCTATCAACTTGATGTATGCAAAATTGAGTTCACTGTTGCCTCTTCCGAAGAAACTCGGGTGTACGAAGAGAACGTTTTAGAGCTGTTGCGCAAACTGAATAATAATTCAGCAATATGGTCTGATGGGATTTAAGCAAGGATGCTAAAAGAGTGTTCAGCTGAACTGGCTATAAAATTTGAGTCTCAGAACAGGGAAGATATTGCAGGAATGGAAAGAATATATGGTAATCCCATTGCACAAGGGTGGTGCAAAGGCCTATGTATCCAACTATCGACCAATCATTATCTCAGGAGTGTCAGTGAAGATTTTGGAAAAGTTGGTTAGGGCTCACAGTCAGAAATGGAGTAACAGAGAATCTCTACTTTGCAATGAACAACATCAGTTTACTAAGGAAAAGTCATGTTTTAGCAACTCGCTCATTTCTATGATAATGTTACCATTGAATTAGACAAGTGGGAATGGATACACCATGATACTTTTGGATTTTGCTAAAGCTTTTGACAGACTACAGTAGGAAGACTGTTGCATAAATTGGAGAAGATGGATTATAAAATATTAGCATGGGTAAGAGGATGGCTAACTGCCAGATATTAGAAAGTGGTATATGGAAGATGTGAGTCTGCTAGATTATTAGATAAGGTTACTAATGGTGTACCACAAGGATCAGTCCTTGGTCCACTGTTATTCAATCTGTACAATAATGATATTGGGAAGGATTTGACAGGCGACTATTTGCCCATATTGCTATTTGCTGATGATGCAAAGACAGTGTAATCAGGAAAGCTGCTGATGTGCAGTACTGCAGAATGATTTGAATATGCTGGAATTGTGGGCATGGGAAAAATGGATGTCAGTTGAAGGTCAGTAAGTGTAAATCATGCACTTTGGCATGATTAGATATCCAGTGTCATATTGTAAACGAGGGAGTATTATCTCTTTTTATATACCTTATAATTTTCCTTATATCTCTATTTATCTCTTTAAGCTATAATGCCTTCCGCACTTGCCTTCTTATTCCTCGAACACCAGAAAATTTATTTGATAAGCTGTGCCACCAATGTTCGTTTTCTAGAAATAAGAAGTGGTAAGTGCATCCAGTAGTTGTCCCTTTATATTCAATTTACTCCTGATTAATTATTATCTACACTCGTGGTCTACCAACAATTCTTTCTATCCTTTTTCCTGGGTTCTTGCTAATAGGTTCTAATATTTTTCGGAACAGCGCATCGTAAAATTAAAGTTAAGGCGACACTCTGTTAACATTTAAAAAACACGTTTTATTTACAACAATTTACACAAAGCAATTTACACAAAAATTCCATTAAAGAGAAATGCTCAGTTTAACTCTTAATAAAACAATTATCTTAAAATGCCCTTTCAATTCAAGATTATCATGACACCATGACACATAAATATTCACTGCTTTCCAATACTAAGTTAATATATCCTAAGTAATTGTACTATTAACAAACTGTTGCTCCTTAACTGATACACACGTAAGAACATCATTACACATAAAAGTTCATTCCTTCTGATACCAAAATAATATTCTAGGCAAGCGTACTATTAACACACTGTTACTCTTTCACTGTTACACACATAATCTTCTATCACTTATCAAACATTAAATTTCATTCATTAACTCTGCTCAATTTCAGCACCTTAAACTTTACAGTCCACTATTAAAGTTCTCCTATAATTCACAAAATTGAATAAAAGGATCAAACTCACTTTATGGCTGCTATCCACTGTGCATACTTATTCCTTGGCTTCGAGTTTGGAGTCCTGACCTTTTACTTCTGTATCAGGTTTTGACTCCCTTCTTACACCGCCGATAGATTATTGACACTGACGGTTTCTGGGACGCTGTCCTCCTGGCACTCGGGCGAAAAGGTTTGACGTGAGGAGTACTTGCTTGCGCTTCAACGTAATGGAGCAGTTTCTTCCAGCTCGAAGTTTCCTCTCCTCGGAAAATAGCTCCTGGCGAAGATTATCATCAGGTCTAATCTCTGCCTGGCGGATCGGCTTCTCTCATCATTCCTTCAGACTTCTGGCATGGCTTCTTCAGAAGGTCAGGTCATCGATGGCTGACCACCGATAGACAACCAATGGAAAACCGATATCCGTTCTTCTAGCCAATGCCTTTTATTCATCCTTTTTCGGATCCCTGCATGAAGATATGGGACCCTGAATATTTCGGTGCGATCTCTTGATCTTTCACTAACGCTGACTCTTTTCTTTGTTCTCCTACTGCACTCTTTTAATCCTATTCATTGGGCAGCGGAAGCTGTCTGAAGTTTGGTGGTCCATTTGGCACTGACCTTGAAGGTGTTTACAAGTGGAGCTCACAAACAACTTTCATATATCCTTATAAGGAGCTATCATACAAAGTTTCTGGTGGCAAGGTATTGCCCGTTCATAACATTCTAGAAATTTCCTTCTTACAGCAGTAAGCACAGTCAATTCCCATAGGATTATTTACATTAACATTTAGCTTTAACTATATACAGACATACAAGGTTATTTTTCTAACAATCTTACAGGACTTGACCTCTGTAAAAATTGATGAAATTGCTTTGTCTTTTTGAAGCTACATCGAATTTTTAGAGTATTATATTGTTGGGATTATTCTAGAAGAAACTGATCAGGCTAGGGATTTGGGATTATTAGTAGATAGCAAGTTGAAGTTCAGGGCCATGTAGCAAAAATTGCAAATACAAGTCAAAAGATAATTGATATGTAAGTCAAGTTTGTCAATTTTACAGTATTATATTGTTGGGATTATTCTAGAAGAAACTGATCAGGCTAGGGATTTTGGATTATTAGTAGATAGCAAGTTGAAGTTCAGGGCCATGTAGCAAAAATTGCAAATACAAGTCAAAAGATAATCGATATGTGAGTCTGTAAGATTTAAGGTAACTAGTGGTGTACCGAAGGATAAGATAGCTATACTATTACTTGTGGACAATGATCTCTGTAGATCATCATCCACGAGAAATAGTATATCTATGTATGTTAAAAAACATTTAATTTTCTTAACCAGAAAGCTCTGGAAAGACTTTTAATGGGATTATATTGATCAAGTGCATATAATAAACAACTAAGTTATACCAACTAGTTTCACCAACTAAGGCTGTTGGCATCTTCAGGGTACATAACTGATGTAAGGCACTAAAAAGTAAAAAACTGTTACAAACTGTAATTAACCGATTCCAATTATATTAAACAAAGAACGGAATGCGAACAATACATTCATAGAGCGTGGATGATATCACTTGTTGTTATTTAGGAACGTTCTATGGTTGGCACTATAATTCAGTTCTGGCGAGTTGAAGGATCTGATAAGCGTCTTCCAGATCACGGGCAAGATTAGTCCTTGGTTCCTATTAAAGTATTGTATACAGCGGGCAACTGTTGTGGCCTCCTTAAAAATTCGGGAGCGGAAGTCCTCCTCCATGTAAGGAATTGCACTTCTATCCCACTCTATGGTATGGTTCGTTCTTGAGAAATGAAAAGCTAGCCCTGATTTTTCTTCTCTGTTATTATTGACGTCACCTATGTGTTCTTTTTGCCTAATTTCAATGCTCCTTGAAGTTTGGCCGATGTAATTCAAGCCGCACGAGCAGGGTATGTTATAAACTCCAGCATATTTGGAGAAAGGATGGCTATCTTTTGGAGATCTTAAGAATTGTCTAATCGTTTCTGTGGGTTTAAAGGCCACTCTTATTTTATGTGGTCTAAGGAGTCTAGCAATCTTATTTGAAACTGTCCCTGAGTATGGAATGACGATGGTAGAAATATAACGTACATCATCTTGTTGTCTTTGTCGAGGTTCAGAGAAAAGTATCTTGTGGATGAGTCTTCGAGGAAATCCATTCATGGTAAGGTTGGTGGATATCAGGAATAGTTCTTCCTGGAGGTCCTGTTGATCTGTTGTAAGGAGAGAGGCATGGTTCTTCAACATGTGTACAATACTAAGTTTCTGAGAAATGTGGTGGCAGGAAGTGAAATGTAAATAACGTCCTGTATTGGTAGGTTTGCGGTAAACTGAGAGGTTGATACCACCATTCGGAAGCTTCTTAATTAAAGTGTCCAGAAATGATAATCAGTTATCTTTTTCAAGTTCTAGAGTGAATTTGATTGTGTGGTGTAGAGAGTTGATTTTGTTAAGAAAGTCAAACAGATCCTTTTTTGTGTGGTTCCAAACGATAAAGATATCGTCCACGTATCTCCACCATACTGTGGGTTTAGGGTCTGTTTGAGTTAAGATTTTACTTTCAAAATCCTTCATAAAGAGATCAGCACAAGATGGAGAGAGGTGGCTACCCATTGCAAGGCCAGTCAATTGCTGATATATGGTTTTATTCCATAAGAAAAATTTTGATGTTAAACAATGACGGAACAGAGAAGTAATGTTTTGTGGGAGCAAACTTCCTAAAATGTTGATGACTTCCTCCACAGGGATGTTAGTGAATAGAGATGTAACATCCAGGCTGGCGAGTAAATCTGTAGTGGATATAGAAATGTTGTTCAGTTTCTCAACAAAATGTTGCGAATTTCGTATATAAGTATCCGAATTATGGATGTGTGGTTTGAGGAGGCCTACCAGGTGATTATATAACAGATAAGTTGGCAAATTGATTCCATCCACAATCAGGCGTAGTGGTATTCCATTTTTGTGTACCTTAGGAGCGCCATATAGTCTTGGTGTTAGTGGATGCATGGATTTCAAACTATGTTTTAAGTCTATAGACCAGTTCACCATTTGACGTATTAAATCGTTGGTATCATTGTGGTTCTTTAATGTTGGGTCTGTGATTAGGACACGGTAGGTTGATGTATCCGACAATAAGCTGTTAATCTTATCTTCGTATTTAATTCTTATCTTGGTGTTTAAAATCACTGTTCAATTTCCCTTATCTGCTTTCAATATGATAATGTCTTTCTTTTTCTTCAAACTATACAATGTTCTTTTTTCCAGAGTTGTGATGTTTTTGTTAGGAGTTCTGGAAGATGATTGGATGATACTACTTTTTTATCTAATATCATTAGCTATGGGTTCCGGTAACGATGAGACTGCCTTTTCTATATTACAAATGATATCCACTTTAGGGACATTATGAGGTGTTATTGCAAAATGGAAAACCTTTTTTAAGTATATTGATCTCTGGTTTTGTTAATACGTGATCCGATAAATTGAAAATTAAAATAACTTTGCTGTCTGGTAGAGAAGGTTTTGACTTAAAACGTTTTGTATAAAGATCGTTAAATTTTTTCATTGGTTTCATTTGCTTGTTGTAAAGGCTTCATAGCTAGAAGTGACCATTCTCTCCAAATGCGACCATATATTTTGATCTAAAGTACTCGAAATATCGTCATAAATCTGCTAACAGTTTAAATCTATTTGGCTTAAAAGAAATCTGGTATGCTGTATCCGTTCACGTAGAAGTGCCAAAGATGTTTTAAAATAAATGTTTCGTTTGTCTTGAATGGAATTGTTCTTTTAAAAAAATTTTTAAAAGAACAATTCCATTCAACAATTCCAATTTTTTTCTAGCTATGATGAAGCCTTTACAACAAGCAAATGAAACCAATCAAAAAATTTAACGATCTTTATACAAAACGTTTTAAGTCAAAACCTTCTCTACCAGACAGCAAAGTTATTTTTAATTTTCAATTTATCGGATCACGTATTAACAAAACCAGAGATCAATAT
Organism: Typopeltis vanoorti; assembly: GCF_054136105.1. Lineage (NCBI taxonomy): Eukaryota > Metazoa > Arthropoda > Arachnida > Uropygi > Thelyphonidae > Typopeltis > Typopeltis vanoorti. The sequence continues at coordinate 63,152,487 of NC_143564.1, read as the reverse complement.
ACTTAAAAAAAGGGTTCAATTTTGCGATAACACCTCATAATGTCCCTAAAGTGGATATCATTTGTAATATAGAAAAGGAAGTCTCATCATTACCGGAACCCATAGCTATTGATATTAGATAAAAAAGTAGTATCATCCTCTCATCTTCCAGAACTCCTAACAAAAACATCACTACTCTGGAAAAAATAACATTGTATAGTTTGAAGAAAAAGAAAGACATTATCATATTGAAGGCAGATAAGGGAAATTCAACAGTGATTTTAAACACCAGTGATTACGAAGATAAGATTAACAGCTTATTGTTGGATACATCAACCTACCGTGTCCTAGTCACAGACCCAACACTAAAGAACCACAATGATACCAACGATTTAATACGTCAAATGGTGAACTGGTCTATAGACTTAAAACGTAGATTGAAATCCATGCATCCACTAACACCAAGACTATATGGCACTCCTAAGGTACACGAAAATGGAATACCACTACACCCAATTGTGGATGGAATCAATTCGCCAACTTATCTGTTATCTAAACACCTGGCAGGCCTCCTCAAACCACACATCCATAATTCGGATACTTATATACGAAATTCGCAACATTTTTTTGAGAAACTGAACAACATCTCTATCTCCACTACGGATTTACTCGCCAGCCTGGATGTTACATCTCTATTCACTAACATCCCTGTGGAGGAAGTCATCAACATTTTAGGAAGTTTGCTCCCACAAGACATTTCTTCTCTGTTCCGTCATTGTTTAACATCAAAATTTTTCTTATGGAATAAAACCATATATCAGCAATTGACTGGCCTTGCAATGGGTAGCCACCTCTCTGCATCTTGTGCTGATCTCTTTATGAAGGATTTTGAAAGTAAAATCTTAACTCAAACAGACCCTAAACCCACAGTATGGTGGAGATACGTGGACGATATCTTTATCGTTTGGAACCACACAAAAAAGGACCTGTTCGACTTTCTTAACAAAATCAACTCTCTACACCACACAATCAAATTCACTCTAGAACTTGAAAAAGATAACCGATTATCATTTCTGGACACTTTAATTAAGAAGCTTCCGAATGGTGGTATCAACCTCTCAGTTTACCGCAAACCTACCAATACAGGACGTTATTTACATTTCACTTCCTGCCACCACATTTCTCAGAAACTTAGTATTGTACACATGTTGAAGAACCATGCCTCTCTCCTTACAGCAGATTAACAGGACCTCCAGGAAGAACTATTCCTGATATCCACCAACCTTACCATGAATGGATTTCCTCGAAGACTCATCTACAAGATACTTTTCTCTGAACCTCGACATAGACAACAAGATGATGTACGTGATATTTCTACCATCGTCATTCCATACTCAGGGACAGTTTCAAATAAGATTGCTAGACTCCTTAGACCACATAAAATAAGAGTGGCCTTTAAACCCACAGAAACGATTAGACATTTCTTATGATCTTCAAAAGATAGCCATCCTTTCTCCAAATATGCTGGAGTTTATAACATACCCTGCTCGTGTGGCTTGAATTACATTGGCTATACTTCAAGGAGCCTTGAAATTAGGCAAAAAGAACACATAGGTGATGTCATTAATAACAGAGAAGAAAAATCGGGGCTAGCTTTTCATTTCTCAAGAACGAACCATACCATAGAGTGGGATTGAAGCACAATTCCTTACATGGAGGAGGACTTCCACTCCCGAATTTTTAAGGAGGCCACAACAGTTGCACGCTGTATACAAAACCTTAACAGGAACCAAGGACTAATCTTGCCCGTGATCTGGAAGTCCCTTATCAGATCCTTCAACTCGCCAGAACTGAATTATAGTGCCAACCATAGAACGTTCCTAAATAACAACAAGTGATATCATCCACGCTCTATGAATGTATTGTACGTGCTCTATTCTTTGTTTAATATAATTGGAATCAGTTGATTATAGTTTGTAACAGTTTTTTACTTTTTAGTGCCTTACATCAGTTATGTACCCTGAAGATGCCAACAGCCTTAGTTGGTGAAACTAGTTGGTATAACTTAGTTGTTTATTATATGCACTTGATCAATATAATCCCATTAAAAGTCTTTTCAGTATATCTCTGTAATAGTATTTGTATGCCAAATGTCTTATGCTGTTTCTAGATTTAGATTGCTAGGTACAGTGCATATCTACCAAATAGCAATATCATCGACATTATATTTTTGCATTTATTCCTATTCAAGACTTTCCTAATTGTTTCCAGACTTTACATGATTCCTAAAAAGTAAACACAATATACTAATGTTTCATGAAGAGGAACACTTTTCAACACTTAAACATTGCATCACATTTGTGTTAATAGCCCAGGTGTGTGTGTATGTGTGTGTGTGTGCTCAAAATACATACACCTTTGAGTTTGTATTTTGAACTTTGAACAAATGTACAAATGGCAAAACAGATCAAATTTTTAGAGTGCTAGCAGTTTTAAAGCACTCAGAAGGTGAGGCAGGGTGAGCTCTGAGATAATAGCACCTACAGAGTGTGATTGGTTATTGTGTCAAGCAATCCAATTGAATGTTGCCATTTATCATGGGTTGCTCTTTTTGTTTTCCGAGTTTTATCTGTTTTGCATGCATGAAGTGCGAACTATATATTATGTAGACAAGTTTTTAATATATAATTATTGATAAATTTATAACTTTTTTGCCCATATTTACAATGGGAAACAGTATTGTAGTCGAAGGAAGTAAGATTCATCCTCTTCGAAATTTTACACCTTTGAGTAATTCAAAGATACCAACCAAATATTTCATTCTCCTTCATTATTGCTTTCTAATATATAATAGCTTAAACACATTGTCCCCCCTCCCCCACTCTATGCAGATTTGGTTAGAATTAATTGATAAATTAAAGTGTTCAAAGTTATCCTATAATTAATTGTATTAGACCACTTAAAATGAGCACTGATGTGCTATACACTCTTACAACTTTCAGACATCAATAAAAATGCAATCACACAGTTAAACTGACATAAATTTTTGTAGTGCGGGTTGCATAAGTCACGACAGCACACCCAACCAAAATGGGCTTGCAATGCCAGTGATATATATATTTATTAAAAAGAAGAGGTGAAGAAGAGGGTACATCCTTGCCATACTGCTCTTGATATATCTTTCGATTCTGATATTTCTTCTAATTTGATTACTATTTTATTACCTGTGTATATTTCTTGAACAGACTGTAAGAGCTGCTTTGGTATGTTTAGATCGGTTAATATTTTAAGTAACTTTTGCCTATTAATTTTATCAAAGTCTTTTTCCTAATCAATGAAGACCATGTGTGTTTCTTTTTGAAATTTTCTTCTCTTTTCATTTAATATTTTTAGAGTGAAAATTGAATCCATGGAAGATCAGTGTTTTCTGAATCCATTCTGTTCTTTTAGTAGCTTGTTCTCTATAATACTGTTTAGTTTCTCTTTTAACTTGCAGTCATCTTTATTTCCTTTTTTTTTTTATAAATTGCAGTAACCAGTGCTATTTTTCCAAGAGTTTGGAACTTTTTCAGACCATGTTAAAGAATTTCAGAAGTCTTTCATTAAAAATTTCCCCTGCATTTTTGTATAAACAATATAAACAGTTACATGTTTATATTGTTTTCTCCTTGTGTTTTCCTATTTTTCATCTTATTTATTGCATTTTTTAAGTTCTGACATCATATTTTCTGTTAGATCATTGTTTGTTGTATAAAATTTTACTTCTCTGTTATCATTATTCCAAAAATTTTGAAAATATGTTATCCATTTTTCTAAATCTGTTTGTATTTTTACCTTTCTTTTATTTCTTTGTTATGTGTTGATGTATTTAATCATTTTTTGGTTATAGCTTAGATATATCCTTTACTAATTCTGTTACAAAATTGTTCCATCTCTCTCTCTCTCTCTCTCTCTCTCTGTATGTTTTTTCTTTACTTCTCATTTTGCAATTGCACTGTTTCTTTTGTATTTTGTTTTGCTTCTATTGTCTTGGAATTGAGCCATTTCTGGTAGTTTTTTTTAAATTTTTATTATTTATTATATTTTCTATTTCTTTGTCCCAGTTTCATAGTCCTCTTTTTCTGTTTCAATTTAATGTTCATTCCTAAGCTTTCTGTTGCTACTTTTGTGAGGATTTGCTTCAGATTTTCTCATTCCTCTTCCATGTCATTTGATTCATGCATGGTTTCTGTTTTTAAATCAGTGCATTTCTAATAATGTTACCTATTATGGGGATCTTGTAATGAAAACATTTTGAAACTTTGATAGTTATTTTCCACTTTATTTTTTTTTAGCCATTTTGATTTAAATTGAATTTTTGCCAATACCTTAAAATGATCAGAGTTTAATTCAAAGCCTCGATATACTCTTACATCTAGGATTAACTCAGCTAATTTAAAATTTGCGATAATGTAGTCAATAACTGACTTACATCCTCTGGCTGACCATGCATACTTATGTATTTCTTTATATTCAAATACCGAGTTCATTATTCTTGTATTATTATAAATGACAATATCTCACAGTTTGTGTCCATTTTGATTGCATGTATATTCACCAAATCTCCCTATGTTTGCTTTGTATTTCCAGTTTCCTATTCTAGCATTTAATCCCTGCTAGTAGTAAATAGTCTGTTTTATTTGTTTTATCTGTGACTTTCTGCAGTTCTTTCTAAAAGGTTTTACTGTCTTCTTTTTTTCCCTCTTAATGTTTTGAGTCTAATTTCTGTTAGTCTTTCAGCCCAGTAGTTATACAATATTATTCTTCATTGATTTGTGTATCATTATACCTGCTTTTGCTCCTTTCTTCTTTTTACTCTGCTATAGATTTGTATAAAGTTATTATTATTTTTTTATACCTTTTCGCTTTTTCTTTGTTTCTGTTAATATACATTGTCTTGGTTTAGTTCTTCATCAAGTTCCTCTTCTTCGTGTGTGATGCTCTTTACATTCCATGTTGCAATTTTCATTATATTTTCCTCCTTCTGTTTCTTTTACAAAACTTTGCCTGAATCATTGTCATTTTCCTGATAGTCCCTCTGGCTTTTCTTTGGCTGAGACTTGAAAGTATATTAAATTTTCCCAGGAGGTTACTAGCTGTTTACTGGGTAAATCCAGTGGTAGGGTTGCTACCTGATGCCTCTGGACAAGCAGTTCTAATAGAATTTGCTCTGTGGTTATGCCACCCATACCCAAAGGATTAAACTAAATATATAATTTATACCACCCATACCCATTTGCTAGTTTCTTGTTTGCACTTTTAGAATATTGTGGACCATGAATAGGTGAGGTTGGTATTTGAGTGGGAGAGGCTATATATTGCATTTCACCACCCCTTCAAACCCCATTTATTATTATTATTTATTTATTTATTTTATTTTATTTTTCTTGAAATGCTGTTTCTCTATTGCTAAAGACAAGTTATTTGAAATGTAAATGACAAGAGCAGTGTTGTACAATAAAAATTTTATGATTTATGTATTTTTAAATTTTTCCAGCATCTAACATACACAGAGATTCAAATGCAACTATGTTATCTGATACATCATCACAAGACATGCCTCCAAAAGTTCTCTATCCACTGTCTGTTGATGTTTATGTAAACCAGAATGGATTGTAAGTATCTATCCTGTTATGTATATAAAGTTGGCGAGTTTTGTATTTATATAAATATAAGATTATAATCCATGTCTGATTCACACACTGACATGCACCCTAAATTTCGGATCCACTGAAGAAAAATTGATATTAGTTGATTTACATTTGTTTTCATATTAGCATATAAAGTGCATTAATGTTCCCTTTAGCCATAGCGATTGTTTCATAAACAATATTGAAGCCAGTATGATTTATGACACAAAGGTATAGTGATACCTAGTTTAACAGATTTTTCAAAACAATTTCCTGATTAAAAAAAGGAATCAACATACTAAACCTTAATTGTTTTGTTTGAGCAAAGAGCTTGACAAGTTTTATCAACCTTCTTTTATCTTGACAAGTTTTATCTCTCCTTACTCATTCACTGATGAAGCACTCATAAACAGAACTCAAGAATAAACCACTTAAATCTCCTGTCACAAAAAAAAAAAGGAAAAAAAAGTTTACTCGTCCATAGTATGAATTGGGAGTGCTTAAGGGTCAAAACTGTATAACTGAGAGGAGACCTCCACATAGCCTTTAAAGGAATGTGGAGAACAGACCGCTTCTGACCTAATGTCCAATCCTCACCTTTTCGTGGTGCACCCTGTTGTGTATCTACCTGGATACTGAACGAACGAGGAAGGGCTGGCAATTTGGGATTTAGCCGACCAAATTGTATTCTTATTGACTTAAACCAAAATTCAAAATGATGGTACAACATGACAAAATTTCATGCCAGATGTGGCATCACCCAGTTAAACAAGGCCTCTGTTGTTTTTGCCAGGGAACCAGGGCAAACAGCAAAAAGTCAGCTATTGGAACAAATCTGAAAGCACACACCCCAACTCAACATCACCAGAGTTGAAGATTGGTACTATCAACATAAGAAGCCTCAATGGCAAAGAAATGGAGCTAGTTGAGAAATTAGATAAGTACACGATCGATATAATAGGGGTGATGGAAACAAAAAAGACAAAAACTGGTGAGTCCTTTCTGAGCAATAAATACAAAATGTCATATTCAGGCAATGACAATCAAGGAAAAGAAGGAGTAGCCATAGTATTCAACACAAAATACGAGGCTAATCTTCTTGAATGGCAGGCAGTCTCAAGTAGAGTACTGTGAGTAAATATGAGAATGGGGAACTGGACAATGAGACTTGTTTGTGCCTATGTCCCACAGAAGGTTCTACTAAGGTAGATGGAGGTATTTTTTGTGGCTTTAGAAAAAGCAACTGACGCAATGAAAAAGGAAAAGTTGGTCCTTGTTGGGGATCTAAATAGCAGAGTAGGAAATGATTATCAGACACACAAAAATATTTTGGGAAAATTTGGAGAAAAGAGCAAAGCTAATAATAATGGCAAATACCTATTGGATTTCTGCTCAGGACATGGACTGGTTATTACTAACACCATGTTCCAACATAAAAATGTGCACAAATTCACATGGAGAGAAGAGGAAAGGAATAAGAAAAGTCTCATTGACTATGTTATTGTTGATAGTGATGTTTTCTCCCTGGTGCAGGACACCAGAGTGTACAGAGGATTTGAAATTGGAAGTGATCACTATTTAGTCTTGAGCGGGATGAAATTGAATTTCATATTGAAATGAATAACATGCAAGAAAGTTTTAAAGTGAATAGAAGTTGAGCAGCTCTCAGATGTGAGCTGTACACTAAAATATACCAAGATTATTGAAGAAAAAATGAAAGAGTTTGAGAACAGGAACCAAACCTTGGAGATTCAGTGGCAAACCTTGAAGAAAACTCTGATTGATTCAGCCAGAGAGGCATGTGGTGAGGTTGTCTGCAAGGATAGAAAAATCAGAACTCTATGTTTGGACACAAGAAGTGAAAGAAAAGAAGAAAGCATATCAAAAATTCCTGGCAAATAAGTCAGCTTGTGCTCTTAGAGAATACAGAGACAAATGTAAAACTGGCTAAACAAAAGTCATGGGAGGACTTTGGCAAGAACATAGAAAATAAATATCAAGAAGTTGGCAAAATATTCTGGAGGTTGTTGAAGAAGCTCAGAAATGGAGGAACGAGTGCTGTTAAAGGAATTATAGATGATAAAGGTGACATGAAAACAGGAGAAAAAGATATCCTTGAAGTATGGAGTAATTACTTAAAAAAATTACTAAATGAAACAAGCAGTGGTAGCACAGTGGTAAAAAACACTCAGCAGGGATACATTCAGGAATACATATCCATGCTTGAAGTAGAAAAAGCCATCAAAGACTTGAAATGTGGGAAGGCAGCAAGAGTAGATGATATTTGACCAGAAATGCTGAAGTATGGTGGTATAAAAGTCTTACAGTGGCTGCACTGCATATTTCAGAAGGCATGGACAGAGGGACAAATTCCCGATGATTGGAGTAGAGCTCTCATAGTACCCATATATATAAAAAGGGGAATAAAACTTAATGTGAGAATTACAGAGGTATTTCCCTACTGTGTGTTCCTGGTAAGATTTATGCTAGTATACTTGAGAAACCGTTGAGAAGAATTCTGGAAGAAAAGCTTGGTGAAGAACAAGCTGGATTTAGGCCAAATAGAGGCTGGCAGGATCAGATCTTCACTTTACGACAAATAGTCGAGAAAGCATGGGAATATAACAAAGATCTGTATTTAAGTTTTGTCGATTTGGAAAAGGCATATGACAAGGTGCCAAGAGAGAAGCTATTCAATACGCTACAGTTATATGGTATCAATGGGGTATTATATCAAGCAATACTTAGTCTTTATTTGAGTTGTAAATCAGCAGTTTGGAATTAAAATAGTACAGGAAGATGGTTTAATGTTAAATCTGGTGTGAGGCAAGGATGTACATTATCCCCTCTTTTATTCATTATCTATATGGATCATATTATGAAGGAAAGTGGTATTAAACCTGATATCAAAATTGGAGATGTTAATGTCAGCTCTTTGCTTTATGCGGATGATGTTATACTTCTAAATAAATCTGCTACAAGTCTGCAAGATTTCCTGACTAAATTGAATAACTGTTGTAATAGATATGGTATGAAGGTCAGCAATAAAAAGACAAAGGCAATGAAAATAGGCAGAATCGTTGAAAATGTCAACTGCGTTGTGAATGGAGAACTTGTGGAACAGGTAAAACATTTCAGCTACTTAGGCAAGATTTTTAGTGAAGATGGTAAATTAAATATGGAAATAGGCAACAGAATCAACAAAGCGGGTATGGTAGGAAGTCAATTGAATAAATTCATATGGAATAAGAGAGAAATTAGTTGTAACACTAAATAAGCTGTATACAAGACTGTTCAAACCAGTTTTAACTCATGGATCTGAGAGCTGAGTCAGAAGTAAAACCCTTGACCAAAGACTAGAGTCCACAGATATGAAAGTCCTGAGAATGATTAGAGGCTTGAACAGATGGCAGCAATGGCAATATCATATTAAAAACGAGGATATTAGGAAAGAACTTGACATTGTCAGCATCTAGGAATGCGTTAGCAGAGCTAATCTCAGGTGGTATGGTCACTTAAACAGAACGCGTGAAGAAAGATTAGCAAAACAAGTGTTCTCCGCCAGGTTGGCAGGAAAACGACCCAGAGGAAGACCAAGATATAGATGGATTGATACTGTACAAAGTGCCTTAGACGATAGAAATATAAAATCTTATAATTTTGGAGTCTTGACAAGTAACAGACTGATTTGGAGGAAAATTGTAGATAGGAAGTTAGTAATGATGTATATTTTTCATGTAGTACTATCATATCCTGTACACCCCTTGAGGGTACATGGCAAGAATTTGATGATGATGATAGTATGAATTGTAGTAAAAGGTATATGACACTTTTTCAATTTCAGCATCTAAAGCAGGGGTCGCCATAGTTATTTGCCTGTCGACCCCTTCAAGAGTTTCTTGATTTTTTATCGACCCCCCCCTATATTTTACTATTACGTAATTATAATAGGACAAGCAAATAAAGACACTTATGTGAGTTTTTAGATTGCTTATTTTATAGTTACAGTGTTTATTGTATGTATAATATAGTATATATTATTATATTACTATTACTACTGCTATTACTATCACTAGTAATATCACTGGTATTACTACCAGCGCTGCTCAACTCTTCAACATAGAGAAGATTAGTTCGTGAATGAATAACGATTGAATTATAATATGTATGTTGATGAATTTTAGAACATTAATGCTCACTTGTATGTCAATGTGCAAAAATGAGACTGGGATCGAATACTTGTAAGCATCAGTAAATAAGAACCACTCATGTGTTGCATTCTCGCTCCCACTGCATCGGCCTGCAGGAACCACCAACATCCGTTTATTGGTAAATACGTCACTTTGGCCTACTTGATTGGACTCAGTAACTATTTTCATGACCTTACTCTATCTTACAGGTCCTGTTCATGGACCTGTAAGATGGAGGTACTGATGCCACGATTCACTCTTAATTGCGTTGTCATTACTTCCATGTCTTTTGTCATGGAGGTAATCTAAGTTACTCTAATTAAATATTACCCATACAATGATGTCTTATATTTTTCTGTCGACCCCCAATCGACCCCTAACAGTGTCATATCGACCCCTTTGGCGACCACTGATCTAAAGAATAGATTTAATAGAATTTAAAGTGGCCAGATTCAAATTACATGCAATAATTTGTATGATTTCACAAGCCTCTCTTTAATTTTGCCATTAGTCCAATGTTTTTCCCAGCCTGTTACATGCTACTTCTGTTCCACTGCTTTCTAACCAATTACCATTCTTCCATGACAAGAACGACTTGTTTGTTTCACTCTCTATTAGAGTACATTGCTTCTGAGTTTTAGAAAATTCTTGTCCATTTTTTATCTATGCATGTCATATAAAGGATGAGTTTCTCCTCATTTGAAATATCTCTAGGAAGAAGACTCACTACTGGAGTCTTCAATTTCCTTATTCAGTGAATCGTTTCCTTAGTCAGTAAATCATTTGTTTAGTAAATTATCAGTAAATAGACTATTAGTTTACAATCTGCTGTATTAAAAAGGCCCCTTCAAGTGTTTAAACCTTCTAGAATCTATCTTTCTTCGAAAAGCAGCTAGAGATATATTTCCTAGGTAATTCTGGCCAAGTCATAGCATCGTTTATGAAAACTGAAGGGCTCATGAAACCTAAATGTCTCCACTTTAAAAAGGCTTTGAAAACCTTGTGGTAATCTAGAATTTTGGTCAGCAGTCCCAGGATATTATTTACACATTGCAGAATGCAATCCCAAACATACAGTGGATTGCAGCTTATTCAGTATATAACTGGTTTAGCTAAAATGAGAATAATCCTTAGGCTAACTAAATAAAGTGACAACTGCCTTCTCTTTCATTAGCATCAAAGTCACTCTCATCATGATGCCATGATTATCATTTGAATGACTGCTGCCAGGCAAGGATTATGTAATCTTATTTACATGGCATTCTTAATAGCAAGAGAAAAAACAAAACACTGTAGACATTGAATTTTGATTACCCTTACTAGAACAGAACATGCTCCTTCTGTCATTGGATAAAGGTACATGTAGCATGTATACTAGCGTAGTGCGGTTGGATATACGATTGTACAAATCATTATGTTAGAGTTGCAGTCATACGAACAGACGATATCATAGATTTTAAAAACGGACAGCCAACAAAGTGTGGCATACCAAGTTGGATGTCCATGACTTATATTAAGTGTACACAAAATGGTAGGCAATAGACAAAATACTTTCCATTCACAAACTTATAAAGGAACATGGTAAGTGAAGACTGCAGTGCCTCATATGGTTGCTAACTCATGCCTCTCAGTTAGTCACAACATGAATACAGGAGCATTATCCTAGATAATGATGATACACTTTGTTCATGTATAGGGATTTCAGAGATACATTCTCCTTGGTGACATGATCATCATCATGAAATTCCTGCCATGTACCCTCAAGGTGTGTACAGGATATGATAGTACTACATGAAAAAAATTACATCATTACTAACTTCCTATCTACAATTTTCCTCCAAATCAGTCTATTACTTATCAAGACTCCAACATTATCAGATCTTATATTTCTATCATCTAAGGCACTTTGTACCGTATCAATCCACCTATATCTTGGTCTTCCTCTGGGTCGTTTTGCTGCCAACCTGGCAGAGAACACTTGTTTTGCTAATCTTTCTTCGCCCATTCTGTTTAAGTGACCATACCACCTGAGATTAGCTCTGCTAACGCATTCCTGGATGTTGACAATGTCAAGTTCTTTCCTAATATCCTCATTTTTAATATGATACTGCCATTGATGCCATCTGTTCACGCCTATAATCTTTCTCAGGACTCTCATATCTGCGGTCTCTAGACTTTGGTCAAGTATTTTACTTCTGACCCAGCTCTCAGATCCATAAGTTAAAACTGGTTTGAACACTGTCTTGTATATAGCTAATTTAGTGTTCTGACTAATTTCTCTCTTATTCCATATGAATTTATTCAATTGACTTCCTACCATACCAGCTTTGTTGATTCTGTTGTCTATTTCTATATTTAATTTACCATCTTCACTAAAAATCGTGCCTAAGTAGTTGAAATGTTTTACTTGTTCCACAGGTTCTCCATTCACAATACAGTTGACATTTTCAATGATTCTGCCTATTTTCATTGTCTTTGTCTTTTTATTGCTGACTTTCATACCATATCTATTACAACATCTACTCAATTTAGTCAGAGAATCCTGCAGACTTGTAGCGGATTTATTTAGAAGTATATCATCTGGATAAAGCAAAGAGCTGATATTAACATCTCCGATTTTGATATCATGTTTAATACCACTTTCCTTCATGATGTGATCCATATAGATAATGAATAACAGAGGGGATAATGTACATCCTTGTCTCACACCAGATTTAACATTAAACCATCTTCCTGTACTTCCTTCAATTCTAACTGCTGACTTATAACTCAAATAAAGACTAAATATTGCTTGATATAATGCCCCATTGACACCATATAACTGTAGCGTATTGAATAGCTTCTCTCTTGGCACCTTGTCATATGCCTTTTCCAAATCGACAAAACTTAAATACAGATCTCTGTTATATTCCCATGATTTTTCGACTGTTTGTCGTAAAGTGAAGATCTGATCCTGACAGATCTATTTGGCCTGAATCCAGCTTGTTCTTCACCAAGCTTTTCTTCCACAATTCTTCTCAACCGTTTCTCAAGTATACTTGCATAGATCTTGCCAGGAACACTCAGTAGGGAAATACCTCTGTAATTCTCACATTCAGTTTTATTTCCCTTTTTATATATGGGTACTATGAGAGCTCTACTCCAATCATCGGGAATTCGTCCCTCTGTCCAGGCTTTCTGAACTATGCAGTGCAGCCACTGTAAGACTCTTATACCACCATACTTCAGCATTTCTGGTCGAATATCATCTACTCCTGCTGCCTTTCCACATTTCAAGCCTTTGATGGCTTTTTCTACTTCAAGTATGGATATGTATTCTTGACTGCATGCCTGGTCAGTGTTTTTTATCACTGTGCTGTCATCACTGCTTGTTTCATTTAGCAGTTTTTCAAAGTAATTACTCCATACTTCAAGGATATCTTTTTCTCCTGTTTTCATTTCATCTTTATCATCTCTAATTCCTTTTACAGCACTCTTTCCTCCATTCCTAAGCTTCTTCAACAACCTCCAGAATATTTTGCCACCTTCTTGATATTTATTTTCTATATTCTTGCCAAATTCTTGCCAAAGTGCTCCTTGGTGACGATCATCATAATTGATTATGGTAAATTATGGAGGCAACTACCATATTGGAGTAATAATTTCAGTTTAATATACCAAAATAATTACCCAAAGTTATTTTCTGTTTATTTTTGCTGATATCTTTTTATTCACACCTTTTCCCATGGGCAATATGACCTTCGCTGCCTATCATTTCTGCCAACAGAAAAACTTCAAGTCATTGATATCCTCAAAAATAGAGCAACAGCAATTTGCTCCAGTGCATAAGCTCTCAAGCATGACTTACAAATTATTAGCAATACTTTTATAAACCATGGCTATAGTAAAAATATTACCAGTAAAATTCCTCCCAAGATTATGCCTAAAAGTAAAAATAATATGGATTACAGTAAAACCATAACTGTTCCATACATTAAGGTGACAGTGAAAAATTGACAGGATAAACAGAAATAATCATAAGAAAAAAAATCTTAATAATCATAAGAAAAAATCTTAAGACAATCTTAATGTTACCTTTAAATCTCCTACAAAATTGAATAACTTATTTAATTCCTTCTAGGATCCCCCTCATACAGTCCATCTTGTTGTTTCAAATTTAGTGCATGCAACTTGCTATATAGGAAACAAGATGCATTATTTCAGTTGGGGAGAGAGGTGATATGGAAAATAGAACCATTCTAATCATTCCCCGGACACTTGACCCTGAATTGATTGAAAAGGCTTTTTTTTTTTTTTTTTTCCAAGTTCTGCAGCTCTCCCCTACTCCAGGACTATAGGCATTAATTTTAGCCCGTGATAACAGGACTAGTTTTTCTTCAACAGAGATCAGGCCAGTAGTCTTACTGATTGATCATATTAGTGATACTTTCTCATGCTTTGTGGATTATAATGTAATGAATGCTCACCTGTTCTGTTCTGATAAGTCGCTTTCTGCAAAGGAACAGCTATGTGTATATTGCAAACGTTAAATTTGGACCCCCTCATGCATGATTTACACTGTCTAAGCCAGTGGAGGTTGTATAATGGTATGGAGTATGTTTTGCTAGCCAGAATTAGGACTGGTGCTGTATATGACCAACATGTCCTCGTGTGGCTTACCATTAGTTCACAGCAGAATAGTTGCAACATGTACACTTGCTGTGTTGCATCTTTTTCCTGCACTAGATTAGAATGAAGACTCCAAGGTGCAATACACAAAATCACCAGTCCACAACCAATAATTAAAAGTATGTAGTTGGTCTATGTTTCAGGTTTGCAGTAACCAAACTGGGGATGATATTAACGCTGAAGTTATTTGACATGTGTCGCAATGCCATGTATGAACATTTGAGGAATTTGCACAGAGCAAGTCTGTTAACAGTAATATTGTTCTCTGCTTAGACTAACCAAACGAAATGGTAATAACTTTGGCAAGTTTAAACACATGTTATTAATTTATTAATACAGATAATAAATACAAATATGTTAAGATAAAAAGGGAATAAAATAAAAAGGAAAATGTTTACATTTAAGAATCAGGAAATGTAAGAATTACTAGAACAGTAAGATTGGTGAAATAAATTAAGTGCACTCTGCAGTCAAAATTTACAGAAAAAAAAATTTTATAAAATGCATTCCAAAAATTTATAGAGTAATTATAGAGTTAATTACACCTGTTATTTTAAAATATTTTGCAATTTTTAGGTTTATATCTTTTTCATTTTCATATGTAATCATACATCCTAGGTAGTTAAATGTTCTAAATTCCTGTTATCTATTACTATTTTAGTTCTTATTGGATCTTGTCCCTTCAATGCCATTGTTTTTGATTTTTCTGTTATATTATCATTCCATAATCTTTAGCTATTTCATTTAAATTGAAAATATCTTCCTGTAAGTTATTTTCAGAATTTGTAATTATTATTTGGTCAATTAACAAAAAAGGAGAGTGTTTAAGTTCACAGTAGGAAAAAGTTTAATCCCTTGATGGAAATTTTTATTCCATTTTATTATTATTTCATTTAGATAAATATTAAAAAGAGTTGCTGAATCCCTGTTGAACTCCTTGGTTTAACTCTCTCGGATATGACAGTTCATAATTGAATCTTATTTGTATTTGATTATTTTCATGCATACTTATGATAGTTTTTAGAATATTATTTGGTATTTGTCTTTCTTTTAACATGTTAAATAAAGTGCTTCTTTTAACTTTATCAAATGCTTTTTCAAAGTCAATAAATGTAATATGTGTTTCAAATTGTATTCTCTTCTTTTCTCTATTATTAATTTTTGGCAAAAAGCCTGGTCTATACATGATCACCCTTTTCTAAATCCATTTTGTACTTATAAAATAAAGCTTTCAGAATATTTTATTAGTTTGTTATTTAAAATTCTTCTATATATTTTGTAACAGGAATTTAGAATACTTATACCTCTATAATTTTTTAGTGTCACCTATACTACTTTTTTAAAGATAGGGAGGATCACTATTGCTTTTTTCCATTCTGTTGGTGGGTTGCTTGTTGAATAGATTTTATTTAAAAATAGTAAGTCTTTCTTTGAACCTTATTCCTGCATATTTATATAATTCTGAACCTAACTTACCTTCCCCAGGTGATTTTCCATTTCTTGTTAATTTCAAGCTGATTTTTAACTCATCTTTAGTTATTTCCTTTTCATTTTCATTAAATGTTTGCCAGTTATCTTTTTAAAATATTTATCTGTCCACAATTCTCTAGAAATTTAAAAATTCTTCTAATTTCAATTCGGTGTTTAATTTTACACTTTCTTTAGTATCTGCACTTAAATGTTTCAAAATATTATATACATTCGGTCTTATTTTATGTAGATCATGTTCTAAATTAGAAACAAATTTGTTTTATGATTCTCTGACTTTTTCTGACTTCTCTTTTAGCTATGGCTCTTATTCTTTTATATTCCATTTCATCTTCTAATCTTTTACTACTTAACCATTTATGATATGTTTCTCTTTTCATTTTGATTATTTCTTTATATTATATTTAAACCAAACCTAGTTCAAAAACAAACCAGACTAAAAGTATACAATACATTAGCCCTACCAGTCCTATTATATGGAAGTGAAATCTGGGCAATAAAACAAAAAGATAAACTCAGATTAATAACAGCTGAAATGAAGTTTATGAGGAAAAATATACTCTATTCGATTGCAAAAGAAATGAAGAAAGGAATCAGTGATAGAAAAAATTTAAAAAATATAAACAAATGGATGGAACACGTTAAAAGAATGAAAACAGCCCTACCAGTCATATCGTATGGAAGTGAAATCTGGACAATAAAACAAAAAGACAGATGCAGATTAATAACAGTCGAAATGAAGTTTATGAGAAAAACTGCAAAATATACTCCATTCGATTACAAAAGAAATGAAGAAAGGAATCAGTAATAGAAAAAAATATGAACAAATGGATGGAACATGTTAAAAGAATGAAAACAGAAAGATTACCAATACAAACCTTAGGAAAAAGAAAACCAGGATGTCCTAAAGAGATTCAACAATGACTTCTAAGGCCAGAATAGGCCTAAATCCTTCAAAAGCATGATGATGATGATGCATTTCAAAAAGTTTGGAGAGAGACAAAGTTCAGTTGTTTACAGTTTTTGTAGATTAAATAAATGGATGAGGTATCTAGAGGTACTGGGAAAAGCAGGCAAATGCCAATAAAACTCACTAGTTTAAGTTTCTTGGGACTTTTTTTTAATATATATATATATATATATATATATCCGAGAAAGTTCACATAATCTGTCTTTTACATCTTTGTTGTAGTTTTCTGTGGATATGGGTTGATAAAACTTTTATCCTTAAGAAAAGTAGCTCAATATACTAAGCTCAGGTCAATGCTGAAAATTGTCACCACATTCAGATATGATGGTTCACTTACATACATTCATAGTATATATCTCTCTACTTTTTAATTATGACATCAGATGGATATACCCCCCTGCCCCTGAGCTCATGCAGAGTCCAACAGCACTCTATCCTGCTGTCTACTCATACTTCTCCTTTTCAGAGAACTATAAATATTTTTAAAAGCAGTAGACGATATCACCACAGCTTATATAGTTAATCATGAGTCTTCACAAATGCTTGTATTAAAGAAATATGAGGGGGGAGATGGAAAAGTTCTGATAAACACTTAAGACAAAAATGATATTAAAGCAACTGACATAACCACAAGAAAGAACATATCCTAAAATCTTTTTACCCCCATGTTTCATCAAATTATAATAATTTGTTCTTTTTCTTTTGGGATATATAAAAAGACATTTTAGAAGTTTTGAAGAAATTCGGAGATACACAGGTGTGGGCCATCATCAAGTTTTTCGTGCCGCAAAAAAAAGTCTCCAACTGAGATTCACAAAACTTTGTGTGAGACTTTAGGGGACTGTATCCCAGCATATCCAACAGTTACCAGATGGGTGTCCAAGTTTAAAACTGGCATCCGAGACAACAGATGCCCCCCAGGTCAGGAAGACCTTCCACAGCGATCACACCTGAAAACATTGATGCAGTGCATTCCATGATCCTCGATGATAGATGAATACCAGTCAGAAACATTGCAAAGACTCTGGAGATATCCGGGTAATGAGTCAAGGTCACTTTCCACCAGCATCTGGACATGCAGAAGCTCTTAGTGAAGTTGGTCCCCAAATGTTTGAATGCCAACCAAAAGAGAGAATGTGTGCTGTCATCTCAAGGGATTGGGGTCATTTTGAGAAATCAGATGCAAATTTGTTTGCTTGTATTGTGACTGTTGATGAAACATGACCCAAAGACCAAACAACAGTCAATGGAGTGGAGACACAAAGGTTTTTCATGGCCAAAGAAGTTCCGAACCCAAAAGTCAGCAGGGATGGTACTTGCCATTGTCTTTTGGGATATGAATGGCGTAATCCTTACCAAGCACCTCAAAAAAAAAAAAAAAGGTGAAACTGTTATAGCAGCAGTTTATTCAACAGCTCTGAAGGAATTGAAGGAGGTACTGAAGGAAAAACGTCACAGGAAACTGAGCAGAGGTGTGTTGGTTTTGCAGGAATACCACAACCCACCTGCTCATGAAACCCAGCAGACAATACACAACTTGGGCTTTCAATGTCTGCCTCACCCACCCTATTCGCCAGACCTGATACCATCTGACTATTCCCAAATTTAAAGAAAAATTTGAAAAAAAAACAGATGAAGTCATTACTGCAGCTGAGGACTGGTTTGTGCAACAAAGGAAAGATTTTTTTCTCAGGGGATTGCAAATGATGCAACAGCATCATAACAAGTGTATAACACTTTGTGGGGAATATGTAAAATAATGTGTAAGTTACATGGTTCTGCTGAATTCCTTCATGGTGATTATCACAACTTTTCATCACACCCTCATACGTGAAAATTGTATCGCCAGAAGAGTGAGGTGCAGATTTGAACACATGTGCATAACTCATGTAGCACATGTGCGTATTTAACTTGTGTCGTTTATGACCTAAAAAAGAACTATTAGATTTCTCTATCCTCATTAGCAGCTGAAGAAAGAGGAAGTTGTTCTTGTTTTATACTCATCTTACACACCTCTTCCTATTGAAGAGAGATAACATGCCTAAGTGTGAGCACTCTGGATCAGTTTTAACTGTTTTTCATATTTTAGTTGACTACCTTCATTTATTTAATTAATGTGATCAGGATTTTACTGCTTGAGTCTTATACAATCATGCTGATTTTATCTGATGTATAAAATTAATATATATAATCACATGGAAATGTATTTAAGCAGTATTGTACATTGTTTTTGTACTCTATATTTTTATAAAGCATAAAAGTATAAATCATTTTTATGTTTCGTACTTAGAAGTTTATTTTGTTTCATTTTGCTTTACGTTATACGAAAAATTAAACCAAAAAATAAAAATAATAAAAAATAAATAAATAAAAAAAGATGAAGTTTTAGATTCCATTTATAATACCAGATTTGAAAATCCTGTATGTTTTCATATTTATGGCAAAACTGCTCAGCCACAGAGGCATTATATATTCATTATGCAGCCAAATCCATTTTTTTAAAAATTTATTATTCTGAATGCTCCATGCACTTATAACATCCATCCAATAGTAGTGTATTCCATACACTACTATTGGATGGATGTTATTGAGAAGAACCTTGACCTTTCATACTTCCTAGCCAACTTCTAGGGATGATGCTGAGTTTTACTCTGCCATCCATAAACTGCAAAATCTTACCTGTGTTCATACCATAATATCACTTTACTAACTGGAATGTTTCTATCATGTCTCTTCTCCTGATGCTATTCCTGAAACTTTGCAGACTACAGTTAGTTATCATCTTTGTTACTTGCCACTGAATGTTTTCAACTGTTATTCCATCTCCTTGGAATTGAGGTGACCATATTAGTGCTCAGAAATCCAGATATTTTCTTATCAAAACTCTGTTAGGGAGGGGGGAGATAAGAAATAGCATCCTTATTTCTACAAATCAGTGATCTCTTCAAAAGTTTTGTTTTCTGATGTTGTGACTTAAGCACCAAAGCAGTATGACTCCTAAATTTAACTCAGTCTGCTCACTATAACTTTAGCTTCATTGAATTCTTCTAAAAATTCCCATTAATATAATACTCTGCTTGTAATGTTCTCCTTCCAAAATGCATAATCTTATACATGCCAACATTGAACTGTCAATTATCCATGTAACCAGTATGTACAAATTAACCTTCTGGGATTCTGTACCAGCTACATTCCTTATTACTCACCCTAGCATAATATCATCAACAAATGACTGGACATGTAGGTTCTCCTCAATGTCATTCATATACATATTAAACAACAGTGGCATAAGTACAGAACCCTGTGAACCTCACTACCATTATTCACTTTCTGATACCTATCACTCAGCACTCTGTAATTCATGTTACAAGAAATCCAAAAGTATTGCTATATCCATTTCTCTTATCTGACTCTGCTTTTGCTTTATTATAGAGCATGTGCAGATTGTTAAAGCGAAAGCTACCTTTAGCAAAACCATGCTCTTCTCTGTAGATGATCTTATTGTTGTCTACCAGCCTTTTGCTATTCTCATGATACTGAATCTACAATTTTTTTTTTATTTTTTATTCACAGCTGTTGCCTTAAAGTATTATACATCCATTTAACTCCCATGCAATTAATTCTCCTAATTTTTGGGATATAGTTACATTTAGCTTCTTTTAGGCACTATTTACTAATTCCCTTCACAATTGATTCTTCTGCCACCAAGTTTCTGATGCCAAGACATACTGGCACAAGGTGCTTATCAGTTTATTATAATCGCTTGTCTTATAGTTCTACATATTTCATTTTGTAGTCAAACCTCTTATGTACATTTTCACCTCCCAAGTCAAAACTGCTTGATCACCTTACCAATTATAAGGATAATGGTCAACTCATTTATAGACATATTCTCATATACTATTACTAGATCCCATGTTCTTATTGAGTTCCATCACATGCTCCTTAAGGTAGTTATCCCTGAAAAATTCTATTAAGTTCATAAAATGCTATGATAAAGAGCCTAAAAGCCTTCATTCTAGCTTAGTTTAGTTATAAAAAGGATATTAAATATCCATTAATATCTTATAGCCAGACTCCAATTGATCAGAAAGCTTATGAGAATATAACTTTCCACATTGGAGTTGCCTTGAACTGTACCATTTAATAAAAGGCATGAACTACCCAGGAACCTGGTAACACTAATAAGAGGCCAGTATATAGGCTCGTGGACAGAGTTCATGTCTTTAAAGTAGTGCAAACCAAGGCAATTCCAATGCCAAATGTTATATTCTCAGAAAGCTCTCTATTACAATCTGGCTATAAGATGGATATTTAATATTCTTTTTATATAATATATTTATATAATATTATTATAAATATATTGTAATATATTATTTTTATATAAGTTCATTTTCCACTTGCCTTATATTTCTTTTCTAGTCTATATTTTCATAGTTCAAATTACCTATAACGACAGCCCCTTGTGTCCATAAGATTTGTCTATTCTGTTCATAGTCTTTTTTAGATGATCCTGTTCTGTATTATTTTGCATAGGACTTTTAAAGTTATTGTTAAATGTTGTTGAAAGAGCAGTTAAGCATGAAGTTGAAAGAGCAGTTAAGCAACTTAACAGCAATAAGGCACCAGGTGCAGATTAAATCCCAGCAGAGTTAATTAAGGCCACAGGGGATGGAGATATAAGAGTGTTTCATAGATTGATTACAAGGATATGGGAGACATGATCATGGCCTAGAGACTGAAAGAAGTCTGTTTTCATACCATTGCACACTTTCATATCTCCTTTCTTATGTAGTGATATGAAAACAGACTTCTTTCAGTCTCTAGGCCATGATCATGTCTCCCATATCCTTGTAATCAATCTATGAAACACTCGAGATACTAAACTAATACTAGAACTATTAGTTTAGTATCTCATGCAAGCAAAATTTTATTGAAGATCATGCTAAATAGGATTGAGGCCAAAGTTGAGGCAGAGATGCCCGAGCAACAAGCAGGTTTTAGGAAAGGTAAAGGCACCAGAGATCAGATCCTTTGCCTTAGACAAATCATAGAAAAATATAAAGAATTTAGACTCCCTCTGGTAATGTGTTTCTTAGACTACTCTAAAGCTTTTGACTGTGTTCAGCATGTGAAACTGTGGGAAGTAATGAAAAGAATGGGTTTTCCTCAACACACTATCAGGTTGATAGCCAACTTGTACAGGAAGTAAGAAGCCACAGTAAGAACAGGTGTTGGATTGACTGATTGGCTTCAGGTTGGAAAAGAAGTAAGGCAAGGATGTTTACTTTCTCCTCACTTATTTAGTATATATACGGAGGACATTATGTGTGAAGCATTGGATAACTCAAGACAGGAATTAGGACAGGAGGTAGATTGATCAGTAATCTGAGGTATACCGATCATACTGTACTTCTTTGTTATGACATGGAAGAACTAGGACAAATTCTTGACATAATTAACAAGATCAATAATAAAAGAGGGCTTCAACTCAATCCTAGCAAGACAAAGATTATGGTTCTCAAATGAAATACAAACAGGGAAGCTCTTGAGAAACAAGTTTACCTTAATGGAAAAAAAATTGAGGAAGTCAGCAAGTTTGAGTACCTGGGATCCATTATTAATATGAAGAATTGCTGTTCAGAAGACATCAGAAGAAGGTTAGGAATGGCTAAAACAACAGTCAGAGACCTGTCTAAAATCTAGAACGATGGATCTATCTCCATGGGAACAAAGTTGAGGATTTTGGATGCAGTTGTTTTTCCAACAGCGACTTATGAATGTGAGACTTGAAACCTAAAGAAGTCAGATAAGAAAAGGATATCTGCTTTTGAGATGTGGTGCTACAGAAGGCTGTTGAGGATATCATATACTGAAAGGCATACAAATGAATGGGTGTTAGAAAAGATCAGTAGAACTTTAAGACTCCTTAAGGATATTTACAAAAGAAAGTTAAAATATTTTGGACACATTGAAAGGATGGAAGGACTCAGAACAATAATAGAAGGTAAATTCCTGGAAAAAGAGGAAGGCGTAGACCATCAATGAGATGGATGGATGGATGGTGTGTGTGGAACAACTAATCTTCAGAGAGTTAGTCTCCAGAAAAGCAAACAACAGGACTACATGGCGAGACCTGGAGTGGCATATCACTGAGCATCGGAGTGACCATACACATCTGTGGATGTCCATTGAACATTTAGATAAAGTTAGATGTTGTTGTTTCATTTGTCTAAAAATAAACTTTTAAATATGTTTTCAGCATTTCTTTTAGATTAATTTTTTATTATGTGATTTCAGAGGAGTAAATTTGTTATCCCATGAAGATTTAACACCAACTGGAGCTAATGTTTCCTGTACAACATCCCCACTTCTTGATGGGCCCCTTATTGAAAAAAATAGTGTGAACTCGCATGGTGAAACAATCAGTAGTATGCAAAGTCTGGGTACGTGAAACATTTCATTTTAGCTAATTATATAATCCTTTTATCCTTTTGAGAGAAGACTGAAGTATATGTTCCCAATTAAATTTTTGTATATATTATATATAGAGTAAGTAACTTTATTAAGAAAATGGACAAAAAATATTCATCTTGCAGTTATCTATACAAAAATATATATGTGTATCTTTTTGTGTAGTTTGTGCACAATTTATTATCGATAACTAAATTGCTTCAGTATTTTTAAAAAAAAATAATAAAAAATGAAATAAAAATAAAAAATCTGATGTCATATTAAAATAGCGATAATTAATGCCTGTTGTTTTAATTGGTCTAGTCCATTTTATGTTGTGATTTTTAACTCTCGCTGAGCTTGGATATAGTAATTTTACCTAGAAACCAAGCTGCAGTTAGCATTGAAGGTGTGCTTTCTTTTCTATCTTCCTCCCATTTTTTTTTTCCAAAAAAAAAAAAAATACAGATAAATCCAGAACACAGATTTAATGAAATCTGTGTTCTGGAGTTATCTGCAACCAATAATATTAAAATTGCAAATCTTCTTTACATTTCCTCAAGTCAGAAAAGGAAATTAAAAAATGAAACTGGTATTTATAAAGTCATATGATTTGTGATATTTTCTGAAATTCGTTTTATCTGAAATTTACAGAGTTGTTATAAAAAGTTGCTTTGTCAGACTATTCTGCCTCCTGCTTCTGCATATATAAAATAAACTTGTGCACTCAGTTTGCTAACTGAAACTTGTCCTTGGATAGTTAAAGGCACTGAAATATTGCATGTGTTATCAACATTATTGGAGCTGCAGTCAGTCAGTTGGCTGTGTGCATTTGAAGAATATGGTGCATATGCACCATATTCTTGAAATGGAAAACAGTATGCATTTTATATGTAATTGATATTGCACTCATGTAGAAGTTGTGAGGTTTATGACTAGCTTAATTTTCTAACTGGTATCAAACCAACTACTAGGCATGAGAAGGCAGCATCAGCAGATTATGCTGCTGCTTCCAGTGAATTTGTGGGAAACTTTGAAGAGCTTGTTTATGGTTTCTTGGATAGTGTGTTTCACTAAGTGTTTCAATTTGAACAAAATCCATCTCTTTCGAAAAAAATGTCCAAAAGAACGTACATTATGAAAGATGAAAGGAAACTTCCAGAACACAAGGTATCGAAAGATCATCTCACATTGACTCCCAGTGACTTTTAAGAGTAGTAATTGAAGTGCATGGGCAACCTGTGAAAAATTTTAAGATCAGCTTGTGAATTATTTTCGCCATCCCATTAACATTCACTGAATACAATCTCACTTCTGCAACTTATTGACCAGGATGTTATTGCTGTCTTCAATGCATATTATTCAAGAAATACTTTTGCACAGGCTATTGCTACTACTGAGAGTGAGATGCCTTCAGAGACTTCTGGAAGGAAGGAATTTATTATCTTGTGGATGCACCATGGAGTGAGGTGACAGTAGAGTGTATGAATGGTGTTTGGAAGAAGCTGCTGAAAATATATCTTCATTCAAGAGATTAGTCACAAGATAATGTCTTGCTAAGGAGCTGGAGGGACAGTGAGGCTTTTTATCTCATGTCTATTCAGCTTCGAAGATATTCATTGGAAACTAAAATACAAATATATAAATGGATTATTCATCCAATTGTTAACTTTGGAGATGTGAAACCTGGATATCTGTGGCGAGGGTAGAGAATTTGATTTCAGTTATGGAAAGGAAAATGCTTGGAAAAATATTTAGCCTAGTGAACTCATGTCTGTAGAAAACCTACAGACATGAGTTATATCATGTCTGTAGATAGTGTAGGTTCTGTAAAGAACCTACACTATCTAGTAAAATCAAGTCCAAAAAGTTGCAGTGTCGAGACAGGTTTTTCATATGAAAAATGAAAATATTCTCAAGAAGACTGTAAATAGTAGAATTCTTGGTAAAAGATCAAGGGGAAAACCAAGACCAAGATGGATAGTTACCAGTGATTAAGATAGTAACATCACATTTCAATGTCCCAATTGGAGAAGTAAAATCCTAGATAGAAAGGTTGAAGGCAACAAATCTAGGGGACCAAGGCTCAATTTGGTCTGTAGAATCATAGAAAGAAGAAGAGGATGGAGTTGGAGGTTGGTATGAAGATGTAGATGATTTGTTGGCAGTTGTGGAAGAAGAAGAGCTCATAAACGAAGGCCTTATAGAGCTAGAAGCACAAAGTTGCGAAAGAAGAGAGAGAGAGAGAGAAAATAAGCAGAACAAGAAGAGGAAATGGATCCCAACATGAAGAAATTTAACAAAATAGAAGAATGATGCAAGCTGCTTGCTGCAGATGGTTTATGCAGAAAAGGAAATTAAGGAAACCTGTGCAGACTAAGCTGAACATAATGCATATATTTTTAAAGAAGTCCATTCCTGCTGTCATCTCATTCTTGAAGATGAGTCTAGAACAGTGTTTCTCAACGTGGGGCGTACGGGGGGGCAATTTTAAAATGTACATATTTATACATATTTATATTATACTTTTTTGGAACTTGGTTGACTATTATGCTAGAGGAGGGGCATCAAAATCTTTGAAACGTTGAGGTGGGACATGATCCAAAAAAGTTGAGAAACACTGGTCTAGACTTTCCACAAGTTATGCATCTAGTGAATCATTATCGAATGCTTTCTTACAATTCCTGAATTTGAAGAATGTGTTGATTTCCTAGCCTCCCCTGCATCTTCTGGTGAATTGTCCAGTTAATAAAGCAGCAACTTTGAAGAATTAGCATTTCCATCTTGATTTTTTTACTAGTAAGTGCACAGACATGTTTTATATTAATGTTTCATTATTTATTACAGTATGCTGTATTACTTTTACTTAAATACTGTAGTACTTTTGTGTTATAATTTGATTTCAGTTATGGAAAGGAAAATGTACATTGTATGATTTCACAAACAAACAGTAAAATTAATTTTTAAAAATTAACGAAACTATACATTTTAACATTCAGGCATGTTGATTGTTAACATATTCTCATGGTTCACATAATGATTTCTGACTTACAGTGGTTTCATTAGAATGTAACTACATTGTAAGTCAAGGACTGACTGTTATTAGTGAAATCAGTCCATGTCCTGAACAGAAATTTGGAAGGCACTTACGATTATCATTAGCTTTGCCCTTTTCTCCAAATTTTCCAGTTAATTTCTTTGTTTTGTATTCATTTCCTATTTTGGACCAAGGACCAACTTTTTTTTTTTACATTAGATGCTTTTTCCAATGACTCAAATAATTCCTCTACTTCTTCCTAAGTCAAACCTTCCTATGAGACCATAGGCACAAATAAGTTTCATTGTCTGTTTTCCCATTGTGATGTTTGTCCACCTTGAGTGTTATCACTTGCATTCAAGATTTTCTTCTTGATTATTGTTGAATCTATAGTTACTCCTTTACTCTGATCACAACACAGCAGATAAAAAATAAATATTTTAATGCATTATTTCTCTTCCATAAACTGAGGCATTTTCTTTGTTAATGATAACAATGCAATTAAAGCATAATTGAGTAAGAACAATACATTTCAGGCAGGAATTTAAATATTTTGGCCATGCCTTGTGGGTGCAATCAGAGGTGATTTGTTTTTGTTGATTTAGGCTGATGGTAATCTTCCAAATATTTGTAAATTTTTACATCCTGATATGTTTAATATATGAGTGTTATTTCTGATTTGTCTTTCTAAGGAAGTAGTTTTTCTCCATCTTATTCATGAAGATGTTGAGCACATGGTCTGCTAGTCCACTTTGTAATCATTTACAATTACATAATTTTGGTGTTATTTTTTTTTTTAAGGACCATAACTACTTGACTGTTTATAATTAGGAAGTTATTATTATTCTTATTAAGAGAGTTAAGATGACTTCTACTATTTGCACTAGCTGTCATACCTGTTCTTGAATTCATTTGCACTACTTACGCAACATCCAACGGCAATCACTTCCGATCATGCACTACTCTATGAGAAAAATCTAGCCCTAACCCCCTTCTTGACAGCATTCATTCTCAACTTCCATGAATGCCCTTGCCCTACCCTCCATAAAATGAAAAATTCTGTCTACTGAAATGCTGTATAACCCTTCCAGAAGTTACAAATTTTCAATCCGTCTCCATAATCTGTATTCGACAATCCTGATATCATTTTTGACATTCTCCTTTCACTCTCTCTACTGTATCAGAATCACCACAGAAACCAGGACACCAGACCTGCATGCAATAGTCCAAGTGAGGTCTTGTAAAGAGGCAAAATAACTTCCTTACCATTACATGTCAAGGTTCGTTTCTGATTGCATTGCCATTATTCTCCGAGTTGTATTTGCAATTTTTGCTATATGACCCTTGAACTTCAACTTCCTGTCAACTAAAACTCCAAGATCCCTAGCCTCATCACTTTCTTCAATTATAATCCCACCAATATAATATTACATTGGATATGTATCATGCCAAAGTGCATGATTTTACTTTTATTAACAGTGAAATGACAGTCATTTTCACATGCTGACAACTCAAGCCTATTCAAATCATTTTGCACATACTGCATATCAGCAGCAATCCTAATTACAGTACCTATCTTTGAATCACCAGCAAATATCTGTGTATCGCCTGTCAAATCCTTCCCAATATCAATAATGTACAGATTGAATAACAATCGGCCAAGGACTGATCCTTGTGGTACACCACTAGTTATTTTTATATTTATATTTATTAAACTTCATACTGAGAGTGCAGTATTACACTTACAAATCTTGCTTAAATCTTGCAGACTCACATCCCCTGTATACCACTTTTTGATATCTGTCAGTCAGCCATCCTCTTATGATGCTAATATTTTATAATACAAATCCATATTCTCCAATTTATGCAACAGTATTCCATGCTGTAGTCTGTCAAAAGCCTTAGCAAAATCCAAAAGTATCATGGTGTATCCATTCCACTTTCCTAGTTCTGTGGTAACATTATAGAATGTGAGCAAGTTGCTAAAATATGACTTTCTCTTAATAAACCCATGCTGTTCATTGCAAAGTTCAGATTCACTGTCAGCCCATTTCTGAATTCGAGCCCTTACTATTTTTCCAAAATTTTCACCACCACTCCTGAGATACTGATTGGTCAATAGTTGGATACATCAGTAAAGACCGATGTATCCAAAGGAATAGCCAGTTCAGCTGAACACTCTTTTAGCACCTGTGCTGATATTCCATCAGTTCCTATTGCAGAACTCTTATTCAGTTTTTGCAACAGTTCTTGTAGTTCTTCCTCATCCACTTGAGTTTCCTCATATGGTGAAGAGGTAGCAGTGAGTTCAATGTTGCATACACCAGGTTAATAGCTTTTAGCAAATTGCTCATTAGTTGAACAATCACTTCTGCATCAGTCACCTGCATACCATCTGCATTCAGTAGAGTTATTCTTTCAAATTTAATATTTCTTTTACTTACAGCATAAAGTTAGAATTCTTTTGGGTTGTCTTTAACTTGCAGAGCCAGTTTCTTTTCATACTCGTACTTAGCTTTCAACTCAACACTTGTGACTATTCTAGCCTGCTGCTTATAATTTTCATAACAGAGATCATCCTTATGTACACAGTATTTCTTCCATGTCATCCTTTTCTTACAAATCTTTTGCTTGATAAGATTACACATCCATTTGACTCCTACCCTATTTGTTCTTCAAACTGTTGGGGCATATTCTGATATTGCATCATTTAAGTATTGTTTGAATGCTTCCCATGCACTGTCGATATTCTTCCCATCCAGCAACTGATCCCATTCCACTGAACTAAGTATACTCCTCAGTTGGTCATAATTTCCTGCTTTGTAGTTCAGCATGTAACCTTTTCTGAATGTAACATTCATAAACTTACCCACTTCCCAAGTGAGTACCACATGATCACTGTCACCAATGGAGGCAGAATTGTTATGTCTTTAACTGAAACTCCCTCTGACACTGTAATCAGATCTAACACTCTTTGATCTCAAATTCCTTCTGTCACATGTTGCTAGAGGAAGTTGTCTCATAACACCTGAAGAAATTCAATTTAATTATTTTCATGTGATTTCATAGCTACCCAGTCAATGTTTGGATAATTAAAGTCCCCCATTATGATTACTCTTTTTTGCATCCATCTTATTTATTTGTTGATGCATTTCTACAACTCTAGCAACCGATCCACAGGTCTTTAACAACATCCCACTGTGTATTTAATCTTGTTTAGACTCCACCTCACACCAGATGGCTTCAAACTTACTGCCACATGAAAAATTGTTACTGTTATTGCAGTCATAGGTCTGAACTCTAACTGGATTCAAGACATTTGATATCATTAGCATCATGCCTTCTCCTCTCCTATCTTGTCTATCCTTCCTAAAAATACTCTTTGCACTCAATACCAGTTAGTATGTCTGCTTCTGATATCCAGGTCTCACTAATGCCTACAACATGAGGTCCTAATATATTAACCAAGGCAACAAACTTCACTCATTTGTTTCTGATACTTCTAGCATTCATATACAGACATAATAAATTACTTTCATGCTCTTCTGCGTACACTTGTCTGTGGTCTGCATGACACAGCTTGACAACTTGCAGATCTCTGTTCTTATCCAAAATGATTCAGACATGTTTACACGTGCTTGATAGGTCCAAACCGGTCGAACATGATAATTTCCATAATAACCATTCCTGTCATTAACACAGTTACCTAATATTGTCACTCTTACACACAGATTCTCACAATTTCTCCCATTAGAATTCAGTTTCCCTGACTGTGTTAGGTCTTATATCAATATTTTTCGAGACTCCCAATGCCAACACATTAGGAGTCTTGAAAACTCGCATCCATTCCATTCCTTCTACACAGTCTACTTGTTGAACTGTTTGCCATCATAGCCTTTTTTCTTAATTCGTTTTTATCATATCTAAGTAATATATTTACTATTTTCACTTTCTCATTCTTCACTCTCGCCTCTTCCAACAACTTTTTCATGTCCTATATTATATTTTCTATGTTTTTTGTACACCTCAACAAAGAGTAGTCAAGGGAAGCCAGTTTATATGTTGGTTTATAAGTGGTTTGTAATTGAAATTTGTTGAGTATTTTATTTTATTTTTTTGATTCTTTTAGAAATTCCTGTAATGTACTGAACTATCATTGTCTAAGAGTGATATGATTTTCTCTTGTTAGTCTCTCTCTGTTATTGTTTGGGAGTAACATTTTTATTTTCAGGATTATATTCACTACTAGCAAAGTTTAAGATCTGCTGTAATTCCTTGAAGTCAGTTAAGAGTTGAAGCTGGTTTTCTGAGAGAAGACCTCCACTTAGCCTTTTAAGGAATTCAGAGAACCAATCAGGGCTTCTGACCTAATATCCGATCCTCACGTTTTTTGTGGTGCACCATGTAATAAGAAGGTATATCTATCTGGATACATAAAGAATGAGGCTGATAATTTTGGATTTATCTGATCAAATTGCATTCTTGTTGGCTTTAGCCAAAATACAAAATGATGTTACGATGATAAAATTTAATGGACAAGAACCTACTGTCTTTCTCAGGGAACCAGGGTACTATTGGAACATGCTCCACCTCAACATTGGCAGAATTCATGATTGACACTATTAACATAAGTTGCATGAAAGGAAAAGATATGGTATTAGCAGAAGAATTGGATAATTAGAAGATCAACATAATTTGTGTTACTGAAACAAATGTTGTTCTTTTGATCAGGCCCTCTGAATTATGCAGAGCAGTCACTACAAAACTCCATACTTCCATATTTGAGCATTGATAAAATGTCATCTACTCCTGCTGCCTTTCCACATTTCAAGTTTTTGATGGCTTTATCTATTTCTAGTATTGATATGCACCCCTATTTGCATTTCTCTTCACTCTTTTTTACTAGATTTTGACTTTTTATTTTTACTTTTAAAGAGACTGTTAAATGAAACTGCTTGTTTCATTTAACAGTCTCTTTCAAAGTAATTACTTCAGACATCTAGAATATCTTTATCTTCAGTTTTCATGTCACTTTTGTCATCTTTTGATTCCTTTTACAGTATCCTTCCATTTCTAAGCTTTACTAATAGCCTCCTTAACAGTTAGCCACCTTCTTGATATTTATCTTTTATATTCTTCCCAGTCTTTCCATGACTTCCCTTCCCCCTACTTTTGCTCATAGCTTAGCACTTTTACATTTGCTATGTATTCTTTTAGGACATCTGCTGACTTCTTTGCCAGGAGTTTTCATTGGGCTTTATTCTTTTCCAGGACTGCTGCTTTAACTTCTTTTGTCCTCTATGGTGTGTATTTTTCTATACTAACAGATAACTTCCCCACATGTACCTACCTGTATCAGTGAATGTTTTCTTCAAGTTTGCCAGAACCTGAAGAAAACATTCACTTGAAAACAACAAGAACCAGACCTGAAGGTTTGGTTCTTGTTTTCGAAATATTTCATTTTTTCCTGAATAATGTTTTATGCTTGAGTCTACAGTTATGATTTGGACTGTAAAAAAGAAATAAAGATCAGGATTGCAAAGGGAAGAACAAATTTGAAGTCCATGGATAATCTGGAAAAGTAAAGTGATCTGCCTTCAAACAAAACTAAAAGTACTGGAAACATGCATCTTTAGCGGTGTACTGTATGGATCTGAAACATGGGTAATTAATAAGGAATTAAGAAAAATAATTTTGGCATTTGAAAGAACTTGTTACAGGAAGAGTCTAGGGAATAGGATGGGAATACAGAAAGTCACAGATAAGAATATACAGATAAGAATACAGAAAATCACAAATGAAGAGCTCTATCGGAAGATACAACCAAAAGAGAATCTAATGCAGAAGATTATAAAATGGAAGCTATAATTATTTGGACACATCTGTAGAATGAGTGAGGACCGGAAGATAAAGACATTTATGTTTGGTATTTTGGATGGTTTAAGCAGAAGAGGTAGACAATACAGAGAATGGATAGATGATATAAAGGACTGATGTGGAATGGGTGTACAGAAACTGCAACACTGTGCACCGGACAAAGAAAGGTGAAAGAAGGTAGTGGAGGCATCTGACACCAACGGGCAGTGAGCACATGGTTCGTGATGATGATGATGAATGGCAGTTATGTCTACATGTTACTTTTTCAGTTCTTTTTTTCACTGTTTGTTCTGGTTCTCTGATTAAAACAACAGGGAACTTTGTTTAACCAGGTGACATCCCAGTTCATGAAATCTCATTATGTTTTATCATGTATGTTTCTGATTTAAGGAATAGAGAATACAGTTTGGTTGGCTAAGCCCATCCTTGTTCACCCAGTACTTAATCGATACTTACTGATGTGATTGCACCAAGTGAAGGTGAGGATTAGACATGAGGTCAGAAACCTCAGTTGGTTCTTTCCATTCCTTAAAGGCGATGTTGAGGTCCCCACCCAGTTATCTGGTTTTGGGACTTAAGTGACTCTGAAATTATCCCAGTATCTTCAGAATTAAAATCATGCATAATAAGATAATACAGGTTACTCTCACGGAGATGAGGAATGTGAGGAATTTTTCTCAAATCTGCAAATACAGGTTGATAATACAAATAGAAGACCCCTCTGTAGATCAGTTGGTATAGATAGATGAGCCCTTTGGTTCATGAGATCTGGTTTCAAAATCCCTCTATGACATGAGGAACCTTTATCAGGTCTTTTTGATCAAATAGTGAGTTAGCTAATCTCACATGAAATAGATGGTTTTTATCCCAGATGCTTGGTTTTTTTTGTCTCTCAAAAAGAGGCAAACTGGCTCTGTGAACACAGATATCTACAGTCATAAATATTTGCACTTGGGTGATGTAGAATAGGTGATGTGCTGCTGTATTAATTTGTGATCCCTAATCAAGGTACTCTACTCGACCAAGAACATAGATAGGTGGAAGAAGAATGCTAATAGAAAAGATAATAGTAACGGAAGACTTTAGATACGAAATAAGTCATGTATTCAGAGAACATGGAGGATGTAATGGGGAAATTTGCAATTGATGAAAGTAATGAAAGGCAATAGAGTCCTTGAATTTTGCAAAACAACACAATTTATGATCACTAACATTGTTTTTTTCATAATGACTAGAAATTGGGAAGAATAATTCCCATATCTAGAAAAAGCTGGCCTGACCTTGGATTTTGGCAGAGGTCAGGCCAGTAGTGTTAACAGTTGACCAAATTAGTGCTACTTTAGCATACTCTGTGGATCAGATTATAGCTTGTTACTTTGTATATATGTGTATAGTCCAGATATTGATGACCTTGATATGAAGTTTGAAACATCGGGTGATTGCTTTGGTTTATATTAAACTGGAGTTTTACTATAACACAGTAGTTGTCTCCATAATTTTAAAAATGAATGAAAGGATTAAAAATATATAAAAATATTGAAACCCAACATACAAACAACAAAGACTTCTATGCAGATAAATTTTAGAAAAACAAACAAAGTTTGCACCTGAAAATATCTTCACGACTGGGGTAAGGTAGTGCAACACCAGGCAACTCCGAGCAAAGGTGGACCAAGTTCTCATCACTCCTTGTCTCAGTATCTACCAAAGAAAAGGTTTATTCTTAAACCAAACTAAATTAAACTAAATTTATTATAGTCTAACCAAGTGAAAAATAAACTTCCAAAACAAATAAACATTGGCAGTAATGGAGAATAACTTAGAAGTTGAAGGAAATGCACTGGAACAGGTTTTAAGAAAAAATTATTTAGACAGATTAAAGTATGAAGAAATTATCAAACATAGAATTAATTTATTGTGGTCTATTGTGATTAAACTTGCAAATATATAGAAAAATGGTCATTTCTCAGAACTTAAAATCAAAGTATACGTTGCAGTTGGGTTATCAAACAGAAGAAAGAGCAGAGATTGAACAGGCTTTGAAGATAAGTGCTTGAAGAAAATAAATTGAACAGCATGACTGAAATGAAAACCATTGAGATCAGAGAAGAATAACTTTACCATATTCCAATAATTGCAAGAATCAAATAAAAACAGTTACAGTGGTAGGGATGTGTGTATAGAATGCTTACTGAAAGATTTCCTCATTCTCCAAAATAGAAGGATAGAAGTTAAGATAATGCCCAGAAGACTAAGAAGGAAATGGATAGAAAACGTCAAGAACATAAAGTCCAAACTTATAGAACTTGAAATAACTTGGCTGTGGATAGATTGGACTGGAAAGCTCTTTTTCTTGGTAGATGAGGAGTATGATGAACCACCATTCCCAAATGGTGACGAAGCTGTAATATGCTGCCTCCACCATTGTTGCTTCCTTTATGGAAAGGAGTGGTCTTTCCTTCTTCCACTCCTTTAAATAGACTGATCATAAGCACTTCTCATCTCTCACTTTGTTGTAATACACAAGCAGATTATCCCATATAATCTTACTGTTGTATTCACATCAAGATATTGCAGTATCCTGAGCACTTTAGTTTTCTACCTTTATTCTGAAATCTGTGTTATCTCCACCTATGATACACTCATAAAAAGTGATTGCTCAGAAATTCAACTATTTCTTGTTCTACTGTTATCTCCGTACCATATCTATTCATCAAAAGGTACTAATTTCTCTGAGGATGCAAACAATAGGAATTGAAATTCTTGGACGGGAAGAGACAAGACAATGACTAAAGTTTCAAAAGAGATGATAGAGGCTAATAGGATATTTTCTTTCATGCTTTATGGCAGTGGGAAACATACAGTTGTAGTTCAAGTTGTGGAAACCAGAGATAAATTATTATGGTTATAATTTTGGACATTATTATGGTTATATTCACCAAGGCATATTCACCAGTTATACTTATAATGGTAGGAAGCAAAGTTAGAACAGTAAAAAATTGAGAGATTTCCAATGGGCCACACATAGAGAGCAGCAATGACTTCCTAACCCTTTAATCCTGTATGTACACAAATGTAAGGAGTACTGTAGTCTCTCCTTATCCGCGAGTTCGCTATCCACAGTTTCAGCTATCTGCGGTCAATCCTGATCCAAAGATATTAAATGGAAAATTCCAGAAATAAACAATTTTTAATTACATTAGCAAAGTAGATATTAGATCCAACATTATTTCAAAGCTGAATATTTGTAGAGACTATGAAAGTTTCATAAGTTGAACTGAGAGCTCACGAGAATACAATCATCGGCATCCCCAAGTTGCCTTAGCTACTTGAGTAAAGTAGGTGGTGCAACTCGGGGATGCCGATGATTGTATCGTGAGCTCTCAGTTCAACTTACGAAACTTTCATAGTCTCTACAAATATTCGGCTTTGAAATAATGTTGGATCTAATATCCACTTTGCCTATGTAATTTTACATCGCCGAAATGAAGCTGTATGGCTCTTTCTTTTAGTAGTAGACAATTCGGCTAATCCCAGAGGTAGTTCAATACCAGGGCAACTCATTGCAAAGGTGGAGAAAGTTACATGCACATTTCAGCCCTTAGGACTATCAGGAATATTTGGAATTGCACGCCAATCTGAGTAGTTCTTGGTTATCAGATCAACTGTCGCAATATTGCAGTGCTTGTGCTCAAGAAACTCTTATTTTACTTAATAATGGTCCCAAAATGCAAGAGTAGTGAGCCTGCCAATATGCCAAAGAAACCTAAAAAAAAAAAACATATGCTGAGGTTGCTAAGATTCTATCCACATTCAGATAACTTTATTGCAGTATGTTGTTATAATTATTCTATTTTATTATTAGTTATTGTTGTTAATCTCTTACTGTGTCTAATTTATAAATAAAACTTTATTATAAGGGGTGCTTAAGGGTCAAAGCTGTATAACTGAGAGGAGACCTCCACATAGCCTTTAAAGGAATACGGAGTACTGACCTCGGCTTCTTACCTAATATCCAATCCTCACCTTCTCGTGGTGCACCCTGTTAGGTATGTACCTGGATACTGAATGAACAAGGATGGGTTGGCAATTTGGGATTTAGCTGACAAAATTGTATTCTTAATTTGCTTAAACCAAAACATAAAATGATGGTACAACATGACAGAATTTTATGCCGGCTGGGGCGTTGCCCAGTTAAACAAGGCTCCCTGGAAGACCAAGATATAGGCAGATTGATACAGTAAAAAGTGCCTTAGAAGACAGAAATATAAGATCTGATAATATTGTAGTCTTGACAGGTAACAGACTGATTTGGAGGAAGATTGTAGATAGGAAGTTAGTAATTATGTAAATTTTTCATATAGTACTATCATATCCTGTACACCTCTTGAGGGTACATGGCAGGAATTCGATGATGATGATGACTTTATTATAAGTATGTATGTACAAGAAAACATAGTATATATAGGTTTCAGTACTATCTGTGGGGTGTCTTGGAATGTATCCTTCGTGGATAAGGAGTGACTACTTCGAAAGAAGATAGCTGAGTTTGTTGCATTGATTAAGTCAGTATGCGCAAGGATAATTGGAGTAAGTGAAAATTGGTTGTCTGAGGAGGATGTTATGTTGGAGATAGAAATGGAAGGATATATAATTTTCCAGAAGGATAGAAATGTGAAAAGAGGAAGGGAGTGCTGTTAATGATTGCTGAGAAATTGTGTCCGTAAAGTGTGGAAGTTGATAGTGCATGCACAGATTTTGACTTTGTGTGGTGTGAAGCTGAAATTAACAGGCTGGTATATCTGATAGGATGCTGTTATAGGCCAGAGAATGTAGAGACTACTGATTATGAAATGTTTAGGCAAATTTGTTGGGAATATAAATAGCAGGTGATCTTGATGGGGAGACTTTAATTACAGGAATATAGAATGGAAGGAGGAGATGGCGTATAGGAACAACGAGAGTGAGTTTGTTGAATTTCTGAGAGGTAAATATCTTAAGCAGCATGTGACTGAAGCAACTAGAGGTTTTAATGTTTTGGATTTGGTGATAACTTCACAAGATGTAGTTGTTAATGAGGAATTGACACTGTCACCAGTTGGTGAGAGTGATCCTGAGGTACTTGCTTGGGAAGTAGTGAAACAAGAAAAGGTTACTGCCAAAAATGGATGTATGTGGGATTAAAAGGTGGGTGATTATGGGAAGCTCTGTAGTCAGCTAGCATCAGTATGTTGGGTAGATGTACTGAGTAGAAAGGATGTTGACAATCCATGGCAATTCACAAGGCAGTATCTGACACAAGCAATGTATAACTGCAGACCAAGGTTAAGCGAGTAAATAGAGTAGGAGTGAAATCAAGCAAGCTGTGCTGGAAAAGAAAAGGCTATGGAGGAGATACAAGGCAGTTGGTGGCGATTGGATCCATTAAGAGTATAAAGTGCAGACTAGAGAGGTGACGAGCATGGTAAAGAAAGAAAAGGTGCAGGCCAAAGTTAATTCAAGGGAATTTTTCCACTACAGGTAACCCTCGTATAACGTGGATGTTAGGTTCCGTAGAAATGCTGTGTTATATAAATCGCATTATGTGAAACTCAGATCACAGAAAAAATAGGGATATGTTCCAAAATCTTTTTTTTTTTAATTATATAAACAACGACATATCCAACAGAAATATATTTTTATTTAATTCAGGTAATTTATATAAGTTAAGAAAACAAACTATGAAACAAATACATAGTACAGTATAAACTTATAAAAATTACAAATTGTACCTACACTTTACTGCATATAATGCATAAATGTTTTAGGCAAAATAAAATAAAATGCATATTTTAATCATCATTACTCTCTTCAAAACCAACACTTCGTAGATGTTCTTTATTTATAAGTGGCCAGACGTTATCATCACTTGAAATCTCTTGGACACCATTAGTATAATTCTCGTTGCATTCTTCAGCTGGTTTAGTTATAAAGAAGTCAGTAATAAGACTTTGCTTGCCACTATGCTGAATTTTTTATTAAGTTCATAATATGGAGCTAAAGAAATATCAAATTGTATCGTGAATTTTCCGGAGCACTCCATTGAGGGATTATTATGCTTAAAATAACTTCCTAACTTTCTTGCTAAGTCCAATCCTTCTGCTAATTTCTTTAAACTGAATTCTTTAATGGATTCAGCACAATCAGAATCTTCGGCAGAATTTTCCCCGCCATTTGGTTCGACATCATCTATTAATTGTACCAGTTCCTTCTCATTTAAATCTGTTTTCCTATTAATTAATTCACTAATTTCATTTTCAACCATATTGCAAAAGCCCTCTAAGTGGCCATTACTATAAAAATAAATTTTTATATAAAAAAGCATTACATAATGCATATAACTCACCAGAAAATAGTGCTCAGCTTGAGATTAACACAGTTATGATTTCTAATGTGCTTTCCTGGCAAAAAAACGAAGGCAATTTTCAACAATAAACACTTTATACTGTAACAATTGACGTACATGTGTGCTAAAGAGTATTTTCCCTAATATAAATTCACTTCTTATAACTACTTGTGTGATACAGCAGATGCAAATTTAATGAAGATAAAATTTGATTTTTAAGTCGAACGGTGAAAAATATGTAAAAAGATAAAGGGTTACTACAATTTGTAGACGGTGTTATATCGAAACAGCATTGTATAAGTATAGCATTGAACAATGGTTACTACAATTTGTAGACCACATTATATCAAAACCGCGTTGTATAAGTACCGCGTTATACGAAGGTTACCTGTTGCAAAGGATATAGTGGAGTTACTGAATGAGCAGTTTATCAGCATATATCGTACTGGACTTCTAGACTCAAATCAACCAGTAGAACAAGCAGGATTCTGTAAAGGCTTTAACACAATTGTGATCATATTTATGCAGTAAAACAAATAATAGAAAAAGGAAAAGAAAACCAATCGCCTCTTTGTTTAGCCTTTGTTGATTATGAAAAAGCATTTGATTCCATCAAAACTAATGCAAAATCAGAGCCTCCAGAATCAGGGAGTTCCTGGAGAATATATGGACCTCTACCATGAAATACACCACACTGCAACATCAACAGTCCAAATTCACACAAGTAGCAATAAAATATCAGTTGAAAAAGGTGTCCAACAAGGAGACTCTCTATCTCCCAAAATCTTTACAGCAGTCGTTCAAGAAATATTTAATGATATAAACTGGACAAACCCTGGTATAAAATTAATAACAGAAACTTAACACACCTAAGATATGCAGATGATATAATTCTTGCAAACACTCCAGAAGACCTTAATATAATGATAGAAGACCTATATCATGAAAGCAGAAAAGTCGGTCTAAAAATAAACAGAGAAAAGATTAAAATCATGTTTAATAATTTCTTAACACCAAAAAACATAATAACAGAAAACAATTTCATGGAAAAGAGTCTCAGATTTGTTCCAGTAGCTGACTTTTCGCTGTTCGCCCTGGTTCCCTGGCGAAAACAATGGGGACCTTGTTTAACCAGGCGATGCCCCAGCTGGCATGAAATTTTGTCATGTTCTACCATCATTTTTTATTTTGGTTTAACCAATAAGAATACAATTTGGTCGACTAAATCCCAAATTGCCAGCCCATCCGTGTTCATTCAGTATTCAAGTAGATACCCAACAGGGTGCACCACGAGAAGTTGAGGATTGGACATTAGGTCAGAAGCCCTGGTCGGTTCTCCGCATTCCTTTAAAGGCTATGTGGAGGTTTCCTCTCAGTTATACAGCTTTGACCCTTAAGCACCCCATTAGATAATCATTTAAAATTTAAATATTGCATTTTAATTCATCTTATGCCTGTCTTACACGATCAATTTTTTTATCAATTTTCTATTTTAATTATTTAATCATTTGAAAATTTACCATGTCAGATAAAAATAGATGTCAATTTTCTATGTCAATGAGAAAATAGAGCATGTATATATGCTTGTATAATAGGTTATGTTTACAGTAGTAAATATATTCGTTATATTTCATTTCAAAATATATATAAAATATATAAAACCACTTTTCTAATTGATTTGTATAAAAATAAATCCAATTTTATATAATTTAATATTACGAGTAAAATATAGGCAAGAAAGAAATAAAATCATAAATTTTAATTAGCCTAGTTAGTACTAACTTATATTGCTAACTAGAGGGAAAAAACAAAGCAAATATTATTCGAAACTTATTATACTGTTTTCTGTGGTTATGTTTTGTAGGTTTGTTGTTTATATCATGTGTAATTATTTTATTTATTAATTATTATTTATAATTTTTTGGACAATGTCATGGTCGGACGAACAAAATGCGATTGCGTGCAAAATAAAAAATTGAACGTTTCATACAGGATACTTTAAATTCTATTTTTTATATACTTAAAAAATTTATTAATTTTTTGCTATTGTAAAAATGATCATGCCATACAGGCTTTAGTCTATCCACGCAGCAGACAATTCCTAACTAGTAGTATGTCGGTCAACTATTACGTAATTCACTCGATTCAGAATATGGATGCTTGCAGTGACTTATGCAAAGCATGAGTACGATGGTATCGCAAACAAGTCAATGCATGCAAGTCGATTCGGGCTAGATTTCAAATCTATAAATACCAGTGGTTTAGGAATAAGTTTCATTATTTTTTGTGTGCTTTGCCAACAATCATCAGTCGAAAGTGTGAGATAAGTGGAGTCATACAAAGTATAAGTTAAATCTTTTATTTTGTGAATATTTTTCAAATTTTATTACTTCATTATTGTCTGAATATAAGAAGAAATGTCGACAGTACAGTATTGAGTATTTGAAATATGGTTTTATTCAGTCTCCTACGAACCAATTATTACCCATGTGCTAGATTTGCCAAAAAGTGTTTTCAAATGAAGCAACGAAGCCTTCTAGGCTACAAGAGCATTTGACTAAAATGCATGCCGACAAAAAGGATAAAGATTCGTCCTATTTTCAACTACTAGAAGAAAAATATTTTAAACGTCTAACTATATCAAAACGTTTTACGTTGTCCACTAAACAAGATAATGATGGATTACAAGCTTCTTATAATATTTCATTATTAATCGCAAAAGCAGGAAAACCACACACAATTGGTGAGGAATTAACCTTGCCGGCAGTAAAAGAAGTAATAAACACTGTGCTTCATAAGCCAGCGTCAGATATCATCAGGAAAATTCCTTTGAGCAATAATTCAGTGCAAAGAAGAATCGATGAAATGGCTGAAGACGTTGAAAAATCATTGTGCGATTATTTGAAGGCATGCCAATTTTCTATTCAACTCGATGAATCAACTCTTCCAAATAATGAACCACTACTCTTATCATACGTACTATTCATAAAAGAAGAAAAAGTTTGTCAAGAATTATTATTTGCTAAAAACTTGGAAGCAGATACAAAGGGAGAATCTATGTTTAATATCATGAATAAGTTTTTTCAGGAGAAAGACATTCCTATTCGTAATATTTTGTCTGCTGCTACTGATGGTGCTCCAGCAATGACAGGGCGCCACAAGGGTTTCATAGCGCATTTGAAACGAGCAGTACCAAATGTACTCGCTATACATTGTGTTCTTCATCGTCAACATTTGGTTGCGAAAAATTTAAGTGAACCCCTGCACACATTGCTCCATTACGTTATTAGAGTAGTCAACAAGATTAGAAGCAATTCATTGAGTGACAGATTGTTTAGCCAACTTTGTAGTGAAAACGATGAAGATTTCAATCATTTGCTGCTTCACACATAAGTTCGCTGGCTTTCAGAAGGTATTTGTCTGAATCGATTTTACAATTTGTTTGATTCAGTACTAGAGTTCCTAGAAAACAGAGACGACGGATTGCGGGCCAACCTGATTACATCCAAAAATGACATCGCTTATTTGACAGACCTCTATAAAATATTTAATGAAGTCAATCTACAAGTACAAGGTGATGAATTGAATTTAATTAAAACAAAAAATTGCCGCTTTTGTAGAGAAACTTCTGTTCAAGCGGAATATAGGCCGAGGGGAATACAGCCACTTATCAAATTTATCAGCAGTGACTCTCAAAAAGGAAGATTTACTTACATACTGCCAACACTTGGAGGTTCTCCATGCTGATTTCAATGAGCGATTCAAGGATATTATAAACATGAATATACCAAATTGGGTTCTAGATCCTTCCTCACATGTAAGCACAGCAGGATCATCAAATTTAAAAGTGGAACTCATAGAACTCACAACAAATGAAAAACTAAAAATAAAATTCAAAACTGGATAACAAGAGTTGTGGCTTCAAAAATCAATACCGACACTGTACCCTGGATTATGGGAAATAGTGCAGAAATTTTTAATTGCATTTCCATCTCTTCTTATTTGACTGAGCGTGGGTTTAGTGCTGTAGTGAATTTACTATCTAAGAAAAGGAACCGATTTCATATAACTGAGCGTGGCGATTTACGACTGTTTTTAACGAAAGTTGAACCTGATTTAACAAACTTTTAAAAATGTACCAGGCTCATCCTTCACATTAATTTGTTATTTTTTCTTTGTATTTTTACTTTGTAAGTTCGAAATAAACATCTAATACATTTGATGGTGTTTTAATTATTAC
Organism: Typopeltis vanoorti; assembly: GCF_054136105.1. Lineage (NCBI taxonomy): Eukaryota > Metazoa > Arthropoda > Arachnida > Uropygi > Thelyphonidae > Typopeltis > Typopeltis vanoorti. The sequence goes on along the minus strand of NC_143564.1, from coordinate 63,109,531 downwards.
AATAAGATTCTTGCTAATGCAATGCAATCTCTTAATTGTATTCCACATTTTGATATTTAAACTATTGTATGAAACTGTGCATAATGTTATTTGAGCATACATTTTACAATCTTTACATATGGGCTACGTTTCATCAAAATCGGTATAGCAATAACTGTGTTCAAGATGAAGCACATATTGGCCACTTCTTTTTAAAAATTTAACAGCATAAGCAGTAATGTATCATTAGTTGCTATTTACGTCAAAAATATCAAACGGTTTTGAACACGGAAAACTGTTATAATGGGGGGCATTACAAAATTTATGTCTTGCAAAGTGGGCGATGGCCCGAAAAAGTTTGGGAACCTATGATCTAAACTGTGGACTCCAAAAGGAAATAAATAGGAGAGTTCAACTTGCCTGAAGTGCATTCAGAAAATTGAAAAGTATTTTTCAAAACAATGATGTTCCACTCTGTTTAAAAAGGAAGACATTTAACCAGTGTATACTTCCAATCATCACATATGGTTGTGAAACTTAGTTGCTAACAAAAGCACTGCCAAATAAACTAACAACAACTCAAAGAAAAATGGAGAGGTTGATGCTAGGCATCTTATCAAAAGATAAGAAGCGAAACACCTGGATAAGAAGCTAGACTCACATCACTGACATCATTCTTCACCATAAGCAACTATAATGGAAATGAACAGGACATCTATCCAGAAGAGAAGATGAGCCATGGACCATCATACTAATGAACTGGATTCCAAAAGAAGGGAAATGAGGCTGAGGATGTCCTAAAAGAAGGTGAAGTGACGAATTGTCAAATTTTGTTGGGGAAAATTGGTCAACCATCTTTCTCTGCCAAGAACAGAGAAAGGTAGAAAGAACTGGAGGAGCCCTTCGTCTAGCAGTGGACAGAAAATGGCTGAAAAGAAGAAGAAGGTATCATACTAGTGTAAATGATGTGGTGCAATATACAGAAGGGAGGCAAGCATTAGAAGAATTGCAAGTGAAAGAATCAGAGGTGTATCATGTGTTGATTGGGTTAGATGTTAATAAAGGCTGTGGGAATGGATGACACATCACCACGTATTCTTAAGGAATGTGCATCACGGTTGGCTATAGTGCCCTTGACCTGGTTGCTTAATGAAAATCTTGCAGTGGGTAAGGAGTGGAAAGAAGGTAGAATAGTACCACTCCACAAGCATGGCTCCAGGACAGACATTTCCAATTATAGATCAGTCTGTATAACTTTGCTGTGGTCAAGGTGTTGTAGAGATTGGTTACAAATAGAATACAGGATTGGGTTGATGGCCATAGCATTCTTTATTATGCTCAGCATGGATTTATAAAGGGTAAGTCCTGTTTTATCAATTTACTTGCATTTTATGATAGGGTAATGAGTATGTTAGATATAATGGAGAATCATATGCAGTGATATTCTTGAACTTTGCAAAAGCACTTGATAGATTACCACATGATAAGTTGGCTTACAAGCTGCAGAGGAGGAATAGATAATATGTTGGTAAGATGGATAGGAGATTGGCTCTCTGAATAATTCCAGCAGGAATCATTCAGAGAGCTATTTTTGAGATACTGCTCCATTGTGTGCAATGGAGCAGTATCTCAAAAAAAGGAGGGTAACCAGTGGAGTGTCTGAGGTTCTGTTCTTGGGCCCTTGCTGTTTAAGTTGTTTGTAAAATATATCGTGGGCTGACGTGGGATCTACAGTTGTTTACTGATAATACAAAGTTGGTAAGAATTATAAGTAGCACTGCTGATGTTAATTCCCTTCGGTAAGATTTGAACAGACTTTTGACTTGGACAAAGCAGTGGGATTGTAATTTTAATAAGTGCAATGTGTTGGTTTCATTTTACAGTGCAGAAATATAAGGCTGTGTACTATATCAACAGTGCCATACTGCAGGAAGTGGATGATATTTGAAATTTGGGAGTGATGGTTGACAGTAGACCGCACATCGTAGTGCTGCTGTGATAAGAAGTACTCTGACATGCAGGGATAAGGAAGTGGTTGTGTCACTGTATAAGGCACTGGTCAGACCACACTTGGATTACTGTACTCAAATCTGGTCACCTAATTTTCAGTGTGATGTGGAAACACTGGAGAGGGTCCAGAGACGAGTGACTAAGACAATGTCAGGACGTTGGAATGCTGGCTACAGAGAGATTTGAAGAAATGTGGATTGCCGAGTTTAGTGGATAGGAAGAAAAGAAGTGATATGATAGAGATCTTTGAGTTAGTAAGAGGATTTTATCAGATTAATCCAGATGAGATGATCATGAAAGGAGTAGAAGGTGAGAGGAAAAAAGCCAGAGGAGAATCCTGAAAGTTAATTAAGAGTGTGGTGAAGAGGGGATGTGAGGAGTAGATTTTTTACATGGAGAATTGTCAGTGAATGGAATCCATTACCAGAAAGTGTTGTTAATGCAAGGAGTGTTAAGGATTTTAAGAATCAGTATGATAAGTATGTTGTCAGTTGAATGAACCTCCCACGATCACTGCTGACTCATGAAGGTCGCAGTAATAATAATAATACTAATATTCTCAAAATGGGATATAATTAGTAACATAAAAAATGTATCTCAAGTAAAAATTACAACTGCTTTTCAGCAAGATCACGTTCACAAGGAATGTGACACCTGTATCAAATTTTGCTAAAAACATTACAACTCGAGTCTGGATAGCCCACCAAAACTCAAGCTGCTACTGATATTGACAAAATTTGATACAATCATACACATCCATTGGGAAGGAAATCTTGCTGAAAACCAGTTGTGCAGAGACAGCCTGGGGTTGATACACCCACTTAGGCAGCATCTTCTCCAAAGCTAAATATTTCAATTTTGTAGCAACTGGACATATTTCCAGCTCGAGTAAAACCTGCCAAAAATGTTAAAGTTCTGAACATTGTGTTATTACTTAACCCCCTCAGAACTTTTGCCAAAAGAACAGGAGTACCAGTAGAACCTGTGAGGACCATGTATGTGTTGGAGGCTAGCAAAGATGAGTTCCTAGATCTTTCAGTTCAGTCAATCGAAGAGAGCACTTTCAAACAAACTGTATTCAGGGGATGCAGGAGCAGGGAGAGCACAACAATTATTAACCAGAAATTTGGCCAAAAGTTCAAGAACAGCAGGAGCCACTTTCCTTGTTAACTATGGAAAGACCGTTATTAGATAAAACTGATGGTAATGAAATCACTTAAACAACTGAAGAGATAGAAGACCAAATGCATTCAAATGAATTGCTTCCTTTGACTGCAGGAAAAGGGGAATAGAAAAGCAAGTTAGCTTTTCTTGGTATCCAGACATTCATCAAAAAGGAAAGATAGAATTAATTAAAAAATTGAGTATAATCAGAAGAAATTAAAAGACAATATTAAAAAGGTAAATTATAGAAGGATGTTTATTAACTGGTCTATATTTTGCTGAATTTGAAACCTGTCCTCAAAGCCAAACAACATTACAATTTAAAAGTGACAATGAGTGAAATAATTCAAATCGTAATGGATAAAAGATCTCAAGTTCTAATTTGGCACCCTCAAATGTTGTATAAATGAAGGTATTACAGTTGTAGGAGTTGATCTTAAGATGACTTTCTCCCAAATTTTTGACAGATTAATACTTGTTAAGGTTAGGGGAATGCTTCATATTCATTGCTTACTCTAAAAGTAGTCTCTTTTAATGATTTCTGTATTCTGTATTAATGGATCTTCTTGTCTGTCCATATTAGGCTAAGTCACAGGAAACTTTATATAATACTCTCCAGGATGTGCTAAGTAATGGAGTTTGTTAATGAGTGATTCCTTAGAGTAGATCAGAGTTGCTAATTTGACGTGTGATTTGCATGTGGTGTAAAGGTTAAGTTTTATTAGTAATTTGGCTTTTTTTCAGATGTTCCTCGAATATATGGAATAGAAATAGTGATGTGTTTGTCCCTGTATATTTGGGGAGGATAAAGTTGGGGACCATGTAGTATTTTATTTATTTTTTGGGAACTGTAGCCATTGACCCAAGAAAATATGGTCAAGGAAGTTGAGTTTTGCAGGAAGGGCTGCATTACTAGAAAAAATGACTATGGATGTGTGTGTAAGTGTTTTGAGAATTTCATACTCTTGAGATGGATGATGATATGATTGTTTATGTAGATATCTTTGTGTGTGTGTGTGTGTGTGTGTGTGTGTGTGTGTGTGTGTGTGTGTGTGTGTGTGTGTGTGTGTGTGTTGGCTTTCTATTAATAGAATAGGATAGTGAATGTCTGAAAAGTGAGTGACTAATGTGTCATGAAAAAGGCAAATGGTTATTTGATTCTTTTTCTAATGTGAAGTGGATTTTCAGGTGTTGGTTATTAAGATAAGTTAAAAGAATCTACAGTGTCTTGTCCATAGGGCCAATTGGCAAACACATCATCAACAAACTCCACTAAGGGTTTGAAAGTAGTTGTGGTAAATACAGATTAATGTTACTGTAATGGATTTACCCACCATTAGCAAACTTTTACATGGAGCACTTGGAGAAAGATGGGGGTACCCATTGCAGTAGCATTAATTTGTTTGTAGATTTTTTCTTGCCAAGTCTAGTGCCCTGCTTACATAATAAATTTGAATAATTTAAAGATATCATGCAGAAGTTAGATTTTATTAAATCAAGAGTATCTGTTGGTGTTATATTATTAAATAAGAAAGCAACATCAAAAGCGACCATACTTCTGAATAAGTTTTAGAGATGTGATTTTTTACTAGTGATTTGAAATGGACAGAATTATTTTATAAAAGTAGAGGAGTTACCAGTGAGAGGGGCAAGTGACTTAGCTGACTGTTGAGCAAGTTTATATGTTGGACTGTAGGGCACAGGGGATTTATGAATTTTAGGTATTCCTAAAATTCATAAATCCCATGAACAGGTTTTAATTTGTTAATGATTTCTTTAAGCCAAGAAGTAACTTGATAATTTACAAATTTTTTTCTTTTGAGATATAATGGGGACATGATTGATGATTTAGTAAGTAGTATTGTCTGCTTTAGCAATCACAGTATTTTTATTCTTATATAACTTTTAAAAGGCAGCTATTTCTTCTCTAGTATGTTGCTTTTAGTTGGTTTAGATTTAGTAAGGATGCTTGCTATGGCTAAACAAATGTAATTGGCTACTGTAGGTAGAAGATTGTAAATGTCTTGTTCTGTGTTCATCATAATTTCTAGTTTAGGAACTTGTTTTGGTGAAGTAGCAAAGTTGCTTACTATGGCTAAACAAATATTATTGGCTACTGAAGGTGGAAGGTTGTAGTTTCCCCATTCTGTGTTTATAATAATTTCTAGTTAAGGAACTTGCTTTGGTGCAGTAGTGAAGTTACTGAGAACTTTCACAATTTCTTCTCTGGTGCTCTGATGATAAACTTTTAACCATGCTACATTCACTCAGTTGCAATCAGAGCATAGTACATTGGCATTGTTGGAGGATTTTAAATTTCTTCCAGTGTCTGCTTTTAACCTTTATAAATTCTTTTTTGCTGACACTTGCGAGATGTAATATAGGACAGTCTACAGTTCAGGATTTAAAACATTAAATAATTCTTCATGTAGAGCTGCTATATGCTGTTTAATAAACTATGCAAGTAGCAGCAATTTTCTCATGTAGGAGTGCTAAAGTCTGCATTTCCCAAATAAAAGGAAAGTTCCATTCAGCTAAGACATGCCATATATACAAGTCACATGATGCTATATGTATCATCCTAGGTTCTTCACTTTAGTGGATTAAGCAACACAAGGCATAAGGAAAGCTTACTTCCCTTACACCATATTTCGGAATTTTTTGCATTGCTTAGCTCAACTTGGCCAAAAGTTATAGCCATTAGTGAGACTTGGAAAATATGTATAACATTCATTGACAAATTAGAATGATGAGTGCAGATCAAGTTATTATTATGAGGATTTCAAATACGAGGACATAGATTGGGAAGAAGAATTGTCACAGGGTTTTTTATTTGATTTTTATGGTGCAAAGATATCAAAGGTCATACTGCACCAGGATACAAGTTACAGCAGTGCATGTGGCAAATGGTTAGTAGAATAATCATAAACATCCATGCCCTTGACTGTATTTGAACCTGCAGCCTCTTGGCTGGAGAGTGAATATGCTAACCACTCGGCCAACAGGCTGGCTTGGTCACAGGGAGGGATGGAAATGGAATTTATACAGCTGCTGAGAGATCATTACCTGAGACCAGGGCTCCAGAAATCCACTCACTACAAGCGAGTTATTAGAGACAAGTGAATTTTCAGCCTAGCTCTGAATGCATTCAAAAATATTTTCCTCACATAATTTACACTTTTTTTTTTTTTTTCATTTTAAAGCATTACTATTACTATTACTATTATTACGGGCAACTCCAGGGAGTCATTAGACTCATCGAGGGAGGCCCCAAATCATATTCATCATCTCATTTACTGTTGAGTTATTTGATCGTGGGTGGATGCCAATGAATTTATTAAAGAAGTTTTATTTCCAGAGAGTTGGAAATAAAACTTCTAGATTTGAAATCCTTAATTCAAACACTACTGCATTCCCTTTTAAAGAATCACAAAAACACTTTCAATTATCGTTGGCAGTTTTCTCCAAAAGTCATAACTTAGGCAAATTATCTTCACTTGCTTCCCTCCTTTTATCTCCATTAAGGTTCTGAACTTTATTTTTCTTTCTATATGAAAGACTGTTCATTTTTTTTTTTTGGTAGTAATTAAAAACTCACCATACCTTACATATCCCCCTCCCCTCCAATAGTTGCTCTGTCTTAATTGTCATAATATAATAGTTGAAAACTATTTTTTTCCTTTGATATGAAAGACTAAATAAATATCCACTTTTGAGTTCCAAAAATTTCTCTTCTCTCACAGCAATAATGTAGGGTTCTTTACACTCCAAGCATGCTTCAGCGCCATTCTTTCCGTTTTCATTTTAGACACGAAGCAAGAAAATTGAGCAGCCATTATTTATTATAGTTACTGCATTTCAGTTGAAAATAATAAATCTGACACACCTTCAGTATACAAGAAAACTTGTAAGTTTTTATCGCAAAACAAATAAGTTTTTCATATATTATATGCATTTAAATTAAACTGCAGTTATTATTTCCAAGAAATAAATTTTTAAACAAATCAATGCATTCGTTTAGTTCAATATTAACTTTACACATATATACAGTATGTACAACATATGGAATAGACAATATATTCTTTAAAAAAAAGTTATACTTTTCTTACAATATAATTTCATTAACAAAATGAACTGGTAATTCTTCTTCTTTGTCTGTGATCTCTTATGCTTTTAAGCGTCAAGATTTTGCCAAAGAGATTTCCATGCCGTCCTGTCCAAGGTTTGTTGTTTTGCTTCTTTCCAGTTAATTCCCCCCTTTTCCAATTTTTTTCTTTAATTTCCTTTTGCCAACCTTTCCTGGGTCTGCCTATGTTTCTTTTTCCTATTTTCTGGCTTTCGTATATAGTTTTTGCTATTCTTCCTTCTTCTACACAAAAATTAAAATTGGCACCATGTAATTAAAAACTGTAGTGCATCTATATATCTTATTCTTCCAACACCTTAGTATTATGTTAAGTTTATTATCACAGCTCACAACATGAATAAGCTTAGTGTAATTAAATGCTAGAAAATTTTACATAATTCAGATTGGTTTTAATACTGTCTTTTAAAAAATACAATTACCTTGCAAAGATAAGTCAAAGACTGGATCATGTGAGTGCATCATGAAAGGTGAGTCTGACTTCCCATCGAGTGTCACCTACTTTCTTGTTTTCAAGAATTTTATTATTTGTCTTTCCTGTTAAATTATTCTTTTGGATAATTTGTATAAATTTACCCTTCATTATGAAGAATCACATTAAATTAAGGGACAGCATATTTCTCAAGGTTTGAGAGCACATGATCTGATCATAGCAACAAATAGCTTAACAGTAGCTGATCTAGCTATGCTGCCTCCACTTGGGGGAAAGTGATCGTGTAGTCTTGACCTGGGAGATTGCCAGACATGCAGAATTTTCTGTTAATAAGGGATGGCATATATGTGGAATTACAAAGCAGGTGATTATGACAAGCTGAGGTGTCAGCTTTCAGTATTGCCATGGCATAAAAATTAGAATGGAGAGATGGTAGTGGTCAAGGGGTGTTTGAAGAAAGCAATGTCAGACTGTATCCAATGTCAACGATAAATCAGGCAGGAGTTAGATGGATGAATAGCACCATTAAGCAGGAGTTGAGTAAACCGAGAAAAATGTGATCAGCATGTCCATGAGTAGTACAAGGCATAGACAAGAAGGGTGGTCTGTATGGTAAGGAAGGCCAAAACTAATTATGAGAGAAAGTAGCTGATGAGGCCAAAAGAAATCCTAAAGAGTTCTTTCAGTATGTGGCAAATGGAAGGAGGAATAGCTATGGAAGGAGGACTTCAAAAAGTGCTGAATGTGAGGAGATAACAGAAGCAAACCAAATAAGTGAATTACTGAGTAAGTGTTTTGCAGGAATGTAAGTGGTGATGTTGCAATGCCATATATGACATTGGCAAATGGGAGAAGAGTTTGAAGAAATGGAGGTGCTTAGAATATTGCAGAATCTCAGTGCGAGGTTCTGCACTGCATATCGGCCCATGTATTATGAGAATGTGCAGGGAAATTATATCATTTCCTCTGATTAAGTTGTTTAATATAAGTCGCAGTACTGAGAAGGTTCATATGAATGGAAAGAGGACAAAATAGTCCTGCATGTGTAATAGTTGCTGCTTAAAGGAGGCAGGAGGCTCCAAGACAAAAGCAGCAAATAATAGATAGGCCAATCAGCATTTCAGGAGTGGTAGTTAAGGTATTGGTGAAAGACAGAATTCAAGACTGCGTGGATAGGAATATGATATTTTTTAAGGGACAAAATATTTTTGTGAAAGTAGGTCTTCCCTTAGTAATTTGCATATTTTTATAATAAAGTGACAATGGAGTTGGATCAAGGAAATAGCTACTCAGTGATATGCTAGACTTTGCAAAGGCATTTGACAGGATTCCACATGGAACTCTGTTGCATAAATTGGAGTAAATGGGGATAGATGTAAATCTGGTGATTTGGAGTAGTTCAGGTCAGTAGAAGGCAGATGACCAGTGATGTACCACAGGACCTATTTGGTCCTCTGTTGTTTAATTTGTACATCAGTAGTATAGGAAATGATTGATGGAAAATATTCAGTTCTTTGCTGATGATGCAAAATTGGGAAGATCTCCACCATAAAGGAGAAGATGATACTTCATTCCTGACTTTTGCCTTCCAAAAATAAGTGGATTAAGATTAACTCTAATCTCTACCTCCCTACAAGAAACTATGAAAATGACTGAAGAACTTCATTCAGTAAAACTGACTTTATGTTATAGAGAACGGCACCATCACTTGTTTCATTGAAGATACTGTGTCATTTATCAACTTACCGAACTGTGATTCAGTAGATAGAATTGTGTTTTGTTTTGGAATGGGCTGCCAAAGAAAACTTTTTTTTTTGCTATAATGTTTTTGTTATTATTGCATGTAATGGATAGTAGGTGTTAACTGTATTTCATTTTTTAGCAGATTTCCAAAAAACAAAGCAGTCTTTTTTTTTTGTTGTTGTTAAATCTTTCATTTTTTTTTTTTTTAAATCAAAGTGTAGTTTACAGCTGTGTTTATTTTAACATACATGACTTCTTGAAAACTCAAAGGCCATGAAGGGATTTCTATATTTATTTATCCTTTCTTGACCTTTTATTTATTTTAAAATTATTATATTTTACATATTCTGTATCACAACACCATTTATATGTTGTATCATTAAAATAGAAATATAAAGTAACATTTAATAATTTTGTTTAGGGAAAGGACTGCTCTCCATTGCTTGTCAATTGTAAAAATTTCTTACCATTATATTTTTTGGTTCCAGTTAATCATGGTAAGCATGCACCTGATATATACATAGAGTGCAAGACAACAACAGCAGTAAAAGGAAGGAAGGAAGGAATGAATATATGAAGAATTTATTCTGTGAGTTTGGTGTTGAATTCTGAAGGAGTGTTGAATAGCTGCCTGCACATGTTTTAATAGATTTAAAGGAGGCAGTAGAAAATGCAAGTTGCAGAAGTGATTGAATCATTAAATCAACCTAATTGCTCTCTTCTCTCCTGTATTAAGCATTTGTAAGGTTCTCTTGATAGAGCACCATCTCAGATGTGAGAAACAGTATTCAGTGGTTGGACAGATGTGAGATTTGCAAGGAGTTGTTAGCTGTTTGGAGATAAGTAATATCTTGATTGAAATAAAAAAAAAAGTTTTTTTTATTTCAATCAAGTATCCAAGTATCCAAAAGTAAAATGAGTGTGAAAGAAGTGTAAGCAGGGTTGGACAAAGTTACTACTATTAACTTTAGCAAGACAACAGAAGCATGCCTGCCGCTGAGGCACATTATAGGTTTCCTGCTTTTTAGCCTCTTTTGAGCATTAGTTTAAAAAAGTAAGGAAGATGAAGCTTTTGAAAGTCATTTATGTTATCTGAAATGGATAATGAACTGATTAAAATTCGATATCACTGTAGTTTTCAAGTTGTATTATGTTGAAATTATTTCTGATTATCCTCATATTAATTTTTAACTGCATCTTTGTTAAAGGTTAGAAATAGATAAAATGTATGCATGTGTTGAGTTGGATTATTTCTTTAGAAATGAGACAATTGTTCATGAACAGAATTCACTTTTACTATGATCATTTAAATTGAAAATTATTAATACATAATTTTATATAGATTATTAACAAAAGAATAGTTATTAGATCATTTTCATGTGAATGTAGGGCGACTTAGTTTGGCTGTTAGAGAACTTCCAGATTCGGAAGATCAGGATGGAATGTTATTAGATTCCCTTCATGAATCAGCAGGTTTTACTTCAGAATCTGAGAATACTACACATCGGCATCGTTCAAGCCTTGCAGATATACTCTCATTAGATCTTACTAAAACGCTAAGTTTACAGTTGGAAAATGGCAATGTTCAGGAAGAGATTCTCAAAAAGTCATCATCAGGAACAAGTCTCACTGAATTTGAAATTGAAGTCCTTGGTGAGAAATCAACCGCTAGTCAAGATGTTAAATCAGAAAATAGTTCCAACTTAACAGAGTCAGTTAATCTTACTACTGATCATAAGATTAGGAAAACCTCTGATATTTCCAACATTATTGATCATAACTCTTCCAGATTAAGTCTCATTAGCACTTCAAGTACAAGCAGCAGTGGAGGTAGTACTGATGTTTGCTTGCGCAATCACATGGAAGGTGGATCCACATCACAAGCTTTTGATGGTGCTTTTCCATCAGCATCAGAAGAGGGCATTGCAGAACAGAAACAGCTTTATAAGTTAAGTGGATTATCATCTACTGGAGCTATTCCTAAGTCCATCAGTTTTGATCGTTCTGTCAACAGAAGAAACAGAGTAAGTGGTAGTTGTTTTTCACTTTTAGCTATGTTTTCTTTAGCTGTAGTATTGTATATATGCTTACTGATTTCTCATAATTGCATAAATAAAATCTGTATGCTGTTTCTGTAGAAATTTAAAATTTCTTTAAATTCCTCATCATTTATATCATTTGATCCAAAGAATTGACACCACCAGCAGTTTTCCTATACTACACTTAGTCAATTCCTGAAGTTTACACAGGTTTTATTCTATCACACCTCTGACTGTTTGAAAGTTAAAGTTTAAATACTGTTGACTTGGTCATTTATGTTATAACCTGGGTGGGTCATAAACTCAATGTGGTGTGAAAACAGATTATTTTCCTGATTATAAAGTAAGAGGGTGACCCTAAATTTGACATCAAATAGCGAGATTGGCCACTTACATTTCAAGAATAATTGTGATTCATAGCAGTTTAATAAGGACAAATGACACTACTTAATAGATTAGTTGATGTCTTACTGTTAGCCACACATTTAGTTAATATAGTAAAGACTTGCTGTCTGCTGCACATTCAGTTAATATAACAGAGACTTAATTTCTGTTCATGCCGTGTCTCCACAATTCATCACATGACAATTCAACTAATAATTAAGGAATTGACAGCATACACTAGAAATATAAATTAAAACAACTTTAATAAATACTTTGCGATATTTCGGCAACGTCACGTTGCCATCTTCTTGGGTACTTAAAATAAAGAACAGGTGCATGCAAGTACTACATAACAGCAAATGAGAAATGAAGCGAGGAAGCTACCATTTTCCTCAAGTCCTGATGGTGCCCCCTGGCGGGCTATATTGATAGGTATTGGCCTTTGAACTGAAGTTCTTCTGATATATGTTTCCAAAATTTGGGGCAGTCTTATGCACCCAAATTTGTTGAGGTTTGGCATGTTCCTAAGGGCGGAGACTGATTCCATGAATAGTCTTTCATATTTGAACTTGCTGTGGTGTATTACTGTGGCTTTCTTCCACCTTATTCTGTGGCGGGTATCCAGAGCATGGTCTGCAAGCCCAGAGTGTCTGTACTGGTGAAATTGGATGTAGTCCTTGTGTTCTGAGATTCTGATATTTGCTGCCCTGCCTGTTTGGCCAAAGTAGGACAATGAATCGTCTGATCTTCCTAAAAGGCTGCCAGGATAACCAGGTAATCCCAAATTGTTTAAAATTTAAGCACCGTTTCGTTTCACAGAAAGCTCTCCATATCTATAACCGGGCGAGCCAGGCTTTACTTCAGGAGTAAATTACTGCTACACGCGATTCCCTTGCCGACATAAACAGAGCTGTTTTAGTGCTAGAGGATGAGCTTTCATATATGCTTAATCACGAACTTTGGTCAGTTCTACATGACGTCTCATATACTGCAGCAAATAAAGAATTCGAACAAATACGGAGTCGACATATCAACAAGTTTGATAAACTAAAAAAGAACTCGACGTCCAAACAAAAACTACAAACCAACACTGTAGTTAACCTTCCGTCAGTTACCATGAAGCCTGAAGCACGCAACGCTCTGTCATGGTCACAGCTTCGCCATTGCTCCGAGGAATTCATGATCCAGATTGAAAGCGGGATTCGCCACCTTCTAAACCACATCGCCAACGATATTAGATTGGATGTAGCCTGTGTTCTCACAAAAGCAAAACCGCCAAAAACCAACATATCCATTAGTGAATACAAGTCACTACAAGAATTGAAGAAAAACAAAGGAATAGTTATCACCAAAGCGGATAAGGGGAACGCCACTGTGGTACTCAATCATAATGACTACACAGGTAAGCTTAAGGCTTTACTATTAGATCGAGCTACTTACCTCCCCCATTGAATACAATCCCACCAACTCACAAATTAGAAAACTCCATAGGCTCCTTAAGAAGGTTATTTCTTGGCCTGTGGAGATTACTAACAGACTAAAACATATAACTCCAGACCCCCCCCCCCATATGTATGGTCTCCCAAAAATACACAAAGAAAATGTGCCATTACGTCCCATAGTTGATGGCATTGATTCCCCCACTTACAAACTAGCTAGCCAAAGCGCTCTCACACTATACTGGCAATACACCACCACACATAAAAAACTCAGCCCACTTCAAAACCAGTATTGAAAACCTTACACGCCAACATAATGACATAATGGTCAGTTTTGATGTCTCCTCCCTATTCACGAATGTCCCTCTCAAAGAAACCTTAGAGCTAATCCAAGCTAAATTTCCTCCCGATATCTCAGCCCTATTTCAGTTTACAATGAACTCAGGCTATTTCGTTTGGCAGGAAAAATTCTACAAACAGATAGAGGGGACAGCCATGGGTTCACCACTTTCCCCACCCTTGGCCAACTTTTTCATGGAGATGTTTGAAGAGAAAGCCTTAAACTCAGCCCCACAAAAACCTACCATTTGGCTTCGCTACGTTGATGATGTGTTCGCTATTTGGCCACATGTCCTGGATATACTCCTCTCCCTCTTAACTCACTTAAACAACCAACACCCTAGAATCAAGTTCACCCTGGAAAAAGAGAAAAACAATAGCCTCCCCTTCCTAGACACACTAGCCACCCGCTAACCTGATGGAACCTTGGTTTTCTTAGTTTATAGAAAACCCACCCATACAGGTAGATACATTCACCAACAATCCCCCCCCCCTCCCTCACAACAATATGGAGTTATTAAGACACTATTCATTAGGGCAAAACTTATCTCTGTTCAAATGATCAAGCCCTAACCACTGAACTAAATCACATCCTTAACACTTTCTCAGCCAATGGCTACCTCCCCCAAAAAATCCAAAAAATACTTAAACCAGTTATCTGCAACCCACTCCCCCCCCCACTTTCACAAAAAAGATTTCTCTAAATCCATCATCATCCCCTACATCCGAGGCACCTCGGAAAAAATCAACAAAATCCTAAAAAAACATGACTTAACAGTCTGTTACAGACCATATAGAAAATTGGCATCCCTTATCTGCTCCACTAAAGACCAACCACTTCCCCTAGACCTACCTGGTATATACCAGGTCCCTTGCAGCTGTAAATTGTCCTATTTTGGCCAAACAGGCAGGACAGCAAATATCAGAATCTCAGAACACAAGGACTGCATCCAATTTCACCAGTACAGACACTCTGGGCTTGCAGACCATGCTCTGGATACCTGCCACAGAATAAGGTGGAAGAAAGCCACAGTAATACACCGCAGCAAGTTCAAATATGAAAGACTATTCATGGAATCAGCCTCAGCCCTTAGGAACATGCAAACCTCAACAAATTTGGGTGCATAAGACTGCCCCAAATTTGGGAAACATATATCAGAAGAACTTCAGCCCAAAGGCCAATAACTATCAATATAGCCTGCCAGGGGGCACCATCAGGACTCGAGGAAAATTGTAGCTTCCTCGCTTTGTTTCTCATTTGCTGTTATGTGGTACTTGCGTGCACCTGTTCTTTATTTTAAGTTCCCAAGAAGATGGCAATATGAAGTTGCTGAAATATCGGAAAGTATTTATTAAAGTTGTTTTAATTTATATTTCTAGTGTATGCTGTCAATTCCTTAATTATTAGTTATCATGTTTAACCAGCGTATAAGCCTTTCAAAAAGAAAAACATGACAATTCATTGTGCAGAAAATTCTTCACAGAGAAAATTCATTTCCAAAAAATTGAAATAATATTGTAATGATACACATATATGAAAAATTAATGCAATACAAGATATATTTTAGAAAATATACACCCAATCATGTTTTTACGTGGTATGTATATTCCAAAGAATATAGTGTAAAAAATAGATTCAGTATGTAATGTATATAGAAAAATGTTAGACCACAACTTTAAAAATTAGTAATCTTGCTAAAAGAAACACAAATTTTGTTTATTTGAGCATATCCGTCCATGTTTTATTTAAAAAAAATTAGCCATTCATATTTTATATAAAGGACATAAACCAATTTTTATTCAGTATTTTAACAAAAAAAAAAAAAAAAAAAACCTCAATCTTTTAGAAATAAAATAAAGCATAAATGAAAATTAAATTTTAAAAAGAAAAAAAAAATCACAATTCAAAAACATGAAAATAGGATTTAATAATGATTTTTATTCAGAGTTGCTTTCTGATAGAAAGCACATCCTTTTGTGCTGAATTGGTGCAAAATCACTTTCGTCTGAGGAAATGTTTTGTACATCACCTTCATCTGCGTTCATTGACAATTGATTTCCTTTTATATCAGAAACAGAAATCAGACAATTGATTTCCTTTTGAAGCATCGTTTTGGGTGTAGGTTCATTTATTTTAACAGCAAATTTAGAAATAGATTGTTGCGATCCTAATTTGGAGAGTTCTTTGTATAGCTCCTTGTAGTGATCCATATAAGATTAGATCTGATTGGAATTTAATAGCTCATTCGATTATGGGATCATTAATCAGAAAATGATTTTCCAATTTATTTTTTATTTCTGTCAAGGCAGAAAATATTTTAAATTAGTTAAATAAATCATATTAAAATTGCACTTCCCTTAATATATAAAAAAATTCAAGTTTATATTTTTCAGTTTAAGTATAACTGCATTAGAAATGAATAAACACAACTCAGAAAACTTGGAAATTTCCTATAAATTTCCATTTTTAATTTAAACGAACATCATTGGAAAATATGCAATATAAACATGATATAAAAATAAATTAAAAATAATAAATTTTATTACAAAAATAATAAAATTTGAAAAAAAAAGTACATACTTAAAAAATTGTATACAAACATAACGGGATTACTTTATTTTTGTCAACCATGTTATTTCAAAATCATGTAAAAAGACCATGTAAAAACAGGATTAGGTGTAGTTTCTTTCTGTATCTTTGTATTATTTATTTAAATAGATTTTATGTAGCTTTTTTTTTTATAATATTTTTATTCTGTATAAAGTCATATAGAGAGCAGGCAGGATTCAGAAGAGGCTTCTCCACAATAGATCATATCCAGGTCATTTCACAGTTAGCAGAAAAATGCAGAGAATACCGAATCCCTCTATGTTTCCTCTTTATTGATTTTAAAAAGCATTTGATACCATAGAACACAATGCAGTCAAGTGCCTTACTGGAAATAAATGTGAATCTTACTTACATCCACATGATAAAAGAAATTATCATGTGGATGTATTCATACAAAAATCAGACCACACAAATAACCCTATTTGATCACCCTATAAATATAGATATAAAGAGAGGGGTCTGTCAAGGCGATGTGATCTCCCCAAATCTATTTACCAGCACTTTAGAATATATTCTGAAAAAAATAGACCTAAGTGGAGGAATAAGCATAGATGGTGAAAAACTACAAATCTTTATGTTTGCTGATGATCTAGTACTGATATCCCACAACCCAAAAGACCTAGAAGAAATGGGTGAAAAAATATACACAAACAGCAGTAAGATAGGCTTAGAAATGAATCTAGAAAAAACAAAATGGATCAAAAACATCTACACAAGTGACAGTCACCTATATGATAACATCCCTATAGAACAAGTTGACTCCTACAATTACTTAGGACAAACAATAAAAATGAATAATGATTTATCTGTAGAACTAGCAAAAAGAAAAAAAGCTTCGTGGCTATCATTCAACAGACTGATAGAAACACTTACTGATCCAAATCTTGACATCTCTACGAAGACAAAACTATTTAATAGCGACATACTTCCATCACTCACATATGGATCAGAAACATGGAACACGACAAGAAAAGAAGAAGAAACTCGCAGAATAACTTAGCGTGCAATAGAATGTAGGATTTGTAACATCAGCAAATGGAACATGTTAGAAACACAGAACTAAGAAAGAGATCAGGCATAAAAGATGTGATAATCAGTATATGAAAGCAAGATGAGATGGGCAGGTCACATAGCCAGACTCAGGGATATATAGAATTATATATCCCTGAGTCTGGAATAAGGGGATTAATTAATTAATCCCCTTATAACAGATGGACATATAGAATTCTCAACTGGCAACCAAGAATAAAGAGAAAAGCAGGAAGACCACCTACAAGATGGGAAGATCCACTAGTGAAATCTAAGGGTATAACATGGAAGAGAGACGCTCAAGATTGAGATCGTTGGAGGCATCTTTGTGACCTGCACTCATGGAGAAATCCTGAATGAAACACAGGTCCATCAAGGTAATAAAGTCGTATTAATGTTTTGATCATTGAGTTCATGAACATTATAAGAAATAAACAGAAATAAAATTTCTGTTTATTTCTTATAATGTTAATACTACAAACTCTGTAGATGGGATGTTAGTATTTTACATTTAGTAGAAAAATTCTTCTGTAATTCTCACATTCAGCTTTATTTCCTTCTATATAGATGGGTACTATGAGAGCTCTACTCCACTCATTGGGAATTTGACCTTCTGTCCAGTCCCTCTGAATTATGCAGTTTAGTCACTGCAAAACTTTTATACCTCCATACTTAAGCATTTATGGTTGAATATCATCTACTCCAGCTGCCTTTCCACATTTCAAGTTTTTAACTGCTTTTTCTGCTATATTGATATATACTCCTCTTTGCATTCCTCTTGAAAATTTTCTAGTATGGTTCTGTCACTGCTTGGTTCATTTAACAGTCTTTCAAAATAATTACTCCAAACATCTAGGATGTCCTTATCTTCAGTTTTCATGTCACTTTTATCATCTTTGATTTCTTTCACAGAACTCTTTCTTTCATTTCTAAGCTTCTTCAATAGTCACCAGAACATTTTGTCACCTTCCTGATATTTATTTTTCATATTCTTATCCAAGTCTTCCGCTGGCTTTTGTTTAGCTACTTTTATGCATAGCTTAGCTCTCTTACATTTTTTTCTTTATTCTTTTAGGTCATCTGCCATCTTATTTGCTAGGAACTTTGGTATGCTTTTTTTTTTTCTCTCCAGGACTGCTTCTTTAACTTCTTGTGTCCACCATGGTGTTCTTATTTTTCTATCCTTGCAGACAACTTCTCCACATACCTCCCTAGCTGAATGAATGTATTTTTCAGAGTTTGCAACTCAGACTCCATTTGTTTTCAGTTTGTTCATTTTTTCTTCAATGATATTTGTAGTAGAGTCTACAATATACTTGTAAAAGCTGCTCAACTTTAATTCTTTGTAAAATGTTCTTACATGCTGTTTTTTTTCAATGTGATATCCATTTTTATTTTGCTTAGTACAAAGTAATAGGTACAAAGTAATTATGTAATATGTTGTTGTGTCCCTATTTACAATTATTAAACTTTCCTTTTCTCCTTTTAAGTGAATCTCTGTATTTTCTTTAATCAAAACTTAACTATGCACGAGATATTACAAACTTCAAATATTTAAGCTTTTTCTCCCCTTAGTGTCCCTAATATTTATATTATACTGCACCTTTCAGGATATTTAGTTTAAGATATATAATTCAAAAACAAGGAGCAAAATACAAAAATATGTCTGAGCGTGAAACTATTAAGCAGTCATGACCCTCTATCTCGTAACTTAACACATTAATTTCCCGCGTGATTAGGTTCGTACGTTTTTCAAGTGGTGGATTAGGCAGCAATTTCAGACAACTGTATTATTAGTGAACAAAAGTTTATTTAAAATCTCAAACATGGTACAATTCAATTTCTATATAAAACACAATTCAGTACTAAGAATAAAATTTACAAAATTACACAAGCAAAATACAAGTATTAGGGCAAAATCCTATATGGGAATTCTCAATCATGCCATCATAACAGACTTTATACATGTAAATATACACATATAATCCTGGAACAAAGTAAAACTTTACTTAACCTTATACTAGTCAGAATGCTCTTTATTGCTGTAATACCATGGACATTAATGTTTATTTTCAGTTTACCTTATCTAACTTACAAAACAATATAGGTTAAACTATCCTTTCGCTATACCCTTACATACATTTGACCTTTATGACACTCTCATATGAGATACCATGTGCATACATAAATCTCTAGCACCTAAATGCTTATCAAATAATATAAACTAGTTTACTCTCATTCTACTCTGATTTGTACTAAAGTCCTAGTATATCTTCGACTGTCCAGTAATTAACAATGATTGCAACTATATGCGATTTCAATTGATACAAGATTTTACAGTACCTTTCTAAGACGAACCCTGGTTTTCACGATCTATACCTTTCATGCTTGAATTAAGGACACACATAGGATCTTCTATTCTATCACTATGAAACTGATCACGTGGGCACGGACTTCTGTATGGATCTTCTTTCCCTTGATACGAGTACTGGATGATGAGATACATAGACAATTTCTTCCTTCTTGTAACAATACGGTGTTTCTCGTCTCTTGCAATAGGAATTCGGGATCGAATTCCCACGCACTTTGTCTCCTTGTTGCATCAGACGGAGATAACTCCTACGCCGTCACTCAGGAAAACCCATGTTACCTATACGAAAATTTCGTGAAGAAACTCTGAGAAAAAAAAAAAGGCCCTGTGGGGCGGGGGGGTTCCTAACCCTTTTATCTGCATGGCCCCTATCGGCACCTTCGATTTCTTTTCTCTCCCCCCCCCCCCCCTTCCCACTGGAGTCGATCTCATTCACCAATTAAAGTCGTGTTTTTTCTGCCCAAAACATGCTACGGTCCCTTGCACACGACTCTCGCGGGACGACGTCTCACTTCGGGAATTTACCTTGAGTGATCATCATTTGTTTTAAGCTAGCCTCTATACTAAATTAATCCCCTTTTTAGAATTTACTTCAATATTTTAATCTCCTCTTTTCTAGTATTAAACTAGCCTCTCACATACAAATTCTTATCTCTAATCTTCTTTGTCTTACTTAACCTATTTTATCCATATCCTTTTTTTTTGTAATAAGAATCCCTTTTTTATTATTTAGTTAAACAAACAATTTCTGCTATAATTAATTTTCTTGGATGCAAGCATATTTTCTGCTTTAAATATCTTGTATTAGCTACTTACATAGGATTTTATCAGGGTGTAACAATGTGCATTGGTTATCAGGGTGTAACAATGTGCAAAGTACAAGGATCACTTTTCCATTTTCTTTATGTCAGCTGCTTGTTCTAATGACTCAAAAAATTCCTCCCCTTCTTCCTTGGAGGAACCCTGTGTGCGACTATACTCACAAATGAGTTTCTTTGTCCATTCCCCATTTTGAAGTTTGCCCACATAACTCAACTTGAAACTGCCTTCCAATGAAGTTTATTTTCATGTTTGGTGTTGAATGCTATCCCTACTCCTTCCTTTCCTTGTTCACTATTGCCTGAAAATAACATCTTGTATTTATTATTTGTATGAATGAATGCATGAAAATGAAAGACAATCACAAACATTCTTCTGTCTTGGACTGTATCCTCATCCGAGTTCTTCATCCGCAATACTCCTTCACCAGCTTCCCATCTCTTATTTGGCCACCCCTGCTTCCTCTTCCCTTGCACATCCTTCTGTATGACTTTGTCTTCTTTTTTGTTTTTTTTCTTCTTCTTTGTCTCAGTAATGCAAATTATGTCCACATGGTACTTTACAAGATCCAACTCAACATCTATTATTTTTCTTTTAGATGTTGAGTTGGATCTTGTTCCAGTAGCTGACTTTTCACTGTTCACCCCCTGATGAAAACAGCAGGGGCTTACTTAACATGTTCGCTGCCAACTACGAGTATACTTGTAGTTGGTAAACCAGCTACACAAGCCAGCTACGAGTATACTCGTATGACGCTTACCGCCGGCAATGAGATTACTGTACTGACCTTGAAGAAGTGAAAATGCTTGGCTTGTGGAGCTAGCATCAAA
The DNA here is from genome assembly GCF_054136105.1 of Typopeltis vanoorti. Classification (NCBI taxonomy): domain Eukaryota; kingdom Metazoa; phylum Arthropoda; class Arachnida; order Uropygi; family Thelyphonidae; genus Typopeltis; species Typopeltis vanoorti. The sequence goes on along the minus strand of NC_143564.1, from coordinate 63,088,197 downwards.
AGTGTGTATTCTCATAGATAGCATATGCTCTGCACAAGCCAACTACAAGTATACTCGTATGACACTTACTGCCGGCAACGAGATTGCCATACTGACCTTGAAGAAGTGAAATTGCTTGGCGTACGGGAACAGACTATGCCGAAGTAGCGTGGCAGCGAACGTGTTAACCAAGCATGAAATCTCATCATGTTGTATATCATATAGATGGTTTAAGTCAATATTGAGTCCAAATTGCCAGCCCATCCTAGTTCGTTCAATACCCAGTGTATACCTGCTAACAGGGCACACCATGTGAAAGTGAGGATTTGACATTAGGTCAGAAGCACCCCAGTCAGCTATCTGCATTTCTGAAAGGCGATGTGGAGGTTCTCCTCTCAGTTATTTGGCTTTGACCATTAAGGAACCTAATAATATAATAACAATATAATATTCTATTATACTCATTCACTCAGGAAGAGCGAATAAATATAAGATTAATTATTACTGTTATTATCAAATTTGATTTATAAGGGAAAAGAAATAAAAGTAGTTACTATTATACAATTTTCAGAAAAACTATAGAGCAATCCTCAACAGGCCATCTTTTGGCCTAGTGGTTAACATATCCCCCCTCTCCAACCAAAATGTTATGGGTTCGAATTCTTCCTAGGAATGGATGTTTGTGATTGCCTTTTATTTTCATGCATTCATTCATACAAATATATATACACCTAAACCTTTAGCCTCTTTTTATGCGCATTTTTTTAATGTGAATTCAGAGTTATGCGAATTTGGATAACAAATATAATTTTTTTTTATGTAATTTTTATTCACTTTTATGCGACCAACCTAAAGTCTAAGTTAGGAAAAAATCCATAATTCAAGAAAATTCTGAGAATTTTGTAGAATTGCATTCTCGTTTCAATTAAGAAAATTCTAAATTCTAGAAAATTCTGAGAATTTTGTAGATTTGTATTCTCGTTTCAATTAAGAAAATTCTAAATTCTTACAAATTTCATTTATTGGGAATTCCCCGAATTACATAACTGACTGCGCATAAAAAAGCAGTTCTTAGCAGTGTGAATTTGGTGTTTGAGTAGACAACACAGTTACCTCATTTTTTGCATTTGCATTTTTTAAGTGAAATCAAAATAAAAGTCACGTTATTAAATTAATAATTTTGCCAAGAAATAATAAATGGTAAGCATATATAATTTTCAAACTTTCATTTCATTAACCAAAGATTTTAATCCAGCCCTCACATGATGTTGCCGATAACCAAAAAAAAAAAAGGAAAGCTGTTTCCTTGGATATAAAAATTCAAATTTTCGATCGTCTTCAAACTGGGGAAGGTGCGATGGCTGTGGGTAAGCATTTTGGAGTCTGTGAATCAACTGTCAGATCTATAAAGAAAAATGAAGAGGCTATTAGAAAAGTGGTATGTTCTGGTATAAAATCAAGTGCAAAATTATCATCATACACAAGAGATGTTGTTCCAGAAAAGGCCAAAAAAGCTTTAGTCATGTGGATAGAAGATTTTGTACAAAAAAAGAATACCAGTTGATGGAAATTCCATCAAGCAATCAGCATTGAGATTTTATGAACAGATTAAAAAACTGCAGCCAGATACTTCATCTCAATCGAGGAAAAAATATGAATTTCATGCAAGCAATGGTTGGCTGGCTGGCTAAGTTTATTAAAAGACATGCTCTTCATAATATAAAAATTAAAGGTGAAATGGCTTCTGCTGATGAAACAGCTGCTAAAGCATTTCCACAAAAACTTGTTAAAATAATTGAAGATGTAGGTTACACTCGTGAACAAGTTTGGAATATGGATGAAACCAGCCTTTTCTGGAAAAAAATTCCAAACAGAACTTATGTATCAAAAATGCAAAAAACTGTTGGTATATTCAAAGCAGCTAAGGATCACATATCACTCCTATTTTTTTCAAACGATTTAGGAGATCGGATGTTAAAACCACTGCTCATAAATCGATCATTAAGACCACGGCCAATGAAAGGCCAGTTCATTGGATGGCCAACAAAAAAGCTTGGGTGACCATTGATATTTTCACCGAGTGGTTTCACAAACACTTTGTGCCAGAAGTTAGACGCTATTTGAATGACAAGGGTCTCGAATTTAAAGTGCTTTTGATTCTTGATAATTCACCTGTCATCCTACCATAGAACACCCAAATGTGCAATTTTTTTTCTGCCATCCAATACCACATCATTGCTACAACCTCTACATCAGGGTATAATTGCGACTTTTAAAACATATTATGTCAGACGAAAATTTCAGTACATTTTGAACAAGCTAAATGATGATGAAACACTGTCAGTTATGGATGTGTGGAAAAAATTTTCAATTATGGATTGTATTGATCAGGTTCGATTATCGTTATCTGAATTCAGACCAGAAAAACTATGAATGCATGCTGGAAAGCTATTTGGCTCGCATGTGTTAAAGAGAATGCTCCTGTTCCCTTCAATCATACTGCAGAATTCCCCCAATATAATAAGTTTGGCATGTGAAATTGGCGGAGATGGATTCGATGATCTTACGTTTGCAGATATCGAAGAATTGTTAATTGATAAACCTCTTAGCAAAGATGAAATAATGAAGATTGTTTCTGAGACTCCTGAAAGCGAAGAAGTTAACGATAATGATCAATATAATCCTACTTTTACTTCTTCTTTTGCAGCTTCTCCCACTTACGTGGGGTCACTGTTTGTAATGAGGCTCCTCCACACCTTCCTGTCTTGGGCTGTCACCACATCCAAGTTCTTCATCTTCAAGTCCTCTTCTACCAGCTCCCTCCATCTCTTCTTTGGCCGCCCACGCTTCCGCCTTCCTTGCACATCCATCTGCATGACCCTTCTTCCCACATATTCGTCCTCCCTCCTCATCACATGACCAAACCATCTCAACCTTGCCTCCTGTATTTTCGCTCCTAAGTTCGTAACTTTCACTGTTCCCCTGACATAGTCATTTCTCAGACGATCCTTTCTGGTCACACCACACATCCACCTAAGCATTCTCATCTCTGCTACTTCCATCCTGCTGATGTTATTTTTCCTCAGGGCCACAGTTTCTATAGTATATGTCATAGTTGGCCTCACTACTGTCCTATAAATTTTGCCTTTCAGATTGATCGGCACCCTCTTATCGCATAACACTCCAGCCATCTCCCTCCAGTTCCTTCAACCCGCTTGTATCCTGCATCCCACTTCCTTCTCAGCTCCTCCATCTTCTTCCCCTGTTGAACCTAAGTATCTAAAGTCTCTCGCCTTCCGGATGACATTTCCTTCCAGCTCCAGATCTGTCTCCTGGCCGCCGCCGCCCACTGCGTAACACATATACTCTGTCTTACTACTGCTCAGTCTCATACCTCTCTCTTCCAGTACTTTTCTCCATCTTTCCAGTTTAGTTCCCGCTTCTTCTCTTGAATCTACACACAGCAAGATGTCATCTGCATACAACATTGTCCAAGGCGCATCTTCTGTTACCACCTCCATCACAATATTAAACAGAAACGGACTTAATGCTGACCCTTGATGCAAGCCAACTGTTACTTGAAAACTTCCTGTCTCCCAAACAGGTCCGAACATTTGTCTTCACATTTCTGTACATTTCCCGCACCAACCTGACATATTTCTCCGGCACCTTCTTCTCTCTCAGACACCTCCAGACTTCTTGCCTTGGCACTCTATCGTATGCTTTCTCCAGATCAATAATACCAGATGTAGCTCCCTTTGTTTCTATCGATATTTTTCCATCATCTGTCGTAACCCAAAGATAGCATCTGTTGTTTTGATCTACCAGGCATGAAGCCAAATTGTTCCTTTGCAATCTCCACCTCCTTCCTCAATCTACCATCAAGAACCCTTTCTAGGATCTTCATTGTGTGGGACATCAACTTTATTCCTCTGTAATTTTTACAGTCTTGTGCATCCCCTTTATCCTTGTAGATGGGAACAAGAGTACTCTCCTTCCATTCCTCGCATATATTTTCCTGTTGGCAAACTTTCATGAACAGGTCCCACAGCAGGTCAATTCCCTCTTCTCCCAGTGCCTTCCATGCCTCCACTGGAATTCTGTTGGGGCCCACCGATTTTCCATTTCTCATCCTCTTCATGGCCTCTGTCACTTCCATTCTACTGATGTTCTGCACCATCCCCTCAAAAGGCTGCCCATCTCCTCTGTGAGTCCTTGCATTTTCCTCATTCAAAAGTCCCTCAAAGTATATTTTCCATCTGTTTCTTATGTCCACATCCCTCCATAATACCCTTCCTTCAGCATCTTTGATCTGCCTCACATGTAAGATGTCCTTTGCTGCTTTATTTCTACATTTCGCTAGTTGGTAAATTTTTCTCTGTCCTTCCTTTGTTTCTAATTGATCATACAGATCTTGATATGCCATGGCCTTCGCCTGTGCCACAACTCTCTTGGCTTCTTGCTTTCTCTCTTTGTACACCTCTCTGTCCTCTTCCACTCTTGACTCATCCCACTTCTGCTTTGCCTTCCTCTTAGCTGTCACTGCCACTTGTATATCCTACTTTTACTGCTGATATAATTAAAGGTCTTAAACTGGCCAATAATTTAGGCAATTATTTTGCCCGACATGATCCAAATGAAGAACGTGCTGGGAAGTTTTCACCTGAGCTTAAGTCGTTAATGTCTTCATATAGAGAATTATATCGCGACTTATCTAAAGCATCAACACAGCGATTAATAACTAAGTTCATGCCTAAAACTACTGAAACAACCAGTGGTACTTTTGTTCAAGACATGACAAAAAGAATTCCACAAGTTGAGGCAGAAGTCGATGACGATAATACCATTATTACAGTCTCATGAAAAATGAAAGCTTTCATGTTTATTGTCAGAAACTGATAGTGAATAACTTTTTTTTATAGAATCCTTAGCAAACAACTGAAATGAATATGTTTTTTTAAAGTTATTAAAATTCATTATATGTATGTGTGTTTTCCATGAAATGTAAATAAAAATCTTATGATCCTAACGAATTTAATATTTGTTTTTTTCATTATTTTGCTTATATTTCAGGTTTGGAACCAATCTTCAATTTTTCTATGGAGTTAGTAGTTCTTTTTACGCGAATTCTATTTACGTGTAATTTTTAGGAATGTATCTATTGCGTAAAAAGAGGTTTAGGTGTATATATATATATATACACTACCCTTATGGAATAGGTCATCATTGGAGAAGTAGATCCAACTTTCCTGCATTGGGTGAGGGCTTGGGAAGATACACCTGTATCTTCCCATGTATCACTATATTATCATATACTGATAATAAATTTAGTTTAATCCTTTATCCAAGCAAACAAAGTTTGTGCCTGACATATCTTCAGAACTGAGGCAACTCGTAGTAAAGGTGGACCGAGCTCTCATCGCTACTTGTCTTAGTATCTCCCATATTGCAAAGCACATCTCCTTGCGGACATGTATAATGTTATGTATTAAGGGAAGGGCCACTACCAAGACCGGTTTCGACCTGTATTGAATGTTCAAGTACAGGTCAAACTCCAAAAACCCAGCATTGCTCACCTCGGTAACAGGCTCACCCTGCCACTGAGAAGAACTCTCAGTATTGGCTCTTCCCTGTGGCAAGCTCACCCAAGCAGAGCCACTCATTTGCTCATATGTCATCTGAGGGGTAACAGCCATGCCTCAGTTAACTTCATGGGTTACGGCATTGCCATTCATTACCCCCCCCCTCCCCTCCCCAGGACCTGGGCGACAGCAACAGCCGAGCCTCAGTTAAAACTGCATGGGTTACAGAATTGCCATTCATCACCCGAACCTCCAACCAGTTTCGACCTTTATTGAGGTCTCGTCAGTGGGAGCCAGACCCAGATTTGTTGATACTAAGGTGGAAGCAATGGAGAAGTCATATTTACCTATACGAGTTGCCAAAAGGTGCTCACCTTATTGTTAAATTACTCTGGATTTAGAGAAAGTTGTTGGAAGTTTTTTTCACTTGGTTAGACTATAATAAATTTAGTTTAATACTTTATCCAAGTGTATGCAAACAAAGTTTGCACCTGAAGTATCTTCAGGGCTGAGGCAACTCATGGTAAAGGTGGACCAAGCTCTCATCACTACTTGTCTTAGTATCTCCCATAATGCAAAGCACATCTCCTTGCTGACATGTATAAAACTTCCAAAATCTTTCTCTAAATCCAGAGTAATTTAATAATAAGGTGAGACACCTTTTGACAACTCGTATAGGTAAATATGACCTCTCCATTGCTTCCACCTTAGTATCACCACCTCTGGGTCTGGCTCCCACTGACGAGACCTATATAAAGATCCAAACTGGTCTGGGTAGTGGCCCTTCCATTAATGCATAGCATTATACATGTCCGCAAGGAGATGTTCTTTGCATTATGGGAGATACTAAGACAAGGAGTGATGAGAGCTTTGTCCACCTTTACCCCGAGTTGCCTCAGTCCTGAAGATGCTTCAGGTGCAAACTTTGTTTGCTTGCACATGGATAAAGGATTAAACTAAATTTATTATAGTCTAACCAAGTGGAAAAAATTTCCAACATCATATACTGATGTTAGATCAGTATATGATATAACTGAGGGCTGGATGAAAAAACATCTAGTCCTCGGTAAATACAGATGTATGATGTTCCTGAAGATATTGAAAAAAAAGTAATATTAAGTAATAAGAGTAATATTAACTCTTCCAAATAACCAAACTATCAAGCATCATTCTCATAGGGCAACATTCTGCTGAGGACTTATGACTTTTTTTTAAATTATTATTTTATTTGTACCCACCCATAGAAGGTTGTAAACCTATAAGCACATTAGTATTAGTAATGTGGTTATGCTTAGGGCTTAATATTCCAGAAGTCCTCTAAAACTAAACATGAAACTTTTTCAAGCCACTTCAAGTTGGTTGGTGGTGTCAGACTAGCTGATGAAATTCGTTTACCACTTGAAAGCATACACAAACATCCATGCCCACTGTGGGATTTAATACACCAGTTAGTTGCAGAGTAGAAACTATCTACTCTGCAATGAGAATGAGCAGATATCATATGCAGTCCAGCCAACTAGCTGAGATTTGTGTTTACTTATGAGCATATTACAGCTGTATATGTTTTTTTTTATATATGGTTTGGACTTTCAATGTAGTTTTAAGTTTGAGAAACAGGAAAAAGTCACATTGTCGTGGTGTGACATCGAAGTCTGGTTTTCCCACAATTCAGGCTTCTTCCTGCACACAGCACTGAAACACACTAAAACTTCCTGATACAATTCTTTGTTTACCATCTGACCACATGGTACAAATTCATAATAGACAATGTCTTTCTAATCCAAAAACACAACCAACATCACCTTGATCTTTGACCGACTCATCCATCGATGCTTAGACCACTCATAGCACTTATTTATTTAGCTTATGATGTACAGATCTCAGGATAATACATACACATAAAACAGCATAAAAACAATTGTACAATCATATTAAAAGGGGTACACTAGGTTGAAATGATTAAACATCAAAATTAAGAATCAGGAGTCAAAGCTTAATCCTTAAATCCCAGATTCACTCCAGGGATTCTGGGGTCAGTTTAAAAAAGTCCTCTTTAGAACCTGAGAATGAGTAGATAGGGCATTCAAGCACAATGTGATTGATGGTCTGGATCCCTCTTCCACATTGACAGTTTGGAGTATCAGACCAGCTTCATTTATGCAAGAGATGCTTGCATCTCCCATGTCCTGTCCTGATCCGATTTAAAGTGGTCCAGACATGTCTAGGGAGATTGAAGTCCTCCAGACAAGATGTCAGATTTGAAATGGGAATTTGAAGATTGGAGATACGTTGAAACCAATACTTTCCCCATGACTCACATAGGTCGAAGTTCCGATTGTTTATTTGTATTGCACTCCTCCAGGCAGGGTGCCTGGATTTCAGTCTTTGTGAAGTATGGAAGGATTGGCAATGTCTTGGTGGATAGGCAAGGAACTGTTTCCAATTATTTTTGTCCATAATTTGCTTAAGGCTTGTGTCCTGTGGAGCGAGGGAGGGGCTATATTACTGAGAGTTGGGAGCCAGTAGCCCGGAGTATATCTTAAAGCTCCAGAGATTATCCTCATAGTTTGATTCAGCTGGACATCGACAGAAGCTTGTGCCTGTTCAGCCACACAGGAACACAATACTCTGCTGTAGAATAGACCAAAGACAGTGCTGTTGTACGCAGTGTGTTGGCATCAGCACCCCAAGATGTTTATGTATTATATATACCAGCAAGTTTATGCATTATGTTATTATGAGTTTTTAATTTTCCAGCAATATTTTCTAGATGATATTTAAATGTCAAACTTCTGTCTAGGGTAACTCCTAGATATTTTGGATGATTGTTAAATTTCACCTGTTTATTTCTGAAGTAAACTTTTGGGATATAGTTGGCCTGGATATTATTTAAATGAAAGGATGCTATTTCAGTTTTGTTCAGGTTAGGTTGTAATCGCCATCGTCTAAAGTAGTTATCAAGTACAATCAGATCTTCAGTTAAGGTGTTTTCAGCTTTTTGGAATGTTGAATGTTGAGTTGCAATGGCAATATTGTCAGCATACATGAATCTCCTTGATGCTGTCTCTGGGATATCACTTATATATAAGTTAAAGAGCAATGGGGCAAGAACTGACCCCTGAGATAGGCCATTTTTAATCTTAAAAAATTTACTTTTGGATTCATTAAGAGATACTTGTATCCATCTATCTGCTAGTATTTGATTAATTAGGTTGGCTAGTTTTGGTGATGGGATAGTTTCTAGGAATTTTAAGATAAGACCCCTCTCTCCACACTGCATTTGGCTCATACAGTCCTCTCCGTATGCTTGGTTAAGCAATTGAAATCTCTATGCCGATTGGTGCGCTATTTAAAAAGTTCAGTCTTTTTTTGAACATGCCTCATATGCTTGCAATCAAGTTAGTTTAGACTTTCAGATATCCACTGAAAATCCAGTCTGTGCTAATGCACTGGCAAGCTGAAATCTAGCCTGTGCAGAAGATCAAGTGCATAGGAAAGGCTATATATTACAGATAATAATTGGACATAGCATTGATTCAGAATTAAACAAACTTTAAATTTCTGTACGCAGTTTGATTTCTATGTTGAGGCATAAATAAATCTATCTTCTAATATATTTTATTTTCTAAAGGGAGATGGAATTCTCTTTAGTTGTAACTTTTTGGAAATCTGTAGGTAGTTGGTTATACCCTTATCATCACCATTAGATGGATTCACCTCAACCAAAGATTTTTAACTTACAGGTTGATCAGATTGTGGTAGATGATTGTTTCTAGCATTAACTGGTATTATTTTCTGAAATATGCATGAGTTCTACAGTTCAGTTTTCTCTGATTTGTAGAATTTCCTCAAAGCTAAAAGCCTTCTTGACTGTACCAGAGATTCACTAACTCATGAACCAACTTAAAAGTGTGAAAAAGTTCCTTTATCAGAGAATTGAAGCTAAAGGTGTGTCTTCTTCTACTACAGAATTATGGAAGGTATCATAAAGGCTACACAGACACCACATAGGTACCTCTTCTGTACATTTTGTCTTAAACTTCCATTCAATTTTCTGGCAATCTTGACGTGTAGAAATGGTAGTTCTTTATTGTGTTCCATTTTGAAATGAATGTTGTTTTATATAGGTGTGGTCTTTAGTTGCAATTTGTATTTCTGCTTTTGGTTTTTTGTCTGTATCACTGGAGACAAAGTATGTCTTAAGCAGGATTTCTGGTTTCCTTAGTATGAATAAATTGCCCAGTTTTAAGCTGTTAAATTGTCTCTGTTAGTTGGATTGTGATACTAACCATTTTTTCTTAGCATAGATAATGTATGCTTATTCCCCTCTATCCTTCTTTCTTTTCCTTTTTTAGGATTCCCAGGAAGGAGATGACAGAGCAGCTGGAGATAAGCATAGAAAAAGTTTCTTTAAAATACCTGCATTTCGATTTACATTTAAAGGTCGAAGTAGAAAAACCCACCCTGGTGACAGACATGAAGGCAACTCAAGGGGAATTGATAGAGGTCAGTGAACTACATTGCAAATGAAAGTAACATATATACTGATTTGTAACTTTGCTTATTTTTAACATTGTATTGATGTTTGTTGAAATTTATTATTAATATCATTAATTATTAATTATCATTTATTATTATTATCATTAATATAGCACATTAGCACATGTGATTATCCATTAACTTGTATTTTGTTTAACCTGGGTTCATTGATACTGAGAGTTGTCAGAATTGTTTGCAACTGTTTACACCACCTCCATTTGCCATAGTATATGGGGGGGGGGCTGAAAAGTTCTGATAAACACCTAGAACAAAAATGATATTAAAGCAACTGATATAACCACAAGAAATAAAAACAGATTATTATAATTTGATGAAACATGGGAGTTAAAGGGGTTTTAAGATATGTTCTTTCTTGTAATAAAGAACCAGCAATAAAGAAGACCAAACTTATTTCCACAGGTTTAGTCTTCTTCTTTATTGCTGGTTTTCAGTTCAGTTAAAGAATCCCAGGGACTTGTGCTGAAGTATAACATTATCTGCAAAAATTAAAAGATAAGTTGAATATCTCCAATTTTAATGTGAGGATAAATGCCCCTTTCTTTCATAATATAACCCATATAGGTGATGAATAAGACTGGAGATAATATGCAATTCATGCAACTTTTATACCTGATTTTACATCACTCTATCTTCCTGTACTTCCTTCAAATCTAACTGCAGAATTACAGCTTAAAATATATATTATACATAGACTCAATTTTCACTCTAAAATTATAAATAGAAAAGAGAAGAGAATTTCAAAAAGAAACACGTGGCCTTCATTGATTACGAAAAAGCCTTTGATGAAATTAATAGACAAAAGTTATTTAAAATATTCCTATCCTATCTCTCTCTCTCTCTCATCCGTCCTAGGACGGGTTGAGTCCTAACGAGGGGTTACTGGTGTATTAATGCATCCAGTTCGCCACTCCTCTGCTGCATCCCCTAAGGGCAATCGATATTCATGACTGTAATCCGTGTGTGTGTTCACGGGGGCCAGTTTGCCTGCTTACAGGATGAAAAACCCTGCTGTCCACTCCCAAGACTGGCTAACTTGGCTATGGCTAAGGAAGATCCTTGAGCTCCTCACATCATCGATGGAAATCGAACCTAGGACACTCCTTCCTCAGGCACATGGTTGCAAAGCACATAGCCACTAGGCTAACTGCGCTGCGCAGACTTTAAAATATTAACCGATCTAAATATACTAAATCAGCTCCTACAGTCTGTTCAAGAAATATACACAGGAAATAAAATAGTAGTCAAATTAGAACAAATATCAGAATGGAAAGATATATCAAGAGGAATATGGCAAGGATGTGCCTTATCACCTCTGCTTTTTAATATATATATATATATATATATATATATTTGTATGCAGGTTGACTCAGCTTATGAACATGTTGAATAATTTTAATGACTTAAAACACCGAGATAATTAAGAATAAAAGTTTAATAAGGCTTACCAACGAAACTAGTTTCGTTGGTAAGCCAACTTCATCAGGTATGAAAGCACAAAGGTATATACAAAAATGACCGACAGAAACATTACACACTTACAACAACAGGGCTTTCAAAAGAGCTTTCCAAAACTGTAATTAAGTTTGAATTGGAGTCCGCACTTCAGTGTTCTAGCTACATTTATGTGCGTGCTGTGATCTTGCCAGTACAGGCAGGTAGCCAATATCAGGATATCCTAACACAAGGACTATATCCACTCAGGACTTGCTGACCATGCAGTGGATGCCCACCTCAGAATATGCTAGAAGAAGGCCACTTTGTTACACAGCAAGTACAAGTATGAAAGATTATCCTTTGAATCAGCCTCAGCTCTGAAAAACTTCATAAACCTCAACAAATTTGGGTTCATGAGACTGCTCCAAATTTGGGAAGTTTACATTCTAAGATCTTCAGCACAATGTATAGCCTGCCTGTGGGGTACCTTTAGGACTTAAGACTGACTTCAGTTGCCTTTGTTCAACCTCATTTGCTTAGTGTGAGTGCCTGCATGCACGTATTGTTTTGTGATCCCTGAAGATGGCAATGTAACAGTGCCGAAATATAGGTATTTCGGCACTGTTACATGGCACTGTAGTTATTAATTAAAGTTTTTATAATTAATAATTTAGTTTACATTGTCATTTCCTAAAAATATTAGAAGTATGTGTAACCAACATATAAGCTTATCTACAAGAATTCTGTAGATAAGCTTATATATGTTATATATTGTATATTTTGGAAACTGTTTGCTGCATGTTACATTGATCAGAGGCTAGGAATACGTATTTTGGTTTCAGTTTCAAAAGACAGGAATATTAAGAACTTCTTTTCCATGTGATTTCCACTGAGGGAAGGGGTTTTTTTTTGTAAGCCTATGGTACTTTTTTTCTATTTTTATTAATTTAATGTATTTTTTATTTATTTTTTACGAAGTCTGAAACCTTGCTCTACAGACTGAACATGGAACTTTTTCTAGCCACTTCAGGCCTCCAGAGGTGAGAGGAAGAGAAGTAATGTTTAGAATGTAAAAGAACACCAAGCTCTTTAGAGGATGAGTATGTAATATGTTTGTGCCAGGATAAACTGGATGTGACAGTCAACCAAATAAGAGTAAGCCGACCTTGAAAGGAAATTGGAACATTATCAAAGGAAGAGGGAATGAGGTTTTTTTTTTTGCTGGTAATAAGGCAGGCTTTTTTGGCATTGAAATTTATTAAGCTGTCTTCACGCCATTTGAGGAGATAAGTGTTTAAGTCATTGGTTATGAAAGATCTTGAGGTGTCTAACATTAGGGTACTACAGGGCTTCTTGAATAACGAAGATGAATGAAGATTATTGTTGTCAGTGAAGCTGTGAATAGGATTTGAAGTCAGAGAGGGAAGGTCATTGAAGGTGATACAGGATGGGTGATAATTCTGGAGCACAACTGGAGGAATATCATCTGAACCAGGAGCCTTATTAGTATCAAGATTAATCAAGGTTTTCCTAATGTTTTTTTGATGAAAGTTCAAAGGAGGTGTGCAGTGGACAGTTTTTGGTATTGCAGGTAATGATTTACCTTGGTCATCCAGGAACTGATGTCAAGAGGTCTGCCTAAGTCAAACTGACCAATGCCAAATTCCTTCCCTTGTTTCTGAATTCTTCTGACATTAGTAAAAATCATTACTTATCTTTAGGCTTGCAGATACTCTTGCATTTTATAATCTTATTCTAGTCACTAATTAGAGATGCTACATTCATCCCTCTTTTCTTCTGCTGCTTTCTCCTCCTTCTCAGAACAAATATACCACATTCTTCCTTGTACTGGGTTCATTCCCTCTACTTTATAACTGTTTGATCACCCTCCTCAGAAACTTAGCTTTTTATCCTGCAAAGCAGCCAGAAGAATACATGCAGTTAACTGACAAGTACACTGGCTTCATAACCATTGCTTCAAATGTAATTCCAAACAACTACAGGTATCCCTTGATTAATGCGATTAATTAATCCCTCGATGGTACCGCGTATATCAAAATCACGTTAATCAAATATAATAATCAATGGTAAAAACAATTCGTCCATGATCGATTACTGTATTAATAATTTGTTTTATATGGTATCCTTTTAGGAAAGATGAAAAATGAATACAATGTAAATGTTTAATAAATGCTTGTACCTACATTAGTTTTTGCAAATTTTTTATCAAAAAAAGTTATCAAGAGTCATTGGAACAGTTTTAGTTTTTTTTCCTATCAGCATAAATTCTATGATAACCAGCAAAATGACTCTCTAGATATAGCAAACAAGCATTCTTCAATACAAAACAAGCTTGCCAGCCTCCTCAAACCACACAAAATAAGAGTAGCATTCAAACCAATAGAAACTATTCTTAAACTACTAAGATCTCCAAAAGACAACCATCCTTTCTATAAATATGATGGAGTTTATAATATTCCATGCTCATGTGGCTCAAGTTACATCAGACAGACTTCAAGAAACCTCGAAATCAGGCAAAAGGAACACATTGGCTACGTCAAAAACAACAGACAGGACATTTCTGGCCTATCGTCTCATTTCTCTACAACTAACCATGTCATCGAGTGGAACAAAAGCTGTTCCCCTTACATAGAAGAAAACTACCATTCAAGAATTTTCAAAGAAGCAGCCACAGTCGCTCATTCTACAGTTAACCTTAACAGAAATCAAGGTGTAATACTCCCAGAGATATGGAAACCTTAATTAGGTCCCTAAATATACAAGAAATGAACTTCAATACAAACTACAGAAAGTTCCTTAGCAACAGCTAGCTAATCTTGTACACGCAATGCGTGTTTCACTCACGTTCGATGCCATTTTATTTGTAATTATTCTTGTCAGTTTTACAGTTACTCATAATTGTGAGATTGTTTAAAGTCTATATGTCTGTGCCCTGAAGATGCCAACAGTTAAAGTATGGTGAAACTAGTTGGTTGAATTAATAAATTTTATCAACACTTGATCTGTAAACCAAATATTATTATACTAATTCATAGGATCAAGAAAATAAACCTTCATTAAGCATTCTTCAATTAACATCTGGATCCATATCCATTACTTGCTGCTTAAGCGATTCTAAACTGAAATATTGCATCCAGTTCTTTGATTGTTATCTCCTTTGGAACTCCATCTTCACATTCCATTTGTTTGTTGTGTTCATATGCACCTTGTTGTTCAATTTCAAGATCATTGTCACTGAAATCTTTTGAATTTGAATCCAATAATTCTTTAACATCTTTGTCATCAACAACATCTAAACCAAGGTCTTCACCATTTGCAGCTATTTCTTCAACCACATTGTTCACAGAATTTTCAAAACTACCTAAGTCATTAGAGCATTCTGCAAAAGGTTTTTCCAGAGAGCTCTCATGCTAGAAGACACTTGCTCCTACGAATCATGGGAGCAATTTTCAATTGCGTGTTTAATGTTAAAATTTTTCCAAAATTCTTGGAGCATAATCGCATTTTCTCCCATTGTTGTTTCTACTGCCTTTGAGAATGTCTTTTTAAGAAAATAGGCTTTGAAAGTTGCAGTGATGTCTATGGGTTTTAGCAGTGATGTTGTATTTGGTGGAATTTTGGTAAATTTAAAAGTGCATTAATTGAAACTCTTGCCGCGTATATAAAGGGATTGTAGCAATTAATTTCGCCACGTAAATTAAATCCTGTGTTAAGGAAGGGATACCTGTGCATCACTCTCATTCTCCAGTATACCATTTCTTGATTTCACCTCTGTTTGCAGCCCACTTCTTCTGCTCTCATAGAATATCTCTTCATATATCTAATTCCATTTAAATGCCATTTATCCTGCTGATGCATCTTTCAATCTTTTCTCCCATCAAACTCATTCCTTACATCTCCATATGGCATGCCATTCCATTTCCACAACTTATGCACAACCTTTGACTTTTTACTCAGTGTACTTCTCACATACTGTGCCATTAGGTTCACTATCCAAATTCTTTTGTTTATTAGTTTCACTTCTTTCAATGAAAGAACACTTTTGGTAAAAGAACATTATAATAATAATGTCTTCTCTTATACCATACTTATTTACTTTCAAGTCATTCTTTCTTACTCTCATAACCATCTCTTTCACTTGCTTTTCTTGCAATCTTTCGCATGAATTGGTTACATTAGAAATCTTTGCTTCCAGAAAACTCACTTTCAGTATTCATTCAACTAACAAACCTCAGTCCTTGAATCTTAATTTCAGTTAATTCTGTAATTATAATTTACTTTTGCTTACTGCCTACTAAACAAACTCTATAAGATTTTAGCCTCTACTCTTAGTTATCTGGCTTGTGCTTTGTAATGTTCATCAGTTATTTTCTTCTTTCCTCTTAAATTCCATGTACACTAATTTGATTTTGCATAGATTATGCTGATGAATTTTTTTTGCTATTTTGATCTGCCCATGGAAGGTTTTTGTAAGCCTGTAATATATTCATACTGTAGGTTGGCTAAGGATAAGGATTTTTTTCTATATTTATTAATTTTATATATATTTTTGTATTTTTTAATATTTTATTTTTTACATAGTCTGGAAACACTGCTCTAGAGACCAAACTTTGGAACTCATTCAAGCCACTTCGGGCCTCCAGTAAATGGGGTGGTGATCTCACACCAGGCATTGAAATTCATCCTCCTCCAAAAGGCAATCACAAACATCCAACCGTGTCCACAGTTGGATTCAAATCCACAGCCTATTGATGGAATAGTCGATATTCTAGCCACTCAGCCAGCTAGGCTGGTATAAATGAATGACATGCTGTATGCATATATAAGGAATAAGTTTCATGGAAGAAAGGATTTTGAAAACCGGATTGAAAACTGCATTTAAATAGCATTGGAATTAGGCATTTAGAGAGACCACTTATAGTTCTTTCTTAATGATTTTATTCATTGGGTTTGAACTACTACCATATTTATCTTTCTAACTGCTGAATACACTTCTGATTTTCTTCCCTCAGGTTTTGATGCATGGTATTGTTGTAAATTTATTATTATAAATTTGTGATAGTTTCTTTCTCTTGTTCTATATATATATATATATATATATAAACACTCATTGTTTTTATAGTATTTAGCATTTTCATAACACATTTTTTTTGAGATATTGAAATATTAAATAAAGTGTAAAAGGACACCAAAAATGCGTAAAAAAACAGAACATTAACAAGAAAACAGCCTCAAGAACAAGAAGATGTTCTCCTGCTAAAGACAAACTTTTGAGGATAGTGAAAATCATTTAATCTCTGAAATCTCAAAGTTAAAACAGATAATTAGGTGACACAGGAATTACACAAAGTCGAGCAGTGTTTAAAGAAACATAGGAAGAACTAGAAAATGAAACAGCAAATTGAGAAAAAAACAAAGCACAGAATCAGGTAAGTTATTGCATAACGAAAATCAGGTAGGTAAACTAAGAGGTATTCTTTTTTTGGTTATAATCCTCAATCCAGAGGGATAGAAGATGCTCCATCTCGATCATTAAATGGCTTCTATTTTGGGTGATCTGCATCTTAAAGAAGGCATAGCAACTTTCCTTGTTCTTTGTATTGTTTGCTCTTATTTAATATAGTCCAAACTGTAGACTCACTATATCCCAGGTCTCACACAGTCGTTGTATTACTAGCACCACTTTCATGTCTCTTAATGACTTCTAGCCTTTCCGCTCGCTGCAGATAGGCGACAAAAATTTTGCGTAATGTAAAAAAATTGCGTTAACAGATTAATCACTTGCTTAAAGCGGGTAATAGTATCATTTCACTCAATCGTGCTAACTAATTATTGTGCATATCGAATTTGCTTTAAACGAGGTTTTCCTGTATCTTTTTTTATAATACTTCAATAAACCATATCTCTGCTAGTTGTACAACTTGTTTGCTAGGTAGAAAAGGGATAAAGTTACTAAGGGAGTTTTATATGATGAGATGCAGAAAAAAAAAATTCTGCATTTTTCAGTGTATAGTATCTGGGAAGAAAATGAGTTCCCATTGCAGTGTAAGAGTGCAGTTAGCAAAAATGCAAGGAGCATATTTCTTTGTAGGAGAATGGTGAGTGAGTGGAATGGGATCTACAGGAAGGAATTTATTACTTTATATCCAGTTAGGCCGTAAGTATGTAGACTGTCATATAACTGGATATACTGTTATATCTAATACGTTACTTTTTTTTTTTTTTAAATTACGAATATGATAGGAAATAATAAAATATAATAATTTTTAATTGAGAGGGAAAGAACCTGAGATCATTCCTGGAGGTTATGTAAAAGTGTGATGAAGAAGGGTGTGAGGAGTAGATTTTTTACATGGAGAATTGTCAGTGAATGGCATGCATTACCAGAATGTGTTGTTAATGCATGAGTGTTAAGGATTTTAAGATTCTATATGATAAATATGTTGTCAGTTGAATGAACCTCCAACGATGAGTGTCAACTCCATGGATTGTGTAATAATAATAATGAATGGTTTTTTTTACCCATTTTATGAAATTGATGTAAGAACTAATATTAGAATATCACATGAAGAGCAAATTCTTCAGATATAGGAGAATACAGACATATTAATCTGTATTGGATGGGGGAAACAAAACAGTTTTCATTGATGAACAAAGTTTGGCTTGTGAAAAAAAAAAGTGCACTTGAACAAGTTTAAACAACAGGATTACATAATCAACCTCACAGATTTCTTGTCTTTTACCATTCATTCCTTTATTTGATTAAAATTTCTTAATATTTTATATTACGATATATTGGAGAGGATTTCTTAGCCTTTCAGGAATTACAAAAATACTCACTTCATATCTGATTGAGAAATAAAACTGTCATAATTGCTAATAGTAATTTTTGGAAACTTTTTTTTTTTATTGAAAACGAATCTTATTTTTAATTAGCAGGCTTAATTAATTGTTTATTTCTGGAAGTTAATATCATGTGCAACCTTTTGGATTTCAAATTACTGCTCAGAGATTTATATTAATGCTAAATTTGTGTTATGTTTTATATATATATATGTATATATATATATATATAATATGTACCAAGCTTACTCTTGGTTTTCTGAAATTTTTGATTCATATGAATCTCCTGTTTTTAAAATTTCATAGGAGTTTTAGAACCATGCATTTCTGATGATCATTCTTATCATTATCAGCAAACTCAGAGGCAGATTTCAGATGAACATTTGTCTCAAATGGGTAAATATATTTTTTTCCCTCTTCTTCTGTTGTGTGTGTGTATGAGATAGAGAGAAAGAGGAATATATTAAAAAAAAAAACAACTTTTCTAAAAGCATTTGAGAATGCATTCATCTTATATCTGGATTCCCTGAAGCCTGTTTGGCACCTACAGACTACTTGCGTCTGTTATAAATTGCAACAAAATATAGGTTTCTTTGCCAGATTGATTAGACTAGTTAATGTTTATAAAGCTATCTTTTCAAATGTAAAGGTTATTTAGCTGGTCTTAATAACATTTATTCCTGGAAAGTCTTATTTTTCCCTTAATAAAATCGGTAAATTAACTAGTGAGCATGTATACAGTTAACAGATAAAATATATATCCCTCTTTGTAGCATCATTGTTAAGCCTAAATAATGATAAGTCAATAAATCACTAAGAAAACTAAAGTATTAGAATATCAATATGAATAATCTCCAGTATCCAAGTAACTATTGAAAAATACTCAGAGTCTGACGATGAATTTGTTTAAATAATCATCCAAATATCAACAAAAAATAGTTTGCATATGGATGATTATTTGAACAGAAGGTGGGTTGGTTTGACATAAAATGATTCTCAGAGACAGGAATAATTTTATACATCATTGAATAAAACCTCATTAAATTCCAGTATGGAGAGCTGAAGCAATGATAAGCAGTGACATTTATCATAACTGCATCAACATAATATTTGAAATAGAGTAAACAAGCTAAAACCTGTATCGTATGAATCTTTGTATGACACCTTTTTAACCTAGAGATTTCAAATTACTAGAAATACCTTTCCACACCTCTTAGATTTTTTGTAGTAGCAGTGTATGTGAATGCATGTAATCCCATTAAGAAGAGCCTAACCTAACTTTAGTTTGGTGTGTTTAAAGTAAGATGACTTAGAAGTCAATTACACTGCTTAAATGCTGTTTTAAGTAATAATAATAATAAACAGTATGCCAAATTTGATGGTCTCAACTGTTATGATTTAAGAGAGAGAAAAAAAAACAGGAAAGAAAAGTGAAAACCAGTGTGTTTTGGAACTGCTGGGATTGTAGATCCAACTAAGCTTCACCTTATACTTTTAAAAGTATAAGAAGCAGCAGCTCTGCACTAAATTTGGTAGTTGAGAATCTTACCATTTAGATTTAATTTTCAAGGATTTAGTTATCCCCTTTCCCTCTGGGTATGGTGGATCAGAATAGTCGGTCTAGATTTTATGTTCTTTTAACTTAAATAAGTAGCTTTGCACTGGAGTTGCATATCCTAGCTGTTACTGTTTAGCAGGAATTTTTGATTAAAGAATCCATATATATATATATATATATCTGGATTTATATTCATTTATTTGCGGGCCTTGGTTGGCCAAGCAATTAGCTTATTCTCTCTCTCCAGCCAACAGACTGCAAGCCTTACCATGGAGATGAATGTCTGTATTTGTCCTTTGGTGTGAGATGAGTTTCATTGCTTGGTGAGAGCCATTGTACCTTATTGGAGACCTGAAGTGCTTGGAAAGTTCTATGTGTGATCTCTAGAGCAGGGTTTCTGGATTCTGTAGAAATAAATAAAAATACAAAAAAGTTATCAAATTAATAAAAATAGAAAAAAAAATTCCTTAAATTCCTTCTACAGGTTTACAGTCTTTTTTCATGGGTGGGGAAATCACAAAAAAAAATAAAAATAAAAATTCTTCCTCCCAGAATATGATTACTACAGTACTATGGATGACAAAAATGTGTGAAAGAACAAAGGTATCTTTATTTTTCTAAAATTTAGTAATTTTAATTAGAAAAACTAATCTGATAATGTTCAAGTTTTTTTATTACTTTGTGAATTAATATATTATGTCCATCTGTGTGCTGTTGATTAAATGCCATAAAATATTGTAAGCGGTCTTTCAATTCTTGCTTCACCCCTAACCTGAACTGATGAAACTAATCTATTGTAGAATTCAGTTACACTTTCCTTATCTTTCTGAGTACTTCTCTGTAACTTCCATATGTTGAGACCTAAATTTCTCAATCTACAGAACCGAAAAATTAATACCTCCTTAAACTTGGAGTATTCTAAAGTTTCCTTCAAAATAGGGGAGGAATATAGGAAGCTTTTTGTCTTTCCTATAAGCTTACTCTTTAACAAGATGAGAAGTTGGAAGTCTGTCCATCTGCCCACCTTCCTTAATTCTTCGATGAAGCCAAAGAAGGCTAATACGTCATCGGTATCCTCTCCAGAAAATTGTGGAAAAACTTGCTGAGGATTTTTTTTATTATTATTATTATTTAACACCTCCAGGAAGTCCAAAGACTTCTTGGAGGTGTTAAATCGAGGGAGGACTCACCTACAACTCTGTCTCCACCACTCAATCCACTAACTGATTGCAACTACACCAACGCCATCTACCGCCAACCACCACCACTGGTATTTCCACAGACAATCACAAACATCCATGTCCACGGCGGGATTCGCACCCGCAGCCTCTTGGCTGGAGAGTGGATATGCTAACTACTCAGCCAGCCAGGCCAGCATTTATAGTTCTAAAAAATTCACTGTCATCTATTCCTGTACTAGATGATTGATTCATACTTGTATATTAATTTACAATGATTTCAAAATTTTTACAAGAAAAAAAAATTTTTAACTGCCTGATCCTAATTCAAAACTAACTCACTTTAATTCACCACTCCGATCATTTTAAATGCGCGAATCAAATATCATAAGATCCTGTCGACTGTGCCATTGTAAAAATCATTGTTGGCTATTTAAAATTTTTGTTTTCAGTTAATCTTATAATTAGTTCAGGCTTCGTCTTTGAAAAATCTGCTGATTTTGTTATTTACTTATATGTCATGTTTTGCCCCTTGTCTAATCTTAATCCTTGATAGCACTTCAAACTTATGGCCACTACTAATGTATTGCTCGAGTGTGCGAAACTCTGATAACAAAGACAGTGCCTCTGGCTAGAGCCAAATTCTTTGTTAGATTACTAGTGCTCAATCTGATTAAAAATTTTGGAAATTTATTTGTTTAAACTGCGTTACCAAAATAAACTTTCTTTATCCAAGATTAAAACACTCAGTATGACACACAATCCTTAATTCTCTATCTTATTCCTATACTATAATCATATATGTTTCTCACTTTGCAGTCATGACTGTATCAAAATACATATGCATAGATTCTATTTATGAGCAGTGCATTGAATTTAGTGATCAGGCAAGTTATTTGTTTGACAAGAAAAGAATTTATTCATTACTAAGAAAGGAGATATACAATTGTCATTCAATAAATTCAACTGAGTCTAGCATATAGAGTCTATTAAGCAACTCGATATAATATATACACTCCTGTCCCTTAACTAATCTTAAACTTTTCAGGGACCATGTGCCTAGATACTTACCCCTTAAAAGCTTAGCTTATGTTAGATTATCATTACATAAAACTCAGGTTCAGGAATTATCTATTAACATCAGATTCTAGAATTACACTCTATAACTTAGCTATGTTCTCTAGCACAGAGTAATTGATCTCATCTAATGGTATAGTTCCCCAAGTCCTGCATTACTACATAAAGTACAATTCCATTTCATTCACTGTCACAAAATTTACTAATTTTCTTCCTACTAGACAAAATGGAAAGTTCTTACTTGGTAGTGAAGTTGGGAACGTTCTGGCTTTTACTTGCAATCATCTTTTGAATTCCTGTGGCTCGTAATTTCACATCAGTTTCTTCCTAGACGAGTTTCTTCTTGCTGCTATGTTCCTCTGGCCCTTGCTTCTTGTATGTAGGTCTGGGAATACGGTCACAATTCATTGCCTATTATCCTTGCAAAGCTCAGTTGCGTTGTCCGACCTCGTATTTCCGCATGATCTCTTCGGGTTACGTTGACTTCATTGCCGTCCGGAGTCCTAAATCTCACGTAGGAATTCTATTAGACCACATAACTGCACTCGGACACTCCACTCCCGACCATACTGGAACTTCGACTCTCCGGAAACAACAGGAAAAAAAGCCCCTTTTCGGTGTCGTAAACTTCTATATACGAGGTGGTATCAAAAAGTTCCGAAACTAGGTTTGTAACACCTGTGACTGTACATGCATTCACAGGGAGCACCTGCGACTGCATGCACAGTCACAGGGAGCACCTGCCTTCATAAGTCAGTGTGCCAAAAGACATCGTCCTGTGTACATCGGCAGCTGTGCAACTGATGCTATTTTGACCACCTGCGTTACCACATCTGCGATTTCATCATGGACACAAGTTAGAACAAAGAGCAAATGTGAAATTCGAGGATCATTACCGGTGACAAAACTTGAGTGTACTGGTACGACCCTGAGATGAAGCAACAGTCTTTACAGTGGAAGAGCTAATCATCTCCACTACCGAAAAAGGTGAGGCAGGTCCGCAGTTCGACCAAGTGCATGCTCATCGTCTTTTTTGACATTCGCGGCATTGTGCATCGAGAATTCGTCCTCAGGGGCCAGCCGAGTTCTATTGCCAGGTTTTAAGACATCTGAGGGAGAACATTCGGCGAAAGCGACTAGATCTATGGCACGCAAAAAACTGGATGCTCCATGATGACAATGCACCCTGTCACCGAGCTCTCCTCACACATGAATTTCTCGCCAGAAGTAACATGATCTCACTTCCGCACCCACCCTATTCGCTAGATTTGGCTCCTGCAGACTTTGCCCTCTTCCCGAAGATGAAGATCCAGCTCAAAGGTCACCGTTTTGACACCATTGCGGAGATCCAGCGCGAATCGCAGAAGGTGCTTGACATGCTTCGAAAAGAAGACTTCCAGGACACATTCCAGAAATGGAAAGAATGCTGGGAGCGCTGTATTGATATGCAAGGGGACTATTTTGAAGGTGATAGTGTATAAACTTAGATAAATAAAGTAATTTTTCGTAAACAGAGCTAGTCTCGAAACTTTTTGATACCACCTAAGGCTCCGATGACCTTCTCGCTCTTACGTCATCATTCACTTGGCACCTCGATACTCTGCACCGATACCATTGCTTGTCATTGCATTTAGACAGGAAACCCTTAATGTAACTTTGACCTTTGCTGCATTTGTGTTAGCCTCAGGTCACGAATTAATCCTCTTATTTTGTCTGTAACTTTAGCTTGACCTTGGTATACTTATGCACAATTCACCACATATACAATTTCTATTTTTCTCATACAAAACACTTGATAATACAATATTCAAAATTTAAAGGAAAAGACATTGTTATTTCATTTACACTCAATTTCTCTTATTAACAGACAGTATTTTAGCAGGATTTTGATGCTTATTAAATCTGAACAATAGGTATTATATTACTAAAATTCCTTCTATTCAAGATTTAACAAAAATACGTGCACAGATATCGGAAAATAGTTATGGGTGCCATGCATGGGTGCACACACACATCTTTAACATAAAGAACTAGCAGTGCAACCTAAATTGGACCTATAATATGGCATTATAGTTGCCATTCTGAATATGCCTCTTCATGAATTACAGAAACTGTGCATCAGTGGAGAGGTATTCATAAGCAACAATGTCTGGAGTATTCTGAGAATGGTTCAGCAATTGGAAAATAGCTTGGCCACCCCCCCCTTCCCCCAATCATCCGTTTGTAATTATAGATCTAGAGATGACTTGACCTTCAGGTATTTTCAGCATGTATAATGCTATGCATTATGGGAAGCGTCACTACCCAGATCTGGGGGATCACCCTTCCCATAATGCATAGCATTATACATGTCTGCAAGGAGACATACTTTGCATTATGGGATACTAAGGCAAGTGATGTGAAGTCTTAGCTTCCTTATACAAGTTGCCCCCGTCCTGAAAATACTTCAGGAGCAAACTTTGTTTGCTTACACTTGGATAAAGGATTAAACCAAGTATATAATTTCTTGGTATCTTTAATTTATAGTTTAATTGCAGTGCACTCCATTTCTAGCATACAAAAGAGCATATTGAAGTGTGGCATTGAGCCCTGTTTTGGAGAGCGGAAACATCATATGGCTTCAACTAATTTGCTTTTGGGCTGTAGATATAATTGAACGCTTGAGGATCACAACAAGATGGGAGAAAAAATGAGATAACCTCATCCAATGAATCATAGTTTTAATTATTCTGTGTTGGTAGTAGAATCAGGATATGGCAACACTACATACCTCTGGAAATGGAACAATCAAACAAAGAGGTGTCTTAGCACAAATTATCCACTGATACCATTGGAACAATATCTGCATGGGATATCTGATGACTTTCATTCAAATAACTGCTTTCTTTTATTTTATTTTTTTTTATAAATTAGGTGACTTTTTATTATTATGTATTTTTTATTTTTATTTATTAAGCAATCTTATTAAAAAAATTGGAAGGAAATTGGAATAACTAAACTATTTCATTCCCCTCTCTCCATTTATTTATTGTAATGTATGACCGTTTTCTTTTAATTAAAATTTAATTAAAAGAAATAAATTAAATTTTAATTAAATTCACTTATGTTCATCTCTACATATAGTATAATAATTACGTTCAGAAATTTCATAAAATAATTTATTATAAACCACTTTGTAACTTTAATTCATGTCATAAAATATTATTATTATTATTATTGTATGGGCACCTCCATGGAGTCCTAAAACTCATCTTAGAGACCCAAAGTACAGCACAATATTTATTGTATCTCAACTTAAACCATTAACAGACAAAGCATTTGCATGCAATCATATGACACCGATGACTTTCATTCAGAGAGAAAGTATAAGTGTTGTTGTCCTTCCACTCCCTTCCACATTAAATTGACATCCATTATGTTTAACCCATCCTGTCACCTATTTAAATCATCCAGCAAGCTCTACATTACCTTGATTCACTATTTCCCTACATAAATTTGCATCATCAACAAACAGCTGTGGTAAAAGCACAGAGCTCTGTGGCACACCACAAGTTACCTGCCTTCTCCAGATTCTGTTCCTCCAAATACTACTTTTTGGTATGTATGCGTGTTAAGCCTTAAGTGCTGGGAGGACATGTTGAAGTTTTAATGGAGTATACATAGCACTAAGAAAGGACTAAAAACTATTTTAATGCTTCCAATATTTCATATCAGTCACTGAGACATCTTCAGGGAGTACAACTAGCACTTATAACACACACACACAGTAATGCTTGCAAGAAACTTCCCAAAATTTGGGCAACATTAATCGTCAGAAATCCC
Organism: Typopeltis vanoorti; assembly: GCF_054136105.1. Taxonomy (NCBI): domain Eukaryota; kingdom Metazoa; phylum Arthropoda; class Arachnida; order Uropygi; family Thelyphonidae; genus Typopeltis; species Typopeltis vanoorti. The sequence continues at coordinate 63,062,143 of NC_143564.1, read as the reverse complement.
AAATTTACAACCTAGACCTCCTATAAGCATTCATGGAAGGCACACCACCTAGATAGGACTTGCAAGTCATATCCATGTTTCATTTGTTATTGTGTTGCCTTTGTGCATGCATGTGTGTGTGTGTGTGTTGCAAGTGTTAGTTGTACTCCCTGAAGATGTCTCAGTAACTTAGATGAAATATTTGAATCCTTAAAATAGTTTTTAATCCTCTCTTTGTGCTGTCTATACTCCATTAAATTTCCAACCTGACTATTTTTTGGTATCTGTCCATCAGCCACCCTTTTATCCATATCACCAGTTTTATATTCATCCCCATTTGTTGCAGTTTGCATAACAGAATTCTGTATGGTATCCTGTTAGATCCCATACAGAATTAGGCAAAATCCAGCACTGTAGTCATTCTCTTTATCCAACTCAACTGTTGCTCTATTATAAAACATTAGTAGATTAGTAAGGTATGACCGACTCTTCACAAAGGCATGCTGCCCATCATAGAGAATCATATTCTTATCCACCCATTCCTGAATTCTCTTTTTGACCAACTTTTGTAGTACTTTAACCACACCTGAGATACTGCTTGGTCTGTAATTTGCTAGCACATACTTAGATTGTCCTTTGTGCAAAGGAATTATTTTGCCCTCCTTCTATTCTCTTGGGACTTTGCTAGAGCTGAGATGTAAATTAAACAGTCTAGTCAAAGGCATTGCCACTTCCCATGTGCATTCTCTTAAAACACAAGCCAATATCTCATCTGATTTGCATTTGGATTCCTTGACATCCTAAGTACCTCCAGTTCATCAACCTTCATTATTGCATCAGTCTCTGTCGTATCTGCCATATTAGTATTTTCACTTGGATGATATATCCTTGCAAAATGGTCACTCGGTAGCTCAACAATTTTGTTTTACTATTACCTCTCTCTCTATCTGCATTCAACAAAGTTATCCTTGCTCCTACTTGCCACATAACACACACACACACACACACACACACACACACACACACACACACACACACACACACACACACACACACACACACACACACACACAAAACTGGGATTTCCTTTTACCTGCTTGGCTAATTTCTTCTCATTTACTTTCTTTACCATGCTGGTCATATTTCTCTTTAAATATTTTCTACAGCATCATTTTTTTTTTTTTTTTTTTGCATCTCTTGTTAATGATAATACTCATCCATCTAACTCCTACCTGATTTACTCTACTGACCTCAGGTATACAGTGTGATATTGTTTCCTTCCGATACCCCTTGACTATCCCCATGCACTGTGAACATCATTCCCTTGCAGATCTTTATGCCATGGTACTGCTTCAACATATACCTCTTCTTAACTGGAATTTCCATGTTTTTGCTACCTCTCAAATCAAAGCCATATGATTAGTTTCCCTAACTGGAGGCACTGTACCTACCTTAATTATGGGGAGGTCTTCTGATCTTATAACAAGATCCAACGCTCTCATACCCAAGTTCCCTCTGTCACATTCTACTTCATTTAATTTTTATCTCAGTAAGTCTATAAATTCCATTTCCTTCTTTCCATGTGATCTTTTCTCCCAATGTCCCTGAGGTTAAAGCCTCAAATAATAATTACTCGACTTGCACTCGTCGTACTAATCTGCTGATTCATGTCTTACACATTATCCTGGCACCCCCACTCCCCTGCCTGTATAGCAGAAGGCTATATCTTATTGGCCTCAATCTCACACCAGAATGACTCAAAAGAACTGCCATCTGCCTAACTCCAACAGAACACAATTCCTACTCTTGTTGGCTGGAATTCATCTGCTATCATCAGCAGTACCCCACTACCTGTTTTGTCTACTCTATCCTCCCTGAAAATACTCAATTCATCTCATTCTATCCTTGTAACTACTTCATTTTCTGTTTGTCGAGTCTCACTAATGCCTATAACCTTTGGCAAGGTTGCACTAACTAATGCCTAAAACTCTTCCCTTTTTATCTTTACATCCTGAATTGACTAACCATTCACTGCTTTTGTCTGAGAGAGAATAGATTGTACATTATTTGTTCATTCACTTCATGGGTGTGCATGCGCATGCCCCCACACACACACACAAAAAAAAAAAAATCTGCATCCACTCTAATGTCTTTAGTTTTTGCTTCCACACTCTCACTGAACAAAGCTCTCTATTGCCCTGAATCTATTTAAGTGCAGTCCATCAGCATTGTACAAATTTGTCTGTTCATCAAACTCAGGTTTCCACATGTAAGTCCACAAACTTTACATCATTCCTTCTGAATAATCTGTGTATTGATTCATTAGCTATCATCGCTTTCTTCTTCTCAGTTTTTCTCTATCATAGTATGGTAGCAGATTCACATACTTCATCTTCTCGCTCTTCTTTTTTCGCTTTTTCCAATATCTCTCTCACATCCTCCTTCATACAATACTTCTCACCTCTCACTTCATTGGTTCCAGCAACAACAGTCAATCCTTTGATCTTCCCTTTCTGCATTCTGACAACATTACTAATATTATTAATTTTTGCACCAGAGGAAACAAGATTTTGTAGTGTTTTCATGAAGTACTCCCTTATCATAGAATAGGCATAAAAAATTATCTGCTTATGCTCTTTCTCTCATTTATTCTTACCATTTTCTTTTTGACTCAGATCTCTTGCTTTTTTTTTTTTTTTTTTTTTTCTGTTCTTAGTTAACTGATCTCTTGCTGTTTCTCCAGCTTTTCAGTCTTGCACTTTGTCCAATGAAAGACTGCATCAAGTGTGTTATTTCTTTATTCAAGTCTTTTACATTCTCCCAAACTTCTGCCACCACTCTTTCAGTATTATCACAGAGTTTTGCATTTTCTGGTCTTCTATCTATACTTTCTACTCTAGTATCATGTATTTTTGTTTCTCTGTATTGACTGTCCAAACATTTATTAAACAGTCACTCACTAGTTTTGCTCTCCTTCCACAAATCTTTCAATTTTTGTAACAAATACATCTAACAAATTTTACAGTGTGAATTTTACAATTTGTAAAATTGTAAAATTCAGTGTAAAATTGTTTCATATTGCAGATATTTGAATGAGAATGTGGGTTCCTTTTTAGAGAGGAGAACAAAAAGTTGAAAGAATGGAATAAGAGACCTATAGATTTATCAGGAAGTAAATCTTTCAAATGTTGAACAATCACCATTAGAAGAAAGAGCTCTTAATATTTCTTATTTTATTTATTTATTTATTTTTTATTTTTTAAAGGATAAACAGCACATTTTGGGAAGAGAGAATTTATGTAATAGTTTTCATCTATTATTTGTTTATTTAACTGTGCATTTGTTCCTGTTAATATATGAAATTGGAGTCAGGACATTTTATTTGTTCAAGACAAAGTTTTCTTTCTAATGCTGCATATCAGAAAGAAGCTACATTCAGACAGAACGGGGAACTGATTTTGTTAGAAATAAAAGGATTGTTTAGAGAAGAACTATCAAGCCACCAGTTTATTCTAAGTGTTTTCTCCTTGTGAATGATTTTTCTGAAGCAGAGGTGCTAACATTGAAATCTACTGCTGTAGGACAAGAATATTTATTTTTCAGCTTTGAGTCAGAGGGAGATGACTCTTATATTGGTTGGTATTGAATAAATTGAAATGGTGAAGTTGTTAATTTCTAGAAAGGATTATCAAAGAAATTTGTTTTCTTGTTAAATTTAAAAAAAAAAAAAAATCTTAAATAGAATAAGAAATTAAATTTGTGTGAATGTGAGAGAGAGAAAGCATGTCTCTTACAAAATTTTTTAAAATAAATTTTATGTAAATAATTGTAGAGGGTGATCCTGAAGTCTTGTGCATCAAAGTTGAAGCTGGGTCTCATCAAGTGCAGTCCATCAGCATTGTACTCAACAATTATGAGATTAATCAAATGCTTTTGGGAAATTGGATCAGTTGCAGACAAACATCTGCATGGAAGACCTTCCATTTTGACTTAGACCCATAATGACTGCAGTATGCATGTTGCAATGTTCATCTTCAAAGAGTCTAGAAAACTCTATGCACAGACAGGTATGTCATGTGGCAGTACTTGGAGCCACCAAACAATTAAAACTTTGTCCATACCATGTTCACTCAGTTCATGAATTGAAGCCACTGAATAAGGTAAAACATGTTGTGTACTGTAGGTGGCTTGAATCATTTGTTGAAGAAAGGGAGTTCACGATCTGGACAATGTTTTCATCAGTGACAAAGTGTAGTTCCACCTATGTGGATACATCAATGGTCAAAATAACAGAATTTGGCCATTGGAAAATCATCATGTTTTCCATGAAACTCCCTTGCATTCTCTGAAAATTGGAATGTGATGTGTAGTATTATAATGGCAGTGGCATTGTATTGTCAGAACTATTTTCTTTGAGGTGACATTGAACAGTTTACTGTTCCAAGACATCATCACCCAGTTCTTTATTGCAGTAACACCAGTTATATCCACTTGTAACTACTTTCTTCTTCTGCTTGTTTAACTACTTTTCATTGAGTCTTCATATGTTGATGATGCTTATCTTCAATTTTGCTGACACAAGTTTGTTCCAATAGCTGACTTTCCACTGCTTGCTGTGGTTCCTCGATGAAAACAATGGTAGCTTTTTTAACTAAGCAACACCCCAGCAGGCATGAAATTTCATCATGCTGTACAATTAAGTTTGTTTGCACTTTAAGCCAGTACAGAATACAATATGGTATGCTAAGTTGCAAATTGCCAGCACAGTCTTGGTTGTTCAGTATCTAATGTAAGTTAGGTGAGAAGCCTGTCAGTTCTTTGCATTCCTTAAACATTATATGGCAGTCCTTTCTCTGTTATCTACCTTTTAACCTTCATCAGAAAATAAGTGAAAATGTTCATCAATTCCTCATATATTTCACGGATGTGCAGAACATTACGATAGTGTCACATGGTTAAATTTATGTTATTGTTTCCTAGCAACATATTTCTTCCGAATTAATCTTTTATCAGGTCTCAGTAGTGTAAGATATCTTGTATTTTGGTCTTCTAGAATCAGTTACAGAATCACTACATGGACATTTTAGTCATCTGCTGGATCTTTTCTTTCCATTCTGACAGCAAACTGTCCTGATTGGCTGGGTTAATGTTATCTTTTTCTCCAACCAGCTGGCTCTGGAATCAAATTTGACACTGTTAGCATTGGCATTCTAGGATTCTAACAGTGTCAAATTCCTATCTGATATTTTCATTTTTATATGAATCTGCAAATGATGCTATCTGCTCATTTTTCAACTTTTTCTCAGAAATATCATATCCATAGCCTGTGATCAACCATTCTGTTTCTAATTCAACTCTCAGATCTATAACTTAAATTTGGTTTGATCAGTTTGGAAGGTTGTTCTTTTGGATAATTTCTCTTATTCCATATAAATTTATTCATCTGACCATGCCAACTTTGCCCATTCTGTTATCTGTTTCCCACATTAATTTGCCAGGTTTGCAAAAAATTATTATTAAGGGTGACCTCCATGGAATCAGAGATTCATTGAGGGAGATCACATACCACTTGCATGCATGCACAACATCCAATGGCAATCAGTTCTAATCAAACACCACCCTATAAGAGAAAAATCTAGCTCTTACCCCCTCCCCCCCCTTCTTGGTGGCATTCATTCTCAACTTCTAAGGATGCCATTTCATCCTTTACCCTCCATAAAATGAAAAATTCCATCTTCTGAAATCTTGTATGACCCTTTCAGAAGTTTGTAAGTCTCAATCATATCATCCCTCTTTCTCTAGTGTCTGCAGGTTACAAATTCTCAGTTTGTAAATTGTCTTCATAATCACTATTCCACAATCCTGATATCATTTTCCACACACTCTTTTGCACTTTCTCCACTGTATCAGAATCACCATAGAGACAAGACCTGTGCACTGTAGTCCAGTTGAGGTCTTATCAAAGCCTTGTAAAGAGACAAAATGACTCCCTTATCTTTACATGTCAAATTTCATTTCAGCATTGCAGTTATCCTCTTAGTTGTATTCGCAATCCTTGCTCTGTGGCTCTTGAGCTTCAACTTCATATCTCCTGAAACTCCCTAGCCATGAGCATATGATCCCACCATGACATTGGATATCTCATCACACCAGAGTGCATGATTTTACATTTACTAGCATTGAATTGATAGCCATTTTCACTCCACAATTCCAGCATATTCCAGTCATTCTGAAAGGACTGAATATCAGTCGCAATCCTGATTACCCTGTCAATCTTTGCACCATCATCAGTAAATAATAGTACGTCTCCTGTCAAACCTTTCACATCGTTAATTTAAAGATTGAATAACAGTGGACTAAAGATTGATCCTTGTAGTAAACCACTAGTTAACTTAAATCTTGCAGACTCACATTCCCCATATATCACAATTTGATATTTGTCAAGTCATCTATGGTCTTTAATAATATTTTATAATATTTTTAATCCAATTCTCTCCCCCCCCCCCATACTCTTTGGTATATGCAGCAGTCTTCCATACTGTATTCTGTCAAAAGCATTATCAAATATAGTATACAGGACCAAACCAGATGGTAATGTGTTTATGAAGCTTCCTCATCAGCTGGTGCATAAACTCTTTGCCACCTGTGTTTCCAAGTTGTGCCTAGGGGGTGACTGTGTGGTGTGTGGCCACTGTTGAAGCCCCATTATGACATGGAGACTGGTTGCTCTCTGTATGAGTTATATGCTTAAGAGTCTGTCTCTCTTCCCACAGCATCTTCTTTTGCTTTTTTTCTCTTCATCTTTGACATGACAGTAAACTTAAATAGTCACTGAATTTAAAATAAAAAACAAACCTCTTCTCAAAAATTTAAAAATTCAGAAATACTCACACAAATATCTTTCACATTCATTTTACCAACATTTATGGTATAAACATCACTTAAATTACGGACACCATCACCTGCAGATATCCAAACACGATGATTTCTTTTTGACAGAATCCCAAATCTGCCACAATAACCATTCCATCTTGACTCTCCAAATTACATCCTATATGATTCCTTCAACTACAAGGAATACCTACACTTTTCTGCAATCTGATATTCCCTGCTAGATGATGTCTAATCTTGAATATTCATCTTTTGACCATCTGTGCCTTATGATTTCCATGGCTATTATGTATCATTCATCTACCTTTATCATTCTCCATATTCTTAAAATCATTAAACTTTGTTGACTTCTTATCCTCAAAGCTCAATTTCCTGCAATCCAAATTCCCTAACAGTAAATTCATCTCCCTTGGTGACTTTATATCCACAATGCTAAGTGGTTCCTTTTTTCCAACTCTACTAAGATTTCCAAGCCAGAAGAGAAGCAAAGATTTTTTGCCACACTCATTGAGCTGAAAAAATAGCCTGTCTTCCAACCACAATTCCTGATGGTTCTTCCCACTCACCCAATACTCTGGATCTTTTCTTAACTAGATCTCCTTCTAGGTACGCTGTTGAAGTAGCTGTTCCTCTTGGTAACCCAGATCACATTCATTCAAGTCTCTACTTTCAAGGGAAGCCATTCACCACCTCATGTATTTTTAGCACTACAACAATGCCAAATGGGAAGACCTCCAAGATTCTTAGTCCTTCTTTTAATGGTCAGACCATTGTTTCCATTCTCCAGATCCAGATACTTGTTGTGTTTTGCGATAGAAGTTATCCTTGCTGGAATGAAGGCCTTCATTCCCCACTTTGTTAAAATTTCCATCTTCTATCCAAGCTATGGTTTTTCCAAAAGTGTGTTTCCCTAGCAGTCCAAGAAAACAAAACAGCATATTGTAATTGGCTTGAGTCAAAAGTTCCAGTTTCATTTGCATCTTGTACTGAAGCTTGCAACACTTGCAAGTCTATTATAACAGCACTCACTGCTTGTGCTAATGGTAGCCATGCCTTTTAGTTCCTCACAAAACTGTTGAGCACAATTTTTGTATATGTATGTGGTTCCATGTCTTTATCACCCGAATGGTAGTATTGCTAGAGTGCTTAAAGATAAAGTTGGTCTCCTGGCATCATTCTTCTCATCCATTTCCAAAATAAGTGACCAAAGCAAATTACCTTCTCTTTTACCAGAACATTCCATTAAATACTTCTTGTGACCTTCTGCAAGAAAGACATCAGAAGAAAAATATTGAAAAATCTGGATACCAAAAACATCTTCTGCCCCCCTGATGGAATCCCACCATCAATTATGCTCAAAAGATGTGCTTCTGAACCAGGGGCATGCCAGTAGTGTCTGGTGCCTGTGTGCAAAACTTTGTTGGTGCCCCCCCCCTCCCCTCCAATAAAAAAAATCACTTTAAAAAAACGTTTTTTTTTTTAAAGTATTTTCTCCTCTTTGGTGCCTTTACTATCCTGTCGCTTGTGTGCATTGCACACATTGCACATATGGCTGGCAGTCCCCTGTTCTGAACTAATACCTTTACTTTGTTATCTATACACTATACTATACTCAGCCAACATCCACCCTACAGTGTGGAAGCTTAGCTTCTTTGACACTTGAAGAACTGTCATCTAATTATTGACTGCCAGTATGGATTTTGCCAATCAAGATCCACATCAGACTTCCTTTACTTACATCACTCACCTCTGGACATATGTCATGGAAAGGGAGAAACCTCTATTGCACTTGACATTTCCAAGGCATTTGTTAGGGTTTGGCCCTGAGGATTTCTCAGTAAATTGCCATCTTATTGTCTGCTTTCTTTCCTTTGTAATTGAATTGCCAGACAGGTTGTTCACTATGTATTATGGTGGAAAGTATTATCTCTTCAGAATTTCTTATTAATGCTTGTGTTCCTCAGAACTCTGTTATTTCACCTGCCTTGTATCTTTTGTACATAAATGACCTGCTCCCATTGACCTCAAACCCTGTTCACAGTTTTGCTGATGATAGCACTCTCTATTCATACTGCAAATCTTGTAGTGCTTAAACATCTGAAGCTTCCAAATTATCTATAGTAAGTGCCCTAAATGATTTCCATACTATCCTGCAATGCAGTAATAACAGCTTAGTCACCTTCCATGCTTCCAAAAATGTTTTGTCTTTTTTGTTGTCAAAAAGATCTTAGTTCTTCTCCTCTTATTTTTGACAATGCTCAACTTTACAGTAAAGATCAGATCTCTCTCTCTCTTCTTGGAATGAAGAATGATTCTTACTCCTAACCTTTCCTAGTAATCCTATCGCTTCTACAGAATCTTAAGCTTCCAGAAAACTTGGCATCCTCTCTCACTTGAGACATTACTTTTCATCTGTCCAGTTACTTATTCTTTACAATCCCAAATCAGCCCAGCCACCTTGGAATATTGTTCTCACATTTGGGGTAGTGTAACTAAAACCTCTCTCATTTAGTAGGAAAACCTCTCTCATTTTAAACCCACACTCTTCTTCAGCTAATGCTACAGGCAGTTTCTGCATTGTATCTCTTCTATAGATATTTCCATGGATCAGCACAGCTAAACTTTCTGCTAAACCTACACAGCAACACAAGCAACAGCTGCCCAACAACTGCCAACTCACTAAACCACCTACTCCCAGTTATTTTTCATTCCATCTACCTCAGTTTTGTGGATTAGCCTTCCCTTTGAAGTATTTCTCCAGGACTAAACCTCCAACTCTTTAAGTGGAATCCATTTACTTTACCCTGCCTGCAAATGGCATGTTTTTGCTATAAACCTTGCAGCCTCTTGTGTGTGAGAGTGCTATGCAAATAAAAAAAAAATAGCAAGAAATGTAAAATGTATCACAGTAAGCAATAAAAAATGTACAGCAGATGAAAATAAAATAAACAGTGAATGTGTGGAAACAGGTATACCAGTTATTATTGGCAATTTCTACAATATGATATATATATATATTGTATATCAAAGCCAGTGTCTGTAAATGTGAGATTTTGGATGAATGAAGATCAAACGTGGTGCAGGATAATTCCTTGGTTTTTAATGCATTTCACATGCTTCCTAACATTTTTTAATGAAACAGTTATCTTTGTGAATGGATTGAATTGCCGTCATTGATTGTGTTAAAAGCTAAACCATATCTCTGCTTTCCTTTCTTCTTCTTTTTTTTTTTTTTTGACAACTTTAAAATGCTTTGACGTGCAGATTTCCTTGGAATGTCCCATTTGACCACTGTAACAAATGTAGCACAAACAGTGAATCTTGTAGACATCTTACCTCTTGAGGGGGAGGATGGGGAGTTTTAAAGATCTCTGGATTCTTTAGAGAATCCAGAGATCCTGATAGTGGAGTGAAAGCCACTTTTATATCATGACTTGAATGAAATTGAGAAATTTTGTCTGTAACATTGCAGATGTACGGTAGAGTGGCAACCCTTTCAAGTCTTGTTTATTTGTCAAAATTTCGAGAGGAATAGTTAAAATACTAAAGGACAAGATGTAAAACATCTTTAGCAACACATAGAAGAATTAAGAATGTTGTTACCTCATCCCACACTTTTTCTCTTAATGGATATGGATGATAATCAACAGCACCCCACCCACAAAAAAAAAAAAAAAAAAAAAGAAAAAAAAAAGAAAAGATTGACATTGACAAATAAACAAGACTTCAAAGGTGCAGTCATCCTATCTTATATCTACCATGTTATGGAACAAAATTTCTTAGTTTTTTTTCAAAGTCATGACATAAAAATGGCTTTCACTTCACTATACAAGATCTTAAGATTCTTAGAGACTCCAAAATCTTCTCATCTTTCTCTGGAGAAAGATGAAGAAGTCAGGTGTCTTCAAGTTTCACTGTTCTGGATAAGTCTGCTTGTCAGAGCATTTTAAGGGAATGTTAAAAAGAAAATAATACAGAATCTACTTTAGCTTTTCACACAACCAATGAGGACCATCCAGTACTTCAGCAAAAAACAGAAATGCCATGAATCTGAATTGACTGAATTAATCTGAAAATGAATCTGTTTTGTCAGAAAATTTAAAGAAGTTTCTGAAATGCTTTATTCTTCTCCTCAATGAAATAAGAACCAAATCATTATCCTTCTCCATGTTTGGTCTTTTGTCTTCATTTTTCAAAAATCTTACATTTACAGACCATCACATTGTAAAATGTGACAACGCCTAGCTAGTACGCTGTTGTTTATTTTAAACAATGCTGTATTATTTTTTATTGCTTACTGTGATAATGATTTATGTATTGTGTGCTTTTTATGAAGTGTATCTGTTGACACACAAAACTAGGCTAAGCATTTGTAGGTTTAATAGTTTTTTTTATATTAGTTCTCATGTTGTCATTGGACCAGCATTTTTTAAAAATGTTTACAATCATAGAAATCTCAAACTTTCATTAAATAGAGGACGTGTTCCCATCTGTTTAATTCATCATCAAAAAGAAAACCCAAAGTAAATGCAAATAAAGAGACAGAAATAAGTACTGAAACAGCAGCATACATTGTTCTCTTCCATTGTTTACTTACCTTTTCTCTATTTTTTCTTTGTTTCTAATTTTTGAAAAATTGAGGGCATACCCAGGAAATACTCAGACTTCCACTTAATGACAAACTAAAGCTGAAGATGTCTTAGTTTCTTTCTAGTTTGTTTTCTTTCCTTTCCCATTTCTCATTTTCCACTTGTATGTTAGACTCACTGGCCTGTCATGCCAAGTAAAAGGAAATGTAATTAATAATCTGATAGGCATAACACACCATTATATAATATGCTATCATTTGCATGTCTTCTTCTGGTTCTTTTGTTTACATCTTTAGGGGGGGAAAAAAAGGAATGAATATATATAATGTTGCTATGTTTTAAAATTTTATACTTTACATTTGGAATATAATGTTTCTGAATATTTTGATACTCCAGTTAAAAACAGTCAAAAAAAATTCTGTCTGTTACCTTTTTTTTAAAAAAGAAAGTTATGGTGTTAAATTACAGTTATGATTAACAATCATTGAATAAAAATGGTAGTAAACTTAAGGCTAATGAAGCAATGCTTAAAAAAAAAGTCTTGCGATATTTTTTTTTTTTCAGTAAAGAACAAATTTGTTCATTTAAGTTAGTTATTATTCATGATAATATATTATTTGCTGTGACTGGAGATTATATTTTATTATTTTGTGCTAATTAAACTTTTCTCTTTTGTTGCTTTTAGAAACCGGGGATGAAATATTAGCCAAATATAGGAAGAAAAATAGCACCTCCATATTAGAAAATGCAAATATTTCTGTTTCAAATTGTGCTGAACCGTTGGTTACTCTTTCGGATGGTGTTCTTTCAGAAGATGAACCTCGAGTATTCGATCCTATGAATGTAGAAAGCTCATTTGCATTTATTGATGCTAAACGAAAATTAAGACTTGTACTTGGTTCATCAGATTTTCAAACTGTTCCATGGCATAGCAGTTCATCTGGAAGAGGCTTTTCTGGAAATCATAAATTTCAGGATAATGAATTAGTTGCATTTTTAAAAGTATTACTTGCAGAAGCAATTAATTTGCAACAGAGACCACTAATGGCCCATCTCCATGAAGCCCTAAGATGTGTTCGCATGTTTGATGATTCAGGGTTAGTATTTTTTGAATCCCACCAATGAACAGTTCTAAGCCTATAGTACATTATTATTAGTATTGTGGATGGGCTAAGGTTAGATAATCTGAAAACTTTGCTCTAGAGAAGCTAAACTTTTTCAAGCCACTTTCGACAGGTATAAATGTGTAGTATATTCCATATTATTAAATTTAATATGGAATGATAAAATTACATCGCTTTACTATAAATTAAAGATACCAAGAAATTATATTCAGGTGCAAACTTGTTTTCTTACACTTGGATAAACGATTAAACCAAGTATATAATTTCTTGGTATCTTTAATTTATAGTATAACCAAGTAGTGGGAAAAATTGACGTAGTTGGAAAAACTTCCAACTACGTTAATTCACATTGTAAGTAGTACTATTTTTGGGAATTTTCAAGTGATTATGAACTGTAGAAAAGGCTTAATCAAAATTTAAAGAGAATAGCAACTTATTTTAAGCATAAGCTTTTCATCTACACCTCTCGCTCATTGTCTCTTTGTCTGCCTGGAAAGGGAGACACTGCATGAGAAGCATTGATGATGGTTTCTGGAGTAGTGTAAGTGTGCAAGACAGGATTAAGATAGTCAAGGGTGTGTGTGTGAGCGGGGGGGGGGGATGACATTTATGTCTGGGAAGAGGGTGTAATATGAATGATGTAAATGTTAAAAGTATTCAAAATGAGAGGAATGAAATTGTAACATTGATAGAGTTCTTTGGACCAAAAATTATTGGTAGAAGTGAGACATAGTTGAACCAGAATGACATTTTCAGATGCAGAGATATGTAGTCCTTTGTAAAGACATAAAAGGCAAAAAAGGAAGGAGAGTATAATAGAAGTATTGAATGAGATCATTATAGTATTCCAACCTTATGATTGTAATATAATGCAGAACTTGAGAGAAGTGGAAATGGCAGATTAACCAACAATGGTAAGTGAGCAGAAGGTACACCCTCTGTCCAAAAAGAAACTGAACTTTTGATAGAAAATAAAACACAGGCCAATTATAATTATTCAAATCATTTATTTCAATCAATATATTCTCCCTCAGCTTCGATACAGCATTTGGTATGGTCAATTAATTAGTTAAATGAGTTTTTTATATCGGTTTTTGGGATACTGTTGAGGGTCATGGTTACTGCCCCTTGAATGTTTTTAATGGTGTTGTATCACTTTCCTTTCATTGGCAAATGAAATCAGGAGAAGAGAAAGAAGTGACAGGGTACTAAATCAGGTGAATACAGCAAGTGATCCAACACACAAACTTGGTTTTTACTAAAAAACTGTTTCACAATGTTCGAGCGATGAGATGGTGCATTATCGTGCAAAAGTGACCACCTGCCTGCATCACGATATTCATGCCATACGTGACGAATTCTCACTATCCATTGCTTCAAAACTTTGAGATAAAACTCACCATTGACCGTTTGGCCAGGCGAAATGAATTCTTTGTGGATAATCCCTTGGAATCATAGAAACAAATCAGCATTGTCTTTACTTTTGACTTCTCCAAGTGACTTTTTTTCAGATGCTCCTCCTCTGGTGGTCTCCACTCATCACTCTGGTGTTTTGTTTCAGGCTCATACTCAAAACACCCTGTTTCGTCACCAGCGACGATCATTTCAAGGAAGTTTGAGTCCTTATGAGCAGTTTTAATGAGGTCTTGCAGTGTTCAATTCGATACATTTTTTGGTCATCGGTCGACTTGTGGTCAACTTGTATTATAATTGGCCTGTGGGGAACAAATTGCGAATTCAATTTACAAAGGCCCAAACTCGGTAAAAATGTTGTGCACAGTTGATTTTGGAGTCCCCAATTCATCTTCAATCAATCTCGCAGATGATTTCGGGTTTTCTTTGATGAAATCACACACTTTTTGGAAGTTAACTTCACTCAGTCCAGTTTTTGGATGGCCTGGCTTTTCGTCGTCCTCAAGGGTCTCACGACTAGTTTGAAATCGTTTAAGCCACTCATAAACTTGAGTATGGGATAAGCATTCATCACCGTATGCTTTTTGAAGCATTTGATGCATTTCGGTAAAACTTTTACCAAGTTTAACACAAAAATCAATCGCAGCTCTCTGTTTGAAACTTATTTTCTGACCATTCGTCAAAACACACTGTCACTCTTGTCACTATAACTCGGCTTCTAATGAAACAAATGTCATAAACAGTTGACACAACACAAAGGTTGCTGCTTTCAACAACAAAAAGATACAACAGGTGGCACCACTAGTTTCTTCAATTTTTGAAATGTTCGGTTTCTTTCTGGACAGAGAGTGTATATCACGAATTGAGTAAACGTCATCATCATCATCAAATTCCTGCCATGTATCCCCAAAGGGTGTACAGGATATGATAGTACTACATTAAAAAAATTACATCATTACTAACTTCCTATCTACAATTTTCCTCCAAATCAGTCTGTTACTTGTCAAGACTCCAACATTATCAGATCTTCTATTTCTATCATCTAAGGAACTTTGTACCGTATCAATCCACCTATATCTTGGTCTTCCTCTGGGTCATTTTGCTGCCAACCTGGCAGAGAACACTTGTTTTGCTACTCTTTCTTCGCCCATTCTGTTTAAGTGACCATACCACCTGAGATTAGCTCTGCTAATGCATTCCTGGATGTTGACAATGTCAAGTTCTTTCCTAATATCCTTGTTTTTAATATGATATTGTTATTGGTGCCATCTGTTCACGCCTATAATCCTTCTCAGGACTCTCATATCTGCGGTCTCTAGTCTTTGGTCAAGTGTTTTACTTCTAACCCAGCTCTCAGATCCATAAGTTAAAATTGGTTTGAACACTTTCTTGTATATAGCTAATTTAGTGTTCCAACTAATTTCTCTCTTATTCCATATGAATTTATTCAATTGACTTCCCACCATATCAGCTTTGCTGATTCTGTTGTCTGTTTCTATATTTAATTTACCATCTTCACTAAAAATCGTGCCTAAGTAGTTGAAATGTTTTACTTGTTCCACAGGTTCTCCATTCACAACACAGTTGACATTTTCAATGATGCTGCCTATTTTCATTGTCTTTCTTTTTTTATTGCTGACTTTCATACCATATCTATTACAACAGCTATTCAATTTAGTCAGAGAATCTTGCAGACTTGTAGCGGATTTATTTTTAAGTATAACATCATCCGCATAAAGCAAAGAGCTGACATTAACATTTCCAATTTTGATATCATGTTTAATACAACTTTCCTTCATAATGTGATCCATATAGATAATGAATAACAGAGGGGATAATGTACATCCTTGTCTCACACCAGATTTAACATTAAACCATCTTCCGGTACTTCCTTCAGTTCTAACTGCTGACTTACAACTGAAATAAAGACTAAGTATTGCTTGATATAATGCCCCATTGACACCATATAACTGTAGCGTATTGAATAGCTTCTCTCTTGGCACCTTGTCATATGCCTTTTCCAGATCGACAAAACTTAAATACAGATCTTTGTTATATTCCCATGCTTTCTCGACTATTTGTCGTAAAGTGAAGATCTGATCCTGACAGCCTCTATTTGGCCTGAATCCAGCTTGTTCTTCACCAAGCTTTTCTTCCACAATTCTTCTCAACCGTTTCTCAAGTATACTTGCATAGATCTTGCCAGGAACACTCAGTAGGGAAATACCTCTGTAATTCTCACATGCAATTTTATTTCCCTTTTTATATATGGGTACTATGAGAGCTCTACTCCAATCATCGGGAATTCGTCCCTCTGTCCAGGCTTTCTGAACTATGCAGTGCAGCCACTGTAAGACTCTTATATCACCATACTTCAGCATTTCTGGTCAAATATCATCTACTCCTGCTGCTTTTCCACATTTCAAGCCTTTGATGGCTTTTTTTCTACTTCAAGTATGGACATGTATTCCTGACTACATGCATGGTCAGTTTTTTTTACCACTGTGCTGTTATCACTGCTTGTTTCATTTAGCAGTTTTTCAAAGTAATTACTCCATACTTCAAGGATATCTTTTTCTCCAGCCTTCATGTCACCTTTATCATTTCTAACTCCTTTTAAAGCACTCTTTCCTCCATTCCTAAGCTTCTTCAAACAACCTCCAGAATATTTTGCCACCTTCTTGATATTTATTTTCTATATTCTTGCCAAAGTCCTCCCATGACTTTTGTTTAGCTAGTTTTACACAGTATTTAGCATTCTTGCATTTGTCTCTGTATGCTCTAAGAGCACAATCTGACTTATTTGCCAGGAACTTTTGATATGCTTTCTTCTTTTCCTTCACTGTCTCTTTAACTTCCTGTGTCCACCAGGGAGTTCTGATTTTTTATCCTTGCAGACAACCTGACCACACACCTCTCTGGCAGAATCAATCAATGTTTTCTTGAGAGTTTTCCACTGAATCTCCAAGGTTTGATTCCTGTTCTCAAACTCTTTCATTTTTTCTTCAATAATCTTTGTGTATTTTAGTCTACAGTTCACATCTGAGAGCTGCTCAACTTTTATTTGCTTAAAACTTTCTTACATGTTATTCTTTTCGATATGAAATTCAATTTTATCCTGGTCAAGACTAAATAGTGATCACTTCCAATTTCAAATCCTCTGTACACTCTGGTGTCCTTCACCAGGGAGAAAACATCACTATCAACAATAACATAGTCAATGAGACTTTTCTTATTCCTTGCCTCTTCTCTCCATGTGAATTTGTGCACATTTTTATGTTGGAACATGGTGTTAGTAATAACCAGTCCATGTCCTGAGCAGAAATCCAACATATATTTGCCATTATGCTCTTTTCTCCAAATTTTCCCAAAATATTTTTGTATGTCTGATAATCATTTACTACTCTACTGTTCAGATCCCCAACAAGGACCAACTTTTCCATTTTCATTGAGTCAGTTGTTTTTTCTAAAGCCACAAAAAATTCCTCCATCTACCTTAGTAGAACCTTCTGTGGGACCATAGGCACAAACAAGTCTCATTGTCCAGTTCTCCATTCTCATATTTACCCACAGTACTCTACTTGAGACTGCCTGCCATTCAAGAAGATTAGCCTCGTATTTTGTGTTGAATACTATGGCTACTCCTTCTTTTCCTTGATTGTCATTGCCTGAATATGACATTTTGTATTTATTGCTCAGAAAGATCTCGCCAGTTTTTGTCCTTTTTGTGTCAGTCACCCCTATTATGTTGATCTAGTACTTATTTAATTCCTCAGCTAGCTCCATTTCTTTGCCATTCAGGCTTCTTATGTTGATAGTACCGATCTTTAACTCCGGTGTTGTTGAGTTGAGGGTTTCTTTTCAGATTTGTTCCAGTAGCTGACTTTTCACTTCGCCCTGGTTCCCTGGCGAAAACAACGGGGGCCTTATTTAACCAGGCGATGCCCCAGCCGGCATGAAATTTTGTCATGTCATACTATCATTTTTTATTTTGGTTTAACCAATAAGAATACAATTTGGTCGGCTAAATCCCAAATTTCCAGCCCATCCTTGTTCGTTCAGTATCCAAGTAGATACCCAACAGGGTGCACCACGAGAAGGTGAAGATTGGACATTAGGTCAGAAGCCCTGGTCAGTTCTCCATATTCCTTTAAAGGCTATGTGGAGGTCTCCTCTCAGTTATACAGCTTTGACCCTTAACCACCCCAACGTGATGTCAACAATGCCATGGTACTTGATGGTATATCACTACATGTCTTGAATCGATATATTAGAGAGTTAACAGCTATGTCTTACATTTTTAACATGAGTCTTAGATTGGGCCAAGTTCCAAAGGTGTGGAAAGATGGAAAAAATTGTTCCACCCCATCAAGGGGTGATGACTAAGGCTTCAAATTAGAGGTCAATCAACATGTCTGGAATTTTGTTTAAGATGTTGGAGAAGCTAGTGAGGAGAAGTATTCAGAACTGGGTTGACAGCAGTAAAATTCTCTTTAATGGACAGCATGGGTTTGTTAAAGGAAAATTGTGTCTTAGAAATCTTCTTACTTATTATAACAAGATGACCAATATGTTAGACAAGGTGGATGCATATATACAGCAGTATATTTAGATTTTGCAAAGCTTTTAATAGATTGTCACATGACAAACTCTTTCTTAAATTAGATCAGGTGGGAGTTGGATAGTAGATTAGTGTATCAGATTGGAGATTGGCTGTCTGATAGGTATCGGCAGGTTGTGTATGGGTGAGTGATATCCCAGAAGAGGAAAGTGACTAGTGATGTGCCCCATGCTTCCTCAGTTTTGTGGCAATTGTTTAATTTGTATGTAAATGACATTGGAAAGGCTTAATTGGTTATATACATTTGTTTCCAGATGCAAAGTTGGAGAATGATATGAGAGGTAGAGCAGATGTAGCTTTGCAAGAGGACCTGCATAGACTGTCTGAATGGGCAAGTGTGGGGATGTCAGTTTAATGTAGTAAAGTGTAAGGTTTTTAACATTTGGGAAGCAACGATAGAATGCAGAATATAGGACTGGTGTTGATATTTTAGAGCAGCTGGAGGATATGAAAAATCTGGGAGTGATCATGGATAGGGACTTTAATGGATATTCTGCTGAAATTGTGCAGACAACACAGCAGATTATTGGAATGATTCAGAGAATATTGATGTCTAGAAGTAAGGATGTTTTGATGCTTTGATCAGACAACATATGGATTACCGTGAACAGATTTGGTTGCCTGGTTTTCAAAAGGATGATAAGATGTTGTAGAGAGTTCAGAGAGATGATTGACTAAGTTGATTTCTGTACTCTGGAATGTAGAATATGAGGACAGATTGAGACACTGTAAATTACAGAGCCTAGTGGATATAAGAAAGAGGGGGACACATGATCAAAATGAATAAGTTGATAAGGGGTAATTACCAGATTAACATGGATGAGATTTTTCATAGGATATCTAGAGACAGGGGAGAATGAGAGGAAGCTGTATAAGTTGGGTGTGATCAAGGGAAGGGAATTAGAAGTAGATTTTTTGCATGCCAAATAAGTGGTAGATGATTGGAATGCATTGCCTCAGAGTGTGGTGAGTGCAAGGACAGTGAATGCATTAAAGTCAGATGTGATGATCTGTGCATGTGAAAGTGGAACTTCCTGCGATGAGTTTTTTTTTAACTCCATTTAAGTCTGTTGATAATGATAATTAATATTGTGAGCTTCAAAAATATCACTGTGGCATAATGTATTATCTGGCAGGTAACATTGAAATTATTATTAAAAGAGACCTCAAGGGAGTGAGGATCTCATTGAGGGAGGCAGTACTATTCACACCAGCTGTTAAACATGTTCTTGAATTCATTCACCCTACTTGCATGCTCAACATCTAACAGCAATCCATTCCAATCATGCACTACTCTATGAGAGAAAAATCTAGCCCTAATCCCATTCTTGACAGCATTCATTCTAAACTTCCATGGATGCCCTTGTGTCCTTTTTCCACCTTCCATAAAAAGAAAAATTCCACCTACTGAAATTCTGTATAACTCTTTCAGAAGTTGGTTAGTCTCAATCATATCACCCCTCATTCTCCTGTTTCCTGCTGTCTGCATACTACAAATTCTCGATCCGTCTTCATGATTTGTATCTCACAATCCTGATATCAATTTTGACAGTCTCCTTTGCACTTTCTGGTTTCCTGTTTCACCATGGAAAGAGGAAACCAGATCTATGTGCACTAGTCCAAGTGAAGGCTTATCAAGGCCTTGTAAAGAGGCAAAATGACTTCCTTATCTTTATATGTCAAGGTTGGTTTCAGTATTGCCATTATTCTTTCACAATTTTTGCTATATGATCATTGAATTATAACTTCTTGATTACTAAAACTCCAAGATCCTTAGCCTCATTAGTTTCTTCAAGCATAATCCCACCACTATAATACCACATTGGATATGTAATCACACCAAAGTCTATGATTTTACATTTAATAATGAAATGACAGTCATTTTCACATGCCCGCAATTCCTGCCTATTTGAAATCATTCTGCAAGTGCTGCATATCAGCAGCACTCCTCATTACACAACCTATCTTTGCATCACCAGCAAATAGGATTTGACTTGTCACATATCAAATCCTTCCCAGTGTCATTAATGTACATATTGAATAACAATGGACCAAGGACTGATCCTTGAGGCACACCACTGGTTACCTTGAATCTTGCAGATTCATACCTCCCATATACCATTTTTTGATATCTCTCAGTCAGCCATTTTCTTATCCATGCTTATAGCTTATAATCCAATTCCATATTCCCCAAGATATGCAACAGTATTCCATGCTGTATTCTGTCAAAAGCCTTAGCAAAATTCAAAAGCATCATTGTGTATCCATTCCTTTTGTTTAACTCAGTGGTAACATGATTATAGAATGTGAGCAAGTTGCTAAAAACATGACCTTCCCTTAGTAAATCTCTGCTGTTCATTGCAAAGTAGAGATTCTCTGTCAGTCCATTTCTGAATGCAAGTCCTGACCAACTTTTCCAACATCTTCACCACCACTCCTGAGATACAGATTGGTTGATAGTTAGATACATTGACCTTTGAACCACTTTTATGCAATGGGATTACTATATATTAATTCCACTTCTGTGGAATCTTCCATGTTCCGAGACTCAAATTATATAGCCTAGTTAAATTAAATTAAATAGCCAGTTCAGCTGAACACTCTTTTAACATCCATGCTGATATCCCATCAGCTCCTATTGCAGAATTCTTATTCAGTTTGTGCAACAGCTCTAGTAATTCCTTCTCATCCAAATAAGCTTCCTTGTACAGTGAAGAGATAGCAGTGATTTCAATGCTGCATATACAGGTTGATAGCATTTAGTAAAATGGCTGCTCATTAGTTGAATAATCATTTCTTCTACATCAGTCACCCTACATACCATCATCATTCAGTAGATTTATTCTTTCAAATTCATTCTTTCTTTTACTTGCAGCATAAAGTTTGAATTCTTTTGGGTTGTCTTTAACTTGCAGAGCCAGTTTCTTTTCATACTCGTACTTAGCTTTCCTCACAACACTTGTAACTCTTCTGGTCTGCTGCTTATAATTATCATAACTCATCCTTATGTACACGATATTCCTTCCACATCACGTTTTTCTTACAAGTCTCTTGCTTAATTTATTACACATCCATTTCACTCCTATTCTATTTATTCTTTGAACTCTAGAGATGCATTCTGATATTGCATTATTTAAATATTTTTTAAGCACTTCCCACACATGTTGATATTCTTCCCATCCAATAACTGGCACAGAATCCAGAACACTCCTCAAATTGTCATAATTTTCTATTTTGTAGTTCACCATGTAACCTTTTCTGAATGGAACATTCATAAACTTGGACACTTCCCAAGTGAGTAGTGCATAATTACTCTCTCTCCAACTGGAGGCAGAATAGTTCCATCTGTAACTGAAACCCCCCTCTGACACTATATCTCACTATATATTCTCATGTGATTTCATAGCTACCCATTCAATGTTCAGATAATTAAATTCCCCCATTATTATTATTACGTGACACCTCCAAGGTGTCCAAATACTCATTGAGGGAGGGCACCTTCTCTACAACTCTCTGTCTTCATCCTTCAATCCACCAACACCATCTGCTAGCCACCACCACTAGTATTTTCACGACAATCAAAAACATCCATGCCCATGGTGGGATTCGAACCCGCAGACTTTTAGCTGGAGAGCAGATGTGCTAACCACTCAGCAAACCAGGCTGGCAATTATGATTACTATTTTTGCACCCATCATATTTATTTGGTGATGTATTTCTTCGTCACCAGCATCCGATCCTCCAGGTCTGTAACAACACCTCACTGTGTATTTAATCTTGTTAGATTCCACCTCACTCCAGATGGCTTTAAACTCACTGCCACATGAAAAATTGTTACTAGTATTGCAGTTATAGGTCTCAACTCGAACTGGATTCAAGACATTTGATATCATTAGCAGCATGCACCCTCCTCTCCTATCCTGTCTGTCTTTCCTAAAAATACTGTACTCTTTGCACTCGATACCAGTTAGTATGCCTTCTTCTCATAGGGAAGTCTCACTAATGCCTACAACATGAGGTTCCAATATGTTAACCAAGGCAACAAACTCTAGTCCTTTGTTTCTGATACTAATAGTATTCATGTACAGACATAATCAGTGGTGAGCTATAAGGGGCTCACGTGAGCCCTTTATTAAATTTTTTTCAAATTTCCAAGCCCCTTGTTCATCTTCTTTAATAATCTTGTAGAACTAGAAAATACCACCGTGGAATGTATACATGCTACCATTATTGCTAATTTAAATTCATATGGATTTTCTGATAACTATATAAAAAATCATTTCATTGCATTTTGTTCTGATGGAGCTAGTGTAATGTTAGGAAAGAAATCAGGTGTTTGCAATCAAACTTCTGCAAAAATTTCCCAACGTTGTGATTTGGCATTGTGCTCCATCGTTTACACTTAGCATTAGATGATTCAATAAAAAAAATTAAAGAAATAAATAATTTTGAAATATTTATGGATAAATTATATGCTTTTTATCATCAATCACCAAAAAATCAACGAGAATTAAATACGATTGCAAAAGACCTTGGTATTGAAATTTTAAAGATCGACCATTTGTTTGGACCACGATGGACAGCTTGCAGTTTATGAATGGCTCTTGCTTTGTGGAGAAATTACCCAGCTTTATGCAAGCATTTTACATCGAACCATAAATATAAGGGCTTTTTAAACCGACTTCTCAATTTGGAATTTTTAAAAGATCTAGCATTAATGATTGATATCCTACAACAATTATCATATCTGTCAGAAATGTCCATAGCTCACCACTGGACATGATAAATTACCTGCATACCCTTTTGCATATATTATCTGTGGTCTGCATGACACAGTTTTACAATTTGCAGTTCTTTGTTCTTATCTAGTTCCTTACTTATGCAGACATCGTTATACATGCTTGATTGATTCAAACCAGACAAACACAGAATTGTTCTCTCTTCACAATCATTTCCATAATAATGACCATCCCCATCATTAACATGGTTACCTAATATTGTTGCTCTTACACACAGATTCCCACAATTCCTCCCATTAGAATTCAGTTTCCCTCGCACTCTGTGTTAAGTCTTATAACAATTCTTTCTTTTAATGTAACACGGTGGTCAGCATTCATAGTGAAGAATTTATGGAGACACAACATACGTCTTAGAATAATTACTAAACATTAGGAAAGTAACATTCAACATTTCCACCTCTGTATTGAGATCATCACCAGGAAAAATGTATAAGATACAAGCAACATGACCCTGCACTATACAAAGTGAAATGAATCTAAATGTTTGTTAATCTTTTAACCTAACCTGACCTCTTGTTGGAAAACAAAATATAAATAAATAAAATAAAATAATTTAAAAAAAATAAATACAATAAAATTAAAATAAATAAATAATAAAAAATTAAAATACAATTAAAGTAAAAATGGAACTATTAAACGTTTCTAAAGTCCTCTCGTGTTGTGATTTTCTTCTGGGCTTGTTCTGATTGCTATAAGGGTTGCAAATGGGTCCTCCACATTCTTGGAATGATTAATCCATCAGTTTTGTTCAGGTTTGAATAATGTTTTAGCATTTCACAAGCTGCTTTGAATTTTTTCTCAAACCAAGTTTTGGTGCGGTGTAGGGACTTCATACCTTTCCAGTCAATTCTATGGCATGTTTGAAGTGCGTGGTCTGATAGACCTGTTTTACCATAGTGGAGGTATTTAATGTGTCGTTTGTGTTCGTCTTTTCTGATTAGGATAGTGCATTCTGTTTCCCCTATGTAAGGTAGTTACAGGTACATTGGATTTTGTGTACCCCTGGGTGGGCCAGGTGTGGAAGATGATCTTTGGAAGAGCTAAGTAAATTTCTTAATTTTGTCAGAGGGTTTGAAGGTAGTCTTAATGTTGTATTTGTGTAGTGTTCTGTCTAATTTTTCTGAAATGCCTCTGATATAGTATGGCTTTCTTGTAATCTTTTTTTACCACTGTAACACCACTCATTAATTTTCAAGACTCCTGATGCCAAACGCATTCAAGTGTAGCCTGTCCCTCTTATACAAATCCAATCTTCTCTCAAACTCACTCCATATACATCCAAAAACTCACATCCATTTCTTCTATACAGCCTACGCATCAAATCATTTGCCATCATAGCCTTTCTTAATTAATTTTTATCATATCGAGGTAATATACTTACTATTTTCATTTCTCACTCTTCACTCTCACCTATTCCAATAACACTTTCATGTCCTCTCTCACACTGAACTTATTGCTAGTTAAGTTGCCAGTGCCGCACTACAATTATGAACTTATTTACTTTTTTTTTCTGTTTTTGAATTGCTTGCATTATATTTTTAATTTTTGCACTGGGAAAACTTGATGTTATAACCCACTCATTAATGGCAGGTTTTATGATAGTCACCATACCAGTTAACAACCTTCTTTTTATAATAAACTTTACTTACCAGATTTTCGTTGTTGCACGTTAACGTAGCTGATTCTATGCTTTGTTTTCCATTTTGCTACTGAACTTTTTTATCCCCTGTGTTCCTCTAAACACTGCTTGACTTTCTGTAGTCCTCTCATCGCCTGTCTAATAATCTGCTTTAGCCTAATGATCTCAGAGGTTCAATTATTTTCAATATCCTCTACTAATATACTATAAAACTCTGATTTCTAAGGAAAAATTAATATAAAACACACAAAAATCACCAGTTTTACACAGGCGCTAAATTACACTGACCACTCAGAATAAAATTTTTAGTAGACAGAAATTGTTCATTTGCTGAATGTCAAAAAATTGTTTATTATTATTATTATTATTTTTATATTTTATTTTATTATCCCCCCCCCCCAAAACTGCCGAATCATTACTTAGTGAAAATATGCTGAACCCACATAGCATACTATCAATTCTCTAATTTCCAGTGTCCATCCTTGAAAGTATCCAGTGCTACTTCATGTTATATTAGCAGCTCATTGGGCTTTTGTGAACTCCATTTTTTTTCAACTTTTTTCTCTTTTCCATCTGTAGGAAGGATGGAATGGTAATATTGATTGGGTACAGAAGCTAGTTAGTAGATGGTATACGAGGAACTAGATAAACTCAGTTTTTATAAGTTAATTGTATTTAATAAAGCTTCATGCTTTTAAGAGCACGTTCCAGAGTGTTAGAAGGAAAGTGTAAGAGAAAAGAGAGCAAAACCATTCCACCACACTGGTGGAGAGGGGATTTCAAGGCTGTTCCTTGAAAGTACAGGCTAATGTGTATTTAAGGTGATGATTATGACTTAGATTAGTAAGGGCTGGGGTCCAGGATCAGGTGGATAACAGCAGAATCTTCTGTGAAAGCTAGCAGGGGTTAAGGCAAGCTTGTGCTTTAGCAGTTAACTTTCATATTCCAACAGGGTGACAGATGTGTTAAATATGGGAGATGAGCATACAGTAATATAATATATTGCATATTATATAGATTTTAGAAAACCCAACAGACTGCCATATGTCATATCATCATCAATTTCCTGTTAGATTTAATTGTGATATGCAGTTGTTTGTGGGTGATGCAAAGTTAGGGAGAGCTGCAAGAAGCAAAACTGATATTATGACTCTCCTGCAATATCTGAATAGTCTGTGTTGACAGATGAGTGAGCTACTGATTTATTGCTGCAAAGTGTCAAGTTTTGAAATTGAAATGACAGTATTGGATATGGATCACTTAAAGGATAAAAGACAACTAGGAGGGGCCTCCATACAGAGTCTGCAAGGATGCAGAGAACTGACCTCAGCTTCTAACCCAGTGTTGTCCAGTCTTATTTTCCAGAGGTGCATTCCATTACTACATGTTGAAGAAAGTTTTAAATATTAAATTCTGATCATCAGTTGAGCATTTTTTAAAAATAAGCCTGCCAGTGGTATTAGATTTCTGTACTGAAATTTAAGCACACAAGTAAAATCCTAGATATATGTATTTTGTTGTCTATTCTAAAAATTTAATCTTACCTTCAAGAATCTAGAATAATCAAGTAAATTGAGTCTTCACACTTAAATATACAGAAACGAAAAACAGTGTAATAATACTAAAATACCTGCCCTTAGCTTCTGACCCAGGGTTGTCCAATCTTACCTTCTACAGTGGTGTATTCCATTACTGCATATTGAAGAAAGTTTTAAATATGAAATCCTGATCATCGATTGAGCTTTTTGTAAAAAAAGTTGCCAGTGGTATTAGATTTCTATACTGAAATCTAAGCACACAAGTAAGATCCTAGATATTTGCTGTCTGTTCTAAAAATTTAATCTTAACTTTAAGAATCTAGAATAATCAAGTAAATTGTGTCTTCACACTTAAATATACAGAAACGAAAAACAGTTTAATAATACTAAAACTGAACTATATTATTCTGAACTTTAACCACTAACTCATCTTAAAATCTAAAAAGATAATTAACTACATGACATCTCATCTGGTTTTTGAGCCCAAAAAATACCAGCTAAAAAAAACATTATTGTCTCTTAACTGGATCTCTCTTGAGAGAAACAGTTTCTTTATTTCTTCAGCAGAAAGAATTCTTCTCTTGAAAACTGTTTATCATGGAAATAACTGTAGATTTCCTTTTCTTAGTTAGAGATACAAAAAGTTCACACTTGGCAATGAAATCCTCAAATTTAAACACAGTCTAGCATTCCTCCTTTCATGCCTTCTAGAAAAATCCCACAAAAGCATTTCTTCTTTTTACTTTCTTCTTCAAGATTCACAGTTTTTCTCCTCTTCCTGTATGAAGGATTCTCAAGGAAAAATGATTGAATATTTAACAATCAGAAAATTTTCAAAAACCATTAAAACATTTCTCTTCCTATACAAGAAACTTCATTTATCAAGTTCCAAAATTTCTATAAATTTCTTCTGCACTGTTATTCCAGTTACTTTTGTAACATAACAACTAAACATCTTTCTATCGGAAAGTCTGCCACTGATGGAACTTTTTCTCATTGGTTCCAGAATTTCTTCCATATCGCTACGTATTTGTATCTCTCTCTCTCTCCATCCACACAAAGCTCTTTCCAGCAGCTTTCTAGTTACCATGTTCTTTTCACTCGCACATGCTCCACACCTCACATGATACTTCCAGTTCTGCTTCTGTCATGAAGTAAGGGAAACCATTGCCATTACATGCTTCTTCATGGTGCTTAACTAAGTCTTTTTAACTTATGTATTTTAAACATGTACAAACATTAAATTAGAATATTAAGTTTGGTCATGCTAAATCATGATCAAGTAAATTCACTTCATTAAAAATTAGCACTATACATAAACACATAAAATATGCATGGCTACTATAAACAAACAATGAATCGTGCAGTTCTCACAATATAAATGCACTAACAACTGGAAAATGGTAATTTGAAGTAGAATATTTAAGTTTACAAAAACAAAATTCTGTAGATCATCTGTATGAATATACTGATGGTCAACCATATCATATCCTTGTTCATCATATAATAATGAACAAGGATGGGCTGGCATTCGGACTTAGTTGGTGCAATTGTACTTTGGTGGCTTAACCTCCCAACCGGCCAGGACATCTGTAGACGTCCAGCTAAATCTGGATCCGATTCAGACCATCTGTTAAAAGAACATGGATAAGACGGGCAATTTGGCCATCATGTCATTTAGAAGGTGTGATAATCCCTCATGCTGAAGAGAACACTTAAGCAGATTATGTCACATTCATAGCTGCATCTCAGTTGCCTATAACAAGAAATGCAGTTCCTTGTTCTATGCTAGGTAACTGGATCTTAGTTATATTGGATAGACTAAAAATGTAGAAATTATTTCTCTTTTTATTGTACAATACAATTTTAATGCCTGCACAAAATAAATATCCTTGCATAGTTTCATCACTTAAATATTGCTTTACAGAGAACCAATTTCATTTTTAATTTTTTGGAGTGAAATTTTTTGAATCGCTTACTCGCAAAACATTTTCTTTGTTCTCTAAGAAATTAATTCACGATAATTATTTGAAATAGTATTAAAAAAAAAATGTCTCCCGACATTCCAGATTATGTTATTTTTATTTTTGTTCAAAATCATATTTTGAAGAATATTTCACAGATTTCCTAAAGGACTCGCTTGGGTGACTTTGCTTTATAAAGAATAACATGAAATTATTTAATCATATCACTAATTTTTTTTTCTTCTTTATATCATAATTTACTGTTCTTTGCACTTTCACTTTCTTGGTTTCCCTGTATAATTCATAATTACAAAATGAAATTAACAGTTTTCATTTAAACTGATGTATATATTTTCTTCTAGTTGAGATATGCCCTAATTTTAAAGTAAGTGATACTTTTGATACTTAAGTATAAAGAGCTAATGTAATAATGTAATATACCATAATGTAATAACAGCATACATTTCCTAGGAAATGTGTTTTTACATTATGGAAAATACCTAAGAATAGCGATCAGAATTTACCGACTTTGCTGCGAGTCTTTCGGTATTGCACTACGTGCTAGGGTCACTTGCATTTGCTCACGCCAGTTGTCGCCGATACTTTATAGTTTACTATGTTCGGCAAGAAACTCTTTGATTCCAATCTTTGAGTTTCTCATTCGGTTTTAAAACTATGTGGGATTTAATATCCCCTTAATTTAAATAAATGATACTTTTGATTATATTCTATCATTCGAAATATGTATATGCACATGCATCAAATGTGCAGTTATATTTCTATATTTTTACAATAGAATTGAACTTTATTTTACCTTTGATAGTTTAATTTCCCCCTGCTGCATCACTATCACACACCCAAAAACTGTTATGAAACATAGGTGCAGATTTTATTTAATTCGTTATCAATTGAAAATCTGTTTTCCAAATTTTATCAAAATTCTGTTTTCCATGAAATATCAATTTTTATCAATCGGGAAAACATGCTACAATTGAAACGTAAACTATTTCACCAAAAAATAAAAAATTAAATAAATAATAAACTAAAATTAAATATATAAATAATAACGTGAACATTTTGACTTTGCCAACACACAGCATTGATGTGATGTGGGTTCCAAATTTTTTGTGTGGGAGATTTATATATATATATTACAAAGTTTTGTAGTAAAAATTTCCGCTACAATGAAGTTCGACAGTCTTTTTCTTGTGTGGGAGAAAAAGGTAAAATCTCACTCTTATAATTCAAATGTTATAATGGCAAAAATAGTAAGAAAAAAATCATTTGCACTTTCTTTTCAAAACACAAAGAAAGAACATTGTAAATTCACCCAATGAAAAAGAAAATACTACATATTTTTCTTCTGTTATATGATTTTTTTTTCCTGTAGTACAAAGAAGAAATCACTGCATATAACATGGGAGAATGCAAGAGGACAAAAGTTTGTAAATTGATTACATTATAACTAATAGAGAAATCACGTCAGACAAAAATTATTTATCTAAGAGAATTATTTATGTAAGACATCATCAGATATAATGACATTTTCTTCTAGTTGAGATATGTGACGTTGTTGAGGTAGCTAAACCTTTGCTACTATTTATACTAAAATGAATGGGCATGTTCCCCAACTGTTTATGTTTGTAACAGTTGTCTTGCAAACGATTTATAAAATAAATTCTCTGAAATATCTGCAGATTGAATAGGTATACAATTCAAAAAAAAAGATTATGTAACGCAATGCTCGTTTTCTTTTACATAATTCAAATCCTCTTTTTCAAGATAATTGTATCAAATAATTTATAATTTTTCGATAATAAAAGTGAAGCTGATCATTATAAATTAAGAAATTATTTTGGCACAAATAATGTATCAGCATGTAAAAGAAATTTCTTCAGTATTTCTGTGTTAAGATGTCTGCTAATCAACAATTGAAAACGAAAAGATATTCTTGATGTATTTTGCACTACAGCTTGAGGCACTGTGACTTCTGGCGAAGTGTGTTTTCTCTCTTTTCTTTCTCAACAGCAGTGAGAGTAATCTAATCTTTTAGCTTTTCCTCCAGCTAAGAGGATTATTAAGTATTTCTAAGATGTAGATTATTTTAGGAATAGCAACCAGCAGTAGAAGTAGTAATATTTAATTCTTTTTAAGAAAAAGAAACAAAATTATACTACAGCACTTTCTTTTGTGTGGTATGCATATAAGAAGTTTTACATGGTGAAAATATAGCATAGTATTTCTAAAATTTTAAACAATTTCAGCAAACAGTAGAACTGCTGATTTTAGATTGCAAAGAAATAGTACAGAATTAGAAGCTTCACGATACAACAATATCATTGCCTTATTTCTTTTGTCAAAATAGTAAAATAAAGTAATAGATTTTGAATACTATCTGGAAAAGCTTTCAAGCCTGTAGAAATTTAGAGTAGTTATGTAATTGAGTTCCAGGAGAGGATAAGGAAGGGGTGGGGAAGCATTAGAAAATCTTTAAAATGAGCATAAATTTTGAATCATTCCGTATATGATATCTTTCATATTATATTTTCAACATATCTACAATGGTTCGCACTGGATATTATCGTAATGTGCATCCTACAAAAAATAAAAAATCAACGAAGGCAAAGTGTCCCTGCTAAACTATCATTGGATATAAATTTTTGATACTAAAAACAGAGTAATACAATTTAACATCATTTGTTGTTCATAAAAATAAAACAAAAAAAAAATCATTTCTAAAATTGAAATATGATGATCCATATAATGGGAAAGAAAGCAAAAGGTTATATTTATTTCAATAAATATTTGACATAATATTTTCAATGCAAACATTTGAAAATTCACGAAAAAAATTGTTTCTATATTGTAAGTAAAGTGAAAGAACAATTAGCACAACTGTTCCATTGCACTGATTTGAAGAATAAAATACAGCAAATTTGTTATCACTCAATATATTCATTGCAAAGGCTGATCGGTGGTCATTTCAGGATTGATTATTTTCGCAAATGTGAAATTCGTTTCAATTTTTGGGAAGAGACACAAATCAATTGTGAGGCAAAAAAAGGTCAAATATCTTAGGACATTAAAGGAAATTCCAAGTAACACAAGACAGGTGACACAAAGGTCATTCATCAATAGTTAATCCACTAATGGTTCTAAAATAGCCATAAAGAGATTAACGGGATAGGAAGGTAATGGCATGATAAAAGGTAGAATACTGAAGTTTTCATCCATGATAAAAGCTAGGGTGGTCTGGCTATTTCATCCACCTTGGCCGGTTGGGAGGTTAAACCACACACAAATATGATGATACATTATGATGAAGTATCATATTTGCTGAGGTAAAGCTTACTTAAACATTGATTTCTTTGTCATGGAATGAGGGAAGAAAAAAAAAAAAACAGTGAAAAGGCAGGTACCAGAAAACTCAAAGTTCACAGAATTTAAGATGTGTGCCATTAGCATAAGAAGCATTGAAGGAAATGAAGAATAGCTGGATGAGGAATTATAGAAATGCCAATTGACATGACTGGTGTTGGCAAGACAAAAACATGTATTTATTTATTTATCGTATGGCTTGTACACATGGTTAAAAGACAATAAGATATAATACACATGAATATAAATAAGATACACATATGATATAAAAAAAAAGTCTACATTCAGGCAAATACAAATATTAAATTTATGACAAGCATCAGACAGAAGATTAGTCATATTTTAACATTTAGGTTTTTAATCCAGTTGATCGCCTCTGGGGATAGATCAAAGATATCCTTAAAGTCACCTGGATATGCTGTCAGCTCTCATTCCTGTACTATATGGTGAATGGTTTGGGTCTTGGCTCCATAGGAACAGTGGGGATTTGGTATCTTACCCCACTTTGAAAGTGAGTCTCCACATACACCATGGCTTGTACAAATCCTGTTAGCCATCATTCATATATTCCTGGGCAGGTCAAATCTAGATGGTTTTTGGAAGATGCTTATGTGATTACAAACCTCAGGTGATACTGCTTGGGACCACAGTACATCTCACCTACTCACCATGCTGTCATTCTGGCTAAGAAGATTATGGGCGGTTTTTATAGTAGGTCTTCTGGATTTTAGTCTATGAGATAACGCATCTGGAATAAATTCATGTATTGGGAGATTTTGGTTGTTTAAATTTCTTTTATATTCATGAAGCAAGGCTTCCTGTCATCACAGTTCCAGAGGAGCAATATGGCTCAAAGTGGAGAGCCATTGTAAGGATGTACTCCTAATGCAACCTGTTATTCAATGCAGAGTGGAGTTAAGTTGAGTATCTAGTTTATTGACATGGTAACTATTGAGCCAGACAGGAGCACCATACTCTGCTGCACTGTAAACTAGACCCATTGCAGTGCATCGCAGAGTTGTGGCACTTGAGCCCCATATAGTACCACAAAGCTTCTGAACTATGCTATTTCTGGTGCGAACTTTAGCAGTGACATTAATCATATGCTGTTTATATGTCAGAGTTCTATCCAGAGTTATTCCCAGATATTTAGGTGTTGGATTAAACGAAATGAATGTTCCATCAGCATATATCTCTGGTTTTTGATTTACAAGTCTATTGTTCAGGTGAAAGCAAGAGCATTCAGTTTTACCAGAATTTGGTGTTAATCTCCATTTTTTAGAACTGCCATAAAGCCGACAGATCATTTGTCAATATTTCTTCAGTTCTTTTGATAGACTTGGTGCTGATCGCCAAAGCTAGATTATCTGCATAAGCAAACTTCCTGCTGGCTGTTTCAGGAATATCTGTGATGTAAGGCTAAAAAGCAGTGGTGCGAGCCCTGAGGTAATCCATTCCTAAGCACTCTCTGTTTACTGATGCTTCCTCTGGTGACTACCCTGAAATATCGATCACACAGTGATTGATATTTCAAAACAACAAGAACAAAAACAGGTGATTTAATTTTAAATAATCATAAGATTCTATATCAAACCAGTAATGATCAGGAAAAAGGAAGGAGTAAGTATATTCTTTAACATTAAACACAGAGATGATGATCTTGAATTGCAGCCAATTTCTGGCCGAAATTCACTTGAAGTCAGTAAGTTTGAGTACCTGGGATCCATTATTAATGTAAAGAATAGCTGTGCAGAAGATTTCAGAAGAAGATTAGGAATGGCTAAAACAACAGTCAGATACTTGTCTAAAATCTGGAAGAATGGATCTATCTCCACAGGAACAAAGTTGAGGATTTTGGATGCAGTTTTCCAACAGCAACTTATAGATGTGAGACTTGGAACCTAAAGAAGTCAGATAAGAAAAAAAAAAGATAGCTGCTTTTGAGTGTGGTGTTACAGAAGGCTGTTCAGGTTATCATATACTTGAAAGGTGGACAAATGGATGGGTACGTGCTAGAAAGAATCAGTTGAACTTTAAGGCTCCTTAAGGTTATTGAGAGAAGAAAGTTGAAATACTATGGACACATTGAAAGGATGGAACGAGGACTTCTCAAAATAGAAGGTATAGTTTATGGAAAAAGAGGAAAGGGCAGACCGTCAATGAGATGAATTGATGGTGTACCTGTGTGTGTGGAGTGACTGATCTTTAGAGATTAGAAGCTTCCAGAAAAGCATACAACACAACCACATGGTGAGGACTGGTATGGCACATCATCAAGCATTGGAGTGACCATACAGCATCTGTCGATGTCAAACAGATGATGAGGAGGAGGCATATCGAAAATAAGGGTGATGAAATTGCTCCACTGATTGTGTTTATTTGCCCCAAAATCATTGGAATAAGTGGAACATGGTTGAATGAAGATAACATCCTAATGAGAATGAAATGGAATGGTACAGTGTTTTTCATGAGAATAGAAAGGACAAGAAGGAAGGGAGGGGGAGCGCTGATGATTATAGCAGGGGAATTATGTCCACATAAGGTAGGCATGAAAGAGGAAAATAGTGGCGATAGATGCATAAGGTGGAGGTTGAGAGGAAGAAATATTTAGTTGGATGTTGCTTATAGGCCAGGAAATGTGGAAGGTGGTGAGAAGAAATGTAGAAGCAACTTTGGTTAGTGAACAAGGGAAGGGTGATTATTATGAGTGATTTTAATTTTGGGGGTATAGATTGGAATGAAAAGATAACATTTGGGAATAAGGAAAATATATTTCTTGAGTTCTTGAGAGACAACTGTCTCAGGCAGTATGTAAAGGATCAAGTAGAAGGCAAATAGAAGGAAGAATGAATATAGTAAGATGCTGTTAATGGGTGAAAGTGGAAGATTGGTGACTGCTGCAGAGCACATAGTTGAGGTGTCCAGTGAGCAGTTGATCAGGGTGTTTCATCCTCAGTATGAAATCAGAAGCTCAAGTGTAGAGAATGAAATCAGTGAAGACCTTGATGGCAAGCGAGCAAGCAGTATGTGCAGAGTTAAATAAGCTAGATGTCAGTAAGGCAATGGGACTTGGTAACATATTATCATGTGTCTTAAGGAAATGTTCCAAGGAGTTAACATTAGCTTTGGCTTATCTGTTTAACAATAGTCTTGCAACAGCACGTCCCAAAGCAGTGGATGGAAGGCAAAATTGTTCCACTTCACAAAGGTGGCGATAAAGTTAAGGCAACAAATTATAGGCCAATCTGTATAATATAACCACTTCCATATCCTGTAGTTAAGGTACAGGATATGAAAGTGGTTTGATAACAGTGGTATTCTTTGTGCTTGTCAGCATGGGGTTTGTTAAAGGGAGGTCCACACCACAAGTTGGTCACTACTGAAGCAGATGGTATTGGATGGTAGACTAGTGAGTTGGGTAGGTGCATGGCTGTCAGATAGGAATCAGCAAGTTGTGTTTGAGTGGGCACTCACTACCTTGAAAGAGGAAAGTCACTAGTGGTGTGTCACAGGGATCAATTTGGGGGACCAATTTGTATATTAATGATATTCGATAAGTTTAACTGGTGATATACAACTGTTTGCAGATGATACAAAACTGGGGAGAGTGATGAGGAATCAAGCAGGTGTTGTGGCCATACAGGAGGACTTGAATAGATTGTATGCATGGACAACCATATGGAAGGTTCTAAAATTTGGTAGGCAACAACGAGATGCAAAGTATACACTTGACGGGGAAATTTTGCAGGAAATTGAGTTAAGAGACCTTGAAGTGGTAGTGGACAAGAATCTGAAGTTCAGAGGTCACATTGCACAAGTTGTGAAGACATCACATCAGATTATGGCAATGATCTGGAGAATCTTAACTTGTAGAAATAAAGAAGTTCTGGTTCCATTGTAAGCCCATGATAAGGCCTCACAGATTTGGTTCCCTGGGTTTCCGTGGTGATGAGGATATGTTTGAAAGGATCCAGAGAAGACTGACCAAGGTTGTAACTGGTCTTTGGGATGTGGAATATTAGGACAAATTAAGATTAAGCAGCTCGCAAAACCTTGCGAATAGAAGGAAGAGAGGAGATATGATTGAGACATTTAAGTTGGTAAAGGATTGTTTCAGGTTAATATGGAAGAAATCTTTCCTAGAATAAGGGAAGGGGGATAGAACAAGAGAACATACCTGGAAGTTGTGTAAAGAGGGTGTAAGCATGCCATAAGGAGTAGGTTCTTTGCATGGAGAATGATTTGTCAGTGGAATGCGTTGCCTGATATTGTGGTGAATACAGATATGTTGAATGAGTTCACGGCACGGTTTGATGGGCTTTGTGTGTAACAGTGTATGCCTCCTGCAATGTCTTTTGACTCTATGGAGGTCTGGTCTTAATAATAAGACCATTTCATATGTAATATATTGTAGGTTACAGATGATTTTCTTTATGAAATGTGAGACTAGCATCTTGCTTTTTTCTGGAAGCCCAAAGTGTCTTTAGAGTAGGATTCCTTCCTGGATTATAGCCTATCAACCATATTAAGTGCATGATAGGTTTACAATCTTTTTTGGGTGGGATTCACATGAAAAAGATCTGCTGTTCTATATTTTTCGTTATAATGTGTTTTGATCTTATTTATGCTTATTGTGTATGCATAATGCTATTCATGTTTGTTTCTCTTTTTTTTAATGTTACAAATAACTGTAAAATAATTGTTAAAGGCAAAGAGTGTTATTTGTAATATGTGAAGATCATATTTCCAATATGTTATTCTTGTTAGGTGTCAAAAGTTGTTCAGATCTCTGAAAGAAGATTATCGGCATCGTGCTCCCTATGTTGCTTACTTGGTTCGTTGTCGACAAGGCTTACTCTCTACGCTTGCTCATTTAGAATCTCTGGCTGAGAGGATTGAAAGGTAAATATATATATACCCCAATTTGTTTTTATTCTGTAATAATTTCACATTGAATAATTTCTAATTTTTTACATCTATTTAGTTCATATAGATGTCAAGTGCATTTCAGTACTGATGCTTCTTGATTCACTTTAATATAGTCAAATTGCATTATACCAAACATCATTATAGATAATTCACTTAAGTGAATTAGCTAAAATCAAAAAATCTAAAGCTCCATAGAATCAATGTTAGTTTAAAAGAAATTCACAGTAATTCCTGGAAAAATTCAGGAAATAATAGTCCATCTATCTTTTTTTCATTAAGGGCGGGGGGGTAAATTTAAACCAGTTTAAAAGTTAAACTTGGCACCTTTTTTCAAAATCTCTCAATTATTTCCAGATTATACCTTCTCATAAAGGAAATTTCAGTAGTTTATAAAGCCTGCTGGAAAGCAGAACTTGATTCTCTCCTTTGCCATGTGTCTGTAGATCACTAAATATGACTCTTTGCACAGAAACTGGAATGTGATAAACTAAAAAAGTACACTTTTCTCTCTATCTCATAAAATGAATAAGGAATAATATCATTAATTTTTTTTTTTATTTTTTATGTGTGATCCACTTATGAAAGGCCACAAGACCTGTAGCACATTAGTGCTATGTGTGGGCAAGAGGAATAGAAGAAAGGAGGAATTTCACACTTTGCTTTAACAGCTGAGGGTTGTAATCTTTGGGAAAGGCAGAGTGGGGGAGACTGTTCCAAAAGACAGAAATAGATGGAATCAAAAAAGAGGCAGTGAAGTTGGTTTGGCGATTTTGAAGATGGACTGTAAAAGGGTGTTGGTTAGCAGTAGCTTTTGTTTTAATGATTTTGGAGGAGAGTGGAGGAATAATAATGGCCAATTCAGCAGAGCACTGTCCATAAAAGTATCTGTAGAAGAGTCACCAAGCAGAAACTGAACGTTTGTGAGAGAGAGAGCGATTGAATTGGGTTTGTGAGAGAGAGAGAGAGGGATCATTAATTAGCTGGACTGCCTCTTCTTGATCGAATCTTAGAGAGGATTTTGCTGGACCACCCGAAATATGGGAACAATATATCATGGCTGGGTGGATTTGGACTTTGTATAGAGTTGGTGGCTGTGAAAGTGTGAAGTACAAGTTTTTTGGTGGCTGCAGAAGCTACAGTTGAAATATGGTTATGCCAGGAAAGATCAGAAGTGCAGGTCAGTCCAATAAGAGAAATCTGTGTTTCTCTTATTGGATATTTCAGTATTACTGAAATTGTGTTTGGTAATACTGAAATATCAGTATTACCAAACACAATTTCAGTAATACTGAAATATCCAGTATTAGTATTACTGAAATTGTGTTTGGATATTTCAGTATTACTGAAGGTAAGGGAAAGGGATGTGAGCTCTTTCTTACCAGAGATCAGACAGAACTGAGTTTTTGTGGCATTGAAGTTTACAAGGTTGTCTTTGCCCCAATGGTATATAGCTAGGAGATCTGAGTTCATGTTCCTGGTCATGGTAGATCTTGAGGATTTTAATACTTAAGCACTACAAGGTTTGTTGAATGAAAAGGAGGAATGGAGTGTATTGTTGTCAACAAATGTATGGATAGGATTGGAAGTCTGTGAAAGCAGGTCATTTATATATATACAAGAGGAAGAGAGTGGGTGGAAGAACAGAACCCTGGGGTACTCCTGCATTGGTGGGAAAATCTGAGGAAACTATCCACCATAACAAATAGTGAATGACCAGTGAGAACAGTTGACAATCCAGTTGCAGAGTGAGGAAGGCAGACCATAGGATAACAGTTAAGCCCCTGTGCCAAACCTGATCAAATGCCTTTGAAATGTTGAGCGCAACCACGTGAGTTTCTCCAAACTTCTTCATGGCCTGAGTCTAGAGGTGGGTGATGAAAGCAAGAAATCAGCTGTGGATTGTGAGTGGCGGAATCTATACTGATGGTAAATGATTAGTTGATATGTATCTAGGTGGTTCAAGAGTTGCTTATTGATGACCTTTTCCATACTTTTAGAGAGAACAGAAGTGATAGCAATTGGATGGTAGTTCATTGGTTGACTTTTATCACCTTTCTTTGGGATAGACTGGATTTAGACCTGTTTCCATGTTGTAGAGTGGATGCTGAATAGGATAGATTGAAGAGGCAATACAGGATATGTATTAGTTCTTGGGTAAAGTGAATGTGCACTTAGCATGAGTGCTATATACTGGTTGCATTATGCTGATGTCAGGCATTCCCAAGAATAGCTGAGAGCAAAGCACAATTTTCTTAAGTGAGATGATTCACTGTCATAAAATTATTGTCTCTGTTATGTGAAGTATAGAGGACAAAATTCTAAAGCGTGCCAGAAAGCTCCTCCTCCTCTCCCTCCATACCATGTAGTACTCATGGATACCACTGACTGTAATTGCAAACTTCATGTTTTAATGTGGGATAGATCTGCTTAGAGTATGACTGATATCCCATGCAAAGCCAGCTAAACAAATTGAATAAATTGTTAGATCAAACATATTCTTTAGATGCTAATATTATTGAAAAGTTGCAGATTCATCATGCTTGTCCCCCACATATTTATGGCCTTTCTAAAGTACACAAATCTGGATATCTAATAGTTGATTGCATGGGATCTCCTACTTATTATTTAGCAAAATATCTTTCAAAATATCCAGTAAATTTTACAAGAATTTTGTAAAATTTACTGGAAACCCACCTCTTATATCAAAAATAGTTTTGACTCCAAAGTAAAAATTCAAGGTCTTCACCTTCAAGAATTGAAATGATGGTTTATTTTGATGTGGTTTCACTGTTTACAAATATACTACTTCAAGAAACTAGAAACTACAGCTTTTACAAGTACAGGGTCACCATAAAATAACTTTCCCTCTTTGGAGGCATCTGTAGCTAAAACCAATAAACGGAATGAGACCAAATTTTATATTGAGACTTTTGAAGGCATGGGGAAATGATTTCTGCGAAAAAAAAGATTTAGTACCAAAAGTCATTGATAGGAGAAATTTTGACACTGGTGGAGCTGAAAACAAGCGGATAATTACATTAAAGGCAGATAAAATGGAATAATAACATTTCGACGGTGTAAGCGACAGCCACGTCACTTATTCCAGCTGGATATGTGGCACATTACATGATAATAATAATAATAATAATTAAACTAAAACAACAACTTGCAAGAGAGACAGAAATTAATGTAGTGATTGAACTCACAGGAAATAATGTTTTATTCATCAGAATCAGGGTCCCCTGGACCACATACATGATTTTCAATGTGCTGACCTTTCTTGTGTACAACAAATTGCATCCGGTATGCGACATGCTCTACACCTGAGCGTAAGGAGTCAGATTGGATGTTCATAACAGCCCGTTTTATGTCGAACACCACAGTAGCAACATCTGTTACTTTCTCTCCTTGCACTGCTTTCCGTCCTCTGCCAGTTCTAATTCCTAGTGATCCAGTTTCTTCAAAATTCTTAATCATAGCTCTCAATGCTACAGCTGACATAGACCTGTATCC
Organism: Typopeltis vanoorti; assembly: GCF_054136105.1. Lineage (NCBI taxonomy): Eukaryota > Metazoa > Arthropoda > Arachnida > Uropygi > Thelyphonidae > Typopeltis > Typopeltis vanoorti. Next base: position 63,021,766 of record NC_143564.1, on the reverse strand, counting down.
AGGTTATGAAGCCTTCTAAATTCCCAAAGGGCTGCTATGGCATTGCACTGTTTAAGGTAAAACAACTTAACAAGTAAAGCATGCTGAGGCAAGGCAGGACGCATATTGAGCACAATTCGTCAGCCATTTGAATAACTGCCTGAACGTTCCCAATCCCTTTTTAAGTGGAATTGGTGGTGCTGCTGTTACGTACGCACAGTAAAATTTTCATAATCCTTTTTACCTGCATTTATTGCAAACATTTGACTGCTTTCGGCTCTGCCAGCGCCAAAATTTCCCATATCTGTGACTTTTGGTGCTAAATCTTTTTTTTGTGGAATTCATCTCCCCATGCCTTCGAAAGTCTCTCAGTATGAAATGTGGTCTCATTCCGTGTATTAGTTTTAGCCAGACACCTCCAAAGAGGGAAAATTAATTTATGGCCGCCCTGTAGATTTCCCTGATGAAATCATTAAATTGTTCAGCCTTTCTATCATTGTTTGTTATTTTACTTGGCATAACAAATTATTTCAGCAGATATAGGGTGCTCTGTTGGGTAGTCCTATATCACTTACTTTGGCTGATTATTTTATGGAGGATTTAGAGGATCAGATTTCTAACACCATTTCTCCTCAACCTCGTGTGACTTCGTTTTGTGGATGATGTCTTTGCTATCTGGTCTCTCTCTCTCTGAAACAGAACTATTTCAATTTCTGGATAAAATTTACTCCTTATATACTTGCATTAAGTTCACTATTGAACATGAATCTAACAATAGTCTCTCCTTTTTGGATACTTTAATACATCATAACTCCGCTGGTAATATTTAATTTTCTGTTTATAGGAAGCCATACTTTACAGGCAGATATCCATGCATCTTCACATCATCTTTCACAAAAAATAGGTATTATCAAAAGCCTTGTGCACCAAGCATACACAATTTGTTCTTCTGAATCTCTTCTAATAGAAGAATTAAATAAAATAAACCTTATTCTGTTACTTAATGAATCCAGCAAGACATTGATACAGAAAACATTTGATAATTATCATGTCTCCCAGATTGCAATCTGATGTTCCTTTAAGGTACAGTATGCTTATCCTTTTAACATCAGATTGCAATCTGAAAGAGGGATGATTATTATCAAATGTTTTCTGAATAAATAGCAAGAATCCTTCACAGATATAATTCATATACCACCTTCAAAGCAACCCTGAAGTTTTCATCTTCCTTACCTCTTATCAGAGATACATTTTTATCTCCATCTTTACTTTGTGTTTATCAAATTCTCTGTTCTTGTCATCTTTGTTACTTTGGACAGACTGGCCATTCTGCTACTATTAGAATCCAAGAACATCAAGATTTTATAAGAATTTTGGAATCTGAAGGTCCAGGCATTGCTTCTCTTGCCATCAACACTAGACATAGAGTTCACAGAAGCATTCCAAGATGATTCACTACAGTAGGTTCAAATTTAATTGCCTATTTTTGAATCATGTGAAGCTCTACTCCACTGTACTAATCTTAATCAGACAGTCTATATGCCTCTCTCTCTGAATTTTGGGACATGATTGCTGTTAATTGTTTATAAATTTTTAAAATTAATTATACATCTATACCCACATCTCTGAACTCTAATAGTATTTCCTTTTACTGTACAGCTGTGACTGAGACGTAATATTATATGCATGCTGTATGACTTGTTCTTGCATTCATCATTTAAGTGTTATTACCAATTCTTCTGCCTTCTTCCTGATTGAATTTCATGACATATTGAGCGAATTATATAGGTGTAATAAATTCTATTCGGTTTTCTCTTACATGTGTGAAGCCATTATTTAAAACATTATACTATGTCTTATGTGGCATATACCACCATGCGCAGACCTATTTATGGAAAAACTTGAAAAGGATATTTTTTTTTACCATTTCACCTAAACCGTCGATTTGGTGGAGATATGTTGATGACATGTTCATCATCTGGAAGGATACCATGGGAAACCTTCTCATGTTTCTTAATAAAATCCACTCCCTTGCGTCTACGAGTAGAAAATTCCCATTATAGCTGGATATATTTTATTTAAAAAGTCAGCAGGGCTGCTCTAAGTAACCAGACCTTTTAAGTCAACGAAGATTCTACTCTTTTCTTTATTCTTTGCAGAATGATCACATTTATCACACCAACATAAAACATACATGAAAACACAGACTTAATAGTATGCGAAGGAAGCATGGGAGTCTCATAAAAAAAGCATGAACTGTTCTTGTAATAATTTGAAACAAAATCTGAGTCAGTTTCTATTAGAAAAAAAAAATCAAACATCTTCTTTTGTGTTTGAGTTAAAGACTGTTGTTTGATAGGTTTGGGTTCAAGGGATGTTGAATTATTCATTCTGTTAATCACCTAGTAACTTATTTTTGCTGTCAAGTTTATTAGTTTCATAATGCTACCAAGTGTTTCAAAATGTTTTAGTCCCCAATCTAACTTTTTCAACAGTGAGGGGCATCTTCCTTTAGGGATTTTACAACACCAACTGGTTTCATCTTCTAATTGTACAGATCAAGGGTAGAGATAGTGACCCATTTTCTGTCACTAATATTTTCTATCTTACTCAAATTGTTCACATACCTACTGAAATAGCAGATAATCCCAACCACACTATCCAAACACCCTGGATGTGTTCCTTTTTACTGACTCTTCTGAGTATGCTGTGAACATTCGTTGTCTTTTATGTAATTCAGACCACATAGTGATGACTTCTTCCATGGAGCAATATGCACATAGCCACATTCTCCCACATGTTGTATGACATTATAAGAGTACCAAGTGGGATGATCTTCATTACTCTGTACCTCATTTACCTGTTGAGCATAGTTTCTGGTCTTCTGATCCAACTACGAGGGATAGTCTGAAAAGTTCTCGGCCTCGACCATAAATGGCAACACTATCGGCAAGATTTATTTATTTTCCTAAGTTGGTACATCTGTCATAAGCATCCATGTGAAATTGCAAGTCATTCTATCAAATAGTTTGTTTTATACAGCTGTCTGGATAAAATTGAAATGGATAAAATTGAGTATCGTGTGGTTATAAAATTCTTTGTAAAAGAAAGTTTAACGGCAATAGAAATTCATTCAAAGTTCATAAAAGTTTACGGGCACTCTTCTCCTTCATTTTCGACAATTAAGAAATGGAATGCTGAGTTTAAACATGGCTGTACCAGCCTTGAAGATGATCCACGTGAAGGACATCCAAAAAGTGTAACAACACCAGAAATCATTGATCAAGGGCACGATATGGTATTGGATGACTGGCGAGTCCAAGTGCGTGAAATTGATGAGACTATAGGCATTTCAAAAGAACGTGTAGGATATATTTTGCATGAAGAATTGCAAATAAAGATTTTTTTTTTGATCTGCTGTGAGCAAGCGCAAGATGGGTGCTGCACTTGCTCACAGCAGATCAAAAACTCACTCGCATGAAAATCTCTGAACAGTGCTTAGAGCATTTTAACAAGAATAAAACTGATTTTCTGCGTTGATTTATTACTATGGATGAGACTTTGATTCACCATAACACACCAGAATCCAAAAAGCAGTCAAAACAGTGGACAGAAGCCAGTTGTTCAGTGCCAAAGAAGAAAGTCAGTTCCATCAGTAGGAAAGGTCATGGCATTGGTGTTTTGGGAAGCTAAAGGCATTTTGTTTATTAATTATCTTGAAAAGGGTAAAACAATAACTGGGAACTATTATTCTGATCTTTTAACCAGACTAGATAAAAAAAAATCATGAGAAAAGACCAGTTTGTATAAGAAAAAAATCATCTTTCATCAGGACAATGCACCTGCCCACAAAAGTGTTTTGGCAATGGGAAAATTAAGGGATCTGCACTATGAATTGTTGGAACATCCACCCAATTCCCCAGATTTGGCTCCCTCTGACTTCTATCTCTTCTCAAAACTAAAACTCTTCCTCGCTGGTCAGTGATTTTCTTCGAATCAAAAGATGATTGCAGCTGAAGAGGGGTATTTTGCAGATCTTACTGAGAACCACTACAGGGATGGGATAATGGCGCTGGAGCATCGCTGGAATAAATGTATTAGTCTTAAGGGAGATTATATTGAAAAATAAAAATAATTTTGAAATTATAAATCCATTTTTTCATTGTTAGGCTGAGAACTTTTCAGACCACCCTCATATATGTGCTGAGTATGTCACTAAAGTAATTCTTATTGATATGGAAACATTTATTTCCCATTCCACTCTAAATTTCCAGCTTCTGTCTAAGTCTTCTTCACTTAATGTGTATTAAGTGAAGAAGTGAGAATACACTAACTGATTCTTATCTAAAACTCCATTTTCCTTTGCTGCTTATACCAAAACATTGTTTCCTTCCCTGTTACACTCAGATGGTTCTTTTGGATCATCACCTGCAGATAAAGCCAAGGTTTCTTACTTCTCCGTTTCTTGCATGTTTGATCTGGGCAGATGCTCCCCAACCATTGCAAACTCTCAGCATCCTCTTTGACTTTTTGCCAGAAAAAGATTAGAAGAATCTTGTCCAAATTGGATACTCCCCCCCCCCCCAAAAAAATATTCTCTTCCTGATGGCATTTCTCAAGTTGTTCCAAAGATGTGTACTCCAGAGTTATCTCTCATTTCGTGTTGCCTTGCCTTTTAACTTTTCATATTTCATTGGTATCTGTCCTGCAGCCTGGAAATTAGCCCATTCATAACTCATTTTTATGAAGCGTGCTAAATCCTTATCAAACTACCATTGATTTACTCTTGCCTCATCTCCTTCTGCAATAATGGAGAGAACCATCAACCTGCTCCTGCTATCTAGAAGGCACTCAACTAATAAATGATTGTCAACATAGATTCTGCCACTGTCATTCAACAGGGTATCTGTGTACTTGTGTCACTCATCTCTGGAAAAATATCATGGAAAATTTGGCAAGTCTCAGGTGGTTGCTGTTGAAGTCTCCAAGGTCGGGAACAAGAGGCTGTTAAGGAAGCTTCTATCATTTTGTTTGTTCTCTGATTTCTGCTATATTGCCAGCTGTCTGACTTGTTGCATGCTACTCATGATAGTTTGGCTCTTTATCTTCTAACTTTATAATCAATGCTGGTATTCCACAAGGCTCTGTTCTCTCACTCACCCTCTTCCTTCTATATATCATTGACTTGGCAGTTGACTGTCGACTCACTACACAGTTTTGTCAATGACAGGAGCCTACACCCCTCCTTATTTGACAAACCTTGCACTACACAAAATTCCACATCCTCCAGAACATCAATCTCTGCTACTCCAAATTCTGATCTCCAAACTATTCTTCAGTAGGATTGAGCCAACTTTGTCAGTTTCACTGCTAGGAAAACTAAGTTCTGCATTATCTTCCACAAACAAAAGAGCTTTTTTTTTTTTCCTTTAGACAAGATTAACTTTCTCCTCTTGAGATGACTCAAACAACAAACCTCTTTTGGCAAAAATATATTACAACTATTGCCTCCTCTGCAATAAATTTTTTTTTTCTCTTTTACCCGCAGTTTTACATTACCTCTGAACAGTTATTTAACCTGTACAAATCTCAATCCACCTATTGAATATTTTCTCACATTTGGGACGATGCCCATAAGAGTGCTCTAAGAATACTGAACTCAGTACAGAAGAGAGCAATTAGGTTGAATAATGTCCCATTTTTCATCTATTTCATTCACTCTCACATATGTATTCAGTTTCTGCTGTTTGTGTTTTTTTAAAATACTTCCATTACTACTGTTCATCTGAATTGGCATCAGTCATTCCTCCACTTAAATCCATCATTTGCAGCAACTATTCAGCACATCTTCCCATTGCAACTCGAAATCCACAGAACGAATTTGTCTTCCTCTTTGTTCATTTTTATTTGCTACTGCCTTCTTGGACAGTCTCACATCTTATGTGTATTACATGGAATACAAAGGTTGGCAACCAGTAATATGTTATTACTGTGGTTTGACCCAACTTCTCATTTTTAGAATTATCATTAAAAATATTACTCAAAATATAATGAAAAAAAAAAATGTTGGAATTAGTATTGAACTCATGGCTCTAGAAATACAGGAGAATGAAATAAACTTAAATAAGGAAATAGCATGCTTGCACGTTATCCTTCGCAGGACAAAGCACAAAATCAAAAAGTTGCAGAAGCAGCAAAAGATTAGTAGGGCTGAGAAGAGAAAGAAGCAGGTGCTCTGAGGTAAAAATTGAGATCTTGTCAACAAGCAAGAAAAACAAGGTAAGGAGAAAATTATGTATGGGGACTTTATGACCAGAAAAGTACTTAAAGTATAACAAAATCATGTTTTCCTGGTGTAAAAATTAATGATATTAGTCATGACATCCAGATGCAAAAAAGGTAAAGCAAAAGAACTAATTGTCTTGGTTGGTACTAATGATCTCAGAGGTGAAAAGTATTCTATAAGGGAGGATGTGAAAGAGTTGTTGAAGATACAGAAATGGAGAGTGAGAAGGTGAAAATTGTAGTCTTCTGCCACACTATGATAGAGGCAAATATACGGGTTATGCAGAAGGAATGATGTAGAGTTTGTGGTCTATGGCCTATGTTTGATAGAAAGAAGGATTTGTATAAGGCTGACAGACTGCATCTAAATGGTTTTGTGTTAAGTGCCTGGAGAGAGAGCTTTGTTCACTGAGCATATTGAAGCACAAATTCAGGAAAACTTAAGCAATTAGGGTGGAGCACCCATGAATCGAGTGAGTGTGAAATGATCTAGTCCCTCAAGCAAAAATATTGAATTGGGTAGTCAATTCAGGAAATAAAGGCAGTTGGGGCCTAAAGGGATGCTGCAGTTTCTATATACTAATGCCAGAAGTATCAGAAAGAAGAGGGAGGAGTTTGGGGCATTGTTAGTGCAACCTTGCCAAAAGTTATAGGCATTAGTAAGACTTGGCTAACAGCAGATGATGTAGTTCCAGGGATAGAATGTGGGTGGTTTAGTATTTTCAGGGAAGATAGGAAGTGGGGAGGGATACTGCTGATGATAGCAGATGAATTGCTACCAATTCATCTTCTATCATGGATGGCTGTTCATTTGAGCAGCCTGGTGCAGAATCAAGGTATACAAGACAAAATATTATTATTACATAACACCTCCAGGGAGTCCAAAGACTCATCGAGGAAGGGCACCTACTCGACCATTCTATGTCTCCAACAACTGCAACTACCTTCATTATCTACACCAATGCCATCTACTGCTGACCATCATCACTAGTATTTTCACAGACAATCACAAACATCCATGCCCACTGCGGGATTCGAAGCCACAGCCTTTTGGCTGGAGAACGGATACGCTAACCACTTGGCCAACCAGTCTGGCAATATACAGTTGGTTGCTGCTATAGGCCAGGGGGGGGGGGTTCTGCGGATGCTCTGGTAGATATACATCAGCAAATTAATACAAGAAGGTCAGGTCAATATATATATATATGTGTGTGTGTGTGTGTGTGGGATGGAAGGAAGAGAGAGATCACATGGCAGAAAGGAAATGGAATCGTACACCTACTGAGAGATAATTACTTGAGGCAGCATGTGATGGAGGGGACTCTAGGTGAAAGAGTATTGGAAATGCACATAGGATCAGAATAGCTATCTGTAAATTAGGTGGCCACGTTGCCTCTAATTGGGGGGAAGTGATCATGCTGTCTTGACTTGGGAGATTGTAAAAAAATGAGGAATTGTCTGTCAAGAAGCAGTATATGTGGAACTACAAGTCAGATGATTATGACAATCCTAGAAGGAAGCTTGAAGCTGCTATAGCATAAAACCCTGCAAGAGAAGGATGTTAGTAGCGCATGGGAGTTGGTTAAGGGGCATATAGAGGAAGCTATATTAAATGGTATACCTAAGGTAAGGAGGGGTTAATCAGGCAGGAATTAAATCGATGAGTAATATCATTAAACATGAACTTCAGAAAAAGAAAATGCTGTGGAGGGTATATATAAGGAGAAAGTGACTAGCAAACTCATGAGCTGTACAAAAGTCAAGCAAGAAAGGTGACCAATATGGTAAGGAAGACAAAATCAGATTACTAAAAGAAACTAGTCAAGCAGACCAAGGGAAATCTCAAATAGTTCTTTTGCTATGTTAAGTAAAGGAAGAATGTTTATGGAACAATATCCTTAATGTGTGCTCATAGTCACCAGGTGACAGAAGCAGATAAAATAGTTTGAGTTACTGAGTGACCACTTCACAAGGTTAAAAAAATTGAAGTGAGGTTACTACTTGAACATATGTGACAGACACTAATGTGGGTACAGAGGTGGATGAATTGGAGATTCCCAGGATATTGCAGAATCTCATTATAAATACAGACATGATATTAGATGGGATATCAGCTCATGTTTTTCAGGAATGTGCAAGGGAATTGGCAATTCCTCTTACTATGCTCTTTAATTTAAGTTACTTAAATTTTTAATTTACGAAGAATTTTAAGAAATATTTAAGTTACTTAAAGTTACTGGTAGAGTTCCACGGTAGTGGAAAGATGGCAAAATGGTTCGCTTGCATAAGGGAGGTTTTAAGACTGCAGTAGCAAATTATAGACCAATCAGCATCTCAGGAGTTGTCATAAAAGTACTGGAAAAATTGGTCAAAAGAGAACTCAAGAATGGGTGGATAAGAAAATGATACTCTTTGAGGGGAAGTCGGTCATATAATTACAAACTTGAGTTGAGCTGAGTTGGATAAAGGAAATGGCTATACGATGATTCTGCAAAATTTTGCAAAGGCATATGACCGAATACCACATGGAATCTCTTATGCAAATTATAACAAATGGAGATTATATGACACTGGTTATGTGGATAAGAGGGTGGCCACTGGAGAGATATCAAAAAGTGGTATATGGAGTAGCTGAATCCAGCTCAAAAGCCGGTGAGTAATAGTATGCCATAAGGTTCAGTGCTAGGACTACTACTGTTTGTTTTGTGCATAAACAATATAGGAAGTAACCTGAATGAAATGTTCAGTTTTTTGCTGATGATGCAAAATTAAGCAGAGTAAATAGTAAAAAAATAGTAAATCAAGTCGATGTGGAGAGCTTGCAAGATAATATGCTGTCAGCATGGGCAGAATATAATGGGTATCAGTTTACTGTAGAGAAATATAAAGTTATGCATTTGGGGATAAAGAGATTACAAGCTGTGTAGCAGCTTGATGAAACACTCCAGGAAATAGATGAAGCTAGAGATTTAGGAGTTGTGGTAGACAGAGAGTAGAAGTTTAGAGGACATATTGTTAAGGTAACTCATAAGATTACTTGACTGTTGAAGAATACGCTAAGTAGAGGTAAGGAAATTGTTATTCCTCTTTATAAGGCCTCAACGTATCCACATCTGGATTAATGTTCTCAGGTCTCGTCTCCTGGGTTTCTTCGGAATGAGAGTATGGTGGAGAGGATTCTGAGGCCAGCAACCAAGATGGTTAGTGGTCTGTGGAATGTTCCCTATGTAGATAGATAGATAGATGGTGTGAACCAGAAGTTGGTTGATAGGTAAAAAAGAGGGGATATGATAGAAATATTTAAGTTACTTAAAGGGTTTATAGGATTAATGCAGGATTGATTCTTTGTTGCCAGGACTGCATTTTTTTTTTTTTTTTTAGCTTCTGGAGTCCACCATGAAGTTAGAATTTTCTACCCTTGCTAACAACTTCATTGCTTACTTCCATGGCTGAATGAGCAAATGAATAAGGAGGTGTTCTTCATTATTTACCATTGAGTCTCCAAGATTTGGTTTTGTTTTTAAAATGTGTTTTTCTTCAGTAATTTTGTTCAAAACTGTATGGCAAACATTTCCTGTTTCAAACTGCCTGCATATTCTTGTAATCATTAGAATCAGCATGAAGATATCAACAATAACATATAGTCATTTAGAATTATTGTCGTGTCTTTTCTCATTGTGAATTTTTGCACATCTTAATGTTGGAACATAGATATAAAAAAATTACTGCCCAATCACCTTCCTTTCAACAGTATACAGTTGTTTTTTTATAAAAATCATTACCAATAAATACAAAACACATTAGATTTCTCCACCTCCAGAATAAGCAGAATTCAGAAAAAAGCTACAGCATTATTTGATCATATATATATGTGTGTGTGTGTGATCAATAACAATAATGTACACCAGTAATGTACTGTTTATCTGACCCTTCAGTCATCATAATGGCAAGTTCGGATTATTGAAGAGTCAGGTGCTCTATATAGAAGTTGGTTAATTGAATAGACATTATTCTGAAGTTCAGATAAATGGTAGATTACTGTATATGATCACTAGTGCTATAATTTTTGTTTTAGTCTTATTATATATATGTATGTGTGATAAGATAAATCATTAAAAAAAGACAAATGCATTCAAAAAACCCTTCACGCGCTCCTCTTTATTGGTTTTGAAAGGTGTTTGATTCAATCTCAACATTAGCTATTTTAGCATCCCTAAAAACATCAGGAATTAAAACACACAGGTGTGTGTGTGTGTGTAAATTCAACTTCATCTATATAATCAAGAACAAATATGAAATTTCTTGTTTAAAATAGTGAGTTAGACAAGGAAATATCATTTCACCTAAACTCTTTATTGCTGCCCTAGAAGAAATATTGAAAAATCTGGAATGGAAAAAATAGAGGAATTATAGTAAATTGAAATAGCTTAATCATGTATGTTTTGTTGATAACACTGTTCTTGTAGGCAGCTCAGCAGACGTTCAATAACTGAACAATGAATTGAATGTAGAAAGTAAGAAGAAAGGATTAAATATAAGCAAAGACAATACAAAAATAATGTATAATATATACATTATTTTTGTGTTGTATTTATTGTATCGCTGTAAAGCAATACAATATTTATGCTGTAAAGCAATAATGTACACACACAGTAATATCAATTACCTGTGTATGTTCACTTAGGACAAAAGATCACAGTAGAGGAAAATTATGAGGAAGAAGTGGTATGAAAAATCAGATTTGAGTAATCTTTGGAAAACACCATGATAGATTACTGTAGTAAAATATTCAGCATTTGTATACTCAGATTGTAACATGTAGAAGTGAAACATGAACTTTAAAAATTTTAAATTTGACCACACTGAGGACTACCCATAGAAAATAGGACTATCACTGTTTGGTAATTAACATTCAGAATAGAAAGCACAATACTTGGGTTTGAGTTCAGACCAAGGTGAGAGACATTGTAACAGCTATTGCTGTTACTGTGTCACATATTTCAAGAGATAACATTCAGAAATAGACAAAGATGATATCTGAATGGTTGGTATTCCAAAGATGGAAGGATCTATAAGAAGATTATGTGACATTTGAAGGAGATTAAAGAAATGGCTTGAAGTCACTGCCATAGGAGAGCTCAAGAAGATAGGCCTTCATCCAGCAGTAGAGAGAAAATGACTGATAATGATAAGTGCATATCCTGAACAGAAATTCAGCAGGATTTCTGTTGTATTTATTCTTATCAGTTTTGCATTTTGTCTCCACATTTTCCCAAAATATTCTATATGTCTGGTATTCATTTTCAACTCTGTTGTTTAAATTTTTAACAAGAACCAGATTTTACTTTGTTGGATGCCTTCTCTAAAGATTCAAAAAAATTCTTCCATTTCTTTTTTAGTGGAACTTTCTGTGGAACCATACAAATGATTATTATTTGGAAGAATTTCACCTCTTTTGGACTTCTTCATTTCAGTAATACCAACTCACAATTCCATTTTTTTTTTCTGTTGATACTTCTTATGTTAATAGTGTCTCTTCAATTTTTCTGAAATTGTGTTTGAGTTTATTCCAGTAGCTGACTTTTCATTGCTCACTCTGGTTCCTGATGAAAACAGTGGGGTTTTTTGTGTAATTAGGTCATCTCCCAATTGGTATGACATTACATCATGTTGTACCATCATTTTGTTTGTTGGTTTAAAACAATACAGAATGGAGTTTGGTCATCTAAGTCCCAAATTGCTGGCCCACCCTTATTTGTTCAGAATCCAGGTGAATGTCTGTTAAGACCATGAGAGGCTGTGTCTTCTGGTAGAAAATTTTAGTTAGTGAAATGTGTGCAATGAGAAATTAGCCAATACAGAAATCAATTAGTCAAATTCATCTGATAACAGTTATATAGAAAGTGGTAGTGTAATCAATTTAATGATAATAATTTTTTATAACCAGTTAAAAATGGATGCCTAAGGAATTTTAGTTCCATTTTGTGAATAGGTAGGTAATTTATTATTTATTTATTTTTTTAAGCACATTTCCTTGCTACTTTGTAGTCTTACCTTTGTATTATTAAATTTTTTTTGCTATGGGATTATGTAAAGTGCACATCAAAAATGATTTCACAATAAGAATTAAAATGCTAAATAAGAGATGTGGTAGCTACAGTTGCTCTGGTAATATTTGAGCACATTTTCAGTAGGCAGGTTACAGGTTGTATGTTATGCAGAGCTACATATGGAACAAACATTACACTTGTTTGCCTCAAAGAAACTTGAGGCTATTATTTGCATTATTTGTTTTTGTTTCATCTTAATTTTTTCAATAAATATTTGCATGTAAAATACTGAAATTGTTCTGCAAAACCATAAAGATGAAGATGAATTTGTCTGCATTCTAACATGCAGTTAGATTTGAAGAATGCTTGTCTCCACATTACTTTTGAAGAACTAGCATTTTATGCATTCACATCTAATATATACTGTTCAGCAATAACACAATCTGGTTTGTTGCCTTACTTGCAGGTACTACTGTTTAACAGAGTTATATATTGTGATTTATAAAGGTGCATTTTGTTCATTCTACGCTCATTATAGTGAACTCTTAGAGAACAGTTGAAAAGTTTGTTATAGCGAAAGGTTTTCTGTGGAGAATTTTCAAGAAAACAGCATTGATTCTATACTGTTTTGACTAAAAATCTTTTTGTAGTTTATAGTGATTAAATTCACTTCTATGTTTGCCATAGTGATAGTTGACTAGACTTGATATTTAGTTGACCATTTCAAATGTTCAAATTTTAATTTTTTTCCCCCTCTCCTTAGAGATAAACAAGTATGTGGCCGTTATCTTATTGCTATATGTGTGAAGATGTTTTTAGAAAAACAAGAACGGCAGATTCACCTCTTCGTTCGTAAATTTCAAGAGTTAACTGTTTCTGATGAAAAGGTAATGTTTTTTAATCTGAAAGATATTCTACTTATTGGAATTGTGTTATCCAGGATGAGTCAGGAGTAATGTGCATAACTCTGGGAGCTTTATAGTAGAGTTCTTTTTTAATAAAAGTTCCATATGAACTTAGGTTTCACACTAAATGATTATGAAGCCATGGTAGTTTGAATTGTTTAAATAAAAATAACTATGGAGTTTTCAATAAGAAAAATATAAGTAGAAATAGCTGGCAAAGTCTTTAAGATTTACAAGTCATGATTTTATTATTATTATTATTATTATTATTATTACGGGTATCTCCATGGAGTCAGTAGACTCATCGCGGGAGACCCAAACTAGCAAAACAATATCTGTCATATCTCTTCTTGAATTCATTTACAGACGAAGAGCTCACAACTAAGTCAGGCAATGAATTCCACTCATTCACCACCCTCCAGGCAAAAAACCTTGTTCTGACACCTTTGTTAACCACACTCTTCTTTAATTTCCACAGATGACCTCTTGTTCTTCCATCACTATCACACAGCTGAAACATTTCCGCTGCATCAATCCTATAAAAGCCTTTTAGTAATTTGAATGTTTCTATCATATCCCCTCTTCTTCGCCTATCAACCAATCTCTGCAATCCACAAGCTCTCAATCTATCAATGTAGGGAGCATTTTTTATATCACTCACCAACTTGGTCACTCTTCTCTGAACCCTCTCCACAGCCTCCTCATCTCCAAGGAATCCAGGTGACCAGACCTGAGCACAGTAATCCAAATGTGGAAGTATCAATGCTTTATAAAGGGGAATAATAACCTCTTTATCTCTGGATGTCAGTGTGTTCCTCAACAACCAAGTAATCCTATGTGCAATCTTGGACACCTTAGCAATGTGTCCTCTGAACTTCATCTCCCTATCTACCAATACCCCTAAGTCCCTAGCCTCATCAATCTCTTGGAGTACCTTTCCATTGATGTAGTACACAGCTGGTAATCTTTTAATCCCAAAATGCATGACTTTACACTTTTCCACATTGAACTGACATCCATTTTCTTTTGCCCATTTTACCAGCTTATTTAAATCCTCCTGCAAACTTTCAACATCAGCTTGATTTTTTATTGCACTACACAACTTTGCATCATCAGCAAACAACTGAATATCTCCCTTTAAGCCGTTTCCTATATCATTTATATACAAATTAAACAACATTGGCCCAAGCACAGAGCCCTGAGGCACACCACTGGTCACCTGCCTCATTCTGGACTCGGCTCCTCCATACACCACCTTATGGTATCTCTCCCTGAGCCATTCTCCTATCCATATCACCAATTTAATATCCATTCCCATCTGCTCCAATTTGCGTAACAGTGTTCTATGGGGTATCCTGTCAAAAGCCTTAGCAAAATCCAGAAGTACCACTGTGTAGCCAGTTCCTTTGTCCAACTCTGATGTTATTCTATTATGAATAGTTAATAGATTGCTAAGGCAGGATCTACCTTTAACAGAGCCATGTTGGCCTCTATAGAGTATCATATCCTGATCCACCCATTCTTGAATTTTGTCTTTAACCAACTTTTCCAATACTTTTACCACTACTCCTGAGATGGTGATTGGTCTGTAATTCAATACCGCAGTTTTAGAGCCACCCTTATGCAAAGGAACCACTTTGCCTAACTTCCACTCCCTAGGGACCATACCAGAGTTCAAACTTAAATTAAATATCCGGGTAAGAGGGGTTGACAATTCATTTGCACATTCACGCAACACCCGAGCTGATATTCCATCTAAGCCTACCGCAGTGTTTGCATTTAAGTTTTGCAATATATTTAATACCTCTGATTCTTTAGCTTCAATTCTCACATTAGGTATTGCTATAGGTATAGAGATATCCTCACTTGGGTGATAGACTTTTGAAAAGTGATCACTCAGTAACTCGACTATTACATCTGATTTTGTCACCTCAATACCATCAGCAGCCATTAAGGTTATCCTTCCGAAGTCATTCTTCCTCTTACTTGCCACATAGCGGAAGAACTCTTTGGGATTACCCTTGATCTCTTTGGCTAAGGTCTTCTCATAATCTGATTTAGCTTTTCTTACTATGCTGGTAACCTTCCTAGTTTGAGCCTTGTACTGCTCATGGGTGTCCTGATCGCCTTTCTCTTTGTAAATTCTCCATAACATTTTCTTTTTTTGCAGTTCAAGCTTGATACTACTGCTCATCCATCTAATGCCTGCCTTGTTTGACCTCCTGACCATGGGGACACAATCTGATATTGCTTTCCTCAGATACCCGCTGATTTTATCCCAAGCACTGCTAACATCTTTCCCTTGCAATATGTTCTGCCATGGGATGGCTGCAAGCTCACTCACTTGTTATAATTGCCTAACCTGTAGTTCCGTACATACCCCTTCTCAATAGAAAAATCCACAGATTTTGCGACCTCCCAAGTCAATACCACATGATCGCTTTCACCAACTGGAGGTAACGAGGACACCTTACTTATGCATATAACCTCTGAACCAATAACCAGGTCCAACACTCTCACACCACGTGTCCCTTCAGTTACGTGCTGTTTCAAGTAATTATCTCGTAGAAGATGTATGAACTCCATTTCCTTTTTGCTACGTGATATTTCCTCCTTCCAATTGATATCACCATAATTAAAATCCCCCATAATAATCACTAAGCCTTCACTCATTGCACTAAGTTGCTGATGCATGAATTCAATATCTCCCCCCCGTACTCCCTGGCCTATAGCAGCATCCAACTGTATATTTGGTTACGTTGGTCACTATTTCGCACCAGACTGCCTCAAATGAACTCTCATTCACATGTCTATCATCATGATATACTACTTTCTTTGGCTGCAACACATCAGCTATCATCAACAGTACTCCTCCTCCTGTTCTATCTTCTCTATCCTCCCTGAAAATACTGTACCCATCACATTCGATTCCAGTGACCACATCTTCTGCTGACAGCCAAGTTTCACTAATGCCTACAACTTTTGGTGAGATTTCACTGACTAATGCCAAAAATTCTTCTCTCTTATTTCGAATGCTTCTAGCATTGGTATACAAAAATTGCAGATTCCCTCTAGATCTTGTGCCGGCTTTAGAACTGATATATAAGTCACTAACTACCGTAGTCCTATGCCGATTTTTATCCCCTCTCTTATGCAATTTATTCTGCCTATAAGGATCAATAAATACACAATCAGTGCTAAAGTTTCTCTCTCTTACACTCAACCTTTTCAATATTAGTTTCCCTGCCCAATAACTTCAACCTGTTCAGAAAACAATAACTTCTTCAATCGCTTATGTCCTTCCATGTTAAGATGCAGTCCATCTCTAGCATACAACTGCCTTTTTCCTTCAAACACACTCCAAACATCAACAAACTCCTGACCTCTTTTTCTGCACATTCTTGCAATCATATCATTCATTATCATTGCTCGTCTACTTAACTCGTAATTGTCAAAACGAGGCAGCACACACACACTATTCTCCCATTGACACTTTTCCTCTTCACAATATCTAATAATGTTATTAAATCTTTTCCTACCCGATTTATACTACCTCTCAGGTCATTCGTACCCACCATAACTATCATCTTGTCTGCTTCATGCCCTCTCTTTATTGCTAAAGCCACTCTTTCTATTGTCCCATCAGCCAAGCACTCCTCATGCATACCACTCTCCATACCCTTAATCATAGAATCACCATATATTTTACCACTCTTAACTTCATTCAAGTCCACACTCATGGACTCATTCTCTACACTATTCAGCATGACTCTCCCAGCTTCATTACTCAACTCTCTATTACTTAACCCCCCCCACTCTCACTACATCTCATTTCTTCTAGGCCACTTGTGGTTTTATTATGTTGACTCCCAATCACTCCCATACTATTTATTACTGAATCATTCACCAAAGACTCACCCATATGTAATCCTGTTCTAGTTACTTCAGCTAAAGTAATCTCTATAGTCCTAATTTCTCTATTTAACACATTAAAATCACTTTAACTTCCAGTATCTCCTTACCGATCACTTCCACATGAAGAAGATGAAGGTCATTTTTCATTTTCATAAACTCCCGCCGAAGTTCTTCCGCTACGGTCCCGATGTCAGCTTCCATTCCTAAACGCTCCAGCCTATCCCGACACTTCTCACATATGTCGACATTTTCGTTCTTCTCATTTTGCCAGACCGACCACAGATCCTTCACATTTTTCGGTGCATACATGTAGCAGTTTCCGCAACGCATCCATTGCGAAAAATCTAACGCTGAGCCAGCCTTTCGTGTAGTAGTAGAAGTCCTGCACGCCGCTGACGTACGTTTCTTGTTGGACGCCATCTTTACACGTTGATATAGTGAAACAAACGGCAGTGAAAACACAATATATACAACACAGTTCTAAACAATAATACCACTGAAGGACACTTGTTTCTAACCGATGCACAATTGCAGCACAATTTATGACAAAAAGCCACACTATATTTAACTTTAAAAACACGTTTTCTAGACTAGCTAAACTCGACCGCCAATTTACCAAGGACACTAGCGCCACCAATTATGTAAATCCTGTGAAAAACAAATCTGTCATGTTTAGTACTGTGGGTTGAACAAGGGTTAGAAATTCCAGAATTTGTGTTCTGTAGACCTAACATGGTACCTTTTTTTTGAAGCCACTTTAAGCTTCATCTAAGCAGAATAATGCTTAGTAGGAGCTTAAAGATGACTGCAGCATCGCAAATGAAGCTGCGTAATGTCATGTCTAGTACATCAGCTCTTTCATCCACTCCCACAGGCAATAGTCTAAAGATTTTGGTCTACAATTCTGGATGTCCAGTTTTGTACACTGCAACAACTGATCCTCTAGCCAAGGAAATGATCACAGAAATGCATTTTCAGGAAAAGTGTGGTATGCCATCATGATGGAAACACACACACACGACACCATGTAGTCAAGGGTACAACTCCTGACTAGCAGCACTTCATCTCACAGAAATCATAAATAAAAGTCAACTGTGCAGCTGGCCTGTGTACTTTCCTTAGGGCACAAGGATTTATTTTTGATCATATATCTAAAGTGCAAGTGTTGCTGACATCCTTCAGTTGAATTGAGTTTCATCATAGGTATTGATGCAGTCAGTAATTGGCATTGAGCCATACAGTTATATGATCAGTGTCTCTTCATCTTATGCTTTACTTGTTTTCATTTGTGGATTACCAAATGCATGGAAATCCACATATGAATTTGAGTATTCCATTGTACTGCTACTGCTATAATGTTTTCTCATTGAGCCACATCTTGTTTAACTGCACACTGAGATGAAATGCAAATGCTAGGAAATATCATGCTCTTCCATGATCTCTCTCAAACAATTTCTAGAAAACTGTTAAAACAAATTTTGACTTAAAATTCTTTGATTTAGAAAATTTTACTAGTAAAATTCAACAACTCTTGTCTCCATTGTAAGATCTAATCGTAAGATCATTGTAAGATATAAGACACAACAATAAACTGTAACAGCTGATTATTCAGTAACCAGCTATTGTAGTTGGTTGCAATCTATAAACAAACTTTTAGTTTGTTTCAGTTTCAGTTTATACATGATACAATGTCTTTGCAATAAGTCCAAGAATAAATTTTTTGAGAACCTGTTGTAAAGCAAGAATTGTAAATTCTTGAATAAATACTTTATCAGGCATGTGTGTTGTTGTTGTTGTTCTTATTATTTTTATTTAAGTAAAGAATATTACATCCATTAAAATTTCATAGTTATGTTACCTTCAGCATGAGATTTGCCTTGGTTTGCACTACTTAAAAGCCATGAACTCAGCCCACAAGTCTATATATATATTTACCTTTTATTAGTGCATTTAGGTTTCACTGGCCAGAGAGCCTGCTTGACAGCTGCTTAACTGTTTGGTTCTCATCAGAGAATAGGCTAAAACCTAAGAGAGCAAAAACTCTCAGTCTCACCGTAGCAATCATCTTGTGTCAGAAAATTATACAGTGAACTTTTGATAGTTGCATACATGAATTACTAAAATAAAAAGCCTAAAAAGCTCCCTCCTGGCAGAAGTAACCTATTTAAGCAAAGGATTAAAATTTCATATCTAGTTACATTTAAGTAGTGTAAACCTAAGTATTCCCCATGCTGAATGGCATATTCTTATGCTCTTAGGAAAACGTAACCTGGCTATGAAATTTTAATGGATGTGATATCCTTTACTTAAATAACTTATGCCCAAGTAAAGCCTTTTAGACTCTTTATTTTAGTAATTATTTTATTTATTTATTTATTTATCATTGAAAACTTCATATCCTTTTTTAATTCAAACATCCATATCTTTTAAACCATCCCATACAAACTTTTTTTTCTTTTCCTAATTTATCCTGTATAGTAGAAGAATTAGGTTCTGCTAGTTTATATATTCATAATTAAGATATTTGTTGAAACACTTCATTCTTCATTTATTTTATGCACCACTTAGGAAAACGCTTCATAAATAAATGTATTAAATTAAACAGTTATCAGTCTGTTTAGCAGTACTACTACATTTTGCTTTTTGAAACAGCATATTGCTAGGATAATCAGTAAAATTAGTCTTTTCAAGTTACAGATGAGTTTTTTAGTCTTATATGAGGGTATACTAGAGGTTTCTTTACAGAACTCCTCTACCCATCTATCTTTAAAGAAAAACAGATAAATTGATTAATTAACAGACATAGTACATCTGTCTTGTCCTATTTTTAAGGAACTGACAATGTAGACTGATTATTAATTACAGTAAATGCAATTAATATTTCAGATAGTCAAATTGCCATCATCACTGAACACAGTATACAGTATGATTTGTGTACACAGGCATTAATAATTCTTCCACCACAAGTTATGTTGGAAGAAGGCCACTTGACAGCACTGCAGAAAATATAAGTACAAGAGATTATTCATCAAGTTTGATGAATAATCAAACTTGATGAATAATCTCTAAACCTCATCAAGTTTGCTTACATGAAATTGTCCCAAATTTGGGAAACATGTATCTTCTGAATTTCAGCCAAGATTAACCCATTAGCCCACTGGGTGGGGGTGGGGGGGGGCGCTTTTTAGGACTTTAGGCTCAACATTAGTTGTCATGCTTCTGTCTCCTTTACACATTGTTAGTGCCTATATGCACATATACTGTATTGTGTTCCCTAATGATGGCAGTTTGACTTTGCAGAAATATTGGAAATATTAATTAAATTTATTATAATTGATAATTAGTCTACATTGTAATTTCTTTAAAAAATACAGCAATGAATAGTCATTGTGTAAGCCTTTCTAAGAAAACGTCTCGTGTTGTCACGTAATTTTAACAAGTTTAATGACTTCTTACTGTTAGATTCCTTAGAATGGGAAGCATTATTATTCATTTAACTCTTCATTCTTACTCATATTGTATGACAATGATACTTTGTAATAATCCATTTTTTTTTGGAAAATTGTAAAGAATGTCTTAATGCTCTGTTACTAGGATAGTGAAATCATTTTAGAATAGAGAACAAATAGTTGATATAAAGAAATAAAAGTGCAATTTAGTACACTATAGATAGTTAACACAAATCCGTTAACATCCCAACATTGAAATGTTAGAACATTTTTGTGATTTTGCAATAAAATTTTTGATATACCAGAAAAAAAATAGCACTTATTTTAAAGAAAATGAACCACAAAAGTTACTGAAACCTTGTACATTAATTATGTCTTTTGTTTGGATGCCAAGAAATTATATTCTTGGTTTCATCCTTTTATCCAAGTGTAAGCATTGAACGTTTGTGCATGAAATCACGACTGGGCTACTTGTATATAGAGGCTAATGACTTCACCTTAGTATCCCATAATGCAATACATATCCTTACGGACATGTAAACTCTGGATGTAAATTATGGACTAAAATACTCTGGATTAGAGATAGATGTTGAAAGTTTTTTTCACTTGGCTATACTATAATATAAAGATGCTAAGAAATGATATTCTTGGTTTCATCCTTTATCCAAGTGTAAGCAAACAAAGTTTGCACGTAAAGCAACTTCAAATGGGCTACTGATATATAGAGGCCAATGACTTCACATCAATTGCCTTAGTATGACTTCTGCATTACTTCAACTTTGGTATCACTTCTGGGTCTGGCTCCCACTGATGAGACCTCAATAAAAGTCAAAACCAGTCTGGGTAGTGGCCCTTCCCAGAAGTTACTTCATGTGCAAAATTTGGTTGCTTACACTTGGATAAAGGATGAAAGCAAGAATGTAATTTCTTGGAATCTTTAATTTATGAGTCTATGATAGTGTGGAGTTTATTTATTTATTTTGTGTGGGGGTTCCCCCTTTCCTCAACTATTTGGTTGAGTCTCCCTAATGAGGGATTAAGTATGTATTTTATGACTGTAGATCTGTGTGTGTTCATGGGCTGGTTTGCCTGTTCTGAGAGACAAAAAACCCGAGTTTCCTGCTGAGAAAACCCCTATCTCTGTATGAGACTGGCTAACTCACCTTTAGTTGAAAGAGATCAGAGAAAATTTCCTCACATCTTGGGTGGGAATCAAACCCAGGTCTTTCCAACCAAAGATCTTCGTCTATACCGACTTAGCTATGAAGGCTAAGTTGTGGAGTAAGAAGTGGCAAATGATATTGGTAGGTTTCAAGATACTAAAAAAGTTGGCTTAATGACTTTCCCATTATTTTTGAGAGAATTTAGGTAAGGGCAATGGGAAAAAATGGCTGTCTTATCTCCATTTTTTGGAGATATGACAGTAAATGTGGGTTTACTTTATCAGGTAGATGCTAGATAAATGTGAAAGATTGCAAAGAAGTATCATATGAATATTAATTCTGGAGCAGAAATGTTGTGCTTCAGGAGGATTAATGAGAATTAACTAAGCTATTAAAGATTCTTCCAATATGTTCAAAAGACTGGAGAGGTGCTCCTGGTATACTAAGAAATGATTGCCTTGGTATTCTGTACAAGAGTTAGAGGAGAAAATATGATGTCAGAAGGTCAGCTTTAAATGGTGTTCCATTGGTGCCCTTCTAAATGTGTGTGTATGTGTGTGAGTGAGAGAGAGAGTGAGAAATGTTAGCATGGAAGAACAGAAGGGCTGAGGTACTCACATTTTGCATATGTTCCTTTCCGAGTCCAATTTGGATTTGTTGATGTTTTTTTTACAGTCATCATGGGCTGCAGATCTGAAATTTTTTGTTCCATGCCACTTAAAAATTTTATTATCTTTAACTACTTTGTTGCAATTGCTGCAGAACCAAGATCTGTGAGTTCACAGATGTTGGGTGAAATAGGGGAATGACCAAGTATTATTTCAGTTATTCAGTCAGAGTAGATGTTTAGGTCAAGAGAATGATAACAGTAATCAAACCATAGAAAAAATGATGTGAATCATGGAGGTCATCTAAAAGATGTAAAACTTGGAATGGGTGAAGGATGCGGCAGAAAATGAAATATGCACAAAGTTATAGTTTAAGTTACCAAACAGAGAGGTAGCATTTTTGGAAGGAGAGTTTATTAAGGATTATCAAGAAAAATTCCTTCATATTAGGAGGATGATAAGGAATTATCTGGTATTCTGGGAAGATGGGCCATTTCGGTTGATCATTATTTCTCTAAATAATGAGTTATTCTAAATAATTTCTTATTTAGTAAAAGTAGAGAAAGGAAGTCTTATTGAGTTATGAACATTGACGCCCTCAATGAAGATGGTATCAATGTTTAAGTATTTGCTCTGAAGATAATGAAATTTCAGAGATAAATAATCATAGTGGTCACAGTCTTTATCAGGATTTTCAAAGTGATAAAGACACTATTTGAATGGAACAAAATGTGATGAGGAAAGTCTGAGCCAAAGTAGATCAAAAAGTAAGGATTCTTAGTTTGGCATTGTCTAACATAGGATATGATTTTGCCCTCTCTGAAATAGGAAGTCACATTTTCTATATACAGTGTGATTAAAATTAAAGTATCCCTGTTTAATGCCTTGTCAAATGCCACCTAGTGATCCAAATGCTGCAATGCAGGAATACATGGTGCATCATGTGGAAGCAGTATCTGAGAAAAAAAAAAAAAGTAGTTCTAAAATTTATCACTGGTGGCATTGTATGATGTACCGAAAGTAGATGTAGTTAGATGTAGTAATTTTTCTGTGTGTAAAAAGAAAAGTGACACAAGCATAAATATAGTTCACTTCTGTTTTGCATTCGCAGGCAGTACTGTTTAATGTGCTGCCCTTCCCAGTATGCCACAAACTGCATCTTTTGCACAGTCTGTTCAATGGCAGAATACAGCTGGTCGGGACGATGTTGTGCACATACTGCATTATGCTGTCTTTCAGTGCTAATCCAATGCTTCAACCAACCTGCTCATTCTACCTTCTTGAAAACAGACCTTGTTAAAATTTTAATTTTTAATTTCATTATTATTATAATAGGCATCTCAATGGAGTTCGAAGTCATATCATGAGAGACCCAATTTATCCACACAATCTATCGTATCCCTCCTTGAACCCATTAACAGACGGAGCACTCACAACTGACTCTGGAAACCCATTCCACTCATTCAGCACTCTCCAAGCAAAAAAATCTAGTTCTCACACCCCATACTAACCACACCTTTAATCAACTTCCAGGGATTATCCCTTGTTCTGGTCCCTCTAGCCAAGTGTTGAAATATTTCCCATGCATCTATCATATTTCCTCTTTTCTCCTATCAACCAACTTCTGCAATCCACACACCTTCAATTTGTCCTCATAGACAAAATTTCACAGGCCACTCACCATCTTAGTCACTCACCTCTGAATCCTCTCCACTGCTTCCTCATCCCCAAGAAATGCAGGGGACCAGATTTTAGCACAGTAATCCAGATGTGGATTACTGTGCTAAAATCAAGGCCTTATAAAAAGGAATGACAACTTCCTTATCTCTACTTGTTACTCTGTTCTTCAATAGACAAGTGATTTTATGGGCTAGCAACCTTAGCAATATGTCCTCTAAACTTTAACTCTCTGTTTACCAACATCCCTTAATCTCTAGCTTCGTCTATTTTCTGGAGTACAGTTCCATCAATGTGATACACGACTTATAATCTATGTATTCCAAAATGCATGACTTTACATTTCTTGACATTAAACTGACAACCCATTAACTTTTGCCCATATTGACAGTCTGTTTAAATCATTCTGCAAGCTCTCCACATCACCTTGATTAACTATTACTCTACCTAAATTTGCATCATCAGCAAACAGCTGAATATTTCCTTTAATGTAATTTCCTTGGCTTGTAATCTATGTATCCCAAAATGCATAACTTTACATTTCTTGACATTAAACTGACACCCATTAACTTTTGTCCATGTTGACAATCTGTTTAAATAGTCCTGCAAGCCCTCCACATTGTCTTGATTAACTATTATTTTACCTAATTTTGTATCATCAGCAAACAACTGAATATTTCCTTTCAGGTTATTTTCTATATCATTTATCTACGAATTAAACAGCAATGGTCCCAGCACTGAACCAACCTTGTGGCACACCACTAGTAATCTGTGTTCGCCTCGATTCTGCCCATCCATATACCACGTTTTTAATATCTCTCCAGCAGTCACCCTTTTATCCACTTAACCAGTGTCATATCCATCCCCATTTGTGTAACAAAATTCCATGTTACATTCTGTCAAATGTTTTTGCAAAATCATCGTGTAGCCATCCAACTCAGCTGTTACTCTATTATAAGAAGTTAGTCAATTACTAAGGCATGACTGACCCCTCACAAAGCCATGTTGACTCTCATTCGGTATCATATTTTTATCTACTCATTCTCTTTTTTACCAATTTTTCTAGTACTTTTATTACTATACCCAAGATACTGATTGGTCTATAATTTGCTACTGTAGACTTAGAACTCCCTCAAGGACTCACTTTAGTGAGTACATGAGTGGCAAACCCAAGGTACCTGATGCTTGACCATGCTTTATTTCATGTAATATATATTGGTTATATTATCTGTAGATTGGTCCCTACTCTTCTTCATCTCTAGCAGTTTGTTTAGCCAAACACAGAAGAAAGCAATGGCAAGCCACTTTTGTATATATTTTGCCAAGAAAATCTTATGAACAGAGGTTTAAGTTATTGTGATATAGTGCTAGAGGATGAAACACCAAGGTTGGAATGCACTGAAATGGCTACTGGGAAAGAGCAGAGAGGAACTTCTAATAGAGTTAATCTCAGAAGAAGAAGACGTGTCTGCTTTACTGATTTATATAAAATAGGAACATTGAATGTAAGAAGTATGTATCAAGGAAAATTGGAACTAGTGAAGAAAGAAATGAGATGGACAGGAATGAGTCACTTTGATACCAATGATTTCATGGTGTATTGCTCTCGACATGGAATGGAGTAGCATTCATAATGAGAAGAGAATACAGAAAATACATTTTGCTTACAACCTAGTGTCTGATAAAATAATTCTAATCAGAAGAAAGGCATACCCAGTGAATGTTACACTCATACAGGTGTATGCACCTACTACAGATTCAAGTTAAGATGAGGTAGAAGAATTTTATAGTATACAGTACTGATAAAACAGACTTTCTTTTGATATTAGGTGATTGGAATGCAAAAATGAGTGAAAAAGAAGAACGAGGCATCACTGGAAAATTTGGTTTAGGACTGAGGAATGAAGAAGGAGAAAAGATGTTGGAGTTTTCTGTTGAGAACAGTTGTTTTATTGCATACACTTCCAAAAACCTGGACTTCACCTAATGGAGAATACAGAAATCAGATTGATTATATTGTTGCCAGCAGTAAGTGGAGGAGTGCTATCCAAGCAACAAAAATGCTACCTGGTGCAGACTGTGGGACAGATCGTGAATTATTATCATCTGAAGTTAAACTGAAATTAAGGGCTAAGAAGAAACAAAAGGACCATATCAGATTTCATTTAGATCCTATAAATGAAGCATTTAAAGTAGAAGTTTGGAGAAGACAGGAAGAGAATTAGAAGAACTGTGGGAGGAAACAAAATGTACAGTCATAGAAGCAGCAAAGAATACTCTTAATAAAGCAGTAAGTAAGAAAGATTGTAAATGGTTGTTAAGGGGAAAGAAGAAAAATGAAACTTCAGAGAAACAAAGAAAGAGTTAGAAAACTGAGTGCGGATTTCCAAAGACAGACTAAGAAAGATAAGGAACAACATCTAAACAAAAGGTGCAAGTAAATTGAAGAAAGCAATATTATGGGTAGAACAAGAGATCTGTTTCAAAAAATAAATGATGTTACAGGGAAGTTTATCCGTAGATTAGGAGCTGTAAAAAAGTAATTCAGGTAAATGTGTAATGGAAGAAGAAGCAGTGAAAAAAAAGATAGAGTATGTAGAGGATTTGTACAAGAAATATAATGCTATTGAAGGAGAATTTGAAAGGAGAGAATTTGTTGAGGAACCCATGATAATGAAAAGTGAAGTGATATCAGCAATGAAACAACTGCCAAAAGGAAAAGCTCCAGGAGCTGATGGTGTGTCAGTAGAATTATTTAGAGTAGCTGGGGATGAAGTAGTGAATACGTTGACTGAAATTTGTCAACATGTTTGGAAGAAAATATACTGGCCTAGAGATTGGAAAACATCAGTATTCATCCCAATCCCCAAAAAATCAAATGCCAAAGATTGTAATAATTATAGAACCATCACTTTAATTTCACATTCAAGTAAAGTTATGCTGGAAGTTAAAAGAAAGAAAAGTTATGCTCAAAGTGATCCAACAAAGGTTGGAACCATATGCGAATAGAAAAATGCCACAAAAACAGGCAAGTTTTAGGATAGGTAGAGGAACTAGAGACCAAATAGCAAACATGAAATAGATTATGGAAAGAATAAGATAATTTCAGAAGGAAATATTCATTTCTTTCATTGATTATTAGAAAGCTTTTGATTGTGTGGATCACAACAGACTGTAGATTGTAATAAAATCAGTGGGAATACCTGAACATTTAATTGTCTTGATAAGAGAGAGAGAGAACTGTATGACAACCAAGAAGCTTCAGTAAAAACAGTCTTTGGATTTCCTTTGGCCTACTTGGCTAGATTCATCTCATAATCTGATTTTGCCTTCCTTGCCTGAGCCTTGTACTCTTCATGAGTTTGATGGTCACCTTTCTCTTTATATATATCCTCCACAGCATTTTCTTCTGTAACTCATGCTTAATGATATTACTCATCCATCTAACTCCTATCAGATTAACCCTCCTTACCCTAAGTATACATTTTAATACTGCTTCCTCTAGATGACCCTTAACTATATCCCATGCACTACTAACATCCTTAGCCCACAGTGTTTTATGCCATGGTACAGATTTAAGCTTCTTCCTTAGCATGTCATAATCACTTGCCTTTTAGTTCCACAAATATCCCTTCTTGATAGAATATTCATAGTACTTCTTTTAACTTTCCCAGTACTGAATTATGAAGTGGTCACTATAAATTATGAAAAGCACTCTGGGGTGATTTCAGAAGTATGTTTTAATAGACAAATTTTATTTATCTGCTTGATTGCATTTACACATTTCAGCTAAAATAATTTTATATTGGGGCCATTTGTAATTTAAGAAAATGCCATAGGCATTTAAAAAAAAAGTGCTACAGAACCAATAAGTGCTAACATTTTAATAGCTGTTTTATTATTGCTTTGGCAAATTATTACTATTTTCCTAATCAGTATAAGGAAAGTAGTAAAATGTGTTTCACTTTTATGGTCAGAATGGTTGCAAAATTCATTATCTTAGTAACATTACATCATAGGTTCCCAAACTTTTTCGGGCCACCGCCCACTTTGCAAGGACAAAAATTTTGAAACGCTCCCCCATTAAATTTTGTAACGTCCCCCTATTATACACACATATATACATGCTCTATTTTCTCATTGACATAGAAAATTGACATCTATTTCTATCTGACATGGTAAATTTTCAAATGATTAAATAATTGAAATAGAAAATTGATAAAAAAATTGATCGTGTAAGATGGGCATAAGATGAATTAAAATGCAATATTTAAATTTTAAATGATTATCTAATCACAAAATCATGAAAATAATTAATTTTTAAATATATATTATTAATTTCTTCTATAAAGAGCCACCGACCCTTAGACTGCCTGAACCCCTCAAAATGCTTCTGATCCCACTATAGCCCCCCCCCTAGAAGGCTTCAGTGCTCACTGGGGAGCAGTACCGCCCACTTTGGGAACCTATGCATTACATCCTTGAGGGCATAATTGGCACATGATGGAACTTTTGCTGTTATAAGTATGGAAACCACATATATGGGAAAATATAAGCTTGTTTATAAAATAATACCCAGTATATACCAGCTGCCTACCCCCACCACCACAACTATGGAGAAGCAGTTGGCTCATAAGCATATGTTATCATTTGGCTAGCTTCCAATGATGAAACTGAAGTGAAAAAGATCAGAAGACTGTGAAATTCTTTAACAGTTTACATTATTATAAATGTAATTTGTGAAATGTTTAAAGGTTTGTTTTCTATAGAAAAAACTGTATAATTTCACGTGGAAAGGCTTAGATGTTAGTTATGCATTTTTTACTAAATAATTTAAGGAAATTACAACTTCAACTAGGATATACATTAAAATAAATTTTAATATACTTCAATATTTCGGCAACGTCACGTTGTCATTTTCAAGAAACTTAAGAACAAGACGTGCACGCAGGCACAACAAACAGTAAGTGAGGAAGAAGCAGGAAGCTATTATTTCTCCTAAAGTCCTGATGGTGCCCCCTAGCGGGCAATGTTGGTATTCTTGGGCGATTGGGCTGAAGGTCTTCTGATGTAGGTTTCCCAAATTTGAGGCAGTCTCATGCAGCCAAATTTGTTGAGGTTTGGATTGTTTCTTAGGGCTGGAGCTGATTCCATGAAAAGCCTTTCATATTTGTATTTACTATGGTGTATTATCGTGGCTTTCTTCCAGCGTATTCTATGGCAGGTATCCAGCGCATGGTCAACAAGACCAGAGTGGCTGTATTGGTGAAACCGAATGTAGTCCTTGTGTTCTGAAATTCTGATATTTGCTGTCCTGCCTGTTTGGCCAAAGTAGGACAGCTTACAGCTGCAAGGGACCTGATATACACCAGGTAGGTCTAGGGGGGGGGGGGGGGGGTTGGTCTTTAGTAGAGCAGATAAGGGATGCCAATTTTTTATATGGTCTGTAATAAGAAGTTAAGTCATGTTTTTTTAGGAACTTTTTTTAAACTGACCATTATGTCAGTGTGTTTATGGAAATCACTAATAAATTAAAACCATTTAACTCCATACTCCCCCTGTATTTATGGACTCCCAAAAATACAAAAGGAAAATGTGTCATTACGTCCCATAGTGGATGGCATTGATTCCCCCACATACAAACTAGCTAAACATTTGGCCAAAGCTCTCTCACACTATACTGGCAACCCACCTTCACACATAAAAAACTCAGCTCATTTCAAAGCCAGCATAGAAAACCTTACACTCAAACACACTGACATAATGGTCAGTTTTGATGTCCTCCTCCTTATTCACAAATGTCCCACTCAAGGAATCCTTAGAGCTAATCCAAGCTAAATTTCCCCCCGATATCACAGCCCTATTTCAGTTCACAATGAACTCAGGCTATTTTGTTTGGCAAGGAAAATTCTACAAACAAATAGAGGGGACAGCCATGGGTTCTCCACTCTCCCCACCCTTGGCCAACTTTTATATGGAGACTTTTGAAGAGAAAGCCTTAAACTCTGCCCCACAAAAACCAACCATTTGGCTTTGCTATGTTGATGATGATGTGTTCGCTATTTGGCCACATGGCTCCGATGCAATCCTTTCCTTCCTAACACAGTTAAACAACCAACATCCCAGAATCAAATTCACCCTGGAAGAGGATAAACACTACTACCGTCCTTTCTTAGACATACTAGTCATCCGCCAGCCTGATGGAACCTTGGTTTTCTCAGTCTATAGAAAACCCACCCATACAGGCAGATACATTCACCAACAATCCCACCACTCCTTCTTGCAACAATATGGAGTCATTAACACACTACACAACAGGGCTAAACTTATCTGTTCAAATGACAATGCCCTAACCACAGAACTAAACACTTCCTCAGCCAATGGCTATCCCCCCCCCCCAAATCCAAAAAATATTGAAACCAGTAAACCCCCCCCCTCACAACAAGGATTACTCTAAATCCATCACCATACCCTATATCCGAGGCACCTCGGAAAAAATTACAAAAATCCTAAAAAAACATGGCTTAACTTTTTGTTACAGACCATATAAAAATTGCCATCCCTTATCCGCTCTACTAAAGACCCCCCCCCCCTAGACCTACCTGGTGCATACCAGGTCCCTTGCAGCTGTAAGCTGGCCTACTTTGGCCAAACAGGCAGGACAGCAAATATCAAATTTCAGAATGCAAGGACTACATCCGGTTTCACCAATACAGGCACTCTGGTCTTGCTGACCATGCGCTGGATACTTGCTATAGAATATGGTGGAAGAAAGCCACAATAATACACTGTAGTAAATGCAAATATGAAGGGCTTTTTATGGAATCAGCTTCAGCCCTAAGAAACAATCCAAACGTCAACAAATTTGGCTGCATGAGACTGCTTGAAATTTGGGAAACCTACATCAGAAGACCTTCAGCCCAATCGTCCAAGAATACCAACATTGCCCGCTAGGGGACACTATCAGGACTTTAGGAGAAATAATAGCTTCCTGCTTCTTCCTCACTTACTGTTTGTTGTGCCTGTGTGCATGTGTCTTGTTCTTGAGTTTCTTGAAAATGGCAACGTGACATTGCCGAAATATTGAAGTATATTAAAATTTATTTTAATGTATATCCTAGTTGACGTAATTTCCTTAAATTATTTAGTAAAAAATGTATAATTTCAGAAACTAAGCATTCATATTAATTTTTAACTAGGATTTTGAATAAACAGTATTATTATTATTATTATTACTCCTCTTCCCCCCCCCCCCTCCACGGAGTCAGCAGTCTCATCATGGGAGGTTCATTCAACTGACAACATAATTTCCTACTGATTAAAATCTTTAACACTTCTTGCATCCACACAACATTCTGGTGATGTATTCCATTCACTGACAGTTGTCCATGTAAAAAATCTACTCCTCACAAACCTCTTCACCACATTCTTACATAACTTCCAGGGATGGTCTGTGGTTTTATCCCTCTCACCTTCTACTATTTTTATAATCTCATTTGGATTAGTCCAATAAAATCCTTTCACTAACTTAAATGTTTCTATCATATCACCTCATTTCCTCCTATCAACCATATTGTGTAATTCACATTTCTTCAACCTCTCTCTATAGCCAGCATTCCAAAGTCCTGATATTGTTTTAGTCATTCATCTCCAATGTTTTCACATCACAGTGAAAACCAGGTGACCAAATTTGAACACAATAGTAAGTGTGGTCTGACCAGTGCTTTATACAGTGACACAACCACTTGATCCCTACATGTTACAGTACTTCTTATCATAGCAGCACTACCATATGAAGTCCTCTCAACAGTTTCAATATGCTCTCTAAACTTCAATCTACTGTCAACCATCACTCCCAAATCTAATCTCAACCACTTCTTACAGTATGGCATCATCAATACAGTGCACAGCCTTATGTTTCTGCACTCCAAATTATAACACCTTGCGCTTATTAATATTAAAACTACAACCCCACTCCTTTGTCAAAGTCAAAAGTTTATTCAAATCTTCCTGAAAGGAATTAACATCTGCATTGCTACTTATAATTATTCTCAACTTTGCATCATCTGCAAACAATTAAAGATCCCAGTCAATCCACATGATATATCATTTACAAACTAGTTAAACAGCAGGCCCAAGAACAGAACCTGGGTACTCCACTCGTTACCCTCCTTTTTTCGAGACACTGCTCCATCATACACAACTTGCTGGTATTGTTCAGATAGCGAATCACTAATCCATCCAACCAATATATTACCTATTCTCATCCTCATCCAGGTGACCAAATTTGAACACAGTAGCAAGTGTGGTCTGGCCAGTTCTTTATCAAGGTGTACACTTGAATTGGTAAGTTGGTGTACACCAGCTGCTTGTACACCAACTTATCATGTGGTAATCCATAAAATGCTTTTGCAAAGTCTAAGAATATCAGCCTATATTATTATTATTATTAAGAGAGACTTCCAGGCAGTCAGAGACTCATTGAGGGAGGCCACATATTACACACACCAGCTGTCATACTTATTCTTGAATTCATTCACACTGCTTGCACTCACAACATCCAATGGTGATCCATTCCAGTCATGCACCACCCTCTGAGAGAAAAATCTAGCCCTCATACCCTTCTTGGTGGCCTTCATTCTCAGCTTCCAAGGATGCCCTCTCGTCCTTTCTCCACCCTCCATCAATTGAAATCCTGTATGACCCTTTCAGAAGTTTGTTAATCTCAATCATATCACCCTCTTTCTCCTGTTTGCTAGTGTCTGCAGTCTACAAATTCTTAATCTGTCTTCATAATCAGTATTACACAATCTTGATATCATTTTTTAACACTCCGCTTTGCACTCTCTCTAATATATCAGAATCACAACAGAAACCAGGAGACCAGACCTGCGCACAATAGTCCAAGTGAGGCCTTATCAAGGTCTTGTAAAGAGGCAAAATAACATCCTTATCTTTACATGTGAATGTTCGTTTCAGCATTGCAATTATCTTTTAAGTTGTATTTGCAATCTTTGCCACTTGGCCCCTAAACTTCAACTTCTTATCTATTAACACTCCAAGATCCCTAGCCTCATCAGTTTCTTCTAGCCTAATCCCACCAATATAATACGACATTGGATATCTAATCATGCTGAATTGAATGACTTCACATTTACTGACATTGAGCTAACACCCATTTTCCCATGCCCACAATTCCAGCCTATTCAAATCTGCAAAGACTGCATAACAGCAGCATTCCTGATTACCCTATCTATCTTTACATCATCAGCAAATAACTGTATGTCACTTGTCAAATCCTTCCCAATATCATTAATGTACAGATTGAATAACAGTGGACCAAGCACTGATCCTTGTAGTACACCACTTGTTACCTTAAACCTTGCAGGCTCAGTTCCCCCGTATACCACTTTTTGATATCTGTCAGTCACCCATCTTCTTATCCATGCTAATATTGTATAACCCAAACTCATTTTCTCCAATTTATGCAGCAGTCTGCCATGCTGTATTCTGTCAAAAGCCTTAGCAAAATCCAAAAGTATCATGGTGTATCCATTCTCCTTGTCTAGTTCATTGGTAACATTGTTATAGAATGTGAGCAAATTGCTAAAACATGACCTTCCCTTGTAAACCCATGTTGTTCATTGCAAAGTAGGTATTCACTGTCAACCCATTTCTGAATGCAGGCCCTAACCAATTTTTCCAAAATTTTCACCGTGTGATTCTCTCTTTGCTAAAAAATTGCTATCTCTGCTGTCTTCCTCAGTTTACTATTGTCATATCTGGGCAACACTAACAACTTTTCCAACAATACTGTTAGTTACCCTTTATCTCCTGCAACAACTTCCTCAAGTCTATCAACATTCCTTTTTTCTTCAAGTCATTTTGTGCTCACAAATGCTACTAATTATGATGCTTTCTCTTTCCTCCTCTGCAAGGCATCAATTATTTGTTGCAGAATTCCACCAGGAAAACATGTTTTGTGTGCTTTTGTCATCACACCTCTAATGATCAAGTCCCCCATACAATGATATTCAATTATACCCTGATTCTTTCTTCATAATACTAACTTCCTCCTCATTCACATCTGCCAATCTCTTCTTTTGGTGTTTAATCTCATCTTCCAGATGCTTCATTTTGCTTTTCATTTTCACAAACTCTTACCTAAGCTCTTGTCCTATGCTTTTGATGCTAGCTCCCATTTTGAAATGCTCTCGCTT
The DNA here is from genome assembly GCF_054136105.1 of Typopeltis vanoorti. NCBI lineage: Eukaryota > Metazoa > Arthropoda > Arachnida > Uropygi > Thelyphonidae > Typopeltis > Typopeltis vanoorti. The sequence goes on along the minus strand of NC_143564.1, from coordinate 62,987,515 downwards.
ATCGATACATTTTTCACGTATATTAATGTCTTCCTTCTTTGTGTTCACTCTAACAGTCCATAAATCTTTCACATTTTTTGGCACATGCATGAAGCAATTCTCACAGTGCACCACTGAGAAAAATCCAGGGCAGAACCTGATGTTTTTGCTGAAGCATTCCGTGCTGCATGCATCTGCTTCGTTATGGACACCATTTTATGCAGCAGAAGTAGGAACAAGCAAGTAGCAAAAATACAAATAAACAAAATTCCAACAAGAAACACTATTTCATGTTGGATATAGCACACTTGTATCCAACATGAAAAAAATGAAGCACGATTATATGATAAAAAGGCACACTATGCATTATTTAAAAGTGCTTTTCCTAGCTCAGCTAAAAAATTCTGCTAAGTTCACATGTGACAATACACAAAACTGAATTTAAAACAAACTTTTTAGATAGATGAGGTTAATTTAGGCCAACCAATAATTTTTTCATAATTATTTGGAATAAAATTCTTTAGAAACAAAAAATACAACTATGACTACTGTAATTCAGCGAAATTAACAGATAATATTAATTCTGAGATTACTTTTCCATGTAGGTTGAAAGTTTATGTGATTACATAAAGATTGTATCTACTTATGTTGGTTTATTACAATTCTGCATATCTGTCATGCGCTCCCCCCCCCCATCTTTTATGATAAAAAAACGTCATATATTACAGTGTGAATCATTCTCTTATTTTGTCCTGCTATTAACAATAAACTATAATTAAGATAAAAGTACTAGAATTATAAAAATATATTCTATATGGTTAATTCTAATATCTTAATGTAATCACATAAAGTTACTCTGCCAAGTATACACTTGGCACGGTAACTTCAAAGAAGGTAGATGAGATGAGTGATCTGGGAGTGACTGTGCACAAGGACCTGAAATTCAGGGCTACATTGCACAAGCTGTGAAGTCATCACATTAGATAAATGTGATGAAGAAGACCTGAAAGTACAGAAATAGAGGTTATGATTCCCTTGTATAAGACTTTAATAAGGCCTCATATGGATTATTGTGCACAGATTTAGACACCAGGTTTTCATGGTGATGAGGATATGTTAGAAAGGGTCCAGAGAAGATTCACAAAGGTGGTCAGTAGTCATTCAAATATGGAATATGAAAGCAGATTGAAAGAATTGCAAAACCTCATGAGCAGTTGCTATTGTTGTGTCCTGAATAGTCAGAAATTGAAAATTAAAATTTAATTTATTCAGGAACAACTACCTTTAATTGTAGGCAGAAAAATGTTGTGTTTTGGCATAGAAATTGAAATGTACATTATAATTTAAAGCAAAACTGAAGAAGTGTTTAGTTTAAGAAATGTGAGACATAACCAGTTTGGTACAGAGTCAAATAAAGGAATTTATTTAAGATTATTATTTAATTAGAGTATCCCATTCTATGTATTGTGTGAAAGCAAGTTGAGTGTAAGCTATAGTCCAAAAGTCAAACTTTAGCCATCCAGTACAACGTATGGCCTAAGGGAAGGAGAATTTATTAGGAAAGCGAAGCTAGAACACTTTCTCGGAAGAACGCCATGTGCAAGTGAATGAATGCCACGCAGTAAACAACGTAGCTAATCGTGAGAATCTCCGAGAAAGAGAGGGAAAATATAAGGGTCAAGCTTTCCCCCTACACGAGGCTTTTTTTCCCTTTTGGTTCCTGGTTCCTGTGCTTTTGGACGTTGGCTCTCCGTCTCCGCCAATGGGATGATTCCGGGTCGGCCGTAGAAGTCATGAAAGGCTTATCGAGGTTCGCGAGGCAAGGCTAGCTATCTCTTCATAACAGATTAGCTAAGCTGTAGTGTGTGACCAACTGTACAGATGTGTTCCTGCGGTTCCAGAGAGAGACCAGAGTGGCACACTGCCTTATCGTCCTGGAGAACCTGATCGTGCTGCTATCATATGTGACCCAAAGAATGGTAACCCACAACGGTGCCTTGATGTCCAGATAAGGCTGAAGACAGAACAGAAAGTCATTCCATGGGTTGGTAACGTAGAATGTTAAAGTATCTGATTTCCAATTAAAGATATGAGAGACTTTATAGGTTAATTTGTGAATGGACAAGTTGTAGAGAACTTTAGTGATTATCCCATTTGGTAGTAACCTGTCTCTGTTTGAAGAAGGTCTCCCTAGAAGGGATCTGTATGTGAAATAACTTGGATGTGTTGTGAGATATGATTAGTGACCCTAGAGTGATTAATGTAATATAGTGTTAGTATTGATATCAGAAATTGCTAGGAAGGTGATTAAGTTAATCATGTACCTTATATTCTTCATGTATATCTCTTAAGCTTTAATAAATATGTTTTATATCTTAAATATAAAGAGCCAACAGGCTTCATTTCGGTGATATATCTAGCTACTCACTGATGAAGCCTCAATAGAGGCTGAAACCGGTCTGGGTAGTGGCCTCCCACCATAATGTAATAACAGCATACATTCCTAGGAAATGTGTTTTTACATTATGGAAAATACCAAGAATAGCGATCAGAACTTTCCCTACCTTTGCAACGAGTTGCCCGTGTTTGTACTACGTTCTAGGACTACTTGCATTTTAGCTCACACTAGTATTCGCCGATACTTTTATAGTTTTTTAATACTATATTCAGCATGAAACTCTCTGGTTCCAATCCTTGAGTTTCTTATTCGGTTTTAAAACAATGCAGGATCTAATATCCCCTTAATTTAATTAATGTTTTATATCATTTGTCTGAATCCAGCCGATTTTATGAATTCAAATAGCCACTCATAAAATTACATAAGATGTCATTCAGAACAATTTTGGGAACAGAATCATGTCAACTGTACTCATTCCAAAGAAACAGCACTGGATTCACTTGTTATGATAATAAACAATGTCACTACAGAAGGATGGGATTAAGAAGTGGACCTTTTTTGTGACTGCATAACAATTATTTCCTAACTGTTTTTAATGTTGTTTGGCTTTTTTTTTTTTGATTTTATATATACACTAGTATCCAAAAGCTAAAGATGAACTACATTTTTATCTGTATATGACATATTTAATTTCTGTTTTTGCCATTCTGTTTTAATTGCCATACGTTTTTGGCAAAAGTTACAAATTTCCTAAGAATGTAATATGGAATTAATATACAGTGCTCACAGAAAACTATGTGGAGAGACATTTCAGTATGGAATATGTTTACCCCAAACTCCGATGCAGCTCTCACAAAGTCATACCATGCTTAGCACCAAATTATTCAGGAGTTCTTCAGGCAAATTAGCCCACTCCTCCTTCAGAGCAAGGATAAGGCCGTGTTTGTTTTCTGGAGGGGAATTTCGAGCAGCAGTGCATCTCCCTGTTACTTTCCAAACATGTTCTGTAGGTTGAGATCTGGGGAGTGTGCTAGCCACTTAATTCATTTAATATTCTCATTCTCCAGAAGTATCTCTACTGCTTGTATACTATGTGGTGTGACAATGTCATCCATAAAAATGAATTCTTTGCCTATAGCACCATAGAACAATCGAACACAACATTGATAAACTTCATTGCAATATCATTCACCAATGATAGTCCCTTTTTCCAGCATTTATAGATCGATGCATACATTAAGCATAATGCCTCCCCACGGCATGACCTAAGCTACACCCTATCTATCCCTTTCAAGAACATTCTTCTGATGGCAAGCAGTACCACTTTCACACCAGATCAAGTGTCATCTAGAATCAGAGGAAAGACTAAAATGACTCTGATCTGTAAAGAGTACATTAGCCCATTGGTGTCTTGTCCAGTTTTTATAGATACAACACCACTGACAACATGCTCTACAATGAGTTGTGGATAAAGGGATGCAGACTACAGGCCTTTGAGCATATAGGCCTACTTGTCTCTTGCCACAATTTGTCAAGATATCCGTGTACCTATGCTTGAATGTAGCCAACTTATAAACAGACCTGTCATGATGCGTCAGTTACATTTTGCTGTTATAACCAAAAATTTGTCTTCATGTTCTGTGGTAGAGCGAGGGTGGCTTCTTAGCAAACATTTGGAAAACATTCCATTGATTTGATACACTCTGCAATGCTATGTGGGATTCTAAACTCTCTGGCAATATCAGTAATTCTTTGGCCTTCAAGCTTCCAATAATCTCCCCCCCTCCCCATGAAATCATTTGGATGATGTCTTTGAGACATTAGAACACATCCAAGTTTGCAACTTTATTCCTTTGTGAAAAGAGGTCCCTTCAAACACAATTTTCTTTGTGTAGTCTTTTGACTTTTATCATGATGAATGCTACCACATGATCTCTTTGTACACCATTCGAAAATTTGAATTTGTACCCATTTTCTACTTGAAATCATCTGTTATATAAATTTTGACACAATGCTTGAACTGAATTTGTGATTATAATCTTCAGTAATAGTGTTCATCCTAAGATTTTTGACACCAATGTATATGTATATATGATTTACTACTAATGTGAGCTCTAAGTGATATATAACTATTAAAAATAATGCAATATCTGAATTTTAGTTAATAAGTTTGAGCATGTGCAAACTGTGTGATATTATAATGGTATTGATAATTGAATTTCATTGTCTATATTACTAGGCCCATCTTGTAGAAAAGTTTCTCCACTATTTGTTTAATAATATGGAGACAGATCCTCTTTGGCAGAGTGAGTTTTTTTGTTAGAATGTTTCAGTTTAGTTCATTCTTATATATCATTAATTGAAGCTGTATTGCTCTGTTTTGATTACTATTTTTTCAGTATACATATATGTAATTGAAACTGATTTTCTAATTCATTATTCGTTTAACTAATTTCTTTACTTACTGAAGCCTCCATAGCACAGTTCATAATGTCTGTAACCTTTCTCATCTGTAGTATAAGAAAAACATTTATTAGGCTTTTCAGTAAAAAGTAAGTGAGCAGGTTTCACATGGATGTAGCAGAAATTTTTCCTCTTGTAATATCAAGGTTTCTCATCCTGCAAAACTTGTGGAACAACCAAACACAGAAATAGATAACAGCCATTTAACAATTACCTAGCCCTAATTGCTTTGCCTGCAGGTGTCAGTGAACAGAATAAGGATCAGAAAAAAAGATAATGCAGAGATGGTTCAACATTGAGGAAAATAGTGAGATGACTATAACAAGAGAAAAAGCACTCTTATGTGTGACGTGGGGGGGGGTTGAACAGTTCTAATGAATACCTCAATTGAGGTTCTACATCAATTCATGGTGATTATCACAACGTTTTAGTACACCCTCGTTTGTAGTCTTTTACATTACAAAATGTGTGTGAACTCAAGCAACTAGTGAAATGTCACCGCAGAAACAACAAAATGAGAGTGGAAAAGTAAGAATACTGTCTTGTATGGTGATTCCATGATTTAGGATATACTTGATGAGAGTCTGACAAAAAGCCTATACCTGAAACATGGGCCTAGTATAGTGGCAGGTTAAAATGATGGTTGGAAGTCTAAATAAGTTAAAAGCTACATGTGTGTTCTGGTAAGAGCAGTCTGGAAATGAGGCAACAGCAGAAAGCCATAACAGTAAGTGAAATGTGACAAGAAACAGGAGCTTAAAGTTTCAGCATGAAAAATTTCTATGATTAAGTCCTGTAAAGTTGTGATTGAAGAATTCATAAGAGTTGACAAAATATTGAGAACAGTCTATGAAGTTTTGACAGGAGGTAAACTTGTGATAAAATAATGATTTCAGGCTCTACTGCAAATAAAGACTTCCTGAAAACTGTTTCTTGATAAAGAGGCACTCTCACCTAAAAAAGAAGAAATTCCCTCCCTCGATTACACTAATCATAGTTTAATGGATTATTTGAAATTCTCTACACATTGGGTTTAGATAATTTATTTTGGGATTAAGCAAGAAAAGAAATTGTAATATTTGAATTGGCCAAGATTAACAGGCCTCACATAGCAAAAGATGTATATTTTTTGCAGTTAGTAATTACATTAATTCTCTCTGTTGTTTCAAACTCATTTGTTATAGATTAGGACTTTAAGTGAAAGCTCACCGTTATGATTTGAAGATAGTCGTAAGGATTTTGAATTGATTATAATGCCTAAGCCCATGCTAATAATATAGATGTAGAGACTATCTATCCATAGCATGGACTCTACATGTATTTCTAGTGCTAGCTGAATCATGTATTCTAAACATTAAGTTATTTCCATTTAATTGTTAGTTGAGTTGTTTAAATTATGTATTGTTAATGTTATTTGGTTTATTAAATTGTTATTGGTAACTATACTCATGTCATTTCTGAACAGTCATTTTGCTACTATTTGCTATTAATAAAGAGAAATTCTCTTATTAAATAATCAGGAGATGAATCTATTTCCCCACCACTCAGCACAGTTTATAACCACAGCTGGATCATAACAGGATGAAGGAGTCATTGGAAGAATCATAAAAGAAAAGTTGAAAGAATAATGATTGTAAATCTTTTACATACATGGATAAAGAGAATTGAGAAGAGGGGGGGATGATTGCAAATGAGTTAAGATATGGATTATGCAAGTGGAGTTGTATGCAGTTTGAGAATGTATAAAGTGAATTTAATGGATGAAAGGACCTATATATATATATATATATATATGTGTGTGTTAAGAATACCAAGCTATTTTAAACCTGGTTTTACTCCATTTCCCAAGTAAGCAAACAGACAAACAAGTCAAGTTTGCGCCTGCATGTATTGGAAGTCTAGCTGACCCTCAAAGTAGTGCCAGTCAAGGCAACTCATGGTAAAAGTAGAATAAGCTCTGATCACTATTCTTAATATTTACCCTTAATGCACAGCCCATCTCCTTGAGGAGATGTATGATGCTATGTATTAAAGGCAAGGGGCTACTACCCAGACCGGTTTCGACCTTTATTGAGGTCTCATCAGTGGGAGCGAGGCTAGAAATACCAAGATTTTAGTAATACAGAGCTTATAAGTATTTTACCAGAACAAGTTACCATAAGGTGTTTTAACCTTATTAAATAAAAATCTCTGGATGAGATATAAATGTAGAAAGTATTTTACCTTGGGTTAGTGGCATCACATGCCCATTTAGGTTGGGTGTGCTGTCATGTGGCTTTTGTAACCTGTGCTACAAAATTCATGTCAGTTTGACCATATGATTGCATTTTTATTGATGTATGAAAGTTTTAAGAGTGCATAGCACATTAGCACTCATCTTAATTGGTCTAATGCAATTAAATGTAGGATAACTTTGAATTCTTTGATTTATCAATTAGCATAATTTTAAATATGGAAAGCATAAAGGTCAAATGAACAATAGCTATGCTTCATGCACGCCATTTATGTGAGAAGCACAAAAGGGTTTATGCTTTGTTGTGAGATTAGATTATCATTAGCAAATAGTTAGTAGAGCAAGACATGGAAAATTCGAATTTTTATATGATTTTTAAAAACAGCCATATAATGCACTCAGAAATCAGGAAAATTAATCACTTGGAAAATTATTTTTCTGGATTGAGCCAAAGAAAGGCAGGAATAACTCGTTTTATTTACTTATTTATACACAAGTTCCAACTTCCTTTGATTGTAATCATACAATTCACAAAAGCACTGGAAAACAGAACATTCAGTAAATCGTCAATGCTGTTTCCCATTGTAAATATGGGCAAAAAAGTTATAGAAAATTCATAGAAAATTATATATTAATAACTTGTCTCTATCAGTGTCCTAAACACATCAGTTCACACTTCATGCAGACAAAACAGATGAAACTCCAAAAAAAAAAACAGCAACTCATGACAAATGACAGTGTTCAATTGGATTAGTTGACACACAATAACCGATCACAGCTACTGATTTCTGGGTGTTATTGTCTCAACATTCACCCTGCCTTGCCTTCTGGGCAGTTTAAAACCACTGGAATGCTTAGAATTTGACCCACTGCACCATCTGTACGTTTTCAAAGGGGTCAAAGGTGAATTTATTTGTGACCTCACATCCAGGCTATTACGAATGTGATGCAATGTTTACACATCGAAAAGTGTCCTCTTCATGAAACATTAGTATATTTTGTTTAATTTTAGGAATCACCTGAAGCCAGGTAACAATTAGGGGAGTCTTTAATGGGAATAAATGCAAAAATATAAGTGATATTACTTCAGTGATATTGCTATTCCATGGATTTGCACTGCACACCTAGTACACCCTGAATATTCACCTCTGATATATATAGATATATATGGATGATGGATTGCAAGTGAATAGATTTCTAGTTAGGTGTTTGGAGAAAATGTTGTTCAGTGAAAGAATGGAAGCGTGAAATCAGGGCAACTAGAGCTAACAGTAATGTGTGTATGTGTGTGCAGGCACCTTGAGTTGAACTCTGAGAAGGGATGTGATCAAAGAATAATGACTGTAATTTCTCAGTTCTCAAATATGAATGGAGTAGAGATTATAAGAGATTACCTGGATCGGTAGAGATATTGCAGTTCATGTATACTAATGGCAGAAGCATCAGAAATAAGAGGAAAGAGTTTCTGGCATTGATTAGTTTGACTTGGCCAAAAATTATAGGACATCAATGAGGCTTGCCTGATTGAAGGAGAATATAGTTACAGGCATATAGAATATAGAATACAAAGTTATTTTCAGAAGGATAGAAAGCACAGGACTGGAGGGGATTGCTAATGACAGCAGAAGACTTGCAACCAACAAACAACATTAGATGTTCAGCAGGAATGCAAGGTTGTTGGAGACAGCATGTTTCAGGCTATCCAGTATTGAGATAAAAGCTAACAGGACAAATATAGTCAATTAATGGTATAGGCCAGGACTTGTGAATGCATTGGCGAGTAAGCTCAATGATTACAGAACAGGCAATTGCTATTCTTTAAAGGTACCTGTGGCATGAGTATAAACAACAAATTACACAATGACTACTACAGTAATTAACTTTAACAAAATGAATGTACAGATATATTGTATCAAAAATAACAGTATATCATCAGTGCGTAGAAACAAGCAAATCAATAAACGGGAATACAAGGTACATACAACAATTGGTTTACCAATTAAAAACTGTTGCCATGTGCTAGAAATTAATATATTAATAAATAATAATTATTAAAAACTATTTTTGATGGTTACAAAAAATGAGAATCTCAAAAACTTTTGGGAGAGAGAGAGAATTGTTCAGATTCCGATTTGGCTAATGTAAAGGGGCCTCGCAACTTTCTTTGAAAAGGGGTTCATATTTAAAACTGCTTCTGTGGAGGAGATGAGCTTCATCCTGCCGGATACTGTGTTTAATGTCAATATTATGTTGTGCCAGACCAGACTTTTGAGGTTTCATGTATTCAATATAATACTGATATTCATTAATTCTTTTTTTCCACAGAATGGCCTATCTTCCCAAAGTATGTCAGATTACATTCACAAGGTATCTGGTAAATGCCAACTAATGATAGAGGTGACAGTTTTCTTTTCTTGATGGCAACAGATGAAACATTTTGTTAATAGGAAAATATGTGGGAATAAGGTGATACTTCTTCAAAATTTTACCAATAGGTTCAGAGATACCAGAAATATAAGGGATTGGAACCCTGCAGTCTGTTGAAGAATTCTGAGTTGAAGAAACCATTAAATTCCATTAAAGTTTTGATAGAAGTTCTTGGAAGCTTGAGGGAGAGGAGCACACATTATGTGCGCTACTAATTAAAGACTTGATACCACCAATTTTTTGAGAGGTATAATGAGCAGACTTTTGATGAATGTATCTGCCAGTAAAGGTAGGTTTTCAATAAATACTGGTTGATAAATTACCTGAGGCTGTGTGCATTGAAGGATGTCCAAAAATGGTCACCTACCAGTTTTTTTTTTTTTTTTTTTTTTTTTCATGGCGAATTGAATGTGTGGATGAAGGCTATTGATCCATTGTAGGAAAGTGATAAGTTCATTTTCAGAATGAGACCAAACAGCAAAAACATCATCAACATAACTATATGAGAAGGTTGGGAATGAATGGATGAGAACAAGGCACCTTCCAGATGGTTCAAAAAATAGTTTGCCAAAGGTGGAGACAGAGGGCTACCCATGGCAGTGCCTTCGACCTCTATAGATCTTGCTTATCCTGATTGATAGAGTTATCAATCAGGATAAGCAAGTTATCCTGATTCTATAACAAATTCAAAAATCCTCACATGAAGATGAACACGAATCAGTGTTCCCTCTAATTTTTTCATGTGCATGCCCCATGTGCACATGAAAAACATTTTGTGTGCAAGTTTCCAGTCTCAGATGCAATGTGTGTGCTAATGTAATATTTCTCATCTCAACATTGCCCTTTTTTCATCTACCTATAACATGGAAAATCACAAGCACAAAATCAGTTTGCTTAAATCCAAATAGTTACAAAAAAATCCATCACTGTTCGCATGAGTTCAAGTGACCATACTGTCTAGACAGCAGGCATTCTGCAAACAAGTCTGCAACTGGCTGACATCAGCATCAGTTCATTCACATGTAGATTAAAAGTAACTAATTAGAATGTATTAAGTTGGAATGAGTTAGAGTAATATTGCAGTGGAGACATTGAATAAATTACTAAATAAAATAAATGACAAGTATGATTTATCAAATTGTTTACTTAGGACAAAAGATCACAGTAGAGGGAGACTGTGAAGAATATATCGGAAAATATTCATGAAGTACTCAAAGGAAACATCCCAATGTGCCTTAAAAGAAAAATATTTGTAAGTTGTATGTTTCCAGTCATGACATATTGAAGTGAAATGGGGACTTTGACTAAAAGGTTGACCAATAAGTTTGAGGATTACTCAGAGAAAAATGAAAAGATCATTACTTGATATTACCATTTTAGATAGAAAGTGCAATACTCGGATCAGAACGCAGACTAGGTTGAGAGACATTATAGCAGCCATTAAAGATCCAAATGGCATTGGACAGGTCATATTGCAGGAACTAACACTCAACAATGGACAAAGTTGATATCTGAATGCTATCCCTGAGATGGAAAGAGAGACCAAGGAGACAGTGGGAGGATGAGGCTAAAGAGATGGCTGGAATTCAATGGCATAGAGAAGCTCAAGATAAAATTGAATGGAGGACTTTGTGGAAGGCCTTTGTCCAGCAGTGGACAGAAAATGACTGATGATGAATTCAGCCATAGGATTGGATGCGACATCAGCCATTACACTATGAGAAAGTGCATGTTAGATCAGTGTCCACAAAACAGAGGTAGAAAATTGTAGAGACTGGTCACTGTCTTGGGAGTGGCAATTAAGGTATTGGAAAAGTTGGTTAAAGACACAATTCAGGAATGAATAGATAGGATTGTTGTACTCTTTTGGAAAAACAGCATTAGTTTGCTAAAGAGAGGTCTTGTTTTAGTGATATATTCACTTTCTTTAGTAAAGTTACAGTTAGGTTGGATGACAGTCTATCAGCATTTTATGGCTACATCATGGATACTGCTAGCCTTTGGAAATGTATTTGACAGGATACTGCATGGTTCTTTGTAATTTAAGTTGGAGTAAATAGAATGTATGTGAAGCTGCAAGTGGATAAGAAGGTGGCTAATAGACAATAATTAGGCAGAGTCGAATCAAGGTGTAGATCGATGACTAATTAAGTATAGTCATGTATTCCATAGGACTGTGCTTGGGCTGTTGCTGTATGATTTGTATGTTAATGATATTGGGAATGATTTAGGGAAGGAGGGATATCCAGTATGATGCTGAACTGCCAAGTGCAGTAGTTGACATAGAGATTCTGCAGTATAATTTAAATAGATTGACAGTTTCATCAGAGAGTAATCATTTTCAGTTTAGCATGGCAAACAGTAAGTTTTTGTTTTTGGAAGCTAGAGACTGTGGGATTATGATAGGCAGACAGTTGAAATTCAGAGGATGGATGTCTGAAGTGACTTGTAAAAGTTCTGTGTTTGATCTTTAGAGTCTATTATGTAAAAAATAATAATAAAATAAAAATAAATATGAAAAATTAATAAAAAAAGATCCCTCGCCCATCCGAATGTACTATAGGTTTTTTCAGCCTTTCATGGGTGGGAATCATTTAAAAAAAGGGGGTGGTTACAGGACTCGGAGCTCTCCACTGCATCCCTAAGTAGTCTTCATTATGTTCTAACTCTGTTTTACTTAGAATGGACTCAAAATCTCAATCTAATACAAAGGAAAAAATTGGTGCAATATTTTCCAAAACTAGATAGCAGTTTGCATGACATACATAACTGTGTCTCAGAGTATTCCATAATGAAATGGTCTCTGACATATTTCACAGATTCTGTGGTACTCAGGTATAAGTGCACTCTTTTTGTTGAAAATCAGCAATTTGCATGATTAAATACAACAGTTCTCTCAGGACTCTAAGGATACTCTTATGCTGCCAATCATTAAAACTACTTTATTTTGCGGTGTATAAGACGCACTTTTTTACCTTAAAAATTCATCTTAAAAATGGGGTGCGTCTTATATAATGAAGGTAAAGATAGTTTCCTCTTTTCAAAGTCATATGCACTCCCTTTTATGTTCCAAGATCTTTGTAGGCAGTTAATGGTGCAATCAAATTGATGCGTGAACTTCACGTGACTTCTAGCACGTCATTGGCTAAGAACGGGGATTCCCTATTCAAGTTTCATAATATCTTATCCGAGTAATCAGGTACCGACGTTTATCAGTATTGAGTTGACATGTTGAGATATTTTGTGTTCAGTTTGATATTTCCCTGTAGATTTTAGTGATGGAAAAAAACAGGCGACATTCATATACTTCAAGTTACAAATTGCAGGTTGTAAAATATGCGGAAGAACACGGGAGTAGGGAAGCTGAAAGACATTTTGGACCTCCTCCTACAGAAAAAGTTTTTTATAGGTTTTTTCCAGAAAATTGTATTAAATTTCTTGGGTGCGTCTTATACATAGGAGCGTCTTATACACCGGAAAATACAGTATTTCTCACAAAGACTAGTTCATGTTCGTTTGCACACAACAGCCAGCTTGAAATTTAACACTTTTAATCTCCAAAATTTGTGTGATAAATTTAGGGTTGCCAGAACTTAAAAATATGAAAAGAGAACTTTTCTGAAAGCAAATCTTATAAAAAAAGGACAGAAACCAAATTTAAATATAATTATGTGAATAGGTTTATAAAAATGTTTTATATCCCTATTAACTGAGAAAGAAGAAAGTGTTTATTTGTGTTAATTATAATTAACATTTTAAAAACATTTTCAATTGAGAAGAAAAAGTGGCATTAATTTTAAACAAAAAAATCACAATGCATTAATATACATTAATTTTTAGTCAATTTCATGTGTCTCATACTTTTTATGAATCCATAACATCTGACAGCAATTTTGTGTTATTCTTAATTTCATCATAAAATTGCTTGCATGATACATTTTTATAATTATATGTTACAGTTAATATTGATTTGACAGTTATAATGTTGAGGCAATTCCTTTCTTTATTCCATTGTGCCCCAATCATCGAAAATAATCTTTCAGGATTTCCATTATGTCCAGGTATTAAAAAATAATATTGACATTTATTCAATATTTCAAAATAAAATTCTGAATTATTTGACTGTTCACAATATCTAAGCCATTTCAAGTTTTGATGACATTTCTTTTTCATTGACCTGATCTTTTATCAATATGTTTTTCAACAGAAAGTGGGAGATTACAGTATATTGATCAAAACATTTCATATCATCAATACAATTTGCTATTTTTGAATTAATATATATTATCGTATTTACAACTTGTTGCTATTCAGGCACATTCATAAGTGACATCCACTCAAAAACATTCAAGTCGTGAAATTGATGAGAACAAGATGTAATATAATTTAACATTGTTTTATAGCAAACAAATTGCATCATTTTTAAAATGAGCAGATTGGAGTTTGCAACTATCTTTTGATACAGTTATTGGAAAAGTTTCTATTTGCAGAATACTAGAAACTTTAATTGGTATAAAGGACTACTACATGCATTGTTCGAGCATGATAGTTAAACATTTACAATACTCAGTTTCCATGATAGAATTTTTTTTCTGCTTCTAATTTTTTTTTTTTTTTAATGAAAAGAATACATAATGGAATGAGCAAACCACAAACAAACTTCCTCTAAATTTGATTCAAAAAACATTTTAAAAATTTCTGGACAGCTCTCACTAGATAAAAAAAAATAGGATTTTAGGGCAGGATATATTTGCAAATTGCGATTTAAACCAGGAAAGAGTGATAACCAGCATGTATGACTATGATATAAGAGTTGATTGCATTCAACTTTCATAAATTCACAAAACTCCTACTGCTGCTCCCTTCATACAGTATAAATTGAAAAATGAATGTATATATGTATGTTATTATATATAATATTGTAATATGATAATTATATATTATTGATTGGACATCGAAAATCAACTTCTCTAGCCTTATTTTTGCAGCATTGTGTATAATGTACTGGACAGCCAATGCTAATCAAATTCTTATTCATCTCAGATTTTAATAAACTGTATATATTTTATTGCATACAGTTTAATCAAGTTAAATTTTTTAAAAAGTTTTCATTATTAATGTACATATAATTTGCGCATTTTCATTTGGTAAACTTTCCAGATGAATCATTTTTGAGCAGATGCCTTCATTAATAGTAAAGTAGTAATTCAAAACTGGAAACATTTTATCTGAACCATGGTTATCTGCATCAGTTGACACTGATATGAAAGGAATATTAGATATACTTTTCTTTCAGTGTTAAGGAAGCCTGTGAGATTCTTATCAACCACCCTAATCTGAACAGTAATGATGGTCTAAAAATCCCAAGCATATGGAAGGCACATATTCTACCCACAGAACCTTTCTCCCTAAGAGTTAACTATAAACAGGACTGTAGATAATCCAGGATCTTAAATCTAATATATCATGCTAAATTATGACATCATTGTTACTCTAAGAAAACTATCTATATGAAATATGAAAGCATTAGAAAGTTTTTTAACTTGGGTATAATATGTTAAAGATACCAAGTAATTTATTAAACTTGGTTTTTATCCTTTTTTCCCAAATAAGCAAACTGGCACGTAAGTCAAGTTTGCGTCTGCACTTACTGCAAGTCCAAGGTAACTCGGTGTAAAGGTGGATAAAGCTCTGATCAATTTCCTTAGTATTTCTCTCTAATGCAAAGCACATCCCTTGCGGAGATGTATGATGCTATGCATTCAAGGCGAGGGCCATGAATGTATAGCATCATGTACCCAGACCGGTTTCGACCTTTATTGAGGTCTCGTCAGTGGGAGCCAGGCCCAAACAATACCAAGGTTTAAGTAATACAGAGCTTATAGACTTTACCTAAACAAGTTGCCAAAAGGTGCTTAGACCTTATTAAATAAAAATCTCTGGATGAGAGTAAGATGCAGAAAGTTTTTTAACTTGGATACAATATGTCAAAGATAGCAAGTAATTTATTAAACTTGGTTTTAATCCTTTTTTCCCAAGTAAGCAAACAGACACTTAAGTGAAGTTTGCCCCTGCACGTACTGCAAGTCCAAGGCAACTCACTGTAAAGGTGGATAAAGCTCCACCTAATACTAAGGAAAGTGATCAGAGCTTTATCCACCTTTACACCAAGTTGCTTTGGACTTGCAGTACGTGAAGGGCCAAACTTGACTTACGTGTCTGTTTGCTTACTTGGGAAAAAAGGATTAAAACCAAGTTTAATAAATTATTTGGTATCTTTAACATATTATACCCAAGTTAAAAAAGTTTCTACATCTTACTCTCATCCGGAGATTTTTATTTAATAAGGTCTAAGCACCTTTTGGCAACTTGTTTAGGTAAAGTCTATAAGCTCTGTATTACTTAAACCTCAGTATTGTTTGGATCTGGCTCCCACTGACGAGACCTCAATAAAGGTCAAAACCGGTCTGGGTAGTGCGCCTTTAATATCATCTTTAACATAGCATATTTAACATCATACATCTCCGCAAGGGGATGTGCTTTGCATTAGAGAGAAATACTAAGGAAAGTGATCTGAGCTTTATCCACCTTTACACAGAGTTGCCTTGGACTTGCAGTACGTGCAGGCGCAAACTTGACTTTCGTGTGTGTTTGCTTACTTGGGAAAAAAGGATTAAAACCAAATTTAATAAATTACTTGGTATCTTTAACTTAATATTTTTAACTTAATACATGAAAGAATGTTTCTCTTATGTTATCTTAAATAGAATTTAGCTTTGATGTAGTTTCTAAATAATTAATTTTTAATTTTATCTGAATTTTTATTTATTTATTTCGATTGGTAGATCCTCTGCTACTAATGACTCGGCAAAAAGTTAAGCAAGTTTGAGCGCAGTTAGTAGTTGGAAGGGATCAGTCGTTCGATGCTGTTGGCACCCCCCCCCCCTCGATGAGTCTTTGGACTCCTTGGAGGTGTCACATAATAATAATATTTATTTATTTTATTTTATTTTATTTATTTATTTTTTATTATATTTTCACTATAGGTCATGCCAGTAGAATAACTGTTGATCAAATCATTGTCTCTTTAGCATACTATGTGAAATGTAACTCAGCTTGTCCTTTGTATGTACTCCAGATGATGACCTTAATATGAAGGTCGAAACATCGGGAAATTAAAAATATTTTTTTTATAACATGTTTGTAAAGTCCTTAATTTCTGAAATGAATATTAGATATACATGCAGTAACATTACTAATGCAGTAGAGAGCAGTAAAATTTGTCGCAATCAGTCTCATTTTTATTCTGGCAAATGACAAAAAAGTTTTGCGGTTTCCAAGTCTTTTCAAGACTCGGAAAGATGGAAAAGACTTTTCAAATCTTTACAAGCATGTGTTTCAGTAAGCCTGTCATGCAGTTAGATGAGATAAAATTCATGTGGTGCTTTAAAATGTGAAATGCTAAGGTTGCTTTAGCCACTGCCACTTTCTCATCCAATTTTGTATTTTTTGAATTAGGAGAGAGTCTGATTTATGTGAGAGCAAGGCCTCCACTGACATGATAAATGATTGATGCTTCTTTGATTGGATGTGTTATTGTAGATCATATTTTCCTTTATTTCCAACAGAAACTGTAGTCTTACATGCAGTACATAAAGTGTCATGTCTAGAGTCACCAACACTTTCAAAACATGTATTTAGCATATATTTTAATAAATAGGGTAATTAATATATATATATATATATATATACATATACACACACACAGTTTTTCACATTAAAATTTATGTATTACTATTGCGACTCTGATTATACTGCTCATCACCTACTCTTATGGACAAACGCAAGAAGAAATTTGAGATTTGGCAGTGCAAAGTGGGGAGAAATCTTTACACACTGCTTTCAGTCAGAGACAATAAGAAATGGAAAGAACAGAAAATGTTTGCAAAATAACATTTTTTAAAACTTTCCTACTGAAAAAATTACATACCTTTTAATATTTGATCCACTGTTTGCAGTGTTGTTCATCACTTCTGCCCAGTTTCAATTTATTTTATGCTCACTGATATCAAAAGTACTGTATAGTCAACATGGCTGTTATGCCTTACACGTGGCATCTGGCTGTCCCTTGTACGTCAGTGATGTTGCTGGGGTTGCCATTATTTGAAGAAAAAAAAAAAGATAACAAAGGAGGACATTATGATCCAAAAAAGAGGAAAAAATATCCAAACAAAAAAAGATAACATGTTCTCTTTAAAAGAGATGTGCTGGCAACCCTACATTAAATTCCATCTTCTGTTAATTTTATGCTAGTAATTTTTTTTCATAACCTTTTTTTTTGTTTTGTTTTAAATTTAAGCAGTTTATTGTTTTTCATAGCTTGCAAGAGTATGTAATATTTTTAATTTCAAAAAGATGTTGATTAACTTTCAACTTGAACACTTTAATTTTAGTTGCATTTTATATTAACATTATAATATTAGCTGAATACATGAAAAGAAAAAACAAAGGATTATATCTTTTAACAGTGTGTATTCTTCAAGTTTTTATGTGCCTCCCACCCACTAAAGTTTTTTTAAAGCTATAGTACTTTAATAATGTAGGTAGGCTAAGGATTTTTTAGTTATTTTTTACATAGTTGGAAACCCCACTCTATGGACCAAACATAGAACTTTTTTGATCTATTTCAGATCTCCTATTAGCAGGACACTGGTCTCACACCAGGTAATGAAATTTATCTCCTACTTGAAGACAATAACAAATATCTATGAGTGCGGGATTTAAACCCACAGCTTAAACCCAGCTTGTTGGCAGAGTGAATATGCTGTATGCTTACCAGATTGGCAAGGATGTGCAAGGCATTGCATATCGCATGTTGGAAAGATGTGAAATATGCGACATATCTTGCTTTCATAAAACATAGTGTTATCCTGTTTGCAAATAAGTTTTGGTCATTCATTCCTTTTATAGTTTAATAATAATTATTATGTCTTAATTATTCTCAGGAAATAAACATGAAAAAAAAATAACTCAGTATTAGGAATATTATACTATATATAACTGGACTTTTTTAATTATGATTAATTAATAGCAGATATTGAATGGAGAAAGTAGGAAGAGAGAGAGGTCAGTTTCCATGCCCCCCCCCCTCTATCCTTTGAATGAAATATTACTATCTCTTTTTGCTTATCAAAGAATTCATTGATAATATCGGAAGCATTATTTAAGCAAGGGAACAGAACACTGAAGATAATGCAAATCTATTATCCACCCATCTTATTTTTTTATTTAAGTAAAACCATTTCCTTAATGATAATATAAAATGATATAATATAATATGATGGTTTTAAAAGAATAATTGTATTTTTAATAGGTGCTAATGAAATACAGTTAGAGCATGCACAAATGGTTATAGAAAGAACAATTATGACTCAGATATACATGTTTGCCCTTTATCCTAATGGTGATGGTGATATGTTAAGAGATCAGTAAGTATTTTTTGCTCTTTTATTTCAAGTATTTTGCATGCACACCAGATCTAATTTTGTCAGTATTTCTTGGTTCATGGCATTTTGAATTCATACCTTAAATACATTATTGAGTTCTTTTCTTCCAATGTACATGTATTTTCATGAGAAACATGATTTTTTAGAATGCTGTGGAATAATTAATCATTTTATTATGCTTTTTGACTAATTTAATACTCATTCTGTTTCCTAATCATTCATTTCTGAAAGATTTTGTACTCTATTTCCTATTTTTTTTTTTTTTTTTAATTTCAATCCCACATAGTTATAGATTCTTTCATTGCTTTTTACTAGAGAGAAACACATAATAAAATCAGTAATTATTAATTCAATTAGCCTAATATTATTATTATTATTATTATTATAATTATTATAAAAACCTCCATGGAGTCAAAGACTCATCGTGGGAGGTCCACTGTTATACACACAGTTTATCATACTGTGCCTTAAATATATTCACTGTCTCTGCACACACCACACTCTCGGGCAAAGCATTCCAATCACTCACCACTCTCCATGCAAAAAACCTGCTCCTCACTCCCTTGCTCACACCCTCCTTATACAGCTTCCAGGAATGACCTCTTGTTCTCCTGCTATCCTCACCCATTCTGTGCAAAACCTCCCCGACGTTAATCTGGTAATAACCACTCAACAGCTTATATGTCTCAATCATATCACCTTCTATCCACCAATTTCTGCAAATTGCATTTTGTCAATCTGTCTTCATACTCTACATTCCAGAGACCAGAAACCACCTTAGTCAATCGCCTCTGAACTTTTTCCAATGCAATTTCATCTTTTTGAAAACCAGGTGACCAGATCTGTGCACAGTAATCCATATGTGGCCTGATCAAAGCCTTATACAAAGGAACCATAACATCCTTACTTCTACAAGTCAATGTCCTCCGCATCATTCCCATTATCCGCTGTGTTGTCTTCACTATTTTAGTAACATGTCCCTGAAATTTTAGGTCCTTGTCTACAATCACTCCCAGATCTCTCATTTCCTCTACCTCTTCCAAGATATTCGCACCGATTGTGTACTTTACATCCCATCTCTGCTTCCCAAATTTCAAAACCTTACACTTTGAGACATTGAATTGACATCCCCACTTATTTACCCATTCAGACAGTGTATTCAAGTCCTCTTGCAAAGCTACAGCATCCACGCTACTCCTGATAGCTCTGCCCAACTTTGCATCATCTGCAAACAACTGCACATCACCATTCAGACCTTTCCAGATATCATTTACATACAAATTAAACAGCAATGGACCCAAAACAGACCCTTGAGATACACCACTAGTAACTTTCCTCTTTTGGGATATCGCTCCTCCATAGACAACTCGCTGATACCTATCAGACAACCAATCTCCAATCCAGTGAACCAATCTACTGTTCAGCCCCATCCGTTCCAATTTAATTACCAGCTTGTCATGTGGCAATTTATCAAACGCCTTTGCAAAATCTAAATATACCACTGTATATGCAATACCGTTATCCAACGCATTTGTCACTTTATTATAAAAAGTAAGCAGGTTGCTAAAGCAATTTTCTCAATGTTTTGCAAAATTTATATAGAGATGTGTCTTATAACTTTGTTTATAGCAGTTTAAAATCAAATTTGTTAGATTACAGTCATTAATTTACTAAAACTTTTGCTCTTCTTAACTCAGGAAAAAAAAAAAATAAATAAATATATATATATATATATAAATAATTTGAAATCAAATGCATGGATTTTGATCCTTTGATATATTGTTGTCAAATGACATAAATAAATTAAAGTTCTGTTTACAATATCAAAGGTCAGCATAGATGGCATAAAGAGGGATGTAAAAAAAATCATTAAAAAATTAATCACATGTCAAAGAGTGCTCAATCTTTGCTCTTCTTAACTCAGGAAAAAAAAAAAAAAAAATAAATATATATATATATATATATAAATAATTTGAAATCAAATGCATGGATTTTGATCCTTTGATATATTGTTGTCAAATGGCGTAAATAAATTAAAGTTCTGTTTACAATATCAAAGGTCAGCATAGATGGCATAAAGAGGGATGTAAAAAATATCATTAAAAAATTAATCACATGTCAAAGAGTGCTCAATCTTTGAATCCCCAACCCCATTCAGTAAGTTTGATTTTCTGTACTCCAAATACCTAAATGGCAATATTATCCTTCATGGAATGACTGAATGTTCATAACACAAGATATCTTCTCCAATTCCACTGATCAAGCTTGACAAGATGCTTGATGTATTTGCTGTTAACAGTGATCTTTAATAATTTTCTCTACCTTCCCAAAATTCTTGAACTCTTAATCAGTTTCCTTTCAACTGTGCCATAGATATCTGCTCTATTCTTGACACTTCATACCATAACTCATCCACGTTTCCTTTTTTGTGGAGTAATCTTCACCTAGCCAATTCCAGTCTCATGTGTTTTGGAATTGCACTGCTAGCAATTGAATTGATCACCATAATTTCTTTTCTTCCTTTCCTTAGTCTGATTACTATTTTTACTCTTCGGAAGTAATTCTTACTGAATTGAAGTCCTTCATGTCCCATTTCAGTCAAAACTACAAACTATTTTCAAAGCCTGGATTTATCGACAGAGCCTAACTAATTGGTAAACTAACGTGATAGGCTTGTTTGGCACATTACAGATGGCTCATAATAACATAAAGGTGTCAGAATACAGGCTACACTACAACATGCAAAATGGAAATCCAGCCAGGTTTGGAAAGAACTAAGTGTAGATAACTTGTTTCCTGCTCCCACAGCTTCTGATCTATGGATTAAGTTGGTCTATTCTTTTGCACCCATATTTCATCTTTATCAATGCTGTTTTCTGACAGAAATATCCAACAAATGAAATCACAACAGCGGGTATTATGGAGCTGAATATTACTGCAAAAGCCCATAAGTACATTGCCTCAAAACCATTTTTTTTTCTTTTCCAGTTTAATAAGAGTCATGTGCAAGTACTTGCCATGCCTACCATTTGGAACTTGACATCTCAAATACAAAAAAAAAAAAAAAAAAAGTCTTTTGTGTGATTTCTGTTGCCACTGGTTCCAGACATGCAAAAGTGGGAAACATAGAAAATCAGCAAACAAACTACTCATGAACCAGAATTAGCCTTTGTTTTATTCATTGCACCTCCCTTTATTATCAACAGCCTCCAGCAGCACTTCACCACTGTTGAAGAAGCACTCTCCTGCAAAATTAGAACACTGGAACCCAAGCTCAAACTACGAGATGATCAGTTTGTTCATCACTTGTTTCAAAAACACAAATGCACCATTCCCTGATAACATCAAGAAACTTTGTGAGCTTACCACACAAATCTATTGAGGCTGAAAATAAAAAGTTCAGTGCTGTTTTTCTCAATTTTTACGAGAAAAACTGATCAATCAGTAAAGGATGTTATTTTATTTATTAATTTTGTATGATGATACAACAGTCGTGAGCCCCTTTTAAGGGAAGGTACGGCACCATCTCAATTCTCCCATATTTTTATCCAAGCTCAGGACCAGCATAGCTGACAAATTAGACCTATGGCTGGAGGAGCCATCTTAAGTATTCCTGACTGTAATCCGCGTGTGTTCACAAGGCTGGTTTTCCTATTCTAGGGGACGATAAACCCAAGTTTCCGAGTGAAAAAAAAACCTACCTTTGTATGAGACCAGCTAATCATTTCTCGTCAAAAGAGACCAGATAAAGGTTCCTCATATCACGGATGGGAATCAAACCCAGGTCTTTCCAACCAAAGGGCTTCATGTATAGCAACTGAGCTATGAAGGCTCTAAGGATGATATCATTAAGTTAGCAAGAGAATACAACTTCAATCTCAGATATATATCTCATCAGATACCACCATTTGGACTCGCAAATAAAAGAAAGTACGGAAAAAAACTCCTTGTGAAAGTGACCTGTGACATCACAACCCATCAAAATTAATAGCAGCAGTAAACAACAACTTCACAGGCATTTGTCCTCAGTTGTGCATATGAGTCAGCCTGACATTACCTTTGCTGAGAGAACAAGAACATCAACTACAAAAACAACTAAAATAAAAATGCCAAATTGGCAATGATAATTGGATCATTGATTACAAAAAAGGAAAGTTTGCAGAAACAAGATGATTTTATCTCCAAGGAAACCATTATTCAGGCCCTGCATGGGAAATGTGCACAACCCATTCAGTCAACAATTCGGTCAGGAAGTGCCTTGTATAAAAATAATGAGGATGTAGGCCATCGTTGTTTATTACTTTTGATATGGTATTTGAGTTGTAACCATTATAGATGAAGGTAACCTTGATAAAAGATTTTTTTCCTCCTTCAAGAATAGAATCAGTGGAGCATTAAGTATGTGCATGATGCACTGATATAGTGTTTCGATGATGCTAGACTTCTGAGACAGATATGAAAAGAGACATCTGTGTATCTCCCTGCACTATTCTTCCTTGTGTATACTGCTGACATTTTGGCTGTCTTTGGATGAGAATGGTTAGAAGAGCACCAAAAGTACATCCATTTCCATGAGTGTGATAAATCAGATCTCACCAGTCATTCATTTTTGCCAGACACAGAACTCAATGGATAAATACAAAAGTGTTGCATCAGAGTTTCTTTTTGTCTGAAAGATTATATAAAAGATAGCTATGAGGCTCTTATACATCAACCAAATTAAATCGGAATGTTGTCTAATATCTTTTATGTTATTTTGCATAATGTCGCAGTAGTACAAAGTAATCTCCCCCCCCCAATGCATATTTTAATGTTCTGTGATTGTTCGTTGTTGTTCTATTTAATTTTTACTTTAACTGTCTCGAAGCACTGCAGATGGACTGAAAATTTTGCAGTCATTAAATGTTATTCTCAACATAAGTAAAAAAATCTTAATTAGAGATCTGGTTGGCTGAGTGGTCAGCGTATCCAAACAAAAGGCTGCAGGTTCGAATCCCAACGTGGGCATGGATGTTTGTGATTGTCTGTGAAAACGCTAGTGGTGATGATGGACAGTAGATAGCAGTGGTGTAGATGATGATGGTAGTTGCGGTTCATTGTAGTTGGTGGATTTGAGTGGTGGAGACAGAGTTGTAGAGTAGGTGCCCTCCCTCGATGAGTCATTGGGCTCCCTGGAGATGTTGTGTAATAATAATAATAATTATTATTGTTATTTTCATTTCATGAAGTATAATATTTCAACTTAAAAAAAAGTTAAATCTAAATCTGTCACATGGTTTCCTATATGTTGGTGTCAAATCAAAATACTAAATTTATTTTATTGAGTTAGGAAAAGAGCAAATAGAAAAGTTAAGCATGCTAAATGAGCTTAGAATTTGTTTAAGAATGGGAACACAAGTGGGCATATTACAAGCTAATTAAGATGGATGACTTTCATAAAAAAATTAATATCCAATCATTTTTGTTACATAAATTAGCCATGGTAATTAATTTTGTAAAGATAAACATTTTTATAAATGCATTTTTTTCACCCTTTCTGCACTAATTTGTAGTCTGAGGATTGAAGAAAAAGAAATACCATGGAATAAAAGTATTTAGTAATTTGCTGTTTGTTTTTTAATTTATTAATGAATGAAGATTAAACTTCGATATCACTTTATTTGTGAGTTTATTAATGAAGTAAGGACTAATTCCACTTTTCTAATAGATTGCTTACTTTACAGTTGTTATGAATGCATGCTAGAAGTTTTTGTGTAAGGTTCTTTTGTGAAATTTTTGACTTAATTTGCAAGTTATATTAAGATTTATTAGATATGAACTTAAAATTTTAATTTATTAGAGTCCTGCATCAACACATGCAAAAATTATCACGTGTTATTACTCCTACTCATAAGGATCTTCGGATACCAAAGGCAAGTTTTTTTGGGAAATTTTTATAATGATAAATTGAAATTATATGATATTCTTTATTTTTTAAGTGCACAAAAGAAACCATTTAACTTGGTAATTCTGAATGGCACCCCTCACAGTTTTTCATCCTACCCCTCCATCATTTCATGGGGAAGAAATTGTGCTGCTCACAAAGCCACTGTGAAGGTGAATAAACGTCTTAAAGCATGGAATTCATGACCGGGAGTGCTTTTTTTTTGATAAAGCCAGTGTAGTAAATGTGAGCTCATCCTCCATTGCAAAACGCTTATGTATGACTCAGAAACCCTCAAAGCAATAGCAAGTGTCACTTGCTCAGGGTGAACCTGCTAGACAGAATGCAACTCCAGACATGTCTTGCATGATTTTGGTTATTTACAATTATGTGATATAACAAGTGTGCCTGTCTACTTTGCATGTTTATAGCATTCATGCTACATCCATGCCTATCTTAGGAATGCAAGGCTTCCAGACCCATATACCTTTAAAATTTATGTTATGTGGAATTGTACATACATACACATGTGCGAATAGAAGTGTAGAAAGTGTAATTTACTTTCTATGCTTCTGGTCAACTGTAGAAAGTAAATTATACTTGACAAGCCCATATCTGAAAGGATGTGTACTGTGTCCTGGTATACACACCAAATAGGAATTGTGCTGTGCATTAATAATTATGGATAGTATAATAAAGATCGTAATTAAGCTATATTCAGATTTACATATAATGCATGGAAATTGTTGTTATGAGTACATTCAGATTTATGTTTCTCATGTAGGTGGTGGGTTTTCATCAGCCCGTAAATCACCACCACATTGCTTAGTGGACATCTCAAATGCTTGTTGCCATGTTTGATCTCCAGAATAGTGCCTTTAGTTCCTCTTCTGTCCTCTCTTTTTATATCCAATGTAGGTGACCTGATGTTTTTAGGCTATATCAGACATATTATAGGAGCCAGAACCTCTCCTTTTCAGTAGTCCAGCACTTCAGTTTCTTATATTTGATGTAAAAAATGCTCCCTACATTGATAGATTGAGAGCTTGTGGATTGCAGAGATTGGTTGATAGGCAGAGAAGAGGGGATATGATAGAAACATTTAAATTACTGAAAGGTTTTTATAGGATTGATGCAGGGGAAATGTTTCAGCTGTGTGATAGTGATGGAAGAACAAGAGGTCATCCCTGGAAATTAAAGAAGAGTGTGGTTAACAAGGGTGTCAGAACAAGTTTTTTGCCTGGAGGGTGGTGAATGAGTGGAATTCATTGCCTGACTTAGTTGTTGAGCTCTTCGTCTGTAAATGAATTCAAGAAGAGATATGACAGATATTGTTTTGCTAGTTTGGGTCTCCCGCGATGAGTCTACTGACTCCATGGAGATACCTGTAATAATAATAATAATAATATTAACGTAGTACGTGGAACTGAAGCTGGTTTACTGTCTAGTTAGTAGCCAAAAGATGGTAACACATCTGGCAGCTTCTCTTTCAGCTCATGCCTAGTGATTTGTTTGTTTGTTTGGAATTATGGCTTATAAAGCATTTCAGGCTATGGGGCCAGTGTATTATATCTGTTAATCATGTGTATTTTTCTGGTCAGAGTTCTTCGCTACCAACCATGACAGATAATAAATAACTACAAGTAACACTATGGATTTTGGAAGGAGGCATGTACTTCACAAGCATTTATGGTCTAAATCCATTCCACTCACTCACTCACCACTCTCCATGCAAAAAATCCAGTCAGCCTACCAACCACACGCACACACAATCTCCATGGATGGCCCCAGTTCTCTATTTGTCATATATAGAGAAAATTATATGACATATCCTTTCATATCTTAAAAGTTTCTATCATATCCCCTTTTTTCCACCTATCAACTAAACTTTGTAACCCACAAACCTTCAACCTATCTTCATAGGGGGGGGGGGGGGGAAGGTATTCCACAGGCACCATCTTGGTCACTTGTCTCTGAATCCTTTCGACCACCTCTTGGTCCCCAAGAAACCCAGGTGACCAAATCTGTGCACTGTCAATATGCAGCCAAATCATAGCCTTATAAAGAGGGATAATAACTTCCTTATCTTTGCTTGTTATTGTGTTTTTCAACATCCAAGTAATTTGTTGAGCTATTTTACTAACTTTTGTAATATGCCTTCTAAACTTCAACTCTTTGTCCACCATTATCCCAAGTCCCTAGCCTCATAAATTTCCTGCCAATACCATCAATATGATACACCATATGCAACCTTTTCAATCCAAAGTGCATTACCTTACATTTTGCAACAATGCCAATTTATTTAAATCATCTGCAGGATATCTACATTGCCTTTATCAGCTGTTGCTCTCTCCAGTTTTTCATCATCAGCAAACAACTGAAATATCTGCTCTTAAATATTTCCCTATGTCATTGATATACAAATTAAAGAGTAGTGGCCCTAGAACTGAACCCTGAGGTACTCCACTAGTCACCATCATTCTCCTAGAGTCCACTCCACCATACATTCTAATGGATATTAGTAATGTATGGTGGAGTGGAGTCTAGACAGGCAGGGAAGAAAGAGGAGTATCTCAAAACTGTGGCACCTTAGATGGGTACAACTCATCTACTATGGATTTGCAAGGTGCAAATAGTGGCCACAGTTTTGAGGTACTCCTCTTCTCTTTCTTCCCTGCCTGTCTTCATGAAAAATATCATATCCATTCATCTCAATTCCTGTTAGGATGTCATCCTAATCTAATCATCTCTCGCTTATACCAACAATTTTGGGGTGAATAAATTCAATCAATGCAATAAGTTCATTTCCCTTATTTCAAATAACTTCTGGCATTAGTTAACAAACATTTCAAAACATTAGTAAACAATCATTTCTCGTTTTACAAGTCCTACGAACATCACTTCTCCAATGACACTCTTCAGTACTTTTCCCAGTCCCTTAATCTATATTACCATCAATTCTATAACCTTCCTCACACCCAAATTCTCCCCCCCCCATCCCAGATCATTTTGATCCTTTTTTTGCCTGCTCACACACATTCACCTCTGAATCCAGTACACGTTTCATAAAGTGTCTCCCCATCCACCCTGACTCCCCCTCCCCATTTCCCTGTTTGTGTTGGGCTTTCATCTTCTCATTTACTTCACTCATGATATTCACCGCTTCATTTGCAAGCCTCCCTATCCTGCTTTCTTGTGTTTTCATATTACCTTGCACCACCTCAGATCTGTTCATAACAGTCATTACCTCTCCTTCCAGCAACAATCTCTCCAGCTGACTCATGCCAAAACCATTTAAATGTAACCTATCTTCTTTATACAGTTCCACCAATTCCTCAAATTCATCCCAAACATTCACAAAATGCACAAAATCCTTTCACCTCACATAGCTGCCCTGCCATAGCATTCATAATCTTTGCTTTGCTTCAGTCTATCACTATCATACCTTGGCAACACACTGTGAACTACCTTTCCTACCACACTTATCTTCTACTGTCCTTAATAACCTCCTAATATCCAGACATTTTTCTTCCTATCCAAATCATTCATTCCTACTACAACCGCCAACTCTTTTGCTCTCTTATTCCTCGTGTTCATCACTTCAATAACTCTGCTCATTCTACTTCATGTATGTCCATAATTTTTTTTCATTTTGCATGCACTTCATCTCTTGCCTCATCTTCATCAATTCTGCTTTCACTTCTGGATCCAGTATATGGTAACGTGAAGATTCATGTCTCATATTTTCATTCAATTTCATGTGATGCTTTTGGTTGTGAAGCAGACCTCACACTGATGTTGACAAGGATCTCCAAGGATAATGAATTGACTCGTGTATCTTCACCCGAGAGACATTCTAACATTGTAGTTGAAGCTGCTAATCATGTATCATAAGTAAATAATCATAAGTAGTTTAATTATCCCCAACATTTACTTCCAAGGACAACGTCATCTCTACTGAGCCCTGTCAGTTGCTAGACATTTTAAAATATCAACAAATTCCATATATCCTGTTTATATCTATTAGTGCATTTGCCTACTGACTTTTTTTTTTAAATGATAGCTATATAAGTTTTATGTTAAATAATATAGCTGATGTTTGTTTGAGTTATATTATTTAACTCTTGCAAGCATATAAAATTTAAATTTGCAGGACATTATACAGTAAACAGAAATATTATGAAAGAGATCTAATATATTAACAATAATGTGAATTGTTTTTAACACGTTCACTGCCAACTACGAGTATACTCGTAGTTTGTATATGAGCTTCACAAGCCAACTACAAGTATACTCATATGTCAATTTACTGACCTCCTATGCCAAACACGAGTTAACCCTTAGTATAATTACCTTAATTTGGACCCTTGGATTCTGAATAAAGCCGAGAGCACGTCTGGGGGCTTGATAGAAGGGAAATAATTTCAACTAAAATATAGTATATTATGTATATGCCTCAGAAGCCAACTACGAATATACTCGTATGTCAATTACCAACCTCCTATGCGAAGCACAAGCTAATCCGTAGTATAACACATAATTTGTAAATCAATTTAAAACTGATAAAAATCAATAAAAATAATAAAATGAAATCAATAAAATAAAAGCCAATTTATTCAAATTACGAATGATACACTTTAAAAATTTTCCACGCACAATGGTGGTTTTTCCTGGCAAACAGGACAATAATAACGTGTTTCGCGTCGTTGTTTGTTTTGTGTACATATTCGGCATGGCTTTGTCGCCGAATATTTTTTTCTGTAGGTGGTAAAATTTCCAAATAATAAAGATCCCGAATCTTGCTGATAATCTGTGATGCTGTAAGATTATCCATTCCAACAAAAACTGAGATAAATTGATCTCTAAATTTTAATGCAGTCATTGTGTTTCCAGTAATTATATTATAAAATTTATGTGCATTTTGAATGTATATATCAAGAGTGTGTATTGCCAATTTCTTTGGCCATCTAATTGTCTTTCGTAAGGGAAATAGTAAGAAAGCATTTGATCAGAAAGATCGATGCCTGACATACCCAAATTATAGTCTCTAACGATATTTGGTTTTAATTGAATTTTACCATTCTGATTTTTTGTTTCAACCATTTAAAATTTGTGCATATTTGAAATGGAAAGTACTTACCCCTGATCCATCCATTTGCGATGATGAATTCATTAAATTCATCATATTAGCGTAAACTTCTAATTCTTTCTAATAAGAAGTTTACGCTCATATTAGCATAAACTTCTAATTCTTTATCAGTAAGTTTTCTTTTACTGGGCATGGCGAATCTGAAGATTTTTAGAGACTAGACGCAATAAACACATTCGTCAGTACATGTAATATATGGGTGTGTGTGTGGGGGGGGTGATACGAGATTGCTCGTAGTTGACGTATGAAACAAAATTCTGTCTGATAAGCCGGCTACGAGATTACTCGTTGTGACCTTGAAGATGCGAAAGCTCTTGGCATGCGAGAACAAACTATGCCCGAGGAGCGTGGCAGCGAACGTGTTAATGTTAATTTGGCACATAGGTTGTAAACCAGTAGCCCCTTAGTACCCAGGATAAGCCATTTTGATAGTGGAATATCTAAAGGTATTACAGAAGGCTGAAAGAGAGAATAAATGTATTGTCATTACATTTAAACAGCTGCAGATATTTAATTTTCATGAATTACAGATAAAAAAGGGTGATTTCAAAGCATTCGGGGAAAGTTTTAGGTAAGGTAATTTGGAACCCCTTTCTACTTCTCTCTTTCATCATCTATGTTGATGTTGATGAGGCCGAATGACTTTCCACTTCTGTCTGTCCCAGGAGAGTCCGATGGTTTGGCCATATGACCAGAATGGGAACAGAAAGACTACCAACTAAAGCCTGGAAGGTAAAAGATCCAAAGGATGGCCCAGAACCCCTTTAGAGACTAAATATTCTACTTTTTCAACCATCGATGGGTTTTCACTAACCAAAGTGGCATTAATGAAGAGAAACAGAAATATTCTTGCTTGAAATGGAATGATTTATGACTACATTTGTCTTGACATATTTAGAGGAACATTAAGGAATTATTGATGCCAATTCTCACGAACATTAATCACATTAATATCAATATAAAATACATGGAACATAAACTGAATATCATTGTGAATATCAGTAGAGTGAACTGTGGGAAACTGGTTTTTAATCACACAAATTGCTCTCTTCCAGAGTCAATTTTTGCAAGGATTCTCACATTTAGATGGGCTTTCCTAGAATACCAACACAAGAAATGTGAGAAATTGGAGACTATTTAAAATTAAAAATTAGACTTATGTATACCTATACTTAGTAGTCAATGTACATATACATTGACTGCTAAGTATAATAGTCACAAGAATGAAGAAACAGCAAAATAGCAATTTTAGGATCATTGCTATGATTATACTAGTCTCACCATAGCACTCATTCACATCTGGGCAATTTTTTTAGCCAATGACTTTCCCCTGTACCAAATCAATGAAACTTTCTCTCCATCTCCCAAACCCATCTATTCCCAAAATCTAGAACACAGAAAATCCAATGCCATTCTCTACATCTGTAGCACTTCGGGTGTAGGCATTGGATGATCTTGCTAATTCTAAAAAGTTATGATTTACAGACCTCTTTCAAGCCATATCAAAAATTAGCTACCCTTGTCTGAAAACAAAAAAAAATCCACTAAAAGATCCTCTCTATCATCCTGACCCTTCCAGGGTCTCCATGACTTTAGCAAACTTTCATATTGTGGACAAACAGGAAGAACCATCAGTATCCATCTGAAGGAACACAGAAGTTATGTCCATTACCTGCACTACAGCCATTCTGAAGCACATATCACAGATATGAATCACTGGATCCAGTGGAACAACACATCTGTTTTATACAGGAACAGATATAAATATTGAGCACTGCTACAGAGTTATAGCATTCACAGAATCTAAACAAAATTGGCTCCCTCACTGTACCCAAAATGTGGAGACTGTTATCTCTTAGCAAGATTTCATCATTGCATCTCTATAGGACACCAGTTAGGACTGTAGGATCCTGCTTTTCAGACTCAGTCTGTGTATGCTTTTCTGCTTGTGCACAAGCTTAGTTATATTTTTTGTGCCCATGATTATACGTCGGTGACCAAGGCAAAATATTGGCTTCATAATTTATTAGCTAAATAAATTTAGTAATTCTCTCCACTAAAGATCAACATAAGTGATATGCCCAAACATCTATACCAGATTAACATGGTTTTAGTCCATTATATACAAGATCTTTTTTGTCTCACATTTGCACTTAAGTTGGAAACTGATGCTGTTGCCCTTCTCAGCCAGCAATTGATTCCTTTCATTTCAATGTTAGTGGGAGAGGTTAGGGATGTTGTTCTCAATGTAATGGTGATGCTCGTGGAGAAGACTGGTTCTAATCTTTTGTTTGAAGGCTGCAAGTAAGTGGTTGCTGCTTCTCTCAGTGAAGATGTCATTCTCACTGCCCTTGTTCATCAAAGATCATCATCAAATTCCTGACATGTCCCTGAAGAGGTGTACAGGATATGATAGTACTACATGAAAAACTTACATCATTACTAACTTCCCATCTACAGTTTTCCTCCAAATCAATCTGTTACCTGTCAAGACTCCAACATTATCAGATCTTATATTTCTATCTTCTAAGACACTTTTTACTGTATCAATCCATCTATGTCTTGGTCTTCCTCTGGGTCTTTTTCCTACCAACCTGGCAGAGAACACTTATTTTGCAAACCTTTCCTCTCCCATTCTGTTTTAGTTACCATACTACCTGAGATTAGCTATGCTAACACATTTTGGGATGTCAAACCCTTTCCTAATATCCTTGTTTTTAATGTTATATTGCCATTGATGCCATCTGTTCACGCCCCTCATCTTTCTCAGGACTCATATGTGGTCTCTAGTCTTTGGTCAAGTGTTTTATTTCTAACCCAGCTCTCAGATCCATAAGTTAAAATTGGTTTGAACATTGTCTTGTATACAGCTAATTTAGTGTTTTGACTAATTTCTCTCTTATTCCATATAAATTTATTCAGTTGACTTCTTACCATACCAGTTTTATTGATTCTGTTGTCTATTTCTATATTTAATCTACCATCTTCACTAAAAATCATGCCTAAGTAGCTGAAATGTTTTACTTGTTCTATAGGTTCTTCATTCACAATGCAGTTGATATTCAATGCTTCTGTCTATTTTCATTGTCTTCATCTTGCTATTGCTGATTTTCGTACCAAATTTATTACAACAGTTATTCAATTTAGTCAAGGGACTCTTGCAGGCATGTACTGGATTTATTTAGAAGTATAACATCATCTGCATAAAGTAAAGAGCTGAGATTAACATCTGCAACTTTTATATCAGGTTTAATACCAATTTCCTTCACAATGTGATCCATATAGATAATGAATAACAGAGGGGATAATGTACATACTTGTCTACACTAGATTGAACATTAAACCATATTCCTGTACTTCCTTCAATTCTAACTGCTGACTTACAACTTAAATAAAGACTAAGTATTGCTTGATATAATGCCCCATTGACACCATACAACTGTAGTGTTTTGAATAGCTTTTATTTTGGCACCTGGTCAAAACTTAAATACAGATCTTTGTTATATTCCCATGTTTCTCAACTATTTGTCGTAAAGTGAAAATCTGATCATGACAGCCTCTATTTGGTCTGAATCCAGTTTGTTCTTCATCAGGCTTTTCTTCCACAATTTTTCTCAACTGTTTCTCAAGTATACTTGCATAAATCTACCGGGAACAATCAGTAGGGAAATACCTCTGTCATTCTCAGAGTCAGTTTTATTTCCCTTTTTATACTTAAGTACTATGAGAGCTTTAATCCAGTCCAGGCCTCCTGAACTATGCAGTGCAGCCAATGTAAGACTTCTGTAATCTCCATACTTGAGCATTTCTGAATGAATATCATCTACTCCCACTGCCTTTCAACATTTCAGGCTTTTTATGGCTTTTTCTACTTCAAGTATGGATATTATTCCTGATTGCATGCCTGTTGAGTGTTTTTTTACCACTGTGCTGTCACTGCTTGTTTCATTTAGCAATTTTTCGAAGTAATTACTCCATACATGAAGGATATCTTTTTATCTAGTTTTCATGTTACTTTTTTCATCTCTAATTCTTTTTTACAGCACTCTTTGCTCCATTTCTGAGAAACCTCCAGAATATTTTGCCACCTTCTTGATATTTATTTTCTATGCTCTTACCAAATTATTCCCATGACTTTGTTTAGCTAGTTTTACACAATGTTTAGCTTTCTTACATTTGTCTCTGTATTCTCTAAGAGCACAAGCTGACTTATTTGCCAGGAACCTTTGATAAGCTTTCTTCTTTTCCTTCACTGCCTCTTTAACTTTTTGTATCCACCATGGAGTTCTGATTTTTCTATCCTTGCAGACAACTTCATCACATGCCTCTCTAGGTGAATCAATTAATGTTTTCTTTAGGGCTTGCCACTGAATCTCCAAGGTTTGGATCCTGTTCTCAAACTCTTTCATTTTTTCTTGAATAATGTTTGTGTATTTAATCTACAGTTCACATCTGAGAGCTGCTTAACTTTTATTTGCTTTAAAACTTTCTTATATGTTCTTTTCAAGGGAATAAAAGTTAAGCAGTTCTCAGATATGAACTGTAGACTGGTACAGGACACTAGAGTGTACAGAGGATTTGTACACTTTATTGTCCTGCACCAGTGAAAAAACATCACTCTCAACAATAACATTGTCATTGAGACTTATCTTATTCCTTGCCTCTTCTCTCCATGTGAATTTGTGCACATTTTTATGTTGGAACATTGTGTTAGTAATAACCAGTCCATATTCTGAGCATAAATCCAACAGGTATTTTGCCATTATTTTAGCTTTGCTCTTTTCTCCAAATTTTCTCAAAATATTTTTGTATGTCTGACAATCATTTCCTATAGACATGCTTATACATTGATTATGCATTACTAAATCACTTAAGGAATTGACAACGCAGATACGAATATAAATTAAATTACACTTTAATAAATATTTCCGATATTTCGGCAATGTCACGTTGCCATCTTCAAAAGGAACTTACAAAAAAGGTACGTCCACGTAGGCACTATGACACAGTAACCGAGAATGAAGTGATGAAACTATTGTTCTCCTAAAAGTCCTGATGGTGCCCTCTAGCAGGCTAAGTGCGTGTTCTTGGCCGTTGGGCTGAAGGTCTACTGATGTAAGCCTCCCAAATTTGGGGCAGTCTCATATAACCAAATTTGTTGAGATTTAGAGAGATTCTTAGGTTTGAGGCTGATTCCATAAATAGTCTTTCGAATTTGTATTTGCTACGGTGTGTTACTGTAGCTTTCTTCCACCGTATTCTGTGGCGTGTATCAAGAGCATGGTCTGCAAGACCAGAATGGCTATACTTGTGAAAACAGATGTAGTCCTTGTGTTCAGAAATTCTGATATTCGCTGTCCTGTCTGTTTGGCCAAAGTCAGATAGTTTACACAGCTGGAAGGGACCTGGTATACACCAGGTAGGTCCAGGGGAAGTGGTTGTTCTTTAGTGGAGCAGATAAGGGATGCCAATTTTCTGTATGGTCTGTAACAGGAGGTCAAGTCATGTTTTTTTAAGATTTTGGTAATTTTTTCTGAGGTGCCTCAGTTTTGGTCATTTTTTCTTAGGTGCCTCGTACGTAGGGAATGGTGATGGATTTAGAGTAATCCTTGTTGTGGAGTGGGGGAGGGGGTTGTGGTTTGTAGGTTTCATTATTTTTTTTTGGGGGGGGGGGGTAGCCATTGGCTGAGAAAGTGTTGAGGATGTGATTTAGTTCAGTGTTTTGGGCCATGTCGTTAGAACAGATTAGTTTAAACCTGTTGTATAGTGTTTTCATCACTCCATATTGCTGTGAGGCGGGGGGATTGTTGGTGAATGTACCTGCCTTGGGTGGGTTTTCTATAAACTGAGAAAACCAATGTTCCATCAGGCTGGCAGGTGACTAGTGTGTCTAGGAAAGGGAGGCTGTTGTTTTCCTCTTTTTACAGGGTGAACTTGATTCTGGGGTGTTGGTTGTTTAAGTGTGTTAAGAAGGAGAGGAGTGTGTCAGAGCCATGTGGCCAAATAGCGAACACATCATCAATGTAGTGAAGCCATATGGTTGGTTTTTGTGGGGCAGAGGCTAAGGCTTTTTCTTCAAAGGTCTCCATAAAGAAATTTGCCAAGGGTGGGGAGAGTGGTGAACCCATGGCTGTCCCCTCAATCCAAAACTTTCTACCAACATCGTTATCAACCTTTCTTCAGTCACCCTGAAGCTCTCAACGTGCTGTCACGTGGCCACAACTTCGCCATTGCTCCCAGAAAAATACCTAGTGAGGATATTATGATCCAGATCGAACGCGGAGTCCGCCACCTTCCAAATCAAATCGTCAACAGTGTAAGACTGAATGTAGCTTGTGTCCTCTCCAAAGCAAGACCACCAAAAACCAACATATCCAACAAGGAATATAAAGCTCTGCAGGAAATAAGGAATAATGAAGAAATAGTTATCACCAAAGTGGATAAGGGAAATGCAACTGTAGTACTTAACCAAAAGGACTACACAGGTAAGCTTAATGCTCTTCTATTAGATCGGGCTACTTACCTCCCTATCGAATACAATCCCACCAACTCACAAATCAGAAAACTTCACAGGCTCCTTAAGAAAGTCACTTCTTGGCCTGTAGAAGTTACCAACAGATTAAAGCCGTTTAACTCTATACCCCCCCCTCCCGTATTTATGGACTCCCAAAAATACATAAAGAAAATATGCCATTACATCCCATAGCGGATGGCATTGATTCCCTCACATATAAATTAGCTAAACATTTCGCCAAAGCGCTCAAATCTGGCAGCACACCATCCCACATAAAATACTCAGCCCACTTCAAAGCCAACATAGAAAACCTTACACTGCAACATACTGACATAATGGTCAGCTTTGACATCTCCTCCTTATTCACAAATGTCCCACTCAAGGAAACTTTAGAGCTAATCCAAGCTAAATTTTCTCCCTATATCTCAGCCCTATTTCAGTTCACAATGAACTCAGGCTATTTCGTTTGGCAGGGAAAATTCTACAAACAAATAGAGAGGACAGCCATGGGTTCACCACTCTCCCCACCCTTGGCCAATTTCTTTATGGAGACCATTGAAAAAAAAGCCTTAGCCTCTGCCCCCAACCATATGGCTTTGCTATGTTGATGATATGTTTGCTATTTGGCCACATGGCTCTGATACACTCCTCTCCTTCTTAACACACTTAAACAACCAACAACCCAGAATCAAGTTCATCCTGGAAAAAGAGGAAAACAACAGCCTCCCTTTCCTAAACAAACTAGTCACCTGCCAGCCTGATGGAACCTTGGTTTTCTCAGTTTATAGAAAACCCACCCATACAGGCAGGTACATTCACCAGCAATTCCCCCCTCCCACAACAATATGGAGTTGTGAAAACACTATACAACAGGGCTAAACTAATCTATTCTAATGACATGGCCCTAAACACTGAACTAAATCACATCCTCAACACTTTCTCAGCCAATGGCTACCCCCCCCCCCAAAAAAATCCAAAAAATATTGAAACCTACAACCCCCCCCCCCACACACACACACAACAAGGATTACTCTAAATCCATCACCATTCCCTACATCTGAGGCACCTCGGAAAAAATTATCAAAATCTTAAAAAAACATGACTTGACCTCCTGTTACAGACCATACAGAAAATTGGCGTTCCTTATCCACTCCACTAAAGACCAACCACTTCCCCTAGACCTACCTGGTGTTTACAGCTGCAAGGTCCCTTGCAGCTGTAAACTGTCTTACTTTGACCAAACAGACAGGACAGCGAATATCAGAATTTCTGAACACAAGGACTACATCCGTTTTTATAAGTACAGCCATTCTGGTCTTGCAGACCATGCTCTTGATACATGCCACAGAATATGGTGGAAGAAAGCTACAGTAACACACCGTAGCAAATACAAATTCGAAAGACTATTTATGGAATCATCCTCAGCCCTAAGAAACTCTCCAAACCTCAACAAATGTGGTTGTATGAGACTGCCTCAAATTTGGGAGGCTTACATCAGTAGACCAGCCCAATCGCCAAGAACATGTACTTTGCCTGCTAGAGGGCACCATCAGGACTTTTAGGAGAACAATAGCCTCATCACTTCATTCTCAGTTACTGTGTCGTAGTGCCTACGTGCACGTGCCTTTTTTGTAAGTTCCTTTTGAAGATGGCAACGTGATGTTGCCGAAATATCAGAAATATTTATTAAAGTGTAATTTAATTTATATTCGTATCTGCGTTGTCAATTCCTTAAGTGATTTAGTAATCATTTCCTACTCTGCTATTTAGATTCCCAACAAGGACTAACTTTTCCTTTTTGATTGTGTCGGTTGCTTTCTCTGAAACTTCAAAAAATTCCTCCACTTTTACCTTAGTAGAATCTTCTGTGGGACCATAGGCAAAAATAAGTCTCATTGTCCAGTTCCCCATTCTGATATTTGCCCACATCACTCTACTTGATATTGGCTGCTATTCAAGAAGCTTAGCTTCATATTTAGTGTTGAATACTATAGCTACTCCTTTTTCTTGATTGTCATTGGCTGAGTATGACATTTTGTATTTATTGCTCAGAAAGATTTCACCAGTTTTTGTCTTTTTTTGTTTCAGTCACCCCTATTATGTCAATCTGGTACTTATCCAGTTCCTCAGCTAGCTCCATTTCTTTGCCATTCAGGCTTCTTGTGTTGTTAGTACCGATCTTGAACTTTGTCAATGTTCAGTTGAGGTGTGTTTCAGAATTTGTTCAGTAGCTGACATTTTGCTGTTTTCCCTAGTTCCCTGGCAAAAACAATGGGGACCTTGTTTTTGCCAGGGAACCAGGCAACACCCCAGCTGGCATGACATTCTGTCATGTTGTACCATCATTTTATATTATGGTTTTAGCCAATAAGAATACAATTTGGGCAGCTAAATCCTGAATTGCCAGCCTATCCTTATTCTCTCCAGTATCCAGGTAGATACCAAACAGTGTGTGCCACGAGAAGGTGAGGATTGGACATTAGGTCAGAAGCCCTGGTCAGTTCTCCGCATTCCTTTTAAAGCTATGTGGAGGTCTCCTCTCAGTTATACACCCAAAGATTAAAGTTATATATATCACTTTCACAGTGATAAAGAAATAGTTGCACACTGTGTGGTTTCTTGTCTGTGTATGGATAAAATTGGGGCTATTCTGCCAAATGCAGCTGGCTGCAGGTTAGAACTGCAGTTTCCTGAGTTGAACAAATCAGTTTGCTGTTAATGGGGCACTCCAGATAGATGTGATGAACTGTAGAAGAGGGAATTCTCTGATGAATTCAACTTAAAATTGTGTAGTATGGTAAAGGTTGGAAGAGATTCTCACATTTAAATTTGGTTTCTAGAATCTCTAACACTACTGTGTGAAATGGGAGATAAATCTTTTCTAGAAGTTTGTATATTAGAAGAAAGAGACACTTTTTGTTTTTGTTTTTGAAGTTAACACAGTTATCACATCCCAGTTGAAGAATGCTTTTGAGGGGATTGGTTATTTAGTACTGTGGAGGGGGATGTGCATTCAGTTGAAGGTTTGTATAATTGGCAGACAAATAAGCATCCCTCTTCAAATTATAGGTGATATTATTAAAAATACAATGATACTTTGCTGTCCAAGAATTGACTTCTGTAGCTGTTCAAAAGTTGACTCTTTTGGGACATTGTAAAATTATCTGATTCATTCAGCATAATTTTACAATGATTATTTACAGGATTAGTTAATATTGTTAAATTTTTCTACATTGTGTTTAAATAAGTTAAATGTTAAGAAAATTTTTTTTTTTTTTAAATTTTGCTATTTGTCTTTTTATAAGTTTGCTATGTGAATTTTTCAAAATGAAATGTTAAGATATAGTGAAACTTATGTATCAGCACACGGTTTCACCCCCCCCCCCCCCAATATATATTAAGGAACCATAAAATTATTATATGTACTTGGGTATTAAATTGAGTCACTCTTTTTTATATGAAATTTGTGAAGGCATATTTGTTGCTTTAAATGAAGATATTTTGTGTTATGCTTCAACCATGCTCAGCTATTTTTGTATTAAAACTGTTGTTTACATGACAGATCTGACTCATCATTGTTATATGATATCACTCTGGAATGCATGCTAGTATCATACATATGGTAACAGCAAGAGTGTATAGGAGGAAAGAAAAACATTTGAAACAGAGAATTTAAAGAGGAAATGTAATGTTTGGGGGTGGGGGGGGGAGTAAGCTTTTAATAAGGATTTGCTGATAAAATATAAAGATTAAGGAGAAATCCTTTTCTATTAAAAACCTTTTCAGATAATGAACTATTATCTGAGGTTATTAATAGCATGTATGGTACATGCTTGACCGAGGATAATTTATTATTTCATTTCATTTGCAAAGAAGAATAAATTCTGTATTCAATAGTAATAGTGAAAGAATTTTGATGCCTAAAAGATTTAAGGCATTATAGTATGCTGGTCATATATTTTACTAAACTGTTAATTTCCTCCAGTTAAGATTTATAGTGTATTTTTTGTTATAGCTAAATTTGTTTAAATGTATATTTAAAATAAGGGATTGAGTTCGTGGAAATTTTATAATTAGTAATTCCATTAATCCTTCAGTTACCTGACCATAGTGGTCAGAAAGCAATTTGCCTGTCAGGTAATTGAAGGATCTGATAACGCTTATAAAGTATATTAATTAAAGGTAACTTTAATGAATAACTTCTATATTTCGGCAATGTCACATTGCCATCTTCAGGAAAAGAAACTAATTAAGAGAACAAATTACCGCGTCACGGTAATTTGTTCTCTTAATTGTGTGATCCCTAATTGTGTCAAATTGAAGCACCGTTTCACTTCCGAGAAAGCTCTACGCATTTATAACCGCACTAGCTTCGCCCTGTTAAGAGAACAAATTACCGCGACGTGCGTTCTCCTTGCCGATGAAAACAAAACCTTACGGGCGCTAGAGGAAGAGCTGTCGAATACACTCGGCTTGATCTATGGTCTATACTTCATGACATCTCATGCGCATCGGCAAGAAAGGAATTCGAAAAAATACGTAGTCGGCACGTGAAAAAATACGAAAACCTGACAAAGACTTCTACTTCCATACCTCAGCCACCACTCAACACTGTAGTCAACCTCTCGTCGGCAGTTTTAAAGCCTGAAGCACTCACAGCACTTTCACGTGGTCACAATTTCGCCCTAGCTCCTAAAAGGATACCTGCTGAAGAAATCATGATCCAAATAGAGCGTGGAATTCACAACCTGCCTAACCATATCGCCAACAACGTGAGACTGGATGTAGTCGGTGTTCTCACCAAAGCCAAACCTCCAAAATCCTACTTATCCAAAAACGAATATACAGCCCTACAAGAATTGAAAAACAACAAAAAAATAGTAATCACCAAAGCTGATAAGGGAAGCGCCACTGTGGTACTCAATCAAAAAGACTACAAAGGTAAGCTAAATTCTTTAGTACTAGACCGTACTACTTACCTCCCCATTGAATATAATCCGACCAGCTCTCAGATTAGAACTATCCACAGACTCTTTAAGAAAGTCATTTCTTGGCCTGTGGAAGTCACCAACAAACTTAAACCTTAGAACTCTAGACCCCCCCGATTATATGGACTCCCAAAAATACATAAACAAAATGTGCCATTACGTCCCATAGTGGATGGCATTGATTCTCCCACATATAAATTAGCCAAACATTTAGCCAAAACGTTCACACACTACACTACACTGGCAACACACCATCACACATAAAAAACTCAGCCCACTTTAAAGCCAGTATAGAAAACTTCACACTCCAACACACTGACATAATGGTCAGTTTTGACCTCTCCTCCCTATTCACTAATGTCCCACTCAAAGAAACCCTTGAGCTCATCCAAGCCAAGTTTCCTCCCGATATCTCAGCCCTATTTCAGTTCACAATGAACTCAGGCTATTTCGTTTGGCAAGGAAAGTTCTACAAACAGATAGAAGGGACAGCCATGGGTTCACCACTTTCCCCACCCTTGGCCAATTTCTTTATGGAGACATTTGAAGAGAAAGCCTTAAACTCCGCCCCACAAAAACCCACTATTTGGCTTCGTTATGTGGATGATGTGTTCGCTATTTGGCCACATGGCTCAGACACACTCCACTCCTTCCTAGCACACTTAAACAACCAACACCCCAGAGTCCAGTTCACCTTAGAAAAAGAGGAAAACAACACCCTCCCCTTCCTAGACACTTTAATCACCCGCCATCTTGATGGATCTTTGGTTTTCTCTGTTTACAGAAAACCCACCCACACTGGCAGATACATTCACCAGCAATCCCACCCCCCCTCACAACAATATGGGGTGATAAAAACACTATATAACAGGGCAAAATTAATCTGCTCAGATGACAAGGCCCTGACTATTGAACTAAACCACATCCTCAACACTTTCTTAGCCAATGGCTATAACCCCAAAAAAATCCAAAAAATACTAAAACCTGTAAACCACAAACCCCCCCCCCCCTCCACAATAAAGATTACACCAAGTCTATCACTATCCCCTACATCCAGGGCACCTCTGAGAAAATAACCAATATCCTCAAAAAATATGACCTTACTTCCTGTTACAGACCATATAAAAAGTTGGCATTCCTTATCCGCTCTACCAAAGACTAACCACTTCCTCTAGACCTACCTGGTGTATACCAGGTCCCTTGCAGCTGCAAATTGTCCTACTTTGGCCAAACAGGCAGAACAACAAATATCAGGATTTCAGAACACCAAGACTACATCCGGTTTCACCAGTACAGCCGCTCTGGGCTGGCAGACCATGCCTTGGATACCCACCATAAAATTCGTTGGAAGAAAACAAAAATAATTCATCGCAGCAAGTTTAAATACGAAAGATTATTCAAAGAATCTTCAGCAGCTCTAAAAAACGTTCCTAACCTCAACAAATTTGGGTGCATGAAACTGCCCCAAATTTGGGAGACTTTCATTATGAGAACTTCAGCCCAACTGCCAAGACTACCAAATTAGCCCGCAAGAGGGCACCATTAGGACTTTAGGAACAATATTAGTTTCTTGCTTTCTTCCTCATTTGCTTTGTGTTAGTTCCTGAGTGCACATACCATATCTTTATGTTCCTGAAGATGGCAATGTGACATTGCCGAAATATAGAAGTTATTCATTAAAGTTACCTTTAATTAATATACTTTATATGCGTTGTTAATTCCGTAAACTAATTACCAGTTATATCTAACCAACTTATAAGTCTTACTACCAGAATGGATAAAGGATTAAACTAAATTTATTATAGTCTAACCAAGTGGGAAAAAGCTTCCAACATCTTTCTCTAAATCGAGAGTAATTTAATAATAAGGTGAGACACCTTTTGGCAACTCTAGGTAAATATGACTTCTCCATTACTTTCACCTTTGTATCACCACCTCTAGGTCTGGCTCCCACTGACGAGACCTCAATAAAGGTCGAAACCAGTTGGAAGCTTGGGCCATGAATGGCAATGCTGTAGCTCATGAAGTTTTAACTGAGGCTCGGTTGTAGCTGTCACCCAAGTCCTGGGTGAGGGATAATGAATGGCAGTGCTGTAGCCCATGAAGTTAACTGAGGCATGGCTGTTGCTGTTACCCCTCAGATGATATATGAGCAAATGAGTGGCTCTGCTCCTGGTGGGGTGAGCCT
This sequence comes from Typopeltis vanoorti, assembly GCF_054136105.1. Taxonomy (NCBI): domain Eukaryota; kingdom Metazoa; phylum Arthropoda; class Arachnida; order Uropygi; family Thelyphonidae; genus Typopeltis; species Typopeltis vanoorti. The sequence goes on along the minus strand of NC_143564.1, from coordinate 62,943,747 downwards.
GCTATGGGGTAGAGCCAACGCTGAGAGTTCTTCTCAGTGGCAAGGTGAGCCTGTTACTGAGGGGAACAACGCTGAGTTTTTGGAGTTTGACCTGTACATTCAATAAAGGTCGAAACCGGTCTGGGTAGTGGCCTTTCCCTTAATGCATATCATTATACATGTCTGCAAGGAGATGTGCTTTCCATTATTGGAGATACTAAGCCAAGTAGTGATGAGAACTTGGTCCATCTTTACTCTTTACCACAGGTTACCTCAGTCCTGAAGATACTTCAGCTGCAAACTTTGTTTGCTTTAAGGCATTAAGGGAAAGGCCACTACCGGTCTGGGTAGTGGCCTTTCCCTTAATGCATATCATTATACATGTCTGCAAGGAGATGTGCTTTCCATTATTGGAGATACTAAGCCAAGTAGTGATGAGAACTTGGTCCATCTTTACTCTTTACCACAGGTTACCTCAGTCCTGAAGATACTTCAGCTGCAAACTTTGTTTGCTTATACTTGGGTAAAGGATTAAACTAAATTTATTACATTGTATTTGTTGTTTATCTGTAAAAATAAGTTATATTTTTCTTGGTTAAGATCTAATTAATTATATTTTGTTAAATGTTTATGTATTTCCTAAACAAATAAAAACCTGATTTGATTATGGGGAAAATTGTTCTTTCCTTTGTTATATTGATAAACGAATATTATATTGAATTAAATGAAAGATGATAATAACAAAAAGAAAGATTTTTATAACATTACTTGTAATCTATATTTTCAAGAACACTGTTCACCATATCCAACTTGCTAATATTTGCAAATCGTCTTCTATTTCTTCCAATCTTTATTGGTATGCATCACTCTGAAATACCTTCGTAAATTCTCCTTGTCCAACTACATTTGTCATGCTATAATAAATTATAAGTAAATTGCTAAACGAGATCTCTCTGAACAAATATTGCACCTGCCCATCCAGTCTGTATTCATTTGAACACCAATTTTATTTAATATCTTAATCACCACCAAAGAAATATTAACAAGCATGTAAATGAAAACTTCTTCCATCGACTACTTTGTGCAGTAGCACTATTTTGCCCCTCCACTCTTTTAGAACCCTTTCTGTTGCAAGGTTTTTATTAAATAACTAGGTCAAGGGCACAGACAACTCCTTAGCATATCTTATAAACACACCCAGCAACATCCATCAGTTCATAAATAGTTGAGATGAAGACATAATAATAATATTAAATTGGAATCCTTACATAACATATCACTTTTTGAAGATCACTGGAAGAAACTAAGACACTTGACTGAATATTCAGCCAAGTGTCTTAGTTTCTTCCAGTGATCTTAACACTGTTTATTAATTGTAACATGGTGATTATAGTGCCTACTTTCCATAATATTAAGCCTGTTCAACACACCTTCCCCTCCCTCCCTTCCATAAAGATTTGCATGCAGTTCATTAAATAATTTCAATATGTCTCATGCTGTGCTTTCTCATAACTTGCCATTCATATTACTTTGCTGGCCTGCACCTTGTGTTATTTGTGCGTATGGTCTATAGCTGACTTTTTTTTTTAAGGCAAGTCATAAATTCAAGAAGCATTCAAAGGAGACTTTTACAAATACCATCCCTTACTGGGAAGGGGAAACTCGAACCCACTTCCTGTTAGTTGAAGAGTGGATACACAGAGACCTCTTTTTTCCTATGTTTTCTTATTTCACTATTTATCCACGTCTCTTATACCCTGTTGCTTGCTTCAGATGCATGGTAACAAGTCCATGTGTATTATCAGCTTTTTTTATCATAACTCAGTAGACAGCTTCCTAGAATTCATTTTGCTATAGAAAAACGAAAACATCAGTATTCAGTCCTTGAGTACCTTAATTTTAGTTAACAGTAAATCCATATACACAGAGGCAGGTATATCCATAAGCAGTTTTTCCCCTTCCAACAATATGACATTATCAAAATATTAGCCAATAGAAACCTAAATCTTTGACCAGGCAGTCTTCATAGCTGCTCAGTAGCATTTGCTTCACATTCTTAGCCACTGTGTACAACAGACATGCTGACAGACTTAGTACTGAGTGGGAGAATTATTGATGCTATTTCATCATACATATGCAATGGAAGTATTTATAGAATACACATATTGCAGAAACCAAATACTTGTGCAAAAGTGAGTTGGTAACAGATGTGTTATTAATCAATCTAATTGTCCTCCTCTGTATTGAGTCAAGCATTTCAAGGGAGCTCTTAGGGACCCACTCCAAATGTGAGAGTGGTATTCAATAGCTGCATGGATTTGTGATTGGTATAAGGTTAACAACTGTTCAGAGGTGAAGTAACATTTTGAGTGAAACAGAAATGCTAATTTTTTTGAAGTTGAGAAGGCAATGATTGTGATGTGTTTATGCCAGGAGAGGCTTGATGTCCAGATGATTCTAAGGATAGAAATCCCATCTTGTTTGGAAATTTTAATGTTTTCAAAGGTAACACTTGGAGATGAGAATTGAGGCCAATGGTGGTTATTATTCTGTAGGTTGAAGTGATTTGTGCTGCATTAGGTTTATTGAATGAAAAAGAAGAATGCAATGTGTTGTCATCTACAAAACTGTGCATTGGGTTGGAGGCCAGCTGAAGTTGACCATAGATATATAGAATGAAGAGGGTTGGTGAGAGAACAGAACCCTGTGGAACCCAGTCATTAGTTGAATGATAAGAGGATAAGGAACCATCCACCATCACATAATGTGCATCCAGACAGAAAGCTGGCAATCCAACTGCAGAAGTCCAGAAGTCCTGAGAGAAATCAAATGATTGGAGTCTGTGTAAGTCTTTGTGTCTGACTTGGTCAAAAACTTGGGAGATATCAAGTGCAACCACTTGAGATTCACTAAACTTCTCCATGACATTTGTCCAGAAATGGGTAATATATATGAGTGGATTTCCTGTTGATCACAGCAGCAGAATTTTATTAGTTGTTTATTAACTGGGTGGCTTTGAGGTAGCGTAGGAGTTTGGAATTGATGATTATCTCCATTTCTTTAGACAGGACTGAGTGAGTGAGATAGGGCAGTAGTTTGATGGCAGTGATTTGTCACCCTTCTTTGGAATGAGTTGAACATAGGCCAATTGCCAGGCTGTGAGATAGATAAAGATAGATAAAACATGTGATTTCATGTGTTGGTGATGAATTTATATTAGCAGAGTAGATATACAGGAACATTCCTCCTCTACTTATGCTTCCTTTTTTAAAAAAGTAGTTGTAAATAAATCTTCACATATCCTCACGATGGTGGAAGAAAGTGTTCTTGTCAAGGGACTCGATCTCGTTCTTGCTCCTACATCCATCATTCCTAAAGAACTTTTTCTCACTAAGATAGAAAAGGTTGCCTCCTTACTTCCAACCCAAGATGCAAACCTACTATGGATGGAAGCTATTTTCGCAATAAATAATACCAGTTGACAAAGGAAATGCCAGTCATTCTAAATAAAACAGACTACTGCAACAAAATTCTTGAAAACCAAGTCAATCTGCATACAAAGAAAGGGATAGACAAAGTTCCGTGAATTATTAGAGGCAGATACTTACTCTGAACTTAATAGGGACCCCCACAAGAGAGTTACATAATAGGACCAACAATCTTATCAATCGAGTTTTCAAAATTCGAGTCATCAGAATTCAAGGAGAGCCGACCTCCCAGTCCGGAACTTTTGGGGGGGGGGGGGCATCAGGAGGCAGAGCCCCCTAGTGTGTGTGTGTGTGTGTGTGTGTGTGTGTGTGTGTGTGTGTGTGTGTGTGGAGAACCCATCCACGAGAGGATGGTCAACCTATAGTACACTAGTACTGTGGATGGGCAATAAGGAACTTATTGCCCAACACATTTGGTGGAAGACTGTTCCAGAGAGCAGCAGTAAAAGGGATAGACAAAGAGAAGGAGAAATTTTTTTGTGGGTTTAAAGTTAAACTGTGAGACAGTATTGGTTAGCTGCTGCATGCATTCAGACAGATTTGCAAGAGGGTTGGGGGGGGGGGTTATTGATGCAATTCTGATGAGCAGCAGAGTCATAGATGTATTTATAGAAGATGCAGGCTGTGGAGACTGAATGCCTGTGTGAAAGTGAGTGGAGTGTATTAGTGAGAGAGAGTAGTCGTCAATTGCTCATTTCTATATAGAATCCAGTATTTTCAGGCAGTTTTTAGAGGTGCCACCCCCAGATATGAGAGCTGTATTCAATGGTCAGGCAGATTTGTGATTTGTATAGGGTTAAGAGCTGTTTGGAGTTAAAGTTAACACCTTGAGTGAGTGAGAGAGAGAGAGAGCATAATTTTTTGGATTCAGAAGAGGCTATATTTGTGTCAAGAGAGATTAGAATTATTCTGAGAAGGTGAATCTCATCTTGAATAGAGATTTGAGTGTTGTCGAGGGTAAGATTTGTAGAACAGAGTTCTTTTTTTTGAGTGTGGGAAATAATGCAAAGCTGTATTTTGCTAGCATTGAAATTGATAATGTTATCCAAACCCCATTGATAAATGCCTTAAAGATTGAATTTAAGGTATTAGAGGTTTGAGTTCTGGAGGATGTGATGGTTCGTGCTTTGCAAGGTTTGTCAAATGAAAAGGAGGAGTGAAAATATGCTGTCATCAGCAAAACTGTGTACTGAATTGGCAGCTGGAGTAAATTGTTTATGTATAGAGAGTGGACAAGAGAACAGAGTCTTGTGGGACCCTGGCATTAGTTGTATAGATAGAAGATAAGGAGCTATCCATCAAAGCTTAAATTGAGTGTCTGGCCAGAAAGCTGGTTACTCAATTGAAGAAGTCAGGGGAAAGACCAAATGATTGAAGTTTTCTTAATAGACCTTTGTGTGAAACTTAGTCAAAAGCCTTAGAAATATCTACCACTTGGGGCCTTGATAAGACCCAATCTGACTACTGCGTGCAGATCTGGGCTCTAGGGTTTCTTGGTGATGAGAAGGAGGTGGAGAAGATCCAGAGGCAGGTAACCAAGATGGGAGCAGGTCTGTGGAATGAACCTTATGAGGACAGGTTGAAGATTTGTGGGTTACATAAACTGGTTGATAGGCAGAAAAGGGGTAATGTGATTGAGACATACAAATTACTCAAGGGTTTTTACAAGATTATTTCAGAGGAAATTTTTCATTACAGGTCTGATGGTTGGAGAATAGGGCCCATCCATGGAAACTGAGTAAGAGCATAGTTAGCAAGGGAGTTAGAACTAGGTTTTTTGCTTGGAGAGTAGTGAATGAGTGGTTGACAGAGTCTATTGTGGGTGCCATGACTGTGAATGAGTTCCAAGCAAAGTATGATAGATACTGCTCAAATGTTGAATAGTTCTTGACATGATGTTTAGGACCTCCCTCAAAGAGTCTAAGGACTCCTTGGAGTTGCCTGTAATAATATGTAACAAATTCTTTCACTTCAAACAGGTAGTTAACATAGTTATAGTGCTTTTAAAATTATACTTGTTAAAGCAACTTTTCTTTTACTTCTTTATGTCCAGATGTATCATCATGAATGTCCTTGGCCTTCTGCTCAAGCTGAACTTTTTACTATAAATGCATATAAGGTAAGTATTTGTTTTCAATTTTATTACTACCAGAATCTCTCAGTTATCCAACCTTCTAATATCCAGACCTTCAATTAACTGTCCCTCGAATTGGTTAGTGTTTCAACCTTCTTTGGTACAGCACCATATAACAATACCATCAATTAACCAACCCTTCAGTTATCTGACTGGTAAATTGATGTATGGATAATTGGGGTTTTACTATACTAATCATTTTCAGTTTTTCATCCTCTGAGATGGCAGCATTCCATATTCTCCTATGAATTGAACTTTGCTGGGAGAAAGAAATAACATACATATCCCAACAGACGGTGCCATTTTTTTTTTTTTTTTTAATTATCATTCTTGAAGAATTATTTAGATGTTTTTGCTACTCTGAAGAATGCCTACATGCTTCTGAATAGTTCTGTTGTTATTCATCCATAATAGATTGTCAGAATCTATAGAAATTTCAATAGTTACTTATAATAAACTTCTTCCTTATCCCACTCTTCAGTTCATCCATTGTAATAGTGCACTAGGTTTTGCACTTCACGTATTTACCTCCTTTAACAAGATGAGATTACTACTCCGATCCACAAAATCTTGGCATAGCCCACTTCATTATCCAGATGTTTATCAGCTGTGATGCAGTTGCCAATCACCTTACTATGGACAGATAGAAAAATCAATTGAACAATGTATTGAAAAACACGTTAAAGATATTGAATACCATAGAAGTGAAGCTTCATCTTTGTCATCACACATGCTTTCTTCAGCTGATCCACAAGATTCTTCATAAATGAGTCATCGAGTTTTTTGAGATAAATCTCTTACACCATTGCCATGATACAACAGAGAGAAAAATATGGGAACTTTTGGAAATAGCATTAGATCCTTAACATCTAAATATTAACCAAAGTATTAACTTTTCTGAATTCATCCTAGCCTTCATTAGTCGAACACATTCACGTGAATGCATAAACATGCACAATGTTCTGAACAATTAGAAATATTATTATTATTATTATCTAAGACCTTCAGGGAGTCAAGGACTCGTCAAGGGAGGCTATAAATCACCCAAACCAGCTGTCATACTTTCCCTTAAATTCATTCACACTAGATGCACTCACTACCCCCCCCCCCCATATGACAAACTATTTCACTCACTCACTGCTCTGTGGGAGAAAAACTCAGCTCTTACCCCTTTCTTGACTGTGAACAAACTTAACTTCCATGGATGTCCCAGTGTTCTCTTCCCACCTTCCATATAACAAAAAATGTCATCTGCCTATATCCTATAACACTCATTCAAGAGTTTATAGACTTCTATCATATCACCCCTCTTTCTGTTAACCAGAGTCTGTAATCCACATACTTGCAATCTGTTCTCATAATCTAAATCCCATAATCCAGATATAATCTTTGTAACTCTTCTTTGCACCCCTTCCACAGACTTTTTATTCCCTTGGAATCCAGGAGACCAGATCTGTGCACAATAATCCAGGTGTGGTCTTATCAAAGCCTTATAAAGAGGCAAAATGACTTCTTTTCCTTAGATAGCAAGGTTTCACTTCAACATCACAATTATCCTCTGAGTTGGATATGCATCTTTTACTATGTGACCTTTGAACTTCAAATTCCTAGCCACCAATACACAAAGGCAAGATCCCTTGCCTCCTCAGTTTCTTGTAGCATAACCCCGCTAATATAATATGCCACTGGAATTCCCATCATGCCAAAATGCATAACTTTACACTTACTAATATTAAACTGATAGCCATTTTCATTTGCCCAAATTTCAGCCTATTCAAATCATTTTGTAAGTGCTGAATAATGGCCCAAGAACTGAACCCTGAGGTACACCACTGGTCACCTGAAATCTGGCAGATTCATACTCATGAAATCTGGCAGATTCATCTGTCAACCATCCCCTGATCCAAGTTAAGAGTTTATATTCTATTCCCATATTCTCCAGTTTATGTAACAGCCTTTCGTGCAGTATCCTATCAAATGCTTTAAAAAAATCCAACATTATCATAGTGTATCCATTCCCTTTATCCAACTTGGCTATAATATTGTTATAAAATATGAGCAAATTGCTGAAACATGAACTTCCTTTAGTAAACCCATGCTGCTCCTTGCAGAGTATAGCTTGTTTGTCTGCCCATTTCTGTATGCAAGTTCTTACCAAAAAAATCAGCTAACGCCTTTTTAATTCCCGTATACGGGAGTAGGCGAGGCCATTTAGCCCTATCTAACTTTTGGAGACTGAGTGGGCAGTTCAATCTCCACTGGTACCCAATCAGAGACAGATGGCCCAAGGCTATCACTAATTAAGCGGTACGCAGTGAAGAGAGACGACTCAAATGTGCCGCCATCTCGTGGTCCCTAACCCTAACACAATATATTTAATGTCTGAAAAATAATGTGGGTTCTACGGTCGATTTTCTTGAGTTTACAGGACGAAAAACCCGAGTTTCCGGGAGGAAAAACCTGCTTGCCCGTGCCAGAGATTGACTAACTCGGGAACCAGTCTAAAAAAGGCTTAGAAAAATTTCCTCTAGTCATCGACTAGACTCGAAATCAAGTCTTCCTTCGTGCGGCCAAGCGCGGCGGTGTGCAAACGCCACATCCGCTGAGCTATACAGGCTCTTACTTCTCTAAAATCTTTACTGTCACACCAGAGATACTGATAGGTTGGTAGTTAGGCACATCAGTTTTTGCACTACCTTTGTACAGTGGAACTATCATACATTCCTTCCATTCCTGTGGTATCATTCCTGAGCTGAGACTCAAGTTATGCAATCATGTGAAAGGCGTAGCCAATTCAGCTGAACATTCCTTTAGCAAACAAGCCGATATTCCATCTGTCCCTATTGACAAATTCTTATTTAAAAAATTTTAAAGACATATTTTAAAAATAACATCAGTCTCTTCTATAACTACATTATTTGTTGGTCACTGTCTTGTCTGCTAGTTTGTATATTTACACCTGAAGAAATCATGTGCAATTAGGATGAAATGTCGTGTTATCAATTAAATATTTTCAACTTATTCTTGTGTTCTGCCTTATAAACTTTAGTCAAATATATATACATACATACATACACCTGCATTAACAGAGTACCTAAGTTATTAGAAATGCACAGTAGCATAACTGGCATCTGTGAACATTCAGAACAGCTTCAATGACACAAGGCTCCTATTAACCTCTACAAGGTTCCAGAAATGCTCCCCGCTATACCTTATCAGATGTGATGAATTCCTGTACAATTCACTAGTGGTTGATTCCTATCACAAATAACTCATTTTACTGCATTCTAAAGATGCTCAATGGGATTTTGGTCAGCTCCACAGAAACTTGACAGTTTCTTTACAATGTTTCTGCAGCCATTCCTGGGATGTGTGCTCAGTGAAATGATATGTTATCTTGTTTGAAGAGCATCACATGTTGGGTAAATCAATATTGTGTGAATAGATGTACTTTGTTAGCAGCAATGTTCAGGTGGTTGCAGCATTTTGCATTTGTTCTTTACAGAAGATTTAAGAAATGCCAGGAGTATACAACCATCCGATGTATGCTCTTTTCATCCCCTGGTATATTAGTATACTGTCATTTGACCAATGTGGCACATCTGTTGGAATTCATGATCTTATTGATCTTTTATCTACCTGTTGCATCAATCATGTTCCACATGCTTGACATTCTCTTTATCACCCTATTCTTGGGTGATAAAGAGAATGTCACCTGTGACATGTAGTGTCTTATCCTGACCACGTGCTTGCACATGGCACCTATATACTGCAGATTTTGCAACTCCATGATCATATATGGAATTATATAAGCATGGCTACATTATGACATTCCAAAGCCTCGAGCTCATATGGTTTTAATGAAGCTTTGTGGTTGTAATGACTTGGATTTGATCTGATCTGAATCCTCTAAGATGCAGAAAACATTCCTTTATCAGCACTTTTCAGTTGACAGTAAGTTAGATGGCCTTATGTGGAGATGGAAAGGTTTTTTTCTATTCCTGGAAACTTGGATTTTTCATCCTGCAAATTAACCAGGAGACATGCATAATTTAAACACGAAAGTATGTTATGGTGTAAGACTAACTACCTCATTCTAAAATTATGGTTAAAAAACCAGTGTAGATGGATCATGGTCTGAAGGAGGACCTACAACTAACATGAATTATTCTGCTACAAAATTGCAGAGCTTCTTAATTATCAGTTCTAGTCATGCATGCCATCACGGTAGATGACAGAAAAGAACACTCTAAATCACTTTTTATGAAGAATTTTCCGACTAAAAATCTCGTATGGAGATGGCAGGGTTTTTCCTCCAGGAAACCCAAACTTTTCACCCCACAAAATGGGAAAACCATTCTTCTGGCTGGTATGCCTGCGTTCTTCTAAATACATGCAATTTATAGACATAATATACTGTCTGCACTGCTTTACTCATAAATTCACAACTACTGCAACCAACCATCCAGATCATTCTTGTGGTAGGCTGGCAGTAATAATCAGTAATTTACTAACAGTAAATAATAGTATAATTAGTATTAACTTTAGTAGAATTGTTTATTGTTGTGTGATTTATAAATTATTACTGAAACAAAGTATTTTGTTATGCTATTTGCTTTCTTTACTCTCATTCTCAGGTTGCATTTCTTTCTTGTTAAATGTGCTAGAATTTGTGTTATTCTTCTGTATTCCAATGTTAGTTCCTCTTGTCTCCTTGTAATAAATGAAGTATGTGGAATGGCAAAAGTAGTAGAGTGCAGTTTACATGCATTGAAATAACTTGATTACATGTTCTTTTTTGTTCAGTTAACACAGTGTCAGTTTTCCAAAAAAAAGTATGTCAAGGCTGTAAGTGAAAATTCAAGAATACCACAGCTGGCTTTCATCAAGAACTCCATCTTCCTTAATGATTATAAAAGTCCTAAATAGTTGCAAGAAAATTGTCACTACTTCCAAAACAGACTTTGTAAGAGCAAAAAAATCGGGTGTGACCATGTCGGAGCACGGCTGGAGGGGTTTTACGTGAATACATCACACCAGTGGATTGTATATGTGTTGGGAAGTGTAAATAAATGAAAACAAGTTTAATAATCGATTATAATTTTATTTATCACAGGTCTATGGTAAGAGAAGTAAGATACATCTAAGTTTCTTGCGAAGGTCAAATCAATACAAGTGTTACCTAGCGTGGTTGCCATGATCTGAATGTAAGTGAGATTAAACTCGCGTCCCATAGAGTCCTGCAGTAATTGGTTTTGTGACACATCGACATTGAAGTCACCAGTGATGATGATGATGGGCGTATGTAGGTGTTGTTCAATACTGGGGATTATTTTCTTTATGCTTTTCGAGCATTGCAGCAGGGATCAATAGATACAACATTCTATCGCTGATTTGAACACGATGAAGTGTTCAAATGAATGTACACAGCTCCGAGGACAAATTTAGATACACCGTTGATCGGTACGTTGTCTAGGCATATATCTCCCACTGGTGGTTCTTCAACTCTAAGCTTATGACTGACATCAATGGTAATGATACGCTGACAATTGGTGAAGCTGTCGGTGTGTTTGGATGATGAAGTTGATGGTTGATTGCTCTATTCTTACAGGCTTTAAGTTTGAAACCAGATACATTCACAGGTGTGTGGCATCATCCATCCAGGTTTCACTGATGACCAAGTAGTCATATCTGTTCATAATGGACTCAGTTTCGATATCTTTGGCGTGCTCCACCAAACTCTGTGTGTTGATTGCCGAGACAAGTAAGACTCTGCGCCGTGAGTTTTCGGCGTTGTCATGATCATCATCTACGTTTATTATCTTGACCTCCTCTGTGATCGTAGCAGTTGACGATTGTCGACCACAAACTGTCAACTTGCTTAACCAGTGTTTGCAAGTGGTGTTTCTTCATTCTCTCATATTCGGCACGTATCTTCCTGACAGTGGGTGCTGAATTTACGTAACTGTGATAAAATTTATAATCGTCTCTCTTGTTGATCAAATACAGCCTGTCAATAGAAGTGACTCTGTTCAGTGCAACGTACACCAGTTGATTTTGTTGAGACTTGTCATACTGAAAGACGACTCGATCAAAAGTGCTTCCTTGCGATTTGTGAATCATTATGGCACAAGCAGGCTCGCCGACCTCCAATGCTCTTCCATTATTACCGATCTTCCGAAATCCACATCCATTTCGTTCAATCCATCTTCCGAAGCGGTTACATAGTCAATTACGTCATTTACATCCATGGGTTCGTGCGCTGCCGAAGTGCTGCCGCTGTCAGCCGTGCTGTGCTGTTTCCAATTTTTTTCGCTCCCGATATTTCCTTATTCGCTCCTACCCAGGCATTGGGATATTATTGGAAAGCTGACAAGCTGCTCTTTCCCGTTGTATGCGTTTGGCATATTTCTGGCTGTCTTTACGGCGAGTATAGGTGGACATTGTGAAATTTCTAACATTTTTCAACTTCAATCCACATTTTCTTTACCAACACTGCATTGAAATTTAAGAATTATACATTAAATCAATAGATCTCAATGAGAGAGATCAGCTATGGAGGCAATCAAAAATGGCAATACCAAGCTCACACAAGACATCCATAAACTCTTAAATCATCTAAAGTGTTTAGGTAAAAGTTGCATTTTACAATGGATTCCTGCTCATGTAGGCATTGATCACAACGAAGCAGCTGATAAATTAGCAAAAGAGGCCAGAGAACTCAACCAAGAAACTCGCATGATAACTCTTGCTGATGCCAATGCACTAGCAAAAGCTAAATTAATTCCATTGAAATCAGTGATACAACATCAAATTCCCGAGATCAATGCTGACAGAAGGACCTCCACCACGATAGCAAGACTACGAACAGGACATTATAGAGGAATGAAGATCAATACAGATGATACGAGAACATATAGAAACTGCAACAACTGCCCCAATACTGAACTGACACCCACTCACATCTTTACCTGTCCAGCAATTACAGCAGCCTTGCAAGAAATAGATCCTAATCCTGAACAACAGCTCTATACGAACAAAATCACAGACATAGCCAAAGCAGTACAAAGAGCACACGGAAACATCTAAGACTCTTCAAAGGACAAGACAACAACATCTCAATGAGAGCTGTTGTTGACACTAAAACGAGCATCGTACCACTACAGCGTGTGAAGTTATACTGAGTGGACTTTTCTCCTATCCCCTGTCACACACATAGATTACTCTAACACAGCGCTTCTTAAACTTTTTCCACTCTCGACTCCATTTCACCCGAGGCGTGGCGGATCGTACACAAAATGACAGAGCCCCCGCCGCTACCTGTGGGGTGCAGCGCGCTATCTGAAGGTCACCAACGAATCTTTATTCCCTCAGCTATCGAAGGATATAAGTTTGGTTTGGCTACCTGTAATACTTTAGAAATTATTAAGCCAAACCTTATCGAATGATTTCGCTACACTCAACTTTTGTCCTGTACCCCCTAGTACTTTTCTGAATTTAAAGGCCTTTTCACATCAAAACAGGAGACTTCCATCTTGTCCGGCAACTAAGCAATCGATTGAATTTTGTCAAACTTTTCTCCTATCCCCTGTCACACACATAGATTACTCTAACACAGCGCTTCTTAAACTTTTTCCACTCGCGACTCCATTTCACCCGAGAAATTTTTATGCAACCCTGGGTATGTAGGTATACAGATCAAACATTCTCTGATAATAAATCATAAATAAATTTATTTTAAAACAATTCTTTGGTATACATATAATTTTGCCATTTACATAAAGAATTACAAACAATAGCCTCGAATCTGAATTAATTTTTGGTCATTGCACATTCAGAAAACTTTTCATCGCACACAGGGAAAAAAAAAAATCCTGGCATTATACTTTTCCTCTGATGCATGCATAACTGATCCTGGTACCCCCTGCCCCTCATTCAAAATGCTCATTACTCAATGCCTACTTTGTCTTTTCACCAGGAAAAGATCAAAAGAATGTTTTCATAATTTCTCCTGGTCCAGATGGCATTCCTTCAATTGCTCTGAAGGTTTATTCATCAGGACTGGATCCTCTCCTGTGTTTCCTGTTTATGTTCTCTTACTCCACTGGCATCTACCCCACAGCCTGGAAATTGGTCTTTCTTCAGTCCAGTCTCTTTCACCTTGGTCCTCTCCAAAGTGATGGTGAGAATCATCGGTACCCAAGTCTTACACTGTCTTGTAGGCATCCAACTAATAAATTTGGATACTTTTCCATCACTGCTGATCAACAGGGGATCTGCTCACATGTCACCCACCTCTGGACAAATACATGGAAAAATTTGGTGAATCTCAAATCTCCAAAGCTTTTGACAGGATATGTCACAAAGATCTATTAAGCCAGCTCCCATTATTTGGTCTGCTCCACAGCTTCTGCAATGAGGTTGTGAGCTTTCTGACTGGTCTCTTTCTACATATGATGGTGGATGATTCCCTATCCTCTCACTGTACAGCTAATGCTGGGGTGGGTCCCACAAAGTTCTGTTCTCTTACTAACCTCCTTCCTTCTGTATATCAATGCCTTATTCTAGTTTCCTGCAACCAATAGACAGTTTTGCTAATGACAGCACATTGCACTCCTCCCTTTCATTTGGCAAACTGTGCACTACAGCAGATCACCACATCTTACAGAGCATCAGCATCCACTATCCTCAATTCTGATCATTCAGTGGGGTATAGATAACCTCGTCAATTTCAGTGCTAGCAAAATACAATTCCAGCTTGTTGGAAGTTTTTTCCCACTTGGTTAGACTATAATAAATTTAGTTTAATCCTTTATCCAGGTGTAAGCAAACAAAGTTTGCACCTGAAGTATCTTCAGAACTGAGGCAACTCATGGTAAAGGTGGACCAAGCTCTCATCACTACTTGTCTTAGTATCTCCCATAATGCAAAGCACATCTTCTTGCAGATATGTATAATGCTATGCATTAAGGGAAGTGCCACTACCCAGACTGGTTTCAACCTTTATTGAGGTCTCGTCAGTGGGAGCCAGACCCAGAGATGGTGATGCGAAGATGGAAGCAATGGAGAAGTCATATTTATCTATACGAGTTGCCAAAAGGTGTCTCACCTTATTATTAAATTACTCTGGATTTAGAGAAAGATGTTGGAATTTTTTTTTTCCCACTTGGTTAGACTATAATAAATTTAATTTAATCCTTTATCCAAGTGTAAGCAAACAAAGTTTGCACCTGAAGTATCTTCAGGACTGAGGCAACTCGTGGTAAAGGTGGACCAAGCTCTCATCACTACTTGTCTTAGTATCTCCCATAATGCAAAACACATCACCTTGTGGACATGTATAATGCTATACATTAAGGGAAGGGCCACCCAGACCGGTTTCGACCTTTATTGAATGTTCAAGTACAGGTCAAACTCCAAAAACTCAGTGTTGTTCTCAGTAACAGGCTCACCCTGCCACTGAGAACTCTCAGCGTTGGCTGTACCCCGTGGCAGGCTCACCCCACCACTGAGCAGAGTTGCTCATATGTCATCTGAGGGGTAACAGCAACAGCCGTGCTCAGTTAACTTCATGGACTACAGCATTGCCATTCATTACCCCACCACCACCACCCAGGATCTGGGTGACAGCAACAGACAAGCCTCAGTTAAAACTTCATGGGCTACAGTTGCCATTCATCACCCAAGCTTCCAACCGGTTTCGACCTTTATTGAGGCCTCATCATTGGGAGCCAGACCCGGAGGTGGTGACACTAAGGTGGAAGTAATGGAGAAGTCATATTTACCTATACGAGTTGCCAAAAGATGTCTCACCTTATTATTAAATTACTCTTGATTTTGAGAATGATGTTGGAAATTTTTTTCCACTTGGTTAGACTATAATAAATTTAGTTTAATCCTTTATCCAAGTATAGTTCCACCTTATTTTTCACAAAAAAAAAAAAAGAACCATTTTCTTCCAGTAATAACTTTAACACTCAAGACGATATTTCTTTCTAAAACAAGATTTGATTTCTCTGCTTAGAATTATCTTGTCGTCAAGCTTCTCCTGGTATATGCACATCACAACCATTGCATTCTCAACTTCCAAAAAACTAGGATTTCTGTTTTGCTCAAAGTGGTACATCATCTCTATACAACTTTTACCTTATAAAAATCACAAATTCACTCAACTGTAGAATGTTGCTCTCATATTTGGTGTGGTTCCCCAAGAGGGGAACTTGATCTTAAAATACTTGATTCACATTAGAAGAGGGCAATCAGATTAATTAATGATCTTTTACCAACTTGGTCCACCCACTTGGTCACAAACATCTAGTTTCTGCAATATGTATCTTCTATCAGTATTTTCATGGTAAATGAATTAGTATAAATAATCCCTCTACTCTACTAAATCTGTTAAAACACATGCAGCTGCATTCAACATTCCTTCACAGTTGAGCTCCAAACTCGCAGAACAAATTTATTTTTCTTCTTCTTCATTTCTGCTACTACTGCTGTATTATGGAACAGTCTTTTCCCCTCAAACTTTCCAGTACCCTAATCTCAACTCTAGAGATATACAGATCAGCCTATAATTTGTAGCTTTTGCCTTACACTACCGTTGAGGAAAACAATTTTACCTTCTTTCTACTACTTGAGGATTTGTGCTTTTGTAAGACTCTTGTCAAACAACTAAGCCATGGCTGGCATCAACTTCCAGGAACATTCCCTTGAGAATGTGATATGTCATCAAGCTTACTGAACTCCTCATATACCTCTTGCTCACTCACCAGTTCTCCCAATTCCTCTACACTTAAGCTTCTCGTGATTTTGCATTGAGGATCAAAACACTGATTAATTGCGCTTTGAATACCTCATCTTATGTCCTCTGCAGCAGTTACCAATCTACCATTTTCATCCATTAACAACCATAATCATCATTCTTTTTACTTGCCACACAAAAACAATTTAGCTCCCCCCCAGTGAGCTGAATTGGGTTGTCTTGGCATTGGGGCTGACGATCTTAGAATGTAAGCTTCTCAAATTTCGGGCAGTCTCATGCACCCAAATTTATTGAGGTTTGGGAAGTTTTTCAGAGTTGAGACTGATTCAAGGAATAATCTTTCATACTTGTACTTGCTGCAGTGTAATAAAATGGCCTTCCAGCGTATTCTGTGGTGGGCATCCACTGCATGGTCTGCAAGTTCTGAGTGGATGTAATCCTTATGTTGAAATATCCTGATATTGGCTGCCTGCCTGTTTGGCCATAGTAGGACAATTTGCAACTGCCAGGGACCCGGTATACTCCGGGTAGGTCTAGGGGAAGTGGCTTGTCTTTGGTGGAGTGGATAAGAGATGTCAATTTCTTATGTGGTTTGTAACTAGTTGTGAGGTCATATTTTCTTAGGATTTTTGTCAGTTTTTTGGATGTACTTTGGAATGATGATAGATTTAGAATAATCTCTGTTGTGAAGGGGGAGGGGTTTGTGGTTAACAGGTTTTAATATTTTATGGGGGTTGTAGCCCCATTCTACTCTACTCCACACAACTCACCGTTAGCCTAGTGGGTGTGCGCTTCGCAACCATATGCTTGGGGAAGGAGTGTCCTGGGTTCGATTCCTGTCGGTGACGTGAGGAGCTGAAGGATCTTCCTCAGCCATAGCAAGTTAGCTGGTCTTGGGCGTGGACAGTAGGGTTTCCCCCCCCCAGTTTATCCTGGGGTTTTTCATCCCCCCAAAGCAGGCAAACCCACCTTGAGAACTCAACACTACAGGACATAGGATACACCGGGGCATAGGGCTTGACCACCTTATCCTGTGAATGGTTTTAGGTCCAATGATTAATAAAAAACCTTAACACTGTAAGGTAAAAGAGGGTAAAAGGAAGATGAGATAGTAAAATCGAATGAATGAAATTGAACTGAAAGCTTTTCTTCATATATTTAATTTAATAGTAGCAGTTGCTATTTGTAATATTTTCACAGATGTAGTATTATGGTAATTTTCGTTCTTTGTAATAAAATATTCCATCAAATTGTTTTACATAATTTGGAAAACTGATTGTTTTTATTTTGTAGTTTATGGTGGATGGTGATATATGTATATATATATATATATATATATATATATATATATATATATATATATATATTTTTTTTTTCCCCTTTTAGACACCAAGGGACAAAATACAATGTGTTTTAAGATGTTGTAGCACAATTATGAACCTTCTGAGCATGGCCAGTGACAAATCAGTTCCTGCTGCTGATGATTTGATGCCTGTCCTTGTATATGTTGTCATCAAGGCCAATGCCCCATGCCTTCTTTCCACAGTACAATATGTGAATACATTTTATGAAAAACAGTTGGAAGGAGAAGAAGCTTATTGGTGGACACAGTTCTGCTCAGCTATTGAATTTATAAAAACAATGGATTATTAGTTCATTGTATATTATGCTATGCTTCATTTTATTGATCATGAAGTCTGTGATGGCAGAATTAGTTGCGAATTTCAAAAAAAAAATAATAAGTGATATATACATACATACATACATACATACATTCATTTGCCTTCAAAAGATAGGAAGTGTTTGCAGAAGAATTTTCAGTGTGATACAATTTTTTTTTTTTAAACTCATTTTTGGAGATTTATATTTATTTTTATTATATTATTATTATTATTTTGCTTATTGTTATGTTGAGATATTTTGAAGAGCATTAGTCATTGTAAAACAAACAAACAACAACAAAAAAAAACCTTTGAAAAACATTCTCTCATTGAAGAGCCAATTTCTGGTTGTTTAAAGTAGGTTGTCTAATATTTTATTACTTCTTTTGATGTAATAAAAATAGGTTTGAAGTTTCTGTTGATAATTATAAACAGAAAAGGAACAATTATAATTTTAGATATTTAGATTAGATAAATTTGAAACTTGTCTATGATTTCTTATAGATTAACAATTAAGTCAATTGAGAATTTTTTTTTTTTTTTTTAGTTCTGTGAAATGAATGAAAATAAGCCTAATTTTTAATTAATATTGAAATATTTCAGGGTGTGTTGTTTATAATGCTTACAGGCATCAATATATGCATATTACAGAAATGATTGGTGATGTGGGGTTTCACTTATGGAACTTACCATGTATTGGCATTTAACTGAATAATCTGAGTTGGATGAGTTTGTTTTATAGTTTGAGTAGAAATAACGAAGCTGCCATTAAGTTAGAATTTTAAAAACAGGGAAAGCTTTGGAATAAACTGAAATAGTTGCTGTATGTATAATTGATAATAGTGAGAAGAGGTCAGATAAACATGTGATATAAAAGTTGCCTTCTGGTAAAGCTAGCACAGCTGATTGTGTTAGATTACTTCCATCTCTTTATAGCAATGATGTAATTAGTGTATTACTAACTGTGAAAACAAATGTGTTCAGACAGAGTATATATATATATATATATATATATATATATGTATGTGTATATATATATATATATATGTTTACTAATAGTAGAATATCAGTCAGTCATATTATGTATATTACCATAAAAGCTCCAATTATTTTTGTTAACAAACATCTTATCACAGTGTGAAGTGTTGATGTGCAAAAGTATTTAAGTATGGAATAGCTGTTATTTCACAAGGAACAGTTATTAGGTGTATAGAAGCTTTTGTTCATGTAAGTAATATATTATGTTCTCAGTCAGGACTACATTAAATAATTTTAATTTCTTAACTATCTATGATGTAAATATGCTATTCTCTTTTCACTGATTCAGTGGTGCCAAATTGCAATTTCAGTGTAACATAATCTCAGGTGTAATTTCTTTTAGGACACTACAGAAATTAAGCATGTAGTTTCCAAAGAAGCATAGTGCAATTGTTTTTATTTTTGTTTCATATGTAAATAGCATGGCAGCTTTATTATCAGTACACACACATGTATATTATTATTAAAATATTTATGTGGTTCTGAATTCTGCCAGGCAGTTATACAACCATATTGAGGATAATCTTTGTGGTTACCTTAGCTTGGATAAATAAACTATATTGTTAAAATAGTGAAAAAAATTACAGTAGCAAAAAATAAAAGAAAGGCAAATATTTCAGAAAGAAATATGTTAATTTTTAAAGTAATAAATGAATTAATAATTCAGTTGTATAGAAAAGGTTGAATGCTGCCATCAAGTATATTATTGTTTATTAATCAGTTTTGTTACATACTCATATATGAAATCACAAAATGTTGGTTCACTTAATTGCAGTAAAGGTCATACACATTTCTCTCAACTACTTCAGTTTTTAAAAGTATATTAAAATGTTTTCTTATATAATTTCTGAATTAAAAAAAAAAACAACTTAAAAATGCTGTGTAAATTTTGTAAAGGATTGTAATATACTAAATAATTTTTCTATTGCTTTTCAGTTCTAATAGTGGAATAATATGTACAAAGCATGCATATATACATTATGTGTTGTAGACAAAACATATTATTCGTTTTCTGAAATAAAATCATATATATATATATATACATATATATACATATAAGCTGAAATGTATCAACATTTTCTGCATTGAATATCATTACCACATTTATTATCAGTCCTTCGCAACAATAGTTGTGAAGGATCCATTAAAACATTAAAAAATCTAGTCTTGAAAGAATCTAAACAAGATTGATAAATTATTACTCATCCTAGCATATGTTCTTATATTTTCTTCAGTTATAAATAGAAACATAAAATACCATTAAGATTAACCCAGAAGTATTAAATCAAGTTAGTAGCATGCCTTTTCTAAAAAAGGGAATGCTTTCCAAGTCTCCTCAGTATTATTTCAAAATATTTCTCTTCTACTGTAGGAGAGAAATATGGGGCCTCCATGAATACCATCTAGGATTTTTATGGGGAAACATCTACGTATGAAATTGGCTAGTTCACTTTCAGCTGAAAAGTCCTTATAAATATTCTATTCATCCTAGAATTTGAACCCAGTTGTTTCCTGCCAGAAGGCATGCTGATTTTTTCTACATTAGTGGTAAGGGAAGAAAGGCATGTTTCAGACTTAGTCTAATATCTCAGGAAGCAAGGGGTTGTAGGATATTCCCTCTCTCTCTCTGAAAAGCCTAACCATCTGGAGAATTCATGCAACTAATAGACATATCTTTGCTCATGATCTTAGCTACCTCGTTTTAATAATGAACATCCTGTCTCCTATACCCTAACATGTCATTATCATGAGATGTTCAAAAATCATTAGGTTAACTTCTTCGTTGTACCAGGCCTCAAACTCGTTCTCTGTTTCTATACTGCTTTTACTCTCTGACAATATATTTGGCTCATTCACTACTCTTTTGTGTATCTTCCAAGGATGATCTTATACTCACTCTCACACCCTGTCCTTAAAGCTTATTATTTCATGGTCCTAATTTTACCTTAATCATTCTTCTCAGACTTTCTTTAGTATCTTCTTTCTTGTGATCCATAAAAATTAATTCTGTTATCACACACTATAATCCTAGCATAATCTGATCAAGGCATTAGTAGTAAAACAAAATAATTATAATA
Organism: Typopeltis vanoorti; assembly: GCF_054136105.1. NCBI lineage: Eukaryota > Metazoa > Arthropoda > Arachnida > Uropygi > Thelyphonidae > Typopeltis > Typopeltis vanoorti. Next base: position 62,922,604 of record NC_143564.1, on the reverse strand, counting down.
ACTCTGGAATTATAATCATGACAGTAGTGACAATGACAGTTAAAAATTAGTTTTTGTATATGACTACATGATGTTGTTGATAATTATTTCACTAATGTTGACATGTAGTAATTTTATTAACAGTCAGTAGTTGTTAAATTTTCACATACTAACTCATCTCAACTTAACTGCTGGACGTGCTCTATGTAATATGTAATAATGCATTTGATTTGCAAAGTCTAAATAGCAAATCTCTAAGATAAGTTTTTAAATCTTATGCCTATTTTGAGACAATATTCGAATTCCATTTTATTTCTGACCAAATATATTTGCTTTCAAAATTATGCTAAAGTATTTGTTTGTGCAAGATTATTTAATTTCTCATTCATTTTCTGTATTTGTTTTAAGGGATATGAACATCTACTTTAAATTTGCATATGATGATTAATGAAGTTTAATCTATTCAGGGTCAAGAATTGATAGACAAAGAACAATGACAAAAATGGCATCATATAAATTAGTATAAAAAGCTATAACTACAGTAATATACAGTATGTGAAGCCATAAGAAACCTGAAATGTGGAAAGACTGCTAGAGTGATGATATTTGACCTTCTGCATCTTATGACTATTTTGTGGCAATATTTGAATTCCATTTTATTTATCACCAAATATATTTGCTTTTAAAATAATGATTTACTCTAACAGCCTTTCCATATTTCAGGTTTCTGATGGCTTCAGATTTGTTTTTATATTAATTTATATGATGCCATTTTTGTCATTGTTCTTTTCTGTCAATCCTTCAACATATTTTACTAGATATGACTATCTGCTCAAATTTGCATATGATAATCTATTGCATATGGTGATTAATAAAGTTTAATATATTTAAGGTCAAGAATTGACAGGCAAAGAACAATAATGAAAATGACATATAAATTAAGATACAAAATAAATAAGTACAGTAATAGATATGAAGCCATCAGAAACTTGCAGTGTAGAAAGGCTGTTAGGGTAGATGCTATTCAGCTTTCTGCATAAGTCAAAAGAATGAATTCTGATTCAGTGTAGGAATTCCAGGTAAGATCTATACAAACATAACTGAGAAAAGTTAAGAATAATTGTTGAAGAGAAACTTGGAAAAGACCAAACTGGATTCAGGCCAAATAAGGATCGTCAAGATCAGATTTTCGGTTTAAGACAAATAGTTGAAAAATGGAAATATACTGGCTCGGTTGGTACAGTAATAATGTACTATAGGTAAGTTTACAGTTTTTTTGTCAGTGAGAGACACACACACACATAAATATATATGTATATATTGCAAGCAGAAAGCTGTTTTGGATAAGCAGAACACTGTGCCAAGCAATAAATGTATATTTAAGTTGTAAGACAACAGTTTGAATTGGAGAAATGTAAAAATTGTTTGATTTAATATACTATACTTGAAAACAAATTATATTCTTGCTATAATCCTTTATACTTCAGTGCAGTCAAACAAGATTTGCACATGAAGTATCTTCATGACAAGTCTACTCTGGGTAGTGACCCTCTCACAATTTTTTGTATTGTGGGATACTGAGGTAATTGACATGAGGTCAACAGCTTCTTTATACAAATAAGCTAGTCATGAAGATGTTTCACGTGCTTGTGCAAACTTTCTTTGCTTATGCTTGGGTAAAGGATTCAGATATGAACATAATTTGATTTAAAATCATCTGTACGATAAGGGTGCACTCCATCCCTACTGTTATTTGTTATCTATGTGGATTACATTATAAAGGAAAGTAACATTAAACATATCAGAATTGGAGATATGCAACTCGAGCCAAGTTGTGCATAACTTACGAAAGGAATCTCATAATGACGAGAATCAAAATTTGAGTCTTTTCCAGCCAAAGGACATGGTGTCCCTATCTTTCTTCCAAATATGTTATGGAGGAGCTTTGCGCACACACACACACATTGTATACTGAAAGCATTCTCCATTACTAAACTTGTGAAATCCACTCATAAATATTATTCATCTTTCTTCCTTGATTTAGATTTGTGTATTCTGCTACTGCTACTTAATAGTACCAATATTCAGCTTTTATTTTCATTGTTATCAAAAAATTACCCGTTATTACTATTCACAATAAAATAAATAAATATATTAAATTAAGGGGCTATAAAATCCACATTGTTTCAAAACCGAATGAGAAACTCAAAGATTGGAATCAGAGAGTTTCATGCCGAATATAGTAAACTATAAAGTAAGAAATGAAGCTTATTAGCTCTTTATATTTAAGTAACTTAATGGTTGCACCTCTTTAGAAACTCGTATAGCAGAGTATATAAGTTCTTTTCGCTATACACTTTGGTATTATGGTCTAGCTACTCACTAATGAAGCCTCAAAAAAGGCTGAAGATGGTCTGGGTAGTGACCTCCCTCCATAATGTAATAACAGCATACATTTCCTAGGAAATGTGTTTTTACATTATGGAAAATACCTAAGAATAGCGATCTGAACTTTCCCCACCTTTGCAATGAGTTGTCCGGTACCGTACTACGTACTAGGGTCACTTGCATTAGCTTACGCTAGGTTCGCCGATACTTTATAGTTTACTATATTCGGCATGAAACTCTCTGATTCCAATCTTTGAGTTTCTCATTCGGTTTTGAAACAATGTGGATTTATATCCCCTTAATTTATAAACCAAAAGGAAAAAGAAGTGGAGAAAGACCACTAAAAAGGTGGTATGAGACCAGAACAGGCCAGTAAGCCTAATACCATGAAAAGATGAAGTGTTAAACGTATTTAAAACATTGAGTCCTATTCAACAGATATATGAAGAATTTCATAGTATTTCATGTAATTACAGGTATATTATCCAATTACTTTTATGTGCTAGGGTATCCTGAATACTAAATTAAGTTGAATAAAAATGGGTGAAGTGATGATATAATGTAAAACATTTTGAAGTGTTTTTCATTATTCCTTTATATTTACCAGTTCCTCAGTAATGTTACATCACTCTTACAAATGACATCTCACAATAAAGATGTGGTGGGGGTTTCCTGCACACTGAATTAAAGGTTAATAAAATTAAGGTGATGGTAGTATATAAAAAAATTTCCTCCCCTTTATATATTTAATTTAATGTGAAATTTAATTTTTGTCCTCCAAAACAAGTGCAGATGACTTGTTTTATAAAGGTTGATCTTTAAATTGGAAGGGTCAAATAAGCATTATAGGTTTAATGGACATTAGGACAATCTATAATCAAGGACTACCATTAAGAATTACACACTAAGTGATAAAACATTAGTATCATTCTGCAGAAAAGAGAGGTAGATAGCCAACTGCCAGTGAAAAGGATATTGCACATGTTGGGGATGTGAGGTTTGAAACAAGTGATATGACTTCTTGCATGTGTGAAATAATAGCAGTTTCTGCCTCATTTAGTAGTATTTTTGCATCAGGAGTTATAATTGACTATACAGCCTTATAAATTGAACTGCATCAAGGAAATTATATAATTCAAATGAGGTTTCTATGGGATCTATTGCAACACTTGGCACTTTTCCTTGTGTCAATTTCTCTTTGCAGTGCTCCCTATATTGATAGATTGAGAGCTTGTGGATTGCAGAGGTTGGTTGATAGACAGAGAAGAGGGGATATGATAGAAAATTTAAATTATTAAAAGGTTTTTATAAGATTGATGCAGGGGAAATGTTTCAGCTGTGTGATAGTGATGGAAGAACAATAGGTCATCCCTGTAAATTAAGGAAAAGTGTGTTTAACAAGGGTATAAGAATGAGTTTTTTCGCCTGGAGGGTGGTGAATGAGCGGGCATTTCCTGACTCAGTTGTGATTTCAATTATAAGTCTGTAAATGAATTCAAGAAGAGGTATAATAGATATTGTTTTGATAGTTTGGGTCTCTTGCGATGAGTCTACTGACTCCATGGAGATACCTGTAATAATAATAAATAAGTAACCACATATTTCTAGAGACTTGTAATGTTTTGATCTATGTGAGGCTGATTACATTATGTTTTCTCTTTGTCCATTTCTAGTTTTTGTAATAAATTATATTACTAAGATAAACAAATTTTGATGGAATTTGTTATAGTTCTTGCTGAAATTTATCAGGAAATTCAATTTTTGTTTGCCTTGGTTCAGCAGAACTACAGCATGTGAAAAGCCAATGTTTGACACACACACAGAGAGAGAGAGAGAGAGATACATACATACATACATTTCGGTTATTATATTTGTTCTTGCATGTACTAGCAGTATATTGTCCAAGTAAAAGACAATTATAATTGTACTGTGTGTATTTGAATCCTCTGAAGCTTTTTTTTTTTTTGCTTTGCCTTTTCAATTAAGTCTGAGTTAAATAGTCTCAGAGGATATTTTGTTTGAAAATCTTTCTAGTTTTCCTCTTGCAAGCACAGTCTATCAGCCTTGATCAGTTTAGTGCTAATTCTGACTTAAGCTATTACACCATGGTTTCATGCATCCCCAGATTAGAAGTGTTAATTAACAGATATTGAATAAAGGGTTTTGAATTGCTTTTATTTGAATATAAGTGGTTTTGTTGGATGCATTGTTATTTTGCAAATGAAATTATATTTATTTTATGAGATCAGTGATTAATATTTATTAATATTAATATTTGCAATGACTATTGCAAATCTAATGAAACTGGGAAGAGAAAGGAAAAACCAAACCTGTTTTGATTCAGAATTACACATCTGTTTCTAAGAAAAATTAATGAATTAAGTTGATTGATTAACTCTAAGAAAATTGTTTGATAGGATAACCATCATTATTTAATCCTCATAGTTCTGCAAAGTACATCTCAAACAATGAAGAATCACAGGGCATTGGAAGCAAGCATTAAGACTATCTTGGTTAAATCCTTATAATTATGGTTTTTTGCCCTCTCTCCTTCACTTAACAAAGTGTACTACAGTGAGAAGGATTTGAATAAATGTCTTAATGTCAAAGTTTGTGTTTCTGCTTTCAAGTGACTGGTTCATGATTCAAGTAGTGTGTGATTTTGTGAAACCTACTCATGAAAGGCTGTAAACCTATATATATATATAAAGTACATTAGATAATCTGGAAACCCTGCTCTAAAGACCAAACATGTTTTTTTTTTTTTTTTTTTTTTTTTATACAGGCCATCTTAGGGTTCCACAAAACAGAGTGGTTGTCTCAAACAGAAAATGATACTCGTCTATTGCTTTAAAGGTATTCTCAATTCATGCCAACAGTTGTATTCAAACCCAGAAGCTGTTGGTTAGAGAGCAGATATACTATCCACTTTGCCAATCACCAGCAGACAACATGTGTTTAGTGTTTGGATCTTGTTAATGACTAAAAGGACTTTATCTTGACATTTTCATTTGTTAATTAGATTAGTCTTAAGTAGAGATCGGGCTTACTACCAGGATGACCTCTCTTTCCCCAAACTTATAAATTAACTAATCTACAAACTATTTGCACTTTTTTTTTTGATCTTTTGTTTCTTCCCATAATATTTATTTAGTAATGTTCACATATAAAAGTGATAATCCATGGTAAGTCTTCTGGCTCCATGGAGGTTCAGAAATAATACTAATCTTTAATAATTTAATAATAATCTTAATTAATAATCTTCTTCTTTGAGTGCCATCTTCTATCGGAGGTCGGTGACCACCTTGGCAAATTTTGAGCGATTCTCAGCTATTCTGAGCAGTCTCTCAGAGTTCATACCAGTCCACTGTCTGATATCTGCCAGCCAAGATTTTCTTTGTCTTCCTTGTCCTCTTCTTCCATTTATCTTCCCTTTTATAATCAATTGAAGTATCTTATATTTTTCATTACGAAGTAGGTGACCAAGATATGCAGTTTTCCTTCTTTTTATGGTATCTAAAAGTTCACGTGATTTTCCCATTTGTTTCAGTACTTCCTGATTGGACGTTTTTGCTATCCATGGGATTTTTAACATTCGTCTGTATAACCACATCTCAAAGGCTTCAAGTCTTTTTATTGATGTTGTCTTCAAGGTCCAAGTTTCTGCACCGTACAGCAGTACAGACCATACATAGCATTTAACCATGCGTACTCTAAGTTTAAACTGCAGTTACACAGTGTTGATTTCATCAAGAGAAAATTTTTTCTTGCCATTTCAATTCTAACTTTTATTTCCATTTCTGGATTGCAATCTTCATTTAACCAGCATCCAAGATATTTAAACTTTGCCACTCTTTCTATTTGTTTCCTATTTAAAGAAAGTGCTAAATTAAGAATTGGTTTCTTACTTATGACCATGAATTTAATTTTGGTGATATTTATTTTTAATCCCAATTTTTCACTCTCTGCATTTATTAGCTCCAAAAGATTTTGAAGATCCTGAATATTGTCAGCCAGAAGAGCTGTATCATCGCCATATCGGATGTTACTGATGATTTCACCATTTACACTAATCCCTTCCTTTCTTCCTTCCAAGACTTTTTGAAATATGGCTTCTGAGTAGATGTTAAAAAGAAGAGGTGACATCACACATCCTTGCCTTACTCCTCGTTTGATGTTAATGGAGTCTGTAATAATGTCATCAACTTGAACAGATGCCTTTTGGTTCCAATATAAGTTTTCAATGATCCTGATGTCTTTACCATCTAATCCAATTCTTTTTAATAGTACAATCATTTTAGCATGTTGGACTTTGTCAAATGCTTTCTCGAAGTCGATGAAGCAAATGAATATTACCTTGTTTTGGTCAATATATTTTTGAAATAAGATCTGAGAACAGAAAAGAGCCTCTCTTGTTCCCAAGCTGTTTCTAAAGCCGAATTGGGTATCACTGATGGTGTCTTCACATTTTCTGTATATTCTTTTTTGAATTATTTTCAGAAACATTTTGAGAACGTGACTCATTAGGCTGATCATTCTATAGTCATTACAAGTTTTCGCATTTACTTTTTTAGGTAGCATGATGAAGGTCGACTGTAACCAGTCTAGAGGGATTATGCCTGTATCGTAGATCTTATTAAATAGCTTTACTAATATGTTAATGTTGTCGCCTTCTAATAACTTTACTATTTCTGCCGGTATTCTATCTGGTCCTAGGGCTTTACCATTTTTAGCTGAGTTCAATGCACATTGTACCTCTGATTTTAGAATGCATGGACCTTCCATATGTTCATAAGTATTTTCTGGGTTCTGTCTGTCATCAGTAAAGAGTTCTTCTATATATTTCACCCATTCTTGTATTTTGTCATCCTTTTTGGATATAATTTCTCCCTTTTTGTTTCGAAGGATACAGAATTGTTTTTTATTATATATACCTGAGGTCTCTTTCATCTTTTTGTGTAGATTAAAATTGTCATGTTTTTCCTGTAGAATTTCTATTTCTTTACATTTTTCATTCATCCAGATTTCTTTTGCTTTTTTGATTTTGTGTTTAATAATTTTCTGAACCTCTGTATATTTTGTTGGATTATGATTTTTATATGATCTGCGTTGATCCATGAGAGAAAAAATTTCATCAGTCATCCAATCTTTCTTTTTTACTGCTCTATTAGGACATAAGGTATTGGTACATTTCTCTATGAAGACAGATTTCAATTTGTCCCACGATTCATCAACCCTCATGATGTCATCATTCTTGATAAGTGCTAGCTCTTGATTCAGATCTTGACTCAATTTGCTTCTTATCTCTGTGTTTTTTAATTTTCCCAAATCAAACCTTTTTTGTTGATGTTTCTTAAGCATAGCTTTCAGTCTAAGTTGTAACTCTGCCATCAGTAGGTTATGATCAGAAGCAATATCTGCACTAGGATAGGTTTTTGTACTCTTTATAGAACTTCGAAATCGTTGATTAATTACTAAGTAATCAATTTGGTTTCTGACTATATTCCCATTATTATCCTGTGGTGATCGCCAAGTATACAATCTTCGAGGTGGTAGCTTAAACCATGTGTTGTGATTATTAGCTCCTCTTCCTGGCAGAATTGAAAAAGATGGCCACCTCTCTCATTTCTCAGTCCATGTTCGCCAACTACATATCCACTTCTCCCTTTCCCAACTTTAGCATTGAAATCACCCATGACTATGTTAATATCATGCTTTTTTGTATTTTTCATTAGTTCTTTTAATTGATTATAAAATTCTTCAATCTCGGTATCACTCTTGTCAGCAGTAGGGGCATAGACTTGTATAAGATTAACATCTAGTGGTTGTCCTTTCAGTTTTAACAACATCATCCTATCTGAGTAAGGGATGAAGCTCAACAGCGACTTATTGATATCTTTGTTTATTATTATTCCAACTCCGTTTTGATGGTTGTTTTCACAACTGACTTGAGTTTTGCCTGATCCTGGCTACCTAACTTCACTCATTCCTAAAATGCCAATTTCAAGTCTTTGCATTTCTTGGATAGTAATTAATAATAATTAATTAGTTATTATTAATAAATATATATAAATATAAATTAATAATAAAAAAAAGAGAATTAATAATAATAGTCCATATAATTACAGGCCTTAAGTCTCACCACCTGCCCAGATTAGCTTTTGTAACCATAATTTTAGGATAAGGTAGTTAGTTTTATGCTTAAATATATATTCTGTGTAAATTGTGTGTGTGTTTTGGCTAGTTTTTCTGGTTACAGAATGAAAAACCTAAGTTTCTGGGAGGAGAAGACCCTGCAATCTCTGCATGACACCAGATAACTCATCTTCACCTGAAGTCCTGATGAAGATTCTTTGCATTTGGTGGGATTTGGATTCAGGGTTTTGAAATCAAAGGCTTTGTCAAAGCTGACTGATCTACATAGGCACTAATCATAATAATACTTATTTTTAATATTCTTTCACCTGATAGGTTTTTAAACTCTGACCTTCAGTAAGGTTGGACTGGTTCACATGGCAATGTTAAAGAAAGGGGAAGGAGGAATAAATTATCATCATTATTATTATAACAAACATTTTTTTATATATTTATAACAAAAACTTTCTGATTTATAACATGGTTGTTGGACCTTTCATCTAGTTATTCCTTGCCATTTTTCCTGGAGATGTGATGAAGGTACTAGAGAGAGAGAGAGAGAGATCGGTAAAAAGTAGGATACAGAAATGGTTTGATAACAGCAATATTCTCTGTGTTATCAACACAAGTTTGTTAAAGGGAGATATTTCAATAACTTATGTACTATAACATGGTGACAAATACTTTTAACAGGGGAGATGCATATACAGTGGTGTACTTGGATTTTGCAAAAGCTTTTGATAGACTGCCACATGACAAGCTGTTAAATAAATTGAAACAGATGGGTTGGATAACAGACTTCTGAGTTGGATCAGTGACTGGCTGTCAGATAGGTATCAGAAAGTTATATGTGTGGGTGCAGTATCCCAAAAGAAGTTCACTAGTGGTGTACTGCAGGAGTCAGTTTTGGGACTATTGTTAATCAATTTGTATGTTAATGATCTTGGGATGAGTTTAATTAGTGATCTGCAGATGATAAAAAAAATAGGGAGAGCAATGCAGTCAAGCAGATATTATGCCTTACAGGACTTGAATAAATTGCATGAATGGGCAGGTAAGTGGAACTGTCAGTTGTTCAGTGTTGCAAAGTGTAAGGTTTTGAGATTTGGTAAGCAACGACGGGATGCAAAGTGTTCATGGTGGGGAAACTTTAAAGGAAGTAGAGTAGATGAGAGATCTGAGAGTGCTGGTGGACAAGGACCTGAATTTCAACGGCTATATTGCACAAGCTGTGAAGACATCACATCAGATAATGGCAATGATGCAGAGAACCCTGACATACAGAAATAAAGAGTATATGATGCCATTGTATAAGGCCTTGATCAGGCCTCATGGATTATTGTGCACAGATTTGGTCGCCAGGTTTTCTTAGTGACAATATGTCAGAAAGGGTCCAGAAAAGATTCACAAAGGCGGTCAGTTGTCTTTGGAATGTGGAATATGAGGACAGATTGAGAGAATATAAATTGCAAAGCCTCGTGAATAGGAGGAAAGGGGGTGGGGTATTATGGAGACATATAAGCTAGTCAATGGTTGTTATCAGGTTGCATGGAAGGGATTTTTCATGGAATGGGAGAGAGGACAAGAGGCCATCGCTGGAAACTATATAAGGAGGGTGTGAGCATAGGAGTGAGGAGAAGGTTCTGTGCATGGAGAGTGGTTGGTGAAGGGAATGCATTGCCTGAGTGTGTTGTGAATGTAGACACATTGAATCAATTTAAGACGTGGTTGGTTGAGCATTGTATGCAATAGTGAGTGCCTCCCACGATGAGGCTCTGACTCCATGTAGATCAGATGTTAATCATAATTTTATTTAACATGTATGAAATTTTGCAGGATTCTGTATTTCATGATTTAATTATTAAATGTGAGTGATCACTATACATTGTCGTCTTTCCCTTCCAACTAACTCCATAATGTATTTCAGGCAATAATGAATTAAGTCAGACATTATTCAGAAAATTCCTACTGGACCTAATAATATTTGATAATTTTCTGATTTCTTTGTGATCTTTTGTTTGTTATAAGTATTGTTTAAGTAGGATGAAAGACTATATGCTGGAGAAAGGACTGTATACTAAGTGATTAAAGAAAAAACAATGATTAGTATATAATTTAACTAGTTATTTCTTTTATATGTTTTTGTTGATTGAAATATGCTTTCTCTCACCATCATTGCACACTATCTCACGTTTTTCAAAGTGAGATGGTGTGCAATGCACTGTTAATGCTTTACGGTATTGCAAGAATATAAAAGTTGATATAAATATCCAGATGCATTTAAAATATATGGCTTAATAATTAACTGTGATTAATTAAATTTTAATCTTGAAAGTTTATTTTTCACTTGGTCAGACTATAATAAATTTAGTTTAATTCTTTATCCAAGTGTGTGCAAACAACATTAAAGATATCCGCAAGGAGATGTGTTTAGCATTATGGAAGATACTGAGATAGGAGTGTTGGTAGCTTGCTCCACCTTTGCAAGGAGTTGCCCGGTGTTGTACCACTTTACCCCAGTCCTGAAGATACTTTCAGGCGCAAACTTTGTTTGCACACACTTGGATAAAGGATTAAACTAAATTTATTATAGTCTGACCAACCAAGTGAAAAATAAACTTTCAGCATCTTTCTCTAAATCCAGAGTAATTTAATAAAAAAGTGGCACACCGTTTGGCAGCTCCTATAGGAGGAGATGACCTTGCTAATGCTTCTGCCTGGTATCTCCACTTGGGCCTGGCTCACACTGAAGAGACTTCAATAAAGGTCGAAACTAGTCTGGGTAGTGGCCCTTCCCTTAATGCATAACATTATACATATCTGCAAGGAGATGTGTTTTGCATTATGGGAGATACTGAGATAGGAGTGTTGGTAGCTTGCTACACCTTCGCAAGGAGTTGCCTGGTGTTGTACCACTTTACCCCAGACCTGAAGATACTTTCACGCGCAGACTTTGTTTGCACACACTTGGATAAAGGATTAAACTAAATTTATTAACTTTTAATCTTAGAATTAATAATTAAATTTACTAATCTGGAGATGGCAGGGTTCTCATTCCATAAAGCATGCAAAATGCCCAGAGATTACATGCCTTTTACTGATACAATATACTAACGTTATGACCTAACGAAGTAATTTACTTTGCCAAACAACTCAACTATCAAGATTTTAAAGAAAAAAATTAACTAATAATTAGTTGATTAAGTTAATAAAGTTGTACCTGATATACATGCTGGAGTATTTCCAAAATTTTGTAAGCAGAATTCTTGACATCATTAACACTAATGCATGCAAGTAACAGCCTATGAAAGTAAATCATGTCAAGAATTCTGCTTACAAAATTTTGGAAATACTCCAGCATGTATATCAGGAATACTCCAGTACTAGTGTAAGAATTATACATGTGATTTTTTCAGTGCAACTTATGTTATTTTTACCATCTGGCCTTTGTCAAATATGCTAATGATGCACTGTTAATGCTTGACAGTATTGCAAGAACGTAAAAGTTGATATAAATATTAACTTTTATTTTATTGTAAAAGTTTATATAAATTTAAAATATATGGCTTAACGGATTTTTAATTTTTATCAAAAAAAAAATTGGAGAAAAGTGTTAATAAAGATATTATATATATAGATATTATAAAGTTATTTTTCATATTGCACTTTGTACTGGATTTTTAATAACAGTTATTTTCTTAAAAAATAAGTTTACTTTAAAATGTAAAATGAATCTTCAGACTCCATGGAAGCTTGTAATACTAAAATCAGAAAAGGTACTGCAAAATCAAATCATCTTCTTCTGCAGCTTCTCCCACTTAAGTGGGGTCACTGTTTGTAATGAGTCTCCTCCACACCTTCCTGTCTTGGGCTGTCACCACATCCAAGTTCTTCATCTTCAAGTCCTCTTCTACCAGCTCCCTCCATCTCTTCTTTGGCCGCCCATGAAGCCAAATTGTTCCTTTGCAATCTCCACCTCCTTCCTCAATCTACCATCAAGAACCCTTTCTAGGATCTTCATTGTGTGGGACATCAACTTTATTCCTCTGTAATTTTTACAGTCTTATGCATCCCCTTTACCCTTGTAGATGGGAACAAGAGTACTCTCCCTCCATTCCTCGGGTATATTTTCCTGTTGGCAAACTTTCATGAACAGGTCCCACAGCAGGTCAATTCCCTCTTCCCCCAGTGCCTTCCATGCCTCCACTGGAATTCTGTTGGGGCCCACCGATTTTCCATTCCTCATCCTCTTCATGGCCTCCGTCACTTCCATTCTACTGATGTTCTGCACCATCCCCTCAGAAGGCTGCCCATCTCCTCTGTGAGTCCTTGCATTTTCCTCATTCAAAAGTCCCTCAAAGTATATTTTCCATCTGTTTCTTATGTCCACATCCCTCCATAATACTGCAAAATCAAATGCTGTATAAAATCTTGTGTTTAGTAGTAATTCCAAAAAAAAAAAAAAAAAAAAATATTTATAGGTTGGCTTTTAATTTATATAAATATTTCAGTAATTTTTCATATGGATTTTATTTTTATCTTAATTTAAGTGACTCTGAAAATAAATTTATTTCTTTGTAAATGTATTGAATATCTTTTACAAAAATAATTTAATCTATGATATCTGACTTATTGTTCTGTTCCTTATTTTACTAGTGTGGTGGGGTGGGGTGAGGTGTGTGTGGTGGGGGAGGGGAACTGCTTGTTTAGAAAGAAGATTATGAAAAGAATGATTTTGTGCTATTGGATTCATATTGTAGTGGGAAGGATATTATTTATTGTCCCTCTCTGGATATGCATAGTATTTTTTTAAAGGTGCTTGAAACAAAACTGTTACTTGAAATTATATGATTTTATGCTTATTTAATTATATCCATAGTAGTTAAACAACAAAAATGTAATTGTTTAGGTAGTGCTTAAAGAAGAATAAAAGCCAACTTTTACCTACATTGGAAAACGAATCAGTATAAATCCAATTAACAGTCAGGTGTGATTGGAGCTTTTATGGTAGTTGAAGTTTTTATGTATGCACATGGTTAAGAAAAACCCTGTCATCTGGTTTTGTTTGCTCACATGACATCACTACAATGTGAAAATACCTTTGCCAAAGAAATATATAGTTTAATATTTTATTTCATATGACATCTCTGATCATAATTTTAAGTAGTTCACTCTAGTGCTAGTTTGTTTATAATTTATTTTCAAGTATAAACCTAAAACTATTTCTGATAAATTTTCTTTAAAAAAAAAAGTAAAGTTAGCTTGCAATCAAACATTGTCTAAAATGATGATCATAAAGAATAAATTTTAGTAGATCACTGCTTATGATTGGAGCCTGTCAAATTAATATCTCCCCAGTATTCAAATCTTTATCAGTTTAATAGACATCAAATTTCAAAGTATAGTAAATTTATCTCATATATGCAAGAAGGCATTCTCCAAGAACAAAACTGATTGCAGGCATAAAAATGAAACAAGGTTTTTGTTCACTGATTTGTTAATTTTTATTTTCTACATATGCATAAGTTTTTTTTTTGTCTTATTTTTTAAAATACTTTCTGTTCTTTATATGTATATAAATGTGTAAATAATATTTGGAAAATATAGTGTATATCCAGTTTTTCCATTTTTGTTGATTTTGTAATTTCGACTATTTATTTGCTCTATGCAACAGTAATGACTGTTTTCATCTTTTCAGATATATATCTGTGTGTGTGTGTGTATATATATATATATATATATATATATATATAAAATTAGTAACTTTTACATTTTCATTCAGAAGTAAACTGCAAAAAGCAGTATTTTAATCTTTTCTGCATAACATTAAAAGGGGGGGGGGAGTCACCACCTCCAACTGTTTTCACATGCATAGCCACTACACGGCTTTAAATTTGTTTAGTCATATTTGGACTGTATTCAAGAGATGGATAGTTAGGTATTTTTGCTGAGGTTTCAGTGTCACCAAGTGCTTTTCTGAAGCACTTGATGCCACTTTTGTGATCTGTATGTTGATCCTTTTGGAAGGAAAGTGAGTTATCCAGTAGTGACACTAGAGATTTTGTCACACAGGCCTATATGCATGTATATTTATTGTAAGTGCTTCTCTTAAAACTGGTGAGGCTTCTAAATATTTCACCTTAAACTAAAATGTGCACTTAGCCAAAGGAAATGAATCATGAGTTTGCTAAAGTAGCTCATCTTCTTCATGTAGCTTCCTCAGTGAGAGGGTGCAGCACCATGTTCTTCCAGTTCTCTCTCTCTGTGTGTTGGTGGCTTTCCTTTTTGTTTCTGCATAGCCATGTGATCCTCTCCATAATCTTATATCTTCAAGCCATGTCCTTCGTTTTTTTGTTTCTTGATCCTTTCCCATAATTTTTCCTTCAAAAATTGTTAGTATCCTCTGTCCTGCTGAACCTCTCAGTACATGTCCCGCCAATCTCATCTTTCTCTGGATCATTTCCTGTAATAAAGATCTCTGTGTTCTCATTCTCTGTAGGACATCTGTATTTGTCACATGTTTTGTCCATGAGATTTTCAGAGCTCTCCTATAGCACTACATTTCAAAGGCCATTATCTGTTGTCTTACTCTCTTCTTGAATATCCAGGTCTCACCTCCATATGTGAAAACTGGCCACACTAATGATCTTATCATTCTTTTCTTTGTCTCGATACTCACAGAACTTCTGAGCAGATCTTTATTTTTCCAGAAGGCATCTTTAGCTATGGCTGTTCTTATTTTTATTTCTTTATATTGCTTTCCATCTGCAGTAAAGTAGGTGCCTCAATATTTGTATTCTGTTGTATGTTCAATTTTCATATTGTTTATGAATATTTCTGGCTCGGGTCTGTTTTCTTTTGAGATTTTTCATAAATTTGGTCTTTTTTTGCATTTATATCTAATCCAAATTGTTTACCTTCTTCAATTAGTAGCTGCAGTAGTTTGATTAATTTGTTTCTGTTTTCTGCTATTAGAATCGTATCATCAGCATATCTAAGATTGTCGTATTTTATACCATTGATACTAATTCCTATTTTTTGTTTTTCAATCTTTTTCACCACTGTCTCACTATAGATATTAGATAGATTTGGTGAAAGGATACAATCTTGGCCAACTCCTCTTTATTTACACTACAGAAGTCTCTGTATTTTCTGTTTAGTGTTCTACCGAAAAGTTCTAACGAAACGCATCAAATGCTTCAAAAAGCATACGGTGATGAATGCTTGTCCCGTACTGAAGTTTAAGAATGGCTTAAGCGATTTCAAAGTGGTCGTGAGACGCTTGAGGAACACGAAAAGCTGGGCCGTCCGAAAACTGGACTGAGCGAAGTTAGCATTCAGAAAAGCGTGATTTCATCAAAGAAAACCCGAAATCGTCCATGAGATTGATTGAAGATGAATCGGGGATTCCAAAATCAACTGTGCACAACATTTTGACTGAAAGTTTGGGCCTTCGTAAATTGAATTCGCTATTTGTTCCCCACAAGTTGACCGACGACCAAAAAATGTATCGAGTTGAACACTGCAAAGACCTCATTAAAACCGCTCGTCAGGACTCGGACTTCCTTGAAACGATCGTTACTGGTGACAAAACGCGGTTTTTGAGTATGAGCCCGAAACAAAGCGCCAGAGTACTGGGTGGAGATCACCAGAAGAGGGGTATCCGAAAAAAAGTCGCTTGGAGAAGTCAAAAGTAAAGACAATGCTGATTTGTTTCTACGATTCCAAGGGATCCACAAAGAATTCGTTCCGCCTGGCCAAACGGTTAATGTTATCTCTAAGTTTTGAAGATTGATAGCAAGAATTCGTCGCGTACGGCATGAATATCGTGACGACCGACCGACCGTTCGTCAAAACACACTGTCACTCTTGGCACTATAACTCTGCTTCTAATGAAACAAATGTCATAAACAATTTACACAACGCTAATGAAGGTTTCGACAACAAAAAGACACAACAGGTGGCGCCACTAGTTATATTTTCGAAAAGTTCAGTTTGTTTTTGGACAGAGTTGTTGACTTCGCCTTTAGTGTCCCGTAATGTAAAAAAACATCGGAAAGGTAACTACCTAGACCAGTTTCGACCTTTATTGACATCGCATCTCATTAGTGGGAATTAAACCCAAGAGGATACAAAGATTAAATCAGTGCCGAACTCATGAAATTCATGTATTTTCCATGTACACACAGAAAAAAGGTGTATTGTCTTATCATTACATTCTTTGAATGTGGAAAGTTTTATCACTTGATAAATTAAATTCGTGTTTTAATCCTTCATCCAAGCATAAGCATGATGCAACTTCCCGAATGCTTTGACTGTATATGGAAGTTGCTTTTGATTTTCTACCTGATATAAAAATAATATTAAAAAAATGACATGCATTAATTTAACCTTGGCGTATTCTTTTGTCTGGCTCCCATTGATAAGATCGATAACGGGCGAAACCGGTCTGGGTAGTGACCCTTCCTATGTTTTTGCATTGTGGGCAGGGTCATATTTACACTTTTACCGAGATGAGCCCTCCAGCTAGAGCCTCGCGTGCCTGTGCATAAGTACAGCCCTGATTATGGGATATTATGGCAATTGATGTAAAGTGAACAGCCTCTGTGTACAAGCAGACTAGACGCGATGTTATTTTACACGCATGCTTATGCTTAGGTATTGGATTCCCCGCCCCCCTTATCTTGGTTACAATGTACTGTATATTAAACCGGACAAAGACAAAAAAAATCCTAAGCATGCGTGTAAAGTAACATTGCTTCTAGTCTGCTTGGCTAGAAGCGATCATCCTCTGCACTAGGCCTCCCCATGACAGGCTTAAGTTAAAGTGTAGTCGACTGGAGGAACGTTTTCTAAGCCTTTATTCGACCAGTTCCCGAGTTAGTCGAGCACAGGTAAGCGGATTTTTTTCGTAAACTCACGAAAATCGATCATAGAACCAGCCTTATTTTAGACAATAACATATCCTGATAGGATTAGGTACAAAGAGACTGCAGTGCTTGTTTGGCCGTCTTGGACCAACTGTCTCTGATTAGCTACTAGTGGAGATTGGACTGTCCACTCAGTCTCCATAAAGTAGATAGGGTTAAAAAGGCCTCATTTACGGGAAGTAAAAAGCGTTAGCTGATTTTTTAAACTAATTTTTTCAGTAGGTGATACACAAGATAAATCTTTTTTTTTTTCTATACTAAAAACGTTTATAGCTACAGTGATTAAGCAAAAAAATTAATAAGAATTATGTTATTTAAGAAATGCTGGCTTATGATAGCTGCATAGAGATTATTATTATATGACACCTCCAGGGAGTTCAAGGATTCATCGTGGGAGGCCACTCTACTCTGCTAAAGACATCTCAGCTACTACTGCTTAATTCTCCTACTACGACACTACCATCAACGCCATCTACCACCCATCATCACCAACAACAGTATTTTTTGTCTGTAAATTGAATGTGTTCTGAAGGCCGATTTGTCTGTATGCGGGATGAAAAACCCGAATTTTCGGGAGGGAAAAAATTCTGCTACTACCGTATGAGATCGGCTAACTTACCTTCAATTGAAAAAGCCCATGTAAGGATTCCCCTCATAACGAAGAGAATCGAACCCAGGTTTTTTCCAATCGAGGGCTGCAATGTTCCAGTGTTCTTCCAATTGCACTTCAGAGGCTAAAATATAGAAAACATTCAGTTTTGTCTGACTAAACTGTGACTTCCCACTTCGACGCTGGTACATTTTCAACAAACCTTTTAATCATTTAGATTAGGGTTGTCCAACCTTTGGTAATCCGAGGGCCACATTTTAAAAATAAAAAAAAAATTCTCGAGGGCCTCATCATAATGCGTATTAGTAATTTGGTGAACAGCAGCGACACAACCTTGATAGCTGAACAAATGAACAACACTAATCGCGCGCTCACGTTCCCCGTGAGCGGCCAGAGCATGCACGTTGAAACAAAATAGTATAAGAATGCTTATTTGACACATCTAATATTTGAAAAACGTGGGTATATAGTGATGTAAACACACCATATAAAATTAACAACATCGCGATTATCGATTAGTGATAGAATAGAATTAAAATATCGAGTACGCATTCCATTCAAATTGTTATTTAATTTTTTTTTTCCGCTCGTGAAAATGAAAATCCACAGGCAAGCCGCACAGAATCGCATCGCGAGCCGTGCTTTGGACAGCCCTGATTTGGATAACAATTTTATCATCAGCATCATCATCATCATCAAATTTCTGCATTCACCCTCAAGGGGTGTACAGGATATGATAGTACTCCATGAAAAATTTACATCATTAATAACTTCCTATCGAGCCTGTGTAACTCAGTGGATTTGGCGTTTGCACACCACCGCGCTAGGCCGCACGAAGGAAGTCTTGGTTTCGAGTCTAGTCGGCGACTAGAGGAAATTTTTCTAAGCCTTTTTTCGACCGGTTCCCGAGTTAGTCGATCTCTGGCACGGGCAAGCAGGTTTTTCCTCCCGGAAACTCGGGTTTTTCGTCCTGTAAACTCAAGAAAATCGACCGTAGAACCCACATTATTTCAGACATTAAAATATATTGTGTTAGGGTTAGAGACCACGAGATGGCGGCACATTTGAGCCGTCTCTCTTCACTGCATACCGCTTAATTAGTGATAGCCTTGGGCCATCTGTCTCTGATTGGGTACCAGTGGAGATTGAACTGCCCACTCAGTCTCCAAAAGTTAGATAGGGCTAAATGGCCTCGCCTACTCCCATATATACGGGAATAAAAAGGCGTTAGCTGATTTTTTTTTTTAAATAACTTCCTATCTACAATATTCCTCCAAATCAGTCTATTACTTGTCAAGACTCCAATATTATCATTATCAGATCTTATATTTCTATCGTATAAGGCACATTGTACCGTAACAATCCACCTATATCTTGGTCTTCCTCTGGGTCATTTTCCTGCCAACCTGGCAGAGAACACTTGTTTTGCTAATCTTTCCTCGCCCATTCTATTTAAGTGACCATACCACCTGAGATTAGCTCTGCAAACGCACTCCTGGATGCTGGCAATGTCAAGTTCTTTCCTAATATCCTCGTTTTTAATGATATTGCCTTGATGCCATCTGTTCACGCCTCTAATCTTTCTCAGGACTCTCATATCTGCAGTCTCTAGTCTTTGGTCAAGTGTTTTACTTCTAACCCTGCTCTCAGATCCATAAGTTAAAACTGGTTTGAGAACTTATACAGCTAATTTAGTGTTCCGACTAATTTCTCTCTTATTCCATATGAATTTATTCAACTGACTTCCTACCATACCAGCTTTGTTGATTCTGTTGTCTATTTCCATATTTAATTTACCATCTTCACTAAAAATCGTGCCTAAGTAGCTGAAGTGTTTTACTTGTTCCACAGGTTCTCCGTTCACAACGCATTGACATTTTCAACGATTCTGCCTATTTTCATTGTCTTTGTCTTTTTATTGCTGACCTTTATACCATATATATTACAACAGTTATTCAATTTATTCTGGGAATCTTGCAGACTTGTAGTGGATTTATTTAGAAGTATAACATCGTTTGCATAAAGCAAAGAACTGACATTAACATCTCCAATTTTGATATCATGTTTAATACCACTTTCCTTCATTATGTGATCCATATAGAAAACGAATAACAGAGGTACATTCTTGTCTGACACCAGATTTAACATTAAACCACCTTCCTGTACGTCCTTCAATTCTAACTGCTGACTTACAACTCAAATGATGACTAAGTATTGCTTGATATAATGCCCCATTGACACCATATAACTAACTGTAGCGTATTGAATAGCTTCTCTCTTGGCACCTTGTCATTTGCCTTTTCCAGATCGACAAAACTTAAATATAGATCTTTGTTATATTCCCATGCTTTCTCGACTATTTGTCATAAAGTGAAGATCTGATCCTGACAGCCTCTATTTGGCCTGAATCCAGCTTGTTCTTCACCCAGCTTTTCTTCCACAATTCTTCTCAACCGTTTCTCAAGTATACTTGCATAGATCTTGCCAGGAACACTCAGTAGGGAAATACCTCTGTAATTCTCACATTCAGTTTTATTTCCCTTTTTATATATGGGCACTATGAGATGGGCACTATGCTCTACTCCAATCATCAGGAATTTGTTCCTCTGTCTAGGCTTTCTGAACTATGAAGTACAGCCACTGTAAGCCTTTTATACCACCATACTTTAACATTTCTGGTCGAATATCATCTACTCCTGCTGCCTTTCCACATTTCAAGCCTTTGATGGCTTTTCCTGCTTCAAGTATGGAAATGTATTCCTGACTGTATACATGTTGAGTGTTTTTTACCACTGTGCTATCACTGCTTGTTTCATTTAGCAATTTTTCGAAGTAATTACTCCATACTTCAAGGATATCTTTTTCACCTGTTTTCATGTCACCTTTATCATCTCTAACTTCGTTTACAGCACTCTGTCCTCCATTTCTAAGCTTCTTCAACAACCTCCAGAATATCTTACCACCTTCTTGATATTTATTTTCTATGTTCTTGCCGAAGCCCTCCCATGACTTGTTTAGTTATTTTTATACAATGTTTCACTTTCTTACATTTGTGTCTGTATTCTCTAAGCGCAAAGGCTGAGTTGTTTGTCAGGAACGTTTAATATGATTTCTTCTTTTCCTTCACTGCCTCTAACTTCCTGTGTCCACCATGGAGTCCTGATTTTTCTATCCTTGCAGACAACCTCACCACATGCCTCTCTGGCTGAATCAATCAGGGTTTTCTTCAAGGCATGCCACTGATTCTCCAAGGTTTGGTTCCTGTTCTCAAACTCTTTCATTTTTTCTTCAATAATCTTTGTGTATATTAGTCTACAGTTCACATCTGAGAGCTGCTCAACTTTTATTCGCTTTAAAACTTTCTTACATGTTATTCTTTTCAATACGAAATTCAATTTTATCTTACTCAAGACTAAATAGTTATCACTTCCAATTTCAAATCCTCTGTACACTCTGGTGTCCTGCACCAGGGAGAAACACATCACTATCAACAATAACATAGTCAATGAGATTTTTCTTATTCCTTGCCTCTTCTCTCCATGTGAATTTGTGCACATTTTTATGTTGGAACATGGTGTTAGTAATAACCAGTCCATGTCCTGAGCAGAAATCCAACAGGTAGCCATTATTATTAGCTTTGCTCTTTTCTCCAAATTTTCCCAAAATATTTTTGTATGTCTGATAATCATTTCCTACTCTGCTATTCAGATTCCCAACAAGGACCAACTTTTGCTTTTTCACTGTGTCAGTTGTTTTTTCAAAAGCATCAAAAAATTCCTTCACTTCTACCTCAGTAGAACTTTCTGTGGGTCCATAGACACAAATAAGTCTCATTGTTCAGTTCTCCATTGTCACATCTGCCCAATCATTCTACTCGAGACTGCCTGCCATGAAAGATTAGCGTCGTATTTTGTGTTGAATACTATGGCTACTCCTTCTTTTCCTTGATTGTTATTGTCTGAATATAACATTTTGTATTTATTGCTCAGAAAGATCTTACCAGTTTTTGTCATTTTTGTTTCAGTCACCTCTATTATGTCGATCTGGTGCTTATCTAATTCTTCAGCTAGCTCCATGTCTTTGCCATTCAGACTTCTTATGTTAATAGTACCGATCTTTAACTCTGGTGATGTTGAGTTGAGGTGTGTTTTCAGATTTGTTCCAGTAGCTGATTTTGTCGATATATAAAATATCGACTAGAGTTGACTGTCCGTCCAGTACACAGATGACTTCACATTGAAGTATACATTTCTGTTAGACAAAACTTGCAAAGTCTAAATCACCACAACCTGCAATACGCTGATCTGTACTATCTTAAATTCTGATCTTCAAAACATTCATCAATGACATTTGGATAACCTTCTCAGGTTCAAAACTAGCAAAACATTGTTCTGCATTTTTTCACACCAAAAAGAGCCCTGTTCTACTAATCTTATCCTTGACAATACCGAAATCTGCAGCAAGGATCTCTTTTGACATAATAATATCGCGAATATTTTGTCCTCTGCATTCAAAAATTTAGGTTTTTTCTTTTGCTCAAGGTGATAGCTGCTAACTCTATCACAAATCTGAAGGACCATTGAATTGACGCATTTAATTCTGGCCAATTTTACATGGTGAAAAAATCCGTTTCTTTGAGGAAAAATCCTGCCAATTCCTTGTGAGATTAATTCACCTTCAGTTGAAAAGCCCTGATAAAGGGCCTCCACTTCCGAGACAGGATTCGAACCCAAATCTTTCCAGTCAAAGAGCATTTTGTGTTCTGACTGAGTTATGGACGCCCTTGACGTTTAGGTAAAGAATTAAAACAAGAATATAATTTCTTGTCAGGTATAATTTACTTAATGAAGAAGCGAAAAAGTTTGCCACTACTATCTATAACTCAGAATATTTTCAAAATACACTGAATGACAAAATTAATAAGCCGCCTAGAAAATTCGGACCGCTATAAAGCACCTTACCTAGGGATGTATAAGAATGAAAAAATAAATAAATAAAATAAAAATCCGGATGATATGGGGAGTGAGTCAGTTCCCAAAAGTTAGATAGGTTGAAAACTGCATTGCCTATTGGCTTTGAATCATAAAAGATATTAGCAGATTTATTTCTTTTTTTTATTCTTGATCATAACTCTTTACTTCTTTCCCTATGCTACCCTGTCTACATTTTCCAATACGTTCTCCTGTTAACCCCAATAAAAGGGTACTTTCAACTCTAAAGAAGACATAAGTAGGCTGAAAAGAAAGTTTTCCCACTTGGTTAGAAATTAAATTCTTGTTTAATCCTTTATCCAAGTGTAAGCAAACACAGTTTGCGCATGAAGTGTATAAGTAGCCTAATAGTTAAGAAACTTGACTCGCAAACAGTTTACTTACGTTTGGATATAGGATTAAGCAAGAATATAATATCTTGGCAAGTTTAATAAATACCCTTTTCAAATTTCTCTGTCACTCCATTTCTTCTAGAAGCAAAAATCAAATTAACAGTTGATTTTTTTTTCTAAAATCCAAACCATTCTTCTCTTAAAACTTTCATATGTTTTATCTCATATAGCTGTTGCCATTATCCTTTCCTAAGTCTATGCGCAGTGCTACAATTCCATTATTCCTCTACAGTTGTTATACATTCCCTTTATATATATATGTGGACAATAATCACGGTGACACAATCATTAATACTGCTTTCATTCTGCAATTCGCTTTAAAGATATCACACAACCATTGCAATTCAACTTCTACTTAGCATATTTCCCGATTATCCATCTATATTCATTCCAGTTTATTTCACTATGGCTCTCGTTTTTGTTTCACAGTTCTTTAAAATAATTGGTGAGAAGTAGGATACAGAAATGGGTTGATAGCAGCAGTATTCTTAGTGGTTATCAGCATGGGTTTGTTAAGAGGAGATCATGTTTCACTACCTATTTATTATAACAAGGTGACAAATACCTTGGACAAGAGAGATGCATATACAGCGGTGTACTTGGATTTTGCAAAGGCTTTTGATACACTGCCACATGACAAGCTCTTAAATAAATTGAAACAGGTGGGTTTGGATAACAGACTTCTGAGTTGGATCATGACTGGCTGTCGGATAGGTAGCAGAAAGTTGTATATGAGGGGTGCAGTATCTCGTCCTTGTCACCCGTGGTGTGCTGCAGGGTCAGTTTCGAGGCCATCGTTGTTCAATTTGTATGTTAATGATATTGGGTTGGGTTTAACTATCCAGCTGTTTGCGGATGATGCAAAACTGGGGAGAGCAATTCATTCACAGTCAGGCTGATGTTAATGCCTTACAAGAGGACTTGAATAGATTGCATGAATGGGCGGGTAAGTGGAACTATCAGTTCAATGTTGCCAAGTGTGAGGTTTTGAGATTTGGTAAACAACGATGGGATGCAAAGTATACACTTGGTGGGGAAACTTTTCACAGCAGTAGAGGAGATGAGAGATCTATGAGTGATGGTGGACAAGGACCTGAAATTCAGGGGCCACATTGCACAAGTTTTGAAGACATCACATCGACTAATGCAGTGATGCAGAGAACCCTGACATTCAGAAATAGAGAGGTTATGATTCCATTGTATAAGGCCTTTATCAGGCCTCATATTGGTTATTGTGCACAGATTTGGTCACCGGGTTTTCATGGTGATGAGGATATTTTGGAAAGGGTAGAGAGATTCACAAAAGTAGTCAGTGTTCTTTGGAATGTTGCATACGAGGACAGATTGAGAGGATTTATGTTGCAGAGCCTCGTGAATAGGAAGAGGAGGGGATATGCTTGAGACATATAAGCTGGTCAGAGGTTATTATTAGGTAGACATGGAAGAGAATTTTCTAGAATGTGAGCGGGGTGTAGAACAGGAGGCCATTGCTGGAAACTATAAGGAGGGTGTGAGCAAAGGAGTGAGAAGCAGGTTCTTTGCATGGAGGGTGGTTGGCGAGTGGAATGCATTGCCTGAGTGTGTTGTGGATGTGGACACATTGAATCAGTTTAAGACATGGTTGGATGAGTATTGTATGCAATAGTGAGTGCCTCCCACGATGAGTCTCTGATGCCATGGAGCTCAAATGTTAATAATAATAATGCCCCATCGTCCTAATCTCTCTTCACAAGCTTTCCATCTCCATTATTTAAAAAAAGACAGTTCCTCATTGCCTCTAATCAGTACATCATCATCATCATCCTCTTCTTCCCGTTAATATCTTTCTCCAATTAACTTTTTTCACCCACACCTTAATGATGACCACAAGAAAACTGTGATCTCCATTCAAGTGACATTTAAGGTACGACGTTGATGTCCATTACTTCTCTACTCCCTTCTTTTCCAGAATGAAACAGTCTATTATCGATTTCTATTCATCATCCTATGAATGACTTGTAATTTTATGGCTTTGTTTTTACTAAAAAAAAAAAAAAAATCAGCTAACGCCTTTTTATTCCCGTATACGGGAGTAGGCGGGGCCATTTAGCCCTATCTAACTTTTGGAGACTGAGTGGGCAGTTCAATCTCCACTGGTACCCAATCAGAGACAGATGGCCCAAGGCTATCACTAATTAAGCGGTACGCAGTGAAGAGAGACGGCTCAAATGTGCCGCCATCTCGTGGTCCCTAATCCTACCACAATATATTTAATGTCTGAAATAATGTGGGTTCTACGGTCGATTTTCTTGAGTTTACAGGACGAAAAACCCGAGTTTCCGGGAGGAAAAACCTGCTTGCCCGTGCCAGAGATCGACTAACTCGGGAACCGGTCGAAAAAAGGCTTAGAAAAATTTCCTCTAGTCGCCGACTAGACTCGAAACCAAGCCTTCCTTCGTGCGGCCAAGCGCGATGGTGTGCAAACGCCACATCCACTGAGCTACACAGGCTACTTGTTTTTACTAAAAATATTGAAATCATTTCTCATTTCTAATAACTTTGTCTTCATCATTTCGTTGACCAAAATAAGCAGTACCCAATTTTTTTCTACTCCTGTTCTTCTTTTAGACGTGTGCATTCATTTCTGAGGATGATTACACTCCAGCTGTAAATAATGCTCTCCAGCTGTCCTCGAATGTCTTTTCCTTCATATTTAGTTGCGGGGCATATAGTTAAATAAGTGAGATTTGTTTTCCATTACATTCGTAACAAGCCTCATTATCCAATTACTATTCCATCAGAGTTGACAAGTGTGTCATTTACTTCTTTAAGATCATTAAAAAAACTTAATTTTTTGGTTGATGATCTTCTCCTTTCAAAAGCAAAACATTATCTCTGTTTAAGTACCTATTTCGTTTTTTCCCCCATTCTTTTCACTGAAACACAAAACATCTTATTTCTTCTCCAAAAAACATCCAGTAATTCATTTTACGTGTAAGTGTCAACATGTTCAACATTCATATTCTCAGATTCTTGTTCTTGTTAGTTCTAAGGTCATTTTCTTGAGTTTACGGGATAAAAAACACGAGTTTCCTGGGAAAAAAAAAAACAAACCCGCTTGCCCGTGCCAGAGATCGACTAACCCGGGAACTGGTCGAAGAAAGGCTTAGAAAAAGTTCCTCCAGTCGGCGACCAGACTCAAACCATAGGTCGCTTCGTGCGGCCCAGCGCAAAGGATGAAAGCGTCACTTCCATTGAGTTAGACAGGCCTTTATCCAGAATGTATTGAGTGTCAAAATATTATGACATTGTTCCAATACTTCGTAGGCTCTTTTTCTCTCAGAACTTTCATTACACGGTATAGTATAGATTCTGTGAAAGTTACAAAAGATGACCTCTTTGTGGATTGCTCCCGTAGATCTTCAAGTGTTTACCAGACAATCGATCCATGTAATCCTAGAGATGTCTATAGGATTAAAATCCTGTGAATTCAGTAGCCATGATAACCGTCCAAGTGTGCTCTGCAAAACCTCTCCAACGATACACTATCAGCAACGTGTCATGCTGCGTTATCATGCTGAAAAATAGTACGACGGTCATCATGATGGACTATACTTAATTAGCTATACTGGATAGGTACTTCGTAGCATTTATAGTAGAGTTCATGAGTACAAGGCTCCAAGAAATTCCAAGAGAAACATTCCCATACAATAACATTACTTCCTCCTGTGTTTCTGCGACCATTATATTGGATGAAGGTTTAGACGGATCATCATATAGTGCCAAATGAATGGCCCCACATCCTGAAGCGGGCCTCCAAGCCAGAAATTTTGGCGGGCCCCCTACCTGTCGCTCAGGTTAAGGACAACGCATTGCTATACAGTCTACAGGGTTATGATAACACAAAAGTAATATTTATTTAAAAAACTACCAACATCTACATAATACAAACCAATAATAATATTCAAAATTACTTCAAGTATATTTTCTAGCTTTTGTCGACGCAGATTTATCAATAATGTCAGTAAAATCAACTCACTTAGCCCAATCATTTTCGATGCACAGAATTGCTAGGTGACTAAGTAGTTTTTGGCTACTTGTGCTTCCTTGCCATGTTTTCAATGAATTGGCCAGTCTGCTGAATGATCTCTCAGCTGAAGAAACAGTAACCGGTATTGTGCAAAATAGTTTAATGGCGAGGCAGATATTGGCAAATACACTTTGCGGGTTTTTGTCATAAATTGCGTTCAGAAGTCTCACTGGACTGGTTTCTGTGCAAAAAACTATCTTATGAATACTTTGAAGTTGAAGAATTTCATTCAGTAACTCTTCTGGCAGAACTTTTTCATACATTCACAAGTTTTGCTGCTTTTGTGATAAATTGGCCATCGTCCAAGTTGTGAAATTTAAAATAGGTGAGAATAATTCACATATATTATCTGCTGCTTCAAACCTTATTTTTAAATCATTCATAATGAAATCCAATACTGGATAAATTAAGAAAATTTGAAATCTTGTTGAGATTCTACAGTAGTTTCTCTATTTTCGCAAAATTGAGGTTGCACACCGATTGTTTCAGCAACTACTTTTGCTTGTTGGACAACACACTCCCACGAGTCACGTAAGTGTTGTATCTCTTGCACTAATTCTCTTATAAGTACGGATTCGACAAGAGATATTCCTTTACTTTGTATAATAATGTTCTTATTGTCAATATTTGCTAATATTTTGTGCCAAAACATTGTCATTAACCTTTATAAGATCTGAAATAATTTTGCAAGCCTTTAATTGTGTTCAGTGTTGAAGGAATTAATTCTGTGTCCATCTCTCCGAGAATGACATCTAGCACAACAAGTACACCGGGATAATGTTTAGCAATTGGGCGCACAGCTTGAATTCTTTCACTCAACCTTGTTTCTGAAGGACTTCGAAGAGATAGTGGTATGTTTTTTTTTCAGTACTTCCCAGCGTCAGGACTGTGAGCAAAGAAAGGGTAGAAGCTCTTTATATTCTCAAAAAACTTTATAACATCTGGGTTGATTTTGGCAGCATTGACTCCTACGCGATTTAGTGAATGTGCTCCTCAGGGAGAGAGAATAAGGCACATTGGTTCTTTTGTAAAATGAGAGCGTTCACGCCGCTTATTTTTCCACGCATATTTGCGCCATTGTCGTAGCCTTCTGAACGGCAATCTTCGAGAGGTATACTGTTTTTTACCAGAGTTGCAAGTATTTCTTCAGTTATTTTTTTCTCCAGTTTTTCCAGTAAAGTTCATGAATTCAATGAAACGTTTATTGATTTCAAATTCGCTTGAGTCTTGGTTTTGTGATATTTATCTGAGAATTAAGACGTTTTGTTCATTGTGGGAGATATTTGATGTTGCGTCTACTATTATTCCGTAGAAAAGTGCGTCTCTTCTTTGGTCTAGATTAGATCGAAGAACTTTTCCCGAACAATGGCCGATAAACTCATTTTACGAATTCCACAACAAGTAATGTGAATAACCTTTCATACTTTTACCTTTCATCTGATTTTGTGAACTTTGCCGAGATGTTGTCATGTCACTTCATCGTACTTTCCAATTAATTCTAATATACCTAAGAAATTCTCATTATGAACATCTCCAATCTTCGTGTTCTCTCCTTGAAATGCTAAACCTCTGGATGATAAAAATAACGTTACATCTACAATCCATTGCAGAAGTGCCCTCCACTTATCTGTTTCATATTGAATTTGTAGTTGTAAGTCTTTATCGATTCCATGTACTTTCAATGACTGCAAAAGGGATTTCCAAGCAGACATTGTTCTCTGTGTTCAGCACTATTTTCGTGAAGAGGAAACATACCATACAACTTTTTCCAAGGCTTATTTCTAGGCGAAAATCCTTCTTGGGCTAAACTGTTTAAGTTTTTGTTATTAGAGTCGCAAAAAATATGACATGGTAGACAATAAAAAGTTTCTTTCTATACACCCCATGTTAACCATTCTCTTATTCTTTTATCTTTCGTTTTCGTATAGAGCAAAGAATCTTGAAATTTCCTACCATTAATATCTCTTGGCAATTCCTTATAAATCTTTTGGAATTCTTGAAAGCTGATAGTTCGTACTATCCCTTGCTGCATGTTGTTTAATATTACTCTGGGCCAAGTACTAGGGTCATCATATTTATATCAGATTTTTCAACAGGGCCTACAACTGAAGCATCAACTGTATCCTGTTCTTCCATAGTCATTCCTTTTGCAGGTCTTTTCTTCAGTTGAAAGAAGTTCACATGTAACAGTCGCTTGACTTTCGACTGCTTTATGAGTTTCGATTTGATACTGATATTCTGTTTGGATTTCAATGTCACAAACATTATCACCACCTTCACTGTGATCAGTACTGGGAGCTATGTCCTTTTCATTTTCAGATTTGAAAAATTTGGTTATGAATTGACGACATCGCGATGCTTTCGATTCTCTTTCGGATTTAAGTTTCCTCTTCTGAGCCTCCAGCATTATGTTTGTACTTTGAATCAGACAATGGGATTTTGTTTATTTTAACTAGAACGTCTTTGCTTGAAATAATAAATTAAGTTTGAAATTAAGTTGGTTTTATACAAAAAATCATAACCAAAAAAGCTTTATATTTTCTTTTACTTACTAACTAGCAAAATTTTAATTCAAATAAGACAAATTCTTCTCAAATAAAAAATTTTGTAGAAAATTTTCAGTTTCTTGGGATCAACTTAACCAACTAGTAGTCCCTCTCGGCACATATTCATTCATATTTTATGAAGTTTCTATTTCTGATTTGTTAGTCTCACTTAACTGGCCGACCCGACTAGTCGGGCCCACTAATTCCGATCCCCCAGGATCGAGCCCTGTGAGCTCCCCTGTGGGGACCATGACCAAATGACATAATTGGAGGCACCATTCATCCAAAAAGCAACTTTCCAGTCTTCCATGGTCCACAGACATCTCTCTCTCTCTCTCTCTCTCTCTCTCTCTATATATATATATATATATATATATACAGTATATATATATATACATACACATTGCTCAAAACAAATAGTTGATATTTTTTTTTATAAGTTATAAAATTATAAAAATAATTTACAAATGTAACACATTTATTTTAAAATATTCTTAATACACAACAGTGTAGAACACACGCAACTGCATACATCATGTTAAGACAAAACGTGTCTTAGCGTAGATTGAAAAAGAAGGTAAGATGGCGGCTCGCGTGTTAGTGTTTCGTGTCGTGTATTTTGATGGTGAATTGTGAATTTGACTGATAAGTTTTTAGAGATTTATGCTTATTTTTTAGTAATATCAGTTATTTGCTGCTGCCATAAACAGGCATTTTATTTTCCATACTGGTTTATCCAGGTAAGTCAACTGACTTCACAAAGGCGATACGCTAGGCCTACTACCATTAATGTCGCCATTGTTGTTGTACTTTAACATCTTATTGCTGGTTGACACGCCTATGCTTGATATTGCAGGCAGTCCTTTGCGGCTGCGGGATATTTTACAAAAATTTCTGCTGGCAGGTCTTCAGACCTCCGGGATATTTTATTAACGCACATACGAAGTTAAATCGATATGAGCGTACCTGACCTAGACATATTCACTGATTTGCTCAATAAAGAGCCAGCACTTGAACTCATTGATAAACTCCAAAAGAAGTTCAAGCTGACATGGCCTACTAGTATGATTGACCCCGACACTATTATCGAGTCACTCGATAAAAAGCTAGCACTCAGTTTCATTAAAAAGCTCCTCAAAAAGTTTGAACGGGATTGGCCCGGCTACTTAAATTTGTATTCCTCACCTGAAGTCGATGCTGAGGAAAATGAAGACTCCCCTCAAATGGAGGAAAAACTCAATTTAGTTGTCTTTACCTCTAATCCTTCTGATCAAGAAGAAACCCACGCACGTAAGAAGAGAAAAATTCTTGCTGCTGAGTCAACAAATGTTGTTGGTATGGACGAGGATGTTTCCATTTCAGATCCCTCTGTTTCCCCCAATGAAAAGATGCCACCGATTATCCTAAGGGAAAAGCAGAGATGGTCATCACTCAGAACCATCATGGCTAATTCACAGATTCGTTACACGTCTGCTAAAAATTCAGACGAGGGAATACGTATCCAGCCCACCACGGTGGCTGACTATAGAAATCTTACAAAGGAACTGGACACTAGAGGAACCCAATATCACACATTTTCACTTGCCTCCGAAAAAAATCTGAAAGTAGTCTTACGTGGAGTCTCCGAGGATATTGACACAGATGAAATAGTTGCTGACCTTAACCTACAGGAATTACCCCCCCATAAAGGTTACTAGAATGTTTAGATCAAATAAGACACCTATGCCTTTAGTTTTAGTAGAAATTCATAACATTTATAAAGACATTTATAATTTAAAATCAATCTGTGGACTCAAAATCACCCCAGAACCATTGAGAAAGAAATCATCTTCTGGGCAGTGCCACCGATGCCAAAAATTTGGCCATGCCCAGAAGCTATGCAAAGCTCAGTTCAAATGCCTAAAATGTGGCGAGAATCACCCCACAAACACCTGCGCCAAGCCAAAATCCACCCCGGCTAAGTGCGCTAATTGCGGGAGTCCTCACCCTGCTAATTATAGAGGGTGTATACATCACCCCAAAAACAGATGGAATGATACAAGTCATCAATCTACCTCGTCATCTAGTGCGAGAGTTCCTGAAGCTCAGGCTACTCAGTTCTCCAAGAGTGAATACATGACAACAGGTGCTCGCCCATCATTAACTGAGCCCCTTAAGAAAACGAATCTTCAACATCAAGTAAGAACATATGCTGATGTGGCCCGCTCCAATCAGATAGTACAAATCCAGAACCGGAATAATCCACACTCAAATCTATCAGCTGTTATCACCTCTTCTCTTGCAAACATGCTGCAGGATTTCAGCAACTCAAATCCATCCTTAAGTGTCACAAAAAGATTCCTACAGCAAACCCAATCCATATTATCGGCACTCTCTGATGCATAGGAAAAAATCGTCCCAAACTCTCTTAGGATTATCGGTTGGAATGCCAACGGTATAAAAACAAACTGTTAGAAATCCAGGAATTTAATAATAGATACAACCCAGATATACTGCTAATTAATGAAACTCACCTGAGGCCTGCTGACACCCTGAAAATCAGAGGGTATCAGATTTACAGAAACGACAGGCTTGGGTATAGAGGTGGTACAGCCACCCTTATCAAAAACTATATCAATCATCACTCAATAACCAAACCTACTACCACCAACCTCGAAATCACAGGAATCAATGTTCTCACAAACTCAATTGGAAACCTCAAAATTTTTTCTGCATACAACCATCTATTAAAGACATTATTGACCTCAGATCTGGATGCCATCCTTGGAGTAAAAGGACCGGTCATCATTGCTGGAGACCTCAATGCAAAGCATCCTGCTTGGAACAGTAAATCTACCAACAAAAATGGTCGCATCCTTTCTAGCTACACAGGATTAAACCATGCTGTTGTGGCTGGACCTACCGAACCAACTCATCTCAGTACATCTGGCACTGCTGATATCCTGGATATAGCCATCCTGCAAGACATTAAACTACAGTACAGCCTTACATCACTAAACGAGCTGTCGTCGGATCACAACCCAATTCTACTGCAATTGGGAGAACAAGAATGCCTGTCTCCTCCTTCTCATTCAGGCATATCGTGGGAGAGATTGTCTAAAGCACTTCGGGATCAAATAGGACCCGTCCCTCACATATGCACACCAGAAGATGTGGAATCTGCACTGACTAGCCTCACCCAACAGATTAAGTCCGCTATAATGGTTGCAACTTTCGAGAAACCTGTTCCCAAGCCTGATCGTTTGCCTGAGGACATTATGGACCTGATCAGAGAGAAGAGCAGAGCTAGGAAGAGATTTCATAACACTCGCGCACCTCAGGATAAGACAGTGCTTAACAGATTGAATGGCGCAGTAAGAGATGCACTTAAAACACATAGAAACGAAGTTTGGGATAAAAAGTTAGCCTCTATCTCACCTATTGATCACTCTATCTGGGGCCTATTGAGAAATATCAAAAATAAAACTAGATCCCTCCCCCCTATAATCTAAAACCAGGGCCTAGTCCACACAGATGCAGATAAGGCAGAAGCCATACTTAAAAATCTTGAGGATCAGTGCAAACCTTCTTATAACAACATTGATTTCAATCATTTGTACAAAATCCACAGACAGGTTAGGCATGCACTAAACCTCCCAGACACCAGTGCCGATCATATTGCACCCGCATCTCCTGTTGAATTATTAAAAAACTTAAGAACAATAAAGCTCCTGGACCAGACAGCATCTCAAACAGGGTGATCAAGCTGCTGCCTCGAAAAGCTATAGTGCATCTGACCAGTATAATAAATGCAATCTTGAGACTTCACTATTTTCCTTCCACCTGGAAAATGGCTGATGTGATTCCTATACATAAGCCAGGCAAAGACCCACACTTACCTCAGAATTATCGTCCAATCAGTCTCATCTCCAATCTGGGTAAGGTTGCAGAGAAGGTCATCCTCTCACGACTCCAAACCTCAGTAAATGACCTAAACATCCTCCCTAAAGAACAGTTTGGATTTCGACACCACCATAGTACTACCCAGCAAATCCACAGAATTGTGGAATATATCACCACCAGCTACAACTGGCGCCAGTGCACAGGAGCGGTATTCCTAGACCTATCTAAAGCATTTGACAAAATCTGGCATTTTGGACTCCTGCACAAACTTATCTCAGCCGGTATCTCACTAAAAATGGTTCATCTAATCCGTTCATATCTTCAGAATAGATCAATGCAAGTTAAAATTAACGGTTCTACATCGTCCCAGCGCCATATCTTTGCTGGAGTGCCGCAGGGATCTCTACTGGCTCCATTGCTGTTTTCTGTATACATGTCAGACATCCCACACAATCCGATGACTTCCATTTTAGCACTGTATGCGGACGATACGGCAATACTAACCAGATCTCTCAGACCCCACTTCGTTACCAGAAAGCTTCAAGAAAATCTTCTAAAGCTGGAGGGTTGGTTCTCCAAGTGGAGATTGGAAGTAAACCCCCTGAAAAGCTCAGCGGTTCTCTTCTCAAAAAGGCCAATGTCTCCTGCAGGAGATGTATTACTATTCAATACTAAAATTCCCTGGCAGAAAGAAACAAATTACCTGGGTGTGATTCTCGACAAAAAGCTATCTTTCAACCAACATATCAAGTCTGCATGTGCAAAAGCATCTAAAGCCATAGCTCAGATCTACTCGCTAATTAATAGAAATAGCAAACTCAGCAACAGAATCAAATTGCAGCTATACCAGATGACGATTCGTCCTATAATCACCTATGCCTCTCTGGCCTGGAGCCACACCTCTAATACTAACATTATTAAGATACAGCGAGTGCAGAATGAGTGCTTGAGAATGATTTTGAACGCCCCGTGGTATGTTAGAAACAGCCAACTCCA
Organism: Typopeltis vanoorti; assembly: GCF_054136105.1. Taxonomy (NCBI): domain Eukaryota; kingdom Metazoa; phylum Arthropoda; class Arachnida; order Uropygi; family Thelyphonidae; genus Typopeltis; species Typopeltis vanoorti. The sequence goes on along the minus strand of NC_143564.1, from coordinate 62,887,686 downwards.
CAGAGATACAAATATTCCCTATATTCTCTCTTATCTACAATCCTTAGCTTCCAAATTTTTTCTAAAGACGTCCACACATCCCAACGATTTGGTTCAACAAGCTGCAGCATACGAGCCAAGGGACATATTTAAATATAGAAGACCAAAAGCTATATTAGCCTCCTTTAGTGATGCATAATCTCCATGCCCCTTCAGGGCGAGCAATCTGCTCATAAATTTTACCCTCACTGTAACCACGACAGATAGCGGGGAATATGAAAAGCATTTTGCTTCACCCTTAAAGAATAAATGTCAATTGTCAATTGTGTCTTAGCGTATTAGCACGTGAGGGGTATAAAAGCGTGGCTTTTTGAACTCACTTCCATAGTGCATACTTATCACTTCAATTGTAAACTTGTGTCACCTACCACCATTAGTTTGTTAAAAATGGTAGAGCAACATGATATCCTGGAATCCATAGCTTGGAGAGCCATTGGCGATTAGAAGCTGGACAAACGCAGCAAGTTGTCGCTCAAGAGTGTTGTTTATATGAAAGCTTAATTTCGCGACTTTGGAATCGCTTTCTCGAGACGGAAAATGTTTGCCGAAGACAAGGTCAAGGTCGCCCATCATCAACAACTCCAATAGACGATCAGTATTTGTCATTACTTGCCAGAAGAAATTGAACATTTAACGCAACACAACTTCGAAGCGAACTTCCCGCAACAACAGGGAGGTTGGTATCGAAACATACAGTACGAAATAGTCTTCACGTCATAGATTTATATGCTCGAAGACCAATGGTTTGCATTCCACTTACTGCAAATCACAAAAGAGCCAGCCCAAACAATTGGACAAATGAGGATTGAGCTCGTGTACTTTTTTAGTGACGAGTCCAGGTTTAGTCTGCAACCAGATAATCAACGTATCTTGTTATGGCGTGAAAGTGGAACAAGAAATAATCGACAATTGGTTCGTGAAAGACGCTAACATCAAGGTGGGAGTTTGATGGTATGGGCTGGAATAAGTATAGGTGACCATGCTGATCTCTATTTTATCAGAAACGGTTCCTTAACAGCCCAAAAGTATCGCGATGAGATTTTGGAACCTACAGTTCGTCCATATGCTGCTGCAACTGTCCAAGAATTCATTTTTATGGATGACAATGCTCGTTCACAACCTGCAAATTTGGTACAAGAGTGTTTTGAGGAAGAAGGTATTGAACGAATGGACTGGCCTGCGCGTTTCTGCTCGTCTGGTGCCACCACGATCGCTCCAAGAGCTCGAAATTGCTTTCACAGAAGAGTGGAGAAATATTATTATTATTATTATTATTATTATTATTATTATTATTATTATTACGGGCAACTCCAAGGAGTCCTTAGACTCGAGGGAGGCCCTAAACATCATATCAAGAACAACTATTCGGCATTCGCGCAGTATCTATCATACTTTGCTTTGAACTCATTTAGTCATGGCACCCACAAAAAACTATGGCAGCTTATTCCACTCATTCATCACTCTCCAAGTAAAAAACCTAGTTCTAACACCCTTACTAACTACACTGGCCCCCTAGTTCTCCCATCACCAGACCTGTTCTGAAAAATTTCCTCTGATTTAATCTTGTAAAAACCCTAATTTGAATGTCTGATTCCTCCTTCTTCAACCCCTTCCCCTTCTTCAACCTGTTCTCGTAAGGTTCATTCTATAGACCAGCTATCATCTTGGTCACTCGCCTCTGGATCCTCTCTATCTCCTCCCCATCAAGAAGAAACCCAGGGGCCCAGATCTGGTACAGTAGTCAAGATGGGGTCTTATCAAGGCTCGATAAAGAGGAACAATAACTTGTTTATCTCTGCTCGTCAAAGTATTCTTCAGTAACCAAGTGATCTGATGAGCTGATTTAACCTCTTTTGCTTTGTGCCTCCTAAACTTCAACTCCCTATCCACCAACACACCCAAATCTCTGGCTTCGTCAACCTCCTGGAGTACAGTTCCACCAATGTGATATACTGCTGCTAATTTTTTCACCCCAAAATGCATAACCTTACACTTTGCTACATTAAACTGATATCCATTCTCATTAGCCCAGACCGCCAATCTCTCCAAATCATCATCCTGCAAAATTTTGATATCACTATTGCTCTACCCAGCTTTGCATCATAAACTGTTTGATCATGTTATCCGGTCCTGCATGCAATCAAGATGTACCGCAGTTTTAGCTGTTAATGGAGACCATACGCCCTATTAGAAATTACCAAAAGATTTTTTTTTTTTGGCTATTTTTGTTAAAATTATTTCATGCTAAAATGTACAATTTGTCAAATTTGTAATACATATCGATTATTTAAACAATATATTATCAATCCATAAGCAAGAAATATTTATTCATGTTTAAAGTGCCCAATAGTTATAATTATTTGCAGAAATTTATAATTATCCGACAGAAACTAAAAATTATTATTATTATTATTATTATTATTATTATTATTATTATTATTATTATTATTATTATAACGGTGTCTCCATGGAGTCAAAAGACTCGTCGTGGGAGAGCCTACATTGAAACACTAATCATTATTTACATAATACCTGTCATACTTCTTAAATTCATTCACAGACGAAGCATTTACAACCCTTCTGGCAAAGCATTCCACCCATTCACAACCCGTAAAAATATCCTCTAATTGTTTTCAGAACAGTGTGTGTGTGTGTGTATATATATATATATATATATATGTAGAAAGTATTTTTACCTTGGGTATAAATATGTTAAAGATACCAAGCAATTTTACACCTGGTTTTACTCCATTTCCCAAGTAAGCAAACAGACTAAAAGTCAAGTTTGCGCCTGCAATTGATGCAAGTCTAACTGATCCCACAGGTAGTGCAGGACCAGGGCAACTCGTGGCAAAGGTGGAACAAGCTCCGATCACTAATCTTAATATTTACCCTTAATGCCAAAACACATCTCCAAGAAGGGGATGTATGATGTTTTGTATTAAAGGCAAGGGGCCACTACCCAGACCGGTTTCGACCTTTATTGAGGTCTCGTCAGTGGGAGCTAGGCTTAGAAATACCAAGATTTAGTAATACAGGTCCTGCACTACCTGTGGGATTAGTTAGACTTGCATCAATTGCAGGCGCAAACTTGACTTTTAGTCTGTTTGCTTACTTGGGAAATGGAGTAAAACCAGGTTTAAAATTGCTTGGTATCTTTAACATATATATATATATATATATAATGGCGTAGCTAGAGCTGTTGCCGCCCGGGGCGGCCTCTGAGTTTGCTGCCCCTCTCAATACATACCAAAAATATTACACCAAAAGTCAAAACGACGTATAGGGAAATAAATTAAAACACTGTTTATTTTTGAAGTAAAACTTTAATTTCAACATTCTAAAATGTTATTTTCTTGCTTTTCTGTTAGCAAAATCGTCGATGACATTGGCGAAATCTATTTCATAGCAATTTTGGTAACTGTTAATCAATTTTATTAAAAACTCCTCTCACAACTAGCAACACTTACAGCAATTGTGAGGAAAATTCGCAGTAGTATTACAATATTTGGAACTGAGTTCTCGAGAGTATATTTTAGAATTAACTGCAAAAGTTCAAAAAGGTTCAAAGTGTCGCCCAGGGCGGACTTCCCCCTCCGCACCCCCTATATATATATATATATATATATATATATATATATATATATATATATATATATATATACAACCCCTAAAAATATTCACTAATTGTTTTGAGCAGTGTATATATATATATATATATATTTATATATATACACACACACACACATAGGGTGATTAAAATTAAAGTATTGCTGTTTGAGGACTTGTGGAGCGCCATTCACTAATTCAAATGCTGCTAAACTTCGCAGGAATACAGCCGTCATGCGGAAGCGATATCTGAGAAAAAAAAAAAGTACGTTCAAAATTCACCACCAGGGGCGTTGTAAACACCAAATTGATGAAATTTGCATATCACACAACTCAACAGGTCCAGGAGTGTTTAAAAAGATGGACACAGGATTTTACATTTCATTCTGGTTGTTAATACCGTCGACAGTGATACTAACCTTACCCTAACGTGTTTTGCTCATGAAACTATACTACCTAAAAAATTGCAGTGGTGTTCCTGCATCATCGCCTGAACATAGTCGACGAGATCCACTATCTCGATATGCTCTGTGACGAATGATTAGCCAGTTTGAAGAAACGGGATCGTTGGGAGTTAGACCTGGGAGAGGTCACAGACCAATCATTTCACAAGTGAATGTAGTTGCTACTGCCGTTGTGGAGCAGGCCATGAATAACGGTGTTCGTTTTGTTCCTGCGTGCTCTGCTGTATCAAGACACATGGATGTGCTTTACACAACTGTCAGGAAAATTTCTAAGGAAAATGTTTCATTTCGACCAATTCAAGATAACCCTTACACAGGAATTGAACCAGCAGGACTTTGAAAGTCGACTGACATCAGCTTTAACATCCCTTGCTCTAGTGGAGTTGGATGCTGCATGGCTCTGGATGATTTTGTGGTGGAGGTGAGGATCACATTCCCCTGAACGGAGCTGTGATTACCCAAAATTGCCGGGTATGGGCTACGACAAACCCGCATGTAATCAAACAAATTCCTTTGTATTCACCCAAACTTAATATCTGGTGGAAGCTTGACAGCTTCGTTTATCATTGCACATTCTTCTTTAATGACATTCTCGGTCAGATCCAGTGACTGCCTTGTGGTATTGCGATATGATAAACAATTTTGTTGTGCCACAGCTACAGCATCACCTGTACATGGATTCAGTAATTTTCATGCAGGATGCGGTCTCTCCACACATTGGTCGATCCGTACAGGGGGTTCTTTGAGAACATTTCACGACAGCCAGAATGGTCAGCAGTGCGTTTCCCATTGCACGCCTGCATCGTTCAACTGATCTGAACCTAGTGATTTCTGGCTCTGGAGGTTTCTTAAAGACAGGATTTATCGGGATCATCCTGATAATTGCCAGCGTTGAAAGACAATATAATGCAGCAAGTGCGAAACATCAGTCCCGACCAGCTGCGTTCTGCCGTTGAACACACTGTGCAAAGGATGCAGTTTGTGGCATACTGGGAAGGGCAGCACATTGAACAGTGCAGCCAGAGAATGCATAATGGAAGTGAATACAAATGTGTTATTTATGCTTGTGTCGCTTTCTCCTTCTTACAGACAAAAAATTACTCCATTTGGTACACTATACGGCGCCCCATGGTAGTGAACGTTTGAACTAATTTTTCCCTCAGATATCGCTTGTGCGTCATGCAAAAGTTTCCTGTAAAGTTTCGCAGCATTTGGATCACTGGGTGGCGCTCGACAAGGCCTTAAACTGGAATACTTTATATATATATATATATATATATATATATATATCATTGCTCCACTGCTGGATGAAGACCTTTCTGAGAAATCTGTCAGTGGCTTTTCCTCCCACTGTTGCTCAATCCAGAGGGATTTTGTTGGTCGTCATGGTTGTTCTACTTCTCGTAGTAGTCCAGTGCATTAATTCTTTTGTCCATCGTACTAATTATTTTCGAGTAATTAATGTGTTTTATTTCGAGTAATTAGAGTTTTAAATGTGTTCTTTCCATTTCCATTTTAGACGTTTCCTTGTTTATATTAGGTTAAAGATTTTGGTTTACAGTTTGTTCATTTTTATTATTTTTGTTTGAGCAGAGCTTTTAGGTTTAACATTAAGCTATTTATATTCCTAGCAATGTACACTTCACACACATTAGTTCTTTCGTTCGTCTTGACTTGAAATGAAGATAAGTATGTTATTTGAGAAGCTCAAATCCTTCCAGTTTTTCTTGATTACCTGCCAATCAAGAATTTTGAATATTTTTTCTACATATGTTGTGTATAGTTTAGTAGGGATTGTAGCATCGCCTCTTATTCCTCTTAGTATTTCCACAAGCGCGGATGTTTCCTTTAAAATAAATTGCTGCCACTGCATTAGTGTATGTGCTAATTTAATGGTTCCTACATATGGCTCCTCCACTTGTTTGATTCATGACAGCTTTCGACGGTATTGAGAAATACCTTGCCCAATAAATTTCCCAATATATGGCAAATTCTGTGCAAAAATATATATTTTTACAGAAGATTTGCCATGTGTTGGGAAATGTGTGTGTGTGTGTGTGTGTGTGTGTGTGTGTGTGTGTGTGTGTGTGTGTGTGTGTGTGTGTGTGTGTGTGTGTGTGTGTGTGTGTGTGTGTGTGTGTGTGTGTGTGTGTGTGTGTGTGTGTTCTCAATAAAATTGAGACTTTTCGACTCTGGCAGTCGCATGATATCTTCGGGATTTTTCAATGTACATTCCTGACTTAGATTGAAAAGTGAATTTTTTTTTTTTCGTATTTAAAAACAAAGCATCGTGACTCAAATATTGTGATTTTATTTTTATTTTTTTAACGAACTGTAATAACATTTTATTTATCATCATACAGAGTATTTACATGTATACAATAAAGTGTACTATTACATTTTATGTTCAGTACAAATGTAGCGTACAATGCTTTTTCTAAATATAAATTTACATAATTTTTTTTTCAATATCAATATCATAGCTTATTATTATACAGCATATTTACATATACACAATTATTATTATTATTATTTAATGCCAGTATCTTTATTATTGTCATACTGTACACTTTACTGACTGTTTTGTTACATAATCTGTATTCTTTGATTATAAAGATTACGTGTAGATGAGTGAGGCGATTTGATCCCACCTACTTCGAAGTTTGGGTTAGCTTTTATGAAGAGAGTGCGATTTAGCCTTCACTTTTTATGTTGTTGTTACTGTTTATATATGAGATGTAGGCATTGGATGCTGGTGATTTGTGATATATATATTAGTTTTAATGGTATATTAACTTTGTTAGTATATTTTCCAGAGTTCGTGTTTTAATTTCTTTAGTTATTTATGTGTTTTAAATTTCTTGGTAGGTTGTTGAGTTGCGTGGGTATCTGATGTGATCTCACAAAAGAGCCGTATGAGTTGTTGGAGGGTGTAGGGATGTAGAGAGTTGTTGTAGGTCGTGTTATACGATATGTGTCTCTGTTGTTTCGATAGGTGATGTTGAAGTAATTCTTTGTTAATATTATGTAATGTTTCAGGTTTTTTATGCTCAGGATTCTGTGTGTCGCCATGTGCTGGTCGGATATTGGCTATTGCGTGTAAGGTGTTCAAATCACTGTTGACACAATTTTCCTATGTAATGTTTCTAATTTTGTTAGGTGGCTGTTTGGTGTGTTTGCATAGACTGTTATACCCTACCTGAGTAGGGATTCGCAGATACCGTGATATAGGAGTTTTTTTATGTTGAGTGGAATAATGTCTTTAACTTGGAAGAGTTTTGCTGCGATGATCCGGGGTTTGGTATGTAGGTATTCTATATGTTTTGTCCATTTAAGATGGCAATCTACTTAGAGACCAAGATATTTTGCATGTGTTACCGGTTTGATTTCGGAACATTGGCAGGTTTTTTTTGTTGTTTTTGTTAATGCAGCGGTATGTGTGATAGTGTATCGATAGTGGTGCGGGGTGCATGATTCTTGGGTTGTGTATTATCAACATCTGTGTTTTGGTGCCGTTGATTACAATTGCGTTTTGGTAGAAGTATGTTGTGATTTCATTCAGGTCTTGTTGTGCTTTGGAGAAAGCCGTGTTGATGTCTGTGTGGATTGCTAGTAGTGCGGTGTCATTTGCGTACTGAAATATTTGACCTTATGGCCATGTTATGAACATCGTTAATGTATATGTTGAATAGAGTGGGTGATAATATGGCGCCTTGAGGAACACCGTGTTTTATTTGTTTATCCCGGATGTGATATGTACCTATTTTTGTTACTTTTGTTCTGTTTAAAGTTAGTTCTTGAATCATGTATGCAGTGTTCAAGTGTATCAAATGCTTTGGTTAAGTCAAGCAGTATAAGGAAGGCGTACTTGTTTTTGTCGAGAGCTTTGTTTATTGTGTCGGAAATTTCTTCTTCTTCTAATAATAATAATAACAATAATAATAAAAGAAAATAAATAAATACTCTACTGCCATTTAATTTCAACGGAAGTAAACTGAACTCTTGTAGCTTCCATTTTTTTGGTTTTTTGATAGTTGTGTGTAGATTCAGTATTATCAGTGAGATTTTCTCGTCATCTGCATCATCATTTTCCCTCACCGATGATACAGCCTCCCTGTAACTAATTTCTTTTTTTTTTTTTTTGAAGATTAATGGCAAGTGGTCTTCACTCAGTGAAGACACACTTCCTCCTCACTGACAACTTCTCAGCTGTGAGTGAGGAGGAGTGTGGAGTTTAGTTGCTGCTGATTTTCCAAAAAAAAAGTTGGAGCTACAAGAGTTCAGCTTACTTCTGTTAGGAATAAACTGCCATAAAGAATTTATTTTATTATTATTATTATTTTATGATTTGTATCAATTATTTACATAATTGTTTACATAATTATTTACATAATTGATACAATACAAGTCAAAACAAGATATCATATAAATAACAATTTGACTTGTGATACAGAACAATTCAGATTCTACCCAAGAATCTAAGAATAGTCCGTCAGGTAGCGTCGTAAAATATCGACTGTTCCAGATTGACAGATTTCGATATTTAATAATTCTTTCCAGTTCTTTATTGTTAATGTTGTTATCACTGGGTACTGCGATATCGATAATCCAAACCTGTTGATGTTCGATAATTGTGATGTCAGGTCTTTTGTGTTCCAAATGCCGATTAGTTTGTATTCTAAAATCCCAGAGAATTTTTGGTGTTTTGTTTTTTAGTACTATCGCTATTTTATGCTGCCACCAGTTATCAGGAGTAGGAAAGCCATATTTTTTGCATACATGTCAATGAATTATTTTGGCCACTTGATCATGGCGGTATTTATGGTTGGTTTGAGGTATCTTGCTGCATGTACTGATTAGATGTTCTACAGCCTCATCTTTATGATTGCATAATCTACATTTGCTGTTATTATTGGTGTTCAAAATTTTTGCTTTCATTGCATTACTTTGTAATGCCTGTTCTTAAGCTGCTAGAATAAATCCTTCTGATATACATTATAAATACACATTGAAATATCTCGAATTTGTGATTGAATGGCCAAAATGGAAAAATATTTTTATTCAAAGAAACACACATTTCCCAATATATGACAAATATTCTGGAAAAATGAATATTTCACATTATTTATTTATTTTAAATGTGGAATTGTGCAGGAATGGTGCAAGAATAACCCAGCAATCCTCCTCTAAAAAACAAACTTGGAACTTTTTTTTCTTTTATTTCAGGCCTGCAGCAGGCAGGATGGTGGGCTCACACCGAGCGATTCTACTGCATTACCTAAAGACATTTATAAGCATGTATATACAGTAGGGTCTAACCTACAACTTATTGGTTTGAGATAAGGTGTGATATCCACTTGACTAACGAGTATTAATGACATTCAATATCTTATTAGAGGATAACAAAATAAAGAATTTCATAGTCTCATGATATCATGATACTAGATCATTTGAAGGAAGACTTTTGTGAGTTCTTTTCTAGTCACGAATAACTTTTTCTATTTTTTTTTTCCATCTGCACACTCGGTTCCACAATTGGCGGAAGTAAACATGTTTTTTTATCCATGTTTTATGTCCATGCTTTAGACCTCCATACAACTAAGGAAAATCCACCAGAGAACACGTACCGATTTAGGATTTGAGACATCAGTTTACCTCGAGTTATTTATTATATCCTTGTTAAAGTTGCTGTATGCTCACCAGTAGAGTAATTTTCCTCGAATGATGAAGGGTATAGATAGGCTGTTTATCATGATGGCCACCAACATAGCGTTTCCTAGATGCTCAAAAAAAAAGTTAGAACTCGATTATGTCGGTCACTCCGTTTAGAGAATATAAACAAGTGAAGGTCTCTCTCTCTCTGTTTTAAAAAAGTATGAAGGGCTCTAGTTTCTGTGAGAAACAAAAAAAAAAAAAGAATGAGGGTTAACTCAATGTAAGTGGGGAAACTTATATTCGCCTGTATATGGACTTGGTGAAGTTTTTTTTTTCTCCCTCTCTCTATGTTTATAAGATCATGGCTAGAGGCTTCGCAGCTAAGTCGTTACGACGTCTTAAACATCTTAAGACATTTTATTGCAAACCCCCCAGATGTCTCAAATGGCCCAACCACCGGGATTACTGACTGACGTTAGCTTTACCATGTGTTAAACACGTCACAGACAGAACAACCATGATCTTGAAGCAATATAACGTGTAAATACCCTTCACCCCACTGTACAATGTCTCCACGATTTTATGGGCACCTAATCCACCACATCAGTCCTTAAAAACAACGGGCTGATGGGATGGTAGAACATGGATGTTTGGAAGGAAAGAACACATAAACTGAGCCATACGGTCCACACTAGAAGTGAATGTCATCGTATTCTTTGGTAGTAAACTAAAATGAGATACATTATGTAACAACTGTTGCATCCGAAAATTTAAGGAGGTATGTGGCATGATACGCATATTTACACATAAAATAAAATAAAAACCAATGCCTTATTCTAAACCATGTTGGTTCTTACATCATTAGGCAAATGCACCTCGAGGAGTTAAGATGTTAAGTTGAAACCTAAGATGTTAAGGAGTTAAGTTAAAACCTGACCATGGTTTTTTATTTATTTGTTTAGTGATGTAACATTAGTAATTAATTGATCATTCCATAAGGTACATGAAACAGATAAAGTTAATAAATATCTTAATTACGGTATCACTGGAATTATTTCGGAAATACTTTTAACAATAATTTCTTCATGTCTTGATCAATTTAATGAAAATTGATATTTCAGGTCACAGTTGAAATTTGTCGTTTCAACTGAACCGGTTTAGTGGCGAAATTACTACACAAGAACTCTATGAAGAAATGAACTTTTTTTTCATATATATGTTACAATTTGTTTGCATTTTTTTTCTTTACTGGTATTTCTGTATTTATGAGTGCTATCCAAATGTCCCAGGACTGGTCACAAAGGAGTGTATTTGGCTATTTGGTAGAATTTCAGGCATTAAATATTATATTACTCCACTACTGAGTGTCCGCATTACAGCTTGCTCTGCTTTCCTTTGAATATTATTTAATTGCTTAGTTATTTATTGCATCATGCAATATTCGAAATGGATGATGCGTTTTAGAAATGTTACAATGAATTGTAGAAGTGTGTAAATTGCATGTATTTTCCTGACCAGTTTTTTTGGTTGCTGGACGAAAAACATGAGTTTACAAGAGACTGGTTAACACCTCTATTTGAGATGTAATGATGGTCGTCTTAGACTGGATTTGATCCTAGGTAATACAACCAAAGGGCTTCGTCTTAAATCGACTGAGCTACGGAGGCTCTTGAGAAAATGTGTAGATGTGTAGTTGACAAATATCCTGATCCTAGACTACCTTATGATCTTACTTATTTTGCGCATCATGTCTGCAAATGCTTGTCCTCTTAACTCATGACATTCGTTCCGTTGTTAACTGTATTTTGCGAAATGTGTAAGTAATTACGACATCAGAAATTGTTCTTTCGTCCATACGCACATTATTTCTCTATTCTGGCCGAAGATCTGAATCTGATATATAAGATTTGTTTAATATTGTCTCAATTTGTTGTTTTGTTCGGACCATTTTTATCCTCAAAATTATGCTAAAATATTCACGCCTAATATAAACGAAAAACGGCTTTAATTTCATATACTAATATTTAATGATGTCACTAAAAATGCTATTCTAAATACACTTTTTATGATTGTCCCCTATAATTTCCATACTTATTTTTTTATCATCATCATTATATTTTAACTTCAGTTTTGTAATATTTTAATTATCGTATTTACACATTACTTGTCCATGATCTGAGAGACAGCAATATGTTCAAAATGTTCAAAGGATCTCTACCGTCATTAATTCTCGACTAAATAACAATGTTTTAATTGTTGCACGTAACGTGGTGAGAGAGACACATAAATGCACTATGGAGAGATTGGCGAGAATTCAAGAAATGACCACAATATGTTTCTCTTCCATGCCGGAGTATTTGATATAAGATACGGTACAAATTTGTATTCCACAGAGACTAGTAGGTAGCTAACAGAAATGGTTGGAGTAGGAATACTAATGCTCATTCCTTGTTCTCTCACACACAGCCATTAACAGGGAAAGATAGCTATTATCAAATAGACATATCAAGCGACGTACGTAGGGTATTCTTAATATACTGTAATGTAGTTAATATCAGACAAGCCGCTGTTGGCTAATACGATGTGCTCACTTTTGGAAAGGTTTGATTTATGTGAATTCCATCTACGAAAAGTTGTAAATATATCATTACGTTTTACTGCTACTATGGGTTAAGAGTTAGATCATTTGGTTCCCTAATCTAGAGAGCAAAATGGAACTTTTTTGTTTTCCTCAAACCAACTTTATGCCTTCAGTAAGCTGGGTAATGTTCTCACACCGAACGACGAAAAAACATCTCTCACGTAATTTCAATTCCACAGCGGATCTGCAGAAGTGATGAAATTGTGGCAAGCATTTTGTTTCAATTTTAACCATTTATGAAGAACCTTCGTTGTTATAAAAATATTTTATCACATCCGTCGAAACAAAAGGAATTATTTCCAACATTCCGATGATGTCATCATTTTATATTTCTCTTTCCTTCCAATGTTGTTTTATCCATATTGAAATATGCGTTTCTGAATCGCATTTATACATGAAATCATAAAACTACGCTTAATTGGTTACGTGAAAAATACACCTCCGTTTGAATTATTCATTATAAACTTTCGATGTTTCTTAAACTGCAGGTATATTGAAAGTTTCTTTATATAAACTGTCTACGTCTTATAACTTTCCAGTAAGTAGGTTACAAGCAGCAGAAGTTAAAACAAAATAAGGCCTACATGGCAGAGTAATACAGAGTTCAAACAGGATTGCATTTCAAATATGTAAAACATGATGAGAGGATGGATATGAAACTTTTGAATGCCACTTTTGAGAAAGTGCATGGGGTTGTCCATGATTTTAAAGATTCATTCCAATAATCAGACATCATCTATTTTCACCCCCTTCCTCCCTTTAGAATGGTGAAGTGCATCATTCTGTCTGTATTCCTGTAATCGTTGTTACCAGCACGCTAACTCTCTCTCTCTGCACTTATGGAGTTTATCACGCAAGAGTAGTTATGGGAATTCTAGTGAATTTCAGCCTGAATGGCTGCGGTTTTGAAAGCTCAAGGAGATACCAAACATTAGTATATCTACTTTCTAGGAAGATTCGCATGTCCTATATTTCTGTCGTATGCTGCTGTCAAATTATGTATAAAAAAAGTGCTTCAAAAGTTTTACTTAAATTTGCATATTGGCAGGTTCTACTCACTTGGAAGTAATCTGGTTGTTTCTGCGTGTGAATAGCTTGCGGCAATATTTTCCCCATTTTCACCAATTCATATTGGAAAGTGAGTGTTGCTTCTGACATGGTGGAATCTGTATACACACTCTGTAACGTTTTACTATGATGTTGGTCGTTTATTTCATAAATGCAACCACTAGTCTTGAGCATGGTTCATTGACGTATAAGGGCAAAGAATTATTCTATCATAAGTATTTTGGAACTGCAACGAAATGATACAGATCAATCATTTAATTTTTATTACAATGCAATTTATCCCTTTCAATTTTATTTTATAATAATACAGTGATTTTGGTGGTCTGTATTGTCCATTCGATTTCGATATTCCATCAGTGTTTTTTTTTTAATAAAAATATTTACTTATGTGTTCATTATTTAGTTTATATTACACATGAAAAAAAAGCCTAGTCCTTCAACGTTGTCTAGCATGTTATTGCGTTTTCAGTATCATCCAACACACCCAACCATTGGATACAGAGAGAAATAAGTTATAGTCTACAAGAAAAAAATGAATAAAACTGAATACTATTGCATTAAGTAACAGATTTAGTAACTAAGATAATTCTGTAGGTACGCATTCAACATGAAAATGCTGACAATTATTATTATTATTACATACCAAATTCCGAATCATCGCAGCAAAACTCTTCCAAGTAAAAGACATTATTCCATCCAACATAAAAAAAAACCTCTTATATCAAGGTATCTGCGAATCCCTACTCAGGTAGGGTATAACAGTCTATGCAAATACATCAAACAGCCACCTAACAAAATTAGAAACATTACACAGGAAAATTGTGTCAACAGTGATTTGGACACCTTACACGCAACAACCAACATCTGACGAGCACATGGCGACACAGAATCCTGAGCATTAAAAACCTGAAACACTACATGACATTAACAAGGAATTACTTCAACATCACCTATCGAACACAACAGAGACACATATCGTATAACACGACTTACAACAACTCTCTACATCCCTACAGCCTTCAACAACTCATACGGTTCTTTTGTGAGATCACATCAGATACCCACGCAACTCAACAGCCTACCAAGAAACTTAAAAGACACGTAGATAACTACAGAACATTAAAACACGAACTATGGAAAATATACCAAAAAGTTAAGATACCATTAACACTAATATACACATCACAAATCACCAGCATCCAATGCCTACAGCCATGCATAAACAGTAAGAACAACATTAATAGTGAATGCTAAATCCCACTCTCTTCATAAAAGCTAACCCAATCTTTGAAGTAGGTGGATTAACTTGCCTCACCCATCTACACGTAATCCTTATAATCAAATTCAGAAATGTAACAAAACAGTCAGTAAATTACATAACAATAAAGAAGATACTGATTATTATTTGATAATATCATTAATATAATATTACTATGCAACATGAAAAAAATAATGTAATAAATTATTCTTATTATTAAAAAATTATGTAAATAATGAGTTGCATTGTATTTTGTGAGAATGAGGAATATAATATTTGAATTGCACATGTGTAAATACTGTTGTATAATCACACTTTCTCAAACTTTGAAAAATAAAATAGTAAACTACATGTAATATTATATAACTTGTGTAACTCTGAACTATACAATTGTAAATCATTACTGCGATTGTTATTTTAAATGATAGCAAAAAAAAACTATGTCATCATCATTATTATTGAAATCTCATTATATGTAGCACTTAGTGCTGAACCTTGTAAAATAATATAATGAATGTTACTCAAGATGATCATTGTATATATGCATATATTTGAGAGATCAAAAAAAAAATGATTAAATCGGAAACTCTGTCCTGCATTTACGATCTTGAATCAGTCAATGCTCATTATGATAAATCTTTGAATGGCATCGGTAAATCGAACAATGAAACGGCCAAATCATCGAATGCTACTTTATGGTATGCTCTTGTATTACTAAGTAAACATTTTACTTGACAAATAAATTTAAAAAATGGTTTTGTTGATTCTATAAAGGATCGAAAGGCAGTTAACCCCCATAATTAATTAAACGCAATATTTTAATCATTTCATTTAATGACTGAAATATTATTTAAAATTAGCTGATAAGGCCTATAGGTAACAGTAGTCCTTATTAGCTGACTGATATTATTAATAATGTATCCATAAATTAGATATATTGAAAGTATTATCATTTCAGAAAGAAATACATAAACTACCTTTCTACACTCATTCTAGCACACGTTTGAGATGACGTAATCGTCATCCCAAACGCGTATTAGAAAGAGTGCAGGTACTGTGAAACGATTTTCCGCTAAACAAAGTGTGATGATTATCTGGAGTTCATCGGCAACATTCTCCGAACTGATCCAGTTATCCCTTAATTTAATCAACATTTGATTGGATAGCGAAAATTCTCTTTGGACACAGAACATTAATCGAATTTACGGATTAACAAATTTATAATGGAGTAACTCGATAACGGGATGATAAGGCTTATTTCACTATCAGGTAAAGATGTGTGAGCACTTGACCTGAATCTCGAGTCCGCCCTAGCACTACTTCGTTCGCCTTGTATTCACAGCGGCCGTGATTCCCGAGAGTTATAGGGTATTCCCACCTTATGTGACCGCTAATTCATAAGCAGTATAGAAATAGAAGACACGACACAACAGAAATAAAAGACATGAATTTTAATTGGGAAAAGATTTTTGGAAAATTTTGTTGTGTTTTTTCCTTTTTATTTAGGGATACCAGAGTCCCTTGGACCCCCTCTGTGTGAACGACTGTTATCAATTTATGTTTCTATATCCACAGAACTGTATTTCTTATTTTAAAAGATTGTATCCTTCGCTACGAATGTTAACACTACCTACCAGTTTGCACTCGTCAGGAATGATTGGACAACAGTTTTTGTGGAGTCGTGAATACAACTAATCAGCTTACATCTTCAAATGTTGTACTTCAAGGATTATTTCTGAAGTGTGATGCGTGATGAGAACAACCCTGTTACTCTTATTCTCTCCACGTTCATCGTACATGAAGAAAATTGGTTGTTTAGGATGCTTGCAAAGCTCTTGAACACTTCGGTTTCCTGATCGTGGTTTTACCCTTAACAAGTTCCTTAACTTTTAGAAGGGGTACCACTTCTCTGCATTCATATAACTCTCATTTTGACATCACCTACTAATTAAAGAAAGTGAATTTATTTGCTCATCACTTCAGAAACGTGCTCCCATTTACGGAACAACTGTGAAAAAAAAAAAAAAGAAAAGAAAACGAGAATTTCTAGATGCGTGTGTCAGAGAGAAAGAGAGAGAGAATTTTCTCTGATGTTTAAATTGACTTCATTCGGTACTTTCGAGAAAGTTTTCTTGACAGTTTCTTACTCTACCCTCGATTTACATTCCGTTTCCTATTTTTCTATCAATTTCGTTTTCTAGTTATCTGAATCATACTTATTTATCTGGCAAACTTTATCTCCTGTGAAGATAAATTTTCGCGGAGTAGAATATGAATGAAATGTATTTGCGTGAGAGATGGGGAACATTTCGAGTGACGAAACTTCATTCTGTTAAGCCACGAACTGACAAAAATATGATTGGGCTTACAAATGAAATTCGAAAAGCGTGTCTTGAATTATACACAATTTTATTGAATGGAATGAAAAGAAATGGTATTGTGAACGTCGAATAGTAAAAGAAAGGTTAAAATCTTTTGTGGAACAGTGACTGGTTATTGGTTATTCAGTGACAGCTAGCTTTGTCATCCTTTGTAGAAATACCTTAGTGAATACGGGAATGAAAGAAATGCATCATTTTTTTTATATTACGTGCGAGCTAAATAAATCATTTTATTTGTTATTATTTTTTTGTATTTAATTTACATAAAATATTTAATTTCAATAGCAGTGAAATGTTAGGATTGCACTCAATTTTATAGATTTATTCTTGAAATATTTTGATCAAACTGTATTTAATTTTAGAAGAAAATTTAATTGAATATAAAATTCTTATTTACACCACTATTCTTTTTGATGTATTTAGTCACCCGGTTTAGAGACCAAACATTGAACATTTTCAAACTCCAGCTCTCCGATGAGGAAGGTCTCTCGCCGGTCAAAGAAGACTGTCCACCAGCTTTAATGACTACTGTACAATGGGATTCGCACCTGTTGACTGGGAAGCGAAGATGCTAATTAATCTAAAGAGTAATAATCAATTACTCTAATAATATCCCAAGAAGTTACTATTTTGGCTTTGCATCTGTCCAACAATGTCCTAAATGGACGTCCGTCTTCGTTTTTTCTTGAGAAAATGAAACAGTTAAGAAGTTGTTTTGAATTTCTGATGATATATTAATACTCTCGAGCATCTTCGGTTTATGTTGTTGGATGAGTTTCGTGTTACTTTATTTCTCACACATTTTCAAGCAGTTTTTCTTGTTGATTTAATGTTCAGTTATCGCAGTTCCATGAAAGTGAAGAAGATACTGAAGTATTATCACTTTTCGACATGTTTACCATGTTTGCTCTTAAAATTTCTATTGGAAGCAGGATTAACATATTTTCAAGTTTCTGCCCTGCCGTTGGAATAACTGTGACTTGCTTTCAGACCTCAGTGATGATCGAACTCTCTTCAGTGTGTCGTTTTTACTGGCAAGCAATGCTACCACGCTTGCTTTTTTGCTGTCCAGGATCATTTGTTAAGATCTTCATCTACTACTTTCCGATAGCGAGACATTCGTGTAGAGCAGTCTCCCTTATGGTACCATGGGAAAGTTGCATATTAGTTCCAGTTGTTTATGAGAGATCTATCTCTTAGACTGCTGTGTCGACATGGTGTGATGATATAGACAGGCACTCAGTCCTTCTTCCTTCCATTAAACATTTCCAACCATATTTTAATCAAATGTTTTAACATATTTTAAGTAATAGATTTTTAATGATATGTCCCAGTAAGTCAATAAGAGTTCCATTAAGTGATAAAACTGCGGATTTATGTTTTCTTAAAAATGTTTTGTTTATAAAGATATTTTTAACAAATAAAAATATTTTATATTCTCCAATCTGATGCTACTCGCAGCAGACTGGAGAAATTTGAGTTGCAGTGTCTTACACGAGAAGGTGAAATTTATCTGGCATCTCAAGATTTTTCACAAACCCTGTGTCTGCAGCATGATTTGAAAAAAAAATCCATTCGTTAGAGATTGTGTACTATGTGCACCAACCAACCAGACATACGATTTTCATTTGTCGTCCACATGAATATTTGAAAACAGGAGCAAACTACAGTATTCTGAAACGAGCCCTAAGGTTGCATTGTGAAAGAGAAATGCGCACACTGCACAAATTGAAGTCTACTATACTAACTGGCTTCCACTTCATTCATTTTTGCACCATCAAATTCTGATGGTGTATCGTGTGTTTGTGTGTG
Source organism: Typopeltis vanoorti (assembly GCF_054136105.1). Taxonomy (NCBI): domain Eukaryota; kingdom Metazoa; phylum Arthropoda; class Arachnida; order Uropygi; family Thelyphonidae; genus Typopeltis; species Typopeltis vanoorti. The sequence goes on along the minus strand of NC_143564.1, from coordinate 62,868,759 downwards.
TGTGTTTTGTGTGTGTATCTGAACTACTGCCAATAGAGTAACAAATTAACATACAATAATTTATGATTGTCATCATAAGATAAGCTCTGCTCAAGCTTCGAGCATAAACACAATTGCATTATACCTCATCTAGAACCAATATTCATGGATATCACTTGTAAAAAATATTCAATTTTTCTAAAAAAGTGTTTACCTACTGTATTGTAGATATAGAGTTTTAAATACGTTCGTAAAATTGCAAAATGCAGCACTGTTATGATCATTTATGCAAAAATAGTTACCTAGCATTTTGTGCTTTATCTGAATTGCATATTTATAAATATTCTGGATATACGACGATGATAATAAATTTATTGTAAAATAAATAAATAAATCAGCTAATGTCTTTTATTCTGTAATAAGGAGTAAGAGAGGACTTTATACCCTATCTAGCTTTTGGAGACTGAGTGGGCAGTTCAATCTCCAACGGTAGCTAATTAGAGATAGCTGACACATGTCTATCACTAATTATAGGCGGCTACTGATGAAGAACAAGTGTTGCTATCTCTTGGTGCCTACCCCTAACAGGATATATTATTGTCTGAAATAATGTGGGTACTACGGTCGATTTTCTTCAGTTTACGAGACGAAAAACCCAAATTTCTGGGAGGAAAAACCCACCTGACAGTGCCAGAGATCGACTAACCGATCGACGATAGGCTTAGAAAAAGTTCCTCCATCGGCGACTAGACTTGAACTTAGGTCTAAGTTCAAGCGGCCAAGCGCAGAAGACGCAAGCACCACTTGCACTAAACCTACACAGGCCTTCAAAATTTCTTGTATTGTATTATAAAATTATTATTATTGTATAATTACTGTAACATGTAATTTTATTTAGTACCGAAACCTGTACGATGGTGGTCTGAAAAGTTCTCGGCCTCGAGCATAGATGGCAACACTATCGGCACAGTTTTTTTGTTCTAGGTTGGTACATATATCTTAAGCATCGATATGAAATTCCAAGTCATTCTCTCAAGTGGTTTGTTTTATACAGCTGTCTGAAGCAAAAGTATTGTCTGTATCCCATGAAATGGATAAATTGAGTATCGTTCGGTTATAAAATTCTTTGTAAAAGAAGGTTTAATGCCAAAAGAAATTCATTCGAAGTTCACAAAAGTTTATGGGCATTCGTCTCCTTCGTTTTTGACAATTAAGAAATGGGCTGCCGAGTTTAAACGTGGTCGTACCTGCCTTGAAGATGATCCACGTGAAGAACCTCTAAAAAGTGTAACAACACCAGACATTATTGATCAAGTGCACCATATGATATTGGATGACCGGCGAGTCAAAGTGCGTGAAATTGCTGAGACTACAGGCATTTCAAAAGAACGTGTGGGATATATTTTGAATGAAGAATTACAAATGGAAAAGCTTTGTGCAAGATGGGTGCCGCGCTTGCTCACAGCAGATCAAAAACGCACTCGCATGAAAATTTCTGAACAGTGCTTGGAGCGTTTTAACAAGAATAAAACTGATTTTGTGCATCGTATTACTATCGATGAGATTTGGATTCACCAGAATCAAACAGCAGTCAAAACAGTGGACAGAAGCTGGTTGTTCAGCCCAAAAAACCCCATATCAAAGAAGAAATCGGTGTTTCGGGATGCTAAAGGCATTTTGTTTATTATTTATCTTGAAAAGGGTAAAACAATAACCGGGGAATATTATTACAATATTTTAACCAGACTAGACGAAAACATTCATGGAAAAAGATCCGGTTTGCAGAAGAAAAAAATCATATTTCATTAGGACAATGCACCTGACCACAAAAGTGTTTTGGCAATGGGAAAATTAAAGGATCAGCACTATGAATTGTTGGAACATCCGCCCCCCTATTCCCCAGATTTGGCTCCTTCTGACTTCTATCTCTTCCCCAAACTAAAACTCTTCCTCGCTGGTCAGCATTTTTCTTCGAATCAAGAGGATTGCAGCTGTAGAGTGGTATTTTGCATATCTTACTGATAACCACTACAGTCTTAACTGCATTAGTCTTAAGGGAGATTAGGTTGAAAAATAAAAATAATTTTTAAATTCTAAATTCGTTTTTTCATTGATAGGCCGAGAACTTTTCGGATCACCCTCGTATCATGATATTATGTTATGTTTCTCTTCCTTACGTGTGATGTAATTTCACTGGCAGAAAATTAGAAAAAGTGAAAAAGTAAATTTTAAAAATATTATTATTATCATTAATAGCAGTAGTATTTTAAGCTATTTTTCCTGATTTTTTAAAGCTATTCTTCTTCTTCAACCTTCTGGTTCTGTCCATTGCTGGACGAAGGTCTCCCCCGTAATTTTCTAGATCACTCGGTTTTATGCCTCTCCCATCCATCTCACTCCTGCAATTTGTTCCAGTTCATCTCTCCACCTTCTTCTCGGTCTTCCTCCTTGTCTTGCTCCATCCATTGGTCTCCACTCTGTTGTTTTTCTAGTCCATCTGCCGTCACTGCATCTGGCAATATGGCCAGCCCGCATCTCCACTTAGCCTGTTTAATGTATTTTACAATATCCATGACACCTGTTTGAGATCTTATCCAGATATTTGTCTTCCTATCTCTTAATGTTATTTTTAGCATACTTCTCTCCATGCGATGTTGTGTTGTTCTCAGCTTTTTGTTTAGAGCTTCTGTTAAAGTCCATGTTTTTCCTCCATATGTTAGGACAGGAAGTACGCACTGGTCGAAAACCTTCCTTTTTAGACTCATAGGGATGTCACTTCTGAATATATCTCTCATTTTCCCATAAGATATCTATCCAAGGTGAATTCTTCGTTCAATCTCTTTTATTTGGCACTCCTCAAAGGATAACAATTGGCCCAAATATACATATGAAGTAACTTCATAATATTAATCCATTTCAAAGAACGAATAATTTGTTTTCTTGCTTGTTTGCCAAATCAACCGTTTTCTCTTTAAAGCTTGTGAGTATGTTAATGTTTTCAGGGCCAAAACATTTATTCGCGTCTAAAATCTAGATGTTTTATTTATTTTAGTATCGAATTCCTATCAAACATTGGATGGAAGAGTTGTATCTACTGGTCAACGTTCACTTGCTCACGTATCCTCTAATGAGAAAAAAAAAGAAAAAAAAATCCCACACGCGCCTGTTCGTTTGTTTTCTGAGTGTTAGAAGAAGAATGCACGATGTCTTTCTTTCCTTTTTTTCCTTCTTTCGGGAAAGCGTAACTAAGGTTAATCTAGAAATAGCTACGATCAAGATCTTCGACACTACTGTCAATGTAGGAAGACAATTGCCATCGCTAAGGCGGAAATATTGTCAAGAAAGATAAAGAAAAACAAAAACGACCAAATGAGCATAACAACAAAACTGTGTTACTGCTTTAGTCATGAGGAGTGTAAAAGTACGTTGCAACTAATGACAGTAATAAAGTTTAGAATTAAACCTTAAAAAATTACAGAATGAAATCAAAGATTTCTGTGGTTACAAAAAACAATTATGCATCTTTGAATGAAACAGCAAATCAGTTAACTGTAAGATTTAAATAAATGATACGTAGGTATCATATGGTTGGAAAGACTAAGATTCGAATCTCTTTATGACTAACCTTTATTAGGTGTTTTCTGTGAAATGAGTTAGCTGGTCTCATACAAATGTTGAGGGATTACATCCTGTAGACTCGGGTTTTGTTTTTAGTCCTTCAAAACAAGCAAACTGGCCAGAAGAACACAAGCAATATATAGGCATAGAACACCACTGGAATAAGGATTAATCACCCTATTCCTTCGGATTTGGTTTCGAGTGCCTACACGGTAGAGTGTGGGTCTACACGTAAGCGTAAATCAGTACGAATTAACTGATCCATCTGGCGGAGCATCTACCGAAGCGTCTGTTTTATCTATTTTCTAACTAAACTAAATTAATCAGTAACAGCTCGTCATGAAGAGGAAAGTGGATTTAGTCCTAGACAGAATTGCAGCAATATTAATTCGGATCCCTGATTGGAATGAATTAAATAATTGCGATTTGCATTAAATTCTTTTCTGGTTATATTAATTTCGTATATCCTGTTAGCAGTGCTAACCCAAAGAGTTTTTTTTTTTTAATTTAAATCCGTTTTGTCGATTTCTCCGATCAAAGGGCATCTTCCACACCGACTGAGCTACATAGGCTCTTGTGTTGCACAATACTAATCGCTAAATGTGGGCCTTAAGAGGCAAAAACAGACATTATAATCACCCTGATCTGTTTAATAAAATACTCAAGCAATTAATATAATATATCAAAAAAAAAAAAAAGAATTAACAGTCCGTTTTATGTAAACTTCTTCCCAGCTAATTTACATATTCATTTTCTTCGTAATCATTTATTTATCGTATGGCTATTACATCGCAAGAAAAAGAAGCATATACAGTGTCGGTGACAACTATAACACTATGTGTATAATTAAAATATAAACACACACACACACACACACACACACACACATATATATATATATATATATATATATATATATATATATATAATCTAAACTCGACATCTCACTCCAGTAGAAATTACAAATACGAAAATTAAGATTCTCCTATCAGTTAGATATTACAAGTTTATATCTAAGTTATTAATCCAGTCAATAGTCGCAAGTGTTGGAACCAGGAAATCTTGTTCCTCTCCTTCGTATGCTCTCAGTGGGCATTCTTGGAGAATATGGCGAATGGCGTGCTTCTCACTTCCCCAGTCACATTGTGGGGGACGAATTTTCTAGCACTTGTAAAAAAGTCTGCTCATCGACCGTGGTTAGTCCTTAGTCGATTTAGAGTAATCCATGTTTTACGCGGAATGTCATATCCAGGTGGTTGTTCTTCAATGCACGGAAGGTTCTGCAGGTCTGGATCTTCAAACACCTCCCATTGGCATCTCCACTCTTGATTGATGTCAAAATTGTCCTCTAGCAGTCTTATAGCAGTACTAACAGGAGGATATCTCGATTTCAGTCTATTTATTAAATTTGAAGCTTCTCTATGCACTGGAAGATGGAGGTTTTCCTGGATCTTTCTACTCCCTACATAAGGCGTTGGCCCTACTTAACGGTGGGGGAGGAATATGGCTTAAAATAGGGAGCCATTCTATAAAAGTACTCTTGATTGTCCCTGAAATAAGACGTATGGTATTATTGAGCTGTTTTTTCAACCAAATGGGTGTGTGCGCTCTTAATTCACACGGGAGCTTCATATTCGGCGTTGGAAAATACAAGGCCGAGAGCTGAGCATTTAAGCGTCGTCGCAGAAGCTCCCCAAGATGTTCCTCCGGTCAATTTGTGAATTATATTGTTGCGAGTCTTAATTTTAGCCGATGTGTTCAAGAGGTGTTTTTTAAATGTCAGAGACCTATCAAGAGTTATTCCCAAATACTTTGGGTTACTGTTGTGTCGAAGAAGTTGTTCATTAAGGTAAACCTGAAGTTCTCTGTTGGCAAGTTTATTATTAAGGTAGAAGCAGCAGGTCTCAGAGATTAGTTGGTATTCGGTTGAAGACGCTAATTTCTGCAATATCTACCAAGAAAGTCCAGGTCAGTCGTCAGTGTTGTCTCTGTAGTTTCTATTCAGCCACTACTTGTTGCCCAATCATCTGCATATCCAAATTCTCTGGATATGCAGAATGATTCTTCGCAGTCAATAATTGCCATCTCTTCTTGTAGCGATTTATGGGGATTAGGTTGGGATTTCTCTCAAAATGATTTCAGAAAATTCGTGTATTTTAAGCAATACAAATGAAACGAAATATATCATACACGTTTCTTATGTTTTCATAATTTCATAAGTTAATAACTTTATGCAACATAAGAAATGTGTATGATATATTTCGTTTCATTTGAATTTTCATTTGTATCGAATCATCTGTTTTATTTTTTTTTTTTCACTATTCTAGCCTAACAACATCAGTGTATTAATAAGTAAACTCTTAAATGACAATCGGGTATTGAACTGAAAGTCTATAGCTGAAAATTTGTTAACTTTAATTCTAATGAATGAAAGCAAGACATGCTCTCATAATTCATGTCTATGAATTATTTATAATTTTTTTTTTTTTCAATGCAGATAACTTCAAACTGAAGACAGAATTCTAGTCCTTCCTTTACTTTGGTCACGCGTCAAAAAAGATTGGTTCTCCTACCAAAATATTGCCATCATTTCACCAACGGAGTTAATCCCAAGCGGAATCTCTATAAATAAACTCGTTTGGAAATAACAAACATCAGCTGATTTCAAGTTATTTGCTATAATCATTCTTTAATGTATTCAATAAAGACAGATTTGTTACTAACTAAAAGTGTATTTCTGGTATCATTAAAAGGGATCATCGTGAAAGCGATGAAGAAAAGAGATTTACGAGATGAGGAGTGGAGAAATCGTAAAAAGTGGAGTCTGAGAATAGACAGCTGTTGACAAGTAAAGAAGCCAGCAAAAAGAAAAAAAAAGGGATATGACGTGGACAAAGTTGTAGAGACATCCAATATTAAATGGAATCAGGCAATAACATGTGAAAGGAATCGAAAATAAATAGGCGAGAGAGCACTCCCGGGAAAGAGAGTCTACATTATTTGTATGTGTGTGTGTGTGTGCGTGCGTGCTTGTGTGAAAATGAACTAAGGTTATGACTTAAAGGACTTCGCAAAGGATTGATAGTAGGAGTTAGACGGGTCATTATTCAATTGGTCGACATTGTATATTTCTGCAATCTTTCTTTTCTTTACTATTTTTTTCTAAACATATTTCCGTTAAGCTTCACCAGAACTCCTAGACATGGCAAAATCAATAAAATATTCAAACATTCTGAGATAAACTCTATATAATGATCATCCCAAGAGGCTTACATCCTATATTCCTTATTGGTTTTTTCCAGGATCTCTGACGTACATTTTTAAAACTCTCTCTCTCTCTCTCTCTCTCTCTCTCTCTCTCTCTCTCTCGTACTCCCATAATGCAAATCTCTTAGTTTAGTTATCGGTTTCAGACATGAAATAATATACAAATCTAAAATAATACGGGATAAAAAAAATAATACGGGATTTACTATCCCCCTTAACTTAATATACAAATCTCTTGCTCTCCCAGATAAATGCGCTAAAGAAGTTTTTCTTTATTTATTTTATTTCTTTTCCCAATCATCGTCTTACTTATGGATGTAATATTTCGCAAGCTTATTTTCCACTGAAGAGTGGCATTCATACTTCGTTCTGAGAGCGTCCATTTATTTTTATGTATTAACTGGACATACAAGAGAAAGAATGCGTGTCAAATAGGGTTTATCCGCAATGTTCTCGTTCGCTTATTTTTTTTTTTTTGCAAGAAATGTTCAGCACCGTTACGTAATATTTTCATTTCTCCGTGCAGTTTGATCGTTCAACCTTCTATCTTTTAAACCCCGAAGGTATATTTATACTGAGATAGAAGATTTACCGATGGCAATTCTTATATGGCTCGTTAAACTTAAATTGTTTTGTTTTCCAGTGTTCAAGTTGAAGAGTTAAAACAGAAAGCGTCACGTAGTGGTGAATCACAGAACTATACGCTTTCACTTGGAAAATTTAACATCTGTACTGGTAAACTTTTCCAGTTTTATTATTATTATTATTATTATTATTATTATTATTATTATTATTATTATTATTATTATTATTATTATTATTATTATTATTCGTGACACCTCCAAGGAGTCCGAAGACTCATCGCGGGAGGACACCTACAACTGTCTCAACCACTACACCGAACCTCTACTGCGAATCATCTCCATCAACGCCATCTACCGCCCACCTCCACCACTACCACAACTAGTATTTTTTGTCTGTAAATTGCGTGTGTTCTGAAGCGGCCGATTTGTCTGTATATATAATGAATATAATTAGTAAATATATCCAGTGAACATAAATGCAACACTTCATACATTCCGTCTTTTAAAATAAATATTATTTCAGTGAAACAAGCAATGTGCATTAATTACTGAGAGTAGTTTCTCAATCTAGAGCGATATCTGAAGAATTTAATCGATGCTTCTTTGTCTTATTTATGGCAGAAATAGGAAACTTTGCATGAGATTACAAAGGACGATCAGGATGTAAGCTTGATTTGCTGATGCTCAAGTATGGAAGTAGAAACTGAAGCTCCGTGTAAGAGGATATACAGTCTCAGCTACGAACTGAGATCAATAAATTTAATTTAAGAGAGGAAGAGAGAGAGAGAGAGAGAGTAAAGATTACTGCATTTGTTGTCAAAGATAGTTTAATATTGGTACTGCTGCTGCGTATGTCAGAACTGACATTTTAGCAGGAAAAGTAAGGTAGATGTTATCTCTTATCTTAATACAATAGTGAGTTTTAATTAACTTTAAATATACAAATAAAACATATCTAATAAGATTGTCATAACGTCTTAACTCTAATAATGCTATTGTCGTCTTAGATTGTATCACTGAATACATCGAAAGTCAATATGCAACATCGACATTCTTTTATTATTTGTGATAGCTTTATAAGTTTTTAAAATCGTTTCAAATCTTTGATAGAAAAATTAGTTGCCTTTCTCAACTATCTTAACAGCAATATTATGTTCTAATTACTTACATATTTCTATCATTCAAGACGTTCGTTTAGTTTTCTAAACAAACATGCTTCTGTAAATCAGATCTGATGGATAACGAGGGTTCTCGTGTCCACGATTTTCAAGAAAATATGTGGAAGAAAAATAATATTTTTATGGTTAAGATATAATTTTGCCGGATATTTTTTCTGCCCTACAAACTTGTTGCTCTCCTAGGCATTACCTTGGTTGCTTATTGGGTTACGAGCCCTTCTCATATCCTTTGAAACTGACAACTTTGATGAGAGTCATTAAAAAAAAAATGAAACTTTTGGTGCTCATTTTGTTTTAGATGAAACAGTATACTTGGTTGTCAATTCCGCCTCCTTGTCCTTGATTGCCTGAGGAAGTTTCCAATTAACTGTGAGTAGTGGTTGCTTATAACGGTAGCTATTCGTTATAAGCAATCAACCAGCAAGGTCCCTTAAGAAGTTCAGAAAATGGACTGCATCGGTTTGTCCAGCGATGCAGTGATATGAAATGATTCTTGGGAAACGAAGTTATGAGTTTTCAATCTAAGCTTTTTTTGCAATATAATCTCAGAAGTGAATAAGAAACGCATACTGCAAACGCATTTTTTAACACATATAATTTTCACAAAACTGTTTAAAATTTGCTGCTGATTCTCTGAATTGCTGCCATTTTTAAATCAGTTAATATTTGGAGCATCATCCAAGGTTCATATTATGATTGAGTATTGCAATATATTAATACAGACAGACAATTCTTCGTGCCTTTAAGCAAGACAGAGCTTATGAAGCTCTGTCTTGCTTAAATTCAGTACAACATGTTACTGAATAATAACAGAATATTCTAAATCAAAATCCTCCGATATACGTTTACCATACGCATATGTAATGGTCATGCTTCCAAATGCAAGTGTTTTTTTATTACAAATTTCTGGTTTTTTTATTTTTATTTTTCATTTTTAAATCAGATAACGCCTTTTATTTCCCAATAGGGAGTAGGGGAGTCTGTTTTAACCCTATCTCACTTACGGATACTGAGTAGGCAGTTCATTCTCCACCAGTAGCCAATCAAAGATACCAAGACTATCACCAATTGTAAGGCTTATAAAACACCATTCAAATATAAAATAAAGCAATGTTTATTCAATCCTTTGTTACATACTACTGCAAATAATAATATCTGTACTTACCATCCTGACCTGCCCAAATTGGTTTTCATAACCATAAATGTAGGATAAGGCTTTTAATCTTATTCTTAAATATATACTTTCGTATGTTCTTCTGGGCTTTTTTACTAGCTCCGGGTTAAAAAGAACCGGATTCCATGAAAATAAACAAGTGCCACCTTCGTGTAAGACTAGTTAACTCATCTTCAGTCGAAATGCTGTTATAAAAGACGACATTCAAATTCAGGTTTTCTTTTCGACCGAAGAACAGACCGAGTTACTACGAAGGTTCTTCGGATATACTACATTACAAGATTATGTTTCTATTTAACATCAATTCTTTTCATTATTTTATTATTAAGAATTCAGTTGATTAGAAAGGTTTAACGATATATCATACCCAGTTAAAATATAAAATCTTAAATCGATCCTAAAAACCGATAATAAAGAATTTTTTATTTTTTGCAGTGCACATTTTATAGCTCCTGCGTAGTGCAATCAGGGAAGTATAGGAAAATGATGAAATCTTGATGAATACAGAAGAAATAGGAGAGAGAGATAGACAAGATTCTGCTCAGAGTTATATAAGACACGGGGAGATGTTAACGTCCAAAAGAGGTTAATTGATGAATTGAGTTAAATATCACCGCTAAACACAAAGGGAGAAACAGATATCCCGAGGGATGAGGTTGGAAAGGCAGTAAAACATCTGCAAAAACATAAAAGCTTCGAGAATGATGAGATCACTGGAGAGATAGTGGCGAGGTGATCATAAACGAACTATACCGGTTGTGTAACGTTGCAAGAGACGATGGCGAAGCACCAAAAGAATCGATAAGGTCAGTCCTAGTACCCATTCACAAAACAGAAAGCAAAATGGACTGCAAAACTACAGAAAAATTGCTCTAACAAGTCATGTGGGAAAGTACTTATGATGATATTAAGAGAAGGAATGAGGAAACTAATGGAAGAAAATCTAGAAGATGGGTAAGCAAGATTTAGAAGAGACAGAAGTACTGTGTAGCAAATATTAATGTTAAGTGTAATTGTGAGGAAAGCTCTATGTAAAAATAAAAATGTTTATCCACGTTTTGTTGACTTCCAGAAAGCATTTGACAGCATTGATCAGAAAGTGGCATGGGCTGAATTCGTATCTTATAGAGTGGACAGGAACCTGATATGTCTATTTCAGAACATTACTGACAAAGTAGAATCTGCTGTGAAAAGTTGTTGAGAAATAGGAAGATGGTTCGGGACAAGAAGAAGAACGAGACAAGGAGACTCAATATATTCAAGTATCTTTATCATGAAAAACAATGATATTCGAAGAGAAGAAGATGAAAAAAGCTAATAAAAGTCAACGGACAAGAGCTGGAAGAGATTAGGAACTTCGCATACCTAGGGAGATGACAGATGATTTTCACTGTAAAAAAAGAGATATCTTAGATAACAAAAGCTAAAGTAAACATATACAGGCAATGGAAAAATAAATCGGCGAGCTGTTGATTAAAGTTGAGACTGCTGGAAACATTCATATTTCCCAAGTGCTCTCTATGACTGTGAGACATGGGTAAAGGTGAAAGACTCTGTGAGACAATATTTGCTTTCGAAAGAACATGTTATAGAAAGAATCTAGTTTTGGACGGGTGCAAAAGGTAACAAATGAAGAACTGTAATTCAACGTAAACTGCAGAGAGAATATAATGCGGAAAATAATTCGAAGGAAACTAAAGATTTTAGACCTATATGCAGAACGGATAAATAACAGCAGAAAGATCAAAACTTCGATGTTTCGTACAATTGATGGTATACATAGAAGAAGATGGCCAAGGTGAGAGTGGGTAGATAATGAAAGAGTGGCGGGGAAAGAGTTTGCAGGTTTAATCACCTGGCAATGGAAAGAGTGAAATGCCAAAGAAAGGGGGAAACAACCATCATACACCAATGGGCATTAGACCCAGGTAGCGATGATGATGATTAATTTCATGACTTTTGCAAATAGTTAATGGATAGGTATCAGAATTTAATAGCTTCTGAATTGTTATTATTGTCTTACGGGTATGCTAAAATGCATATTGGTATTTTAAATAAGGTCAGCGAAAGAAAAAGAAATCACCTATTCTTTCTTTTCACACTTTTATGCTTGTATTTCTTACTCGCTTGCTTTGCCTTCTTCAGTTCACCACAGTAACTAACAATCAACTACTGCTACTGCCCTCTATGAGCTAATTTGATTTCGAACGAAAGACGCTGAAGGACTTAAAACAAGAAAGTAAGAAAAGCAAAACAACATCTTTCCAAAAAATAATAACGGAACAGATCATTACACCAAACTAAAACCATAAAAGGCTCCAGAGAATGACTTCAGAACTAGATTCGTGCACATGACCAGTAAGAAAGCAAAAATATTTACTAGAATGAACATTTACGAGGTACTGGAGATAGTTTAAAGAAAAAAGTACTTCAACTTAATTTACTTAGTATCAAAGAACGCACGTAATGGAATATACGAGCAACTGGAAAATGAAGAAAATAGAGCATCGCTATAAGTAAAGTATCCAGGCGGATCAGATTTGCATTGGTCTTTAACCCATAAAGCGATGAAGAATGTGAATTTACTTCTAATCCATTACTGGTTGTTGATATGAAACTTATAAAACATTTCAAGAAATTTTCGCATCCGCTTGCAGAAGATCCGAATAATCGTTTCGATTACACGCATTTTTAATACGAATTATGCTTCGTATTAAATAAAAGAAAATACATCTTTAAATAGAGAATAATGTTTTGTTTTCATTTTATTAAGAGTTCAGATGCTTTCACAAAAGTTTCGCTACTTCTTCAATTACATTCAAGATGGAAAAAAACATGGCAAATTGTCTTTAATACTTTTTCTATCACTCAAAAAAAGTGAAATGCAACCACGCACATGGATGATTGTTAATTGCGATTAATCTCTCGTGGTTCATATGTTATGAGTGGCGAATAACCCTTGATACTGAAAGGAAATTTTTGCCGGCTCCATGTGATACCGTTCACCAATTTGTTTTATTATTATTTGGAGAGTTATTATAACGCTTCTCCTCCTCCTTCAATGACGTGAATCGAATCCAGGTATATTCAATCTGGTTTGCTTGCCTGGTTAATCGAGTGGTTAGGATACTCGCTCTCCAACCAACATACTGTGGATACGAATCCGACACCGACCGTGGACATTTAGAATGTCTTTAGGTAGGAGATGAATTCCATTGCCGATTTGAGAATATTGATCCTCTTATTAAATGCCTGAAGTAACTTAAAGCGTTCCGTATTTAGCCTCTAGAGCAGGTTTTCCTAGATCATATAAAATATAAAATATATAAAAAAAACACCACTTTGCTCAACCAAGGCTGCATTGCAGGTTTAGAATTTTTAGTAGTCTGGAGTCACATAAAAAAAAGGATTACACTGCCTTTGAGGTAACTGATCAATAATTCTACTTTGTTGTTCAAGTACCTCATTTTCAGGATGGCTGGGAAATGATTCAGAGTATGACCAAGATCTAGGTGGATTGATGTATTAAGAAGTGCCTGAAGACCGAATCTGATCATATTGGAGCCCTGATACAACATTTATTTCGAGGAAAATTATTAGTAGAAAGTTAGTAATCATATCAGGAGTACATATCAGGGCATTTATTATTATTATTATTATTATTATTATTATTATTATTATTATTATTATTATTATTATTATTATTATAACAGAAAACTGGAAATACTATGATCCTTCCCGTCTTCAAAATGGCAATATTAATGAATGTCAAAACTATAGAGGCTTAGCCTTTTAAACACCAGATATGAAATATATTCACGTCTCTTAAAGACTAAATTAACCAAATATTATAAAAATAGTTTTGGAGAGGAACAAAACGGTTTACTTAAAGGCAGATCCTGCAGTGACGCCTTTTTCACTCTCAAGCTTCTGATAGAAAAAAGAAGAGAATTCAATTGAAAGACCCACATATTATTCATCGATTATAAAAAGGCTTTTGATAAACTCAATTTGTAATAAGCTGCTGTAAATTTTACAACATTCCAAAACCAGTTAATTAAAACAGTTTTCAATATATATATATATATATATATATATATATATATATATATATATATATATATATATATATATATATGTATAACCTAATTAAAATAAAGAGATAGTCGCACAAAAATCTGAATCACAGAGCATTAATGCAGGTGTCCGACAAGGATGTATTCTATCGCCACTCCTCTTTAATATCTATATTAATAATATTATAAGAGAGTGGAGGGAAACAATCGGTTTTGGCATTCACGTAAATAATTACACCAACATTGATACAGTTTTAATCGCCGACGTTCAGGTTCTAATTGAAGATAACGAAAATAGCAAAAACATACAATACAGAAATCTTCTCTTCCAAAACCGAATGGCATTTAAAGGCCGAGACGCAATGAGAAGCAAAATTTGCATCAACAATGATATTATAGAAAGGGTTAATACATTCAAATATCTAGGCTACCATCTTATGAAAGAGAAAAAGACAAGCAACATAAAATAATCAATGATATAGGAATAACAAATTAATCAGATATTCAATCCAAATTTAATAAGTAAAAAAACAAGAATAAGAATTCATAACTCAATAGCAAGACCTATCCTAATATATGGTTCAGAAGCCTGGACCATAACTCAAGTAGATAGAAAAATACGGTTGACCCTTGAAGAACGCGGATTGTACTGCACGGTTACACTTAAACGTTTTTTTTTTTTTTTTTTTTGAATAAATATTTTGGAAACAGTTTTGGGGATTTGTGACAATTACAAAAAACTCACAGACGAACCGCGTGGCTTAGAAATATCGAAAAAATTGGCCTAGTGGTTAGTGTATCCGCTCTCCAGCCAAAAGGCTGTGGGTTCGAATCCCACCGTTGGCAAGGATGTTTGTGATTGTCTATGGAAATACTAGGATAGTGGGCAGTAGATGGCATTGGTGTAGATGATGATGGTAGTTGGGGTTTGCTGTAGTTGTTGGATTGAGTAGTGGAGATGGAGAGTTGTGGAGTGAGTGCCGTCCCTCGATGAGTCTTCGGACTCTTTGGAGATGTCATGTCATAATAATAATATTGATGTAGATACTGACAGACAGACAGACGATTCATCTTGTAAACAGACGAGGTAAACTTACTGTATCGATAAATACACTGCAGTAAATGTATTTTCACTTCCTTATGATTTTCTTTAATGACATTTTCTTTTCTCTAGCTTACTTTATTGTAACAATGCAGTATATAACACATATAACATACAAAATATGTTTAATCGCCTGTTTATGTTATAAGTACGTCTTCTGGTCAACAGTAGGCTATTAGTAGTTAAGTGTTTGGGTTATACGCGGATTTTCGAACAAACAACGCGGGGAATCAGTACCCCTAACCCCCGCGTTGTTCAAGGGTCAACTGTATAATTCTTTTTTTTTTTTTTTTTACTGAACTGCGCAATGCTAGATAAATTTAATCAAATTCTATTTCATTTAAATAGAATTTAAATGAAATTTGTCAAACCAAATAATATCCTTATTTAGCGACGATCGGGACATTTATGACCACAAAAAAATTTGAAACAATACAAATTAAGATTAGTATCCTCCGTATACCAATTAACCTTAGTATTGTGAATTTTAAAATATATTTATTTATTTGACAGAAATGTTATATTTTGACATAAACATACAAAAATATAAAATGTGTTTCCTAGGAGATGCGAATCAAACAAAACTACGCTGAAAATTCAAATTCAAAAGCAAAGATATTTCTGAGCAACACTTCATAATCAAGCACAAAAATACAACAGTCCAAGAGGGAGGTGGGGGATATATTGCTTTTCTTTATAATGATTTCTAGGTATATTTTAAAAGTAGTATACCGGATGCTTCAAAATATGAATTTATTAAAATCAGCCTAACATGTTTTGATTCGTTTAATTATATATTATCGTAGTTGCAATGGCAAATTTAATTCTCCTCAGAATAGTCTTTCTACGTGAAAGTTACTGCGTATTTATTGATCAAGAGCAAACGTATTTACAGACATAAAATATGCCACCTGCGAATCTGGAAAGTGTGTGACAAATAAATAGATTTAATTAGAGTGGGGCCATGCAAGATGAGATGAAGGGACGCAATTCTTAGTATACCAAAGAACATTTATTTCCTTTCCGAATATTAAATTCTCAGTTAAACTATCTGAATCCATTACATAAATATATTCACTGGTACTTGAAATGATGCACATGTCCGTTTATTTCTATGACTGTGTTAGCAATCATGATAGGACAGTAATATAATCGCTGTTCTACCTTAAGCTACTTATCACAGAATAATTGAACAAGCCAAACGGAATAAAAATAAGGTGATCATGTAGTTTTTTTAGAGAAAGTTCCAAATAGACATTAACAGGACTTAGCCGTATAATTAATGGTTAAAATAAAGGAGACTTTATTAAATGTTTCTTGTGTCCCAGGACTGATTTAGAATTTTGTGTTTGCTAAAGAACGCGTTGTCACTTATGTGACTTCATTTATTGTAAAATTCGACAGTGTTTTAATGGGAATAATCATATAAAAAAGGAAACTAAATGATACCTCAGGACCTATGAAGATTACAATGCAATAACAGCGCCTCATCGCGAAATGTAACATTTCCGATGAGACGATGCACAAATTCATCTGACGGCGCATTGCAAAGTAATTCTGGAGCGACCACAACGCAAAATCCTTCATCGTGTGTCATAACACAAATACCTGATGCCAAATGAAACAAAGCAACAAAAACGCCTTTGGAAAATGTTGTCGCCAAAGTTTTCATGACTACAGAGTGTTGGGGGAGGGGGTAGGAGCAGGGCTTTCGTAACTCACTAAGAGCGGTAAGTTTGGAAAAAACTTGCATTAAAACCATAAAAAGACAATTTTTTAAAAATTATTTCCTTATAGTGCTTGCTTTGGAACCGCATATACCTTGACAACGATCTGTGGAAGGGAAGAACAAATTCAAGTTATTGCTAACTTTTAGAATAATCCGTTTCAGTCTGATTTTATATCTGGAGATGGTGTCCGATTAACCATCTAGTTGCAATCATCTTTGAGATAACTGGGAAGCTAGGCCTGTGTAATGTAACGATTGCCACTAATAATGATAACAAAAGCAAAATATATTTTGCTGAATTGACAATTGATATTTATGTCTTTAGTGGTGAAGCAAGATGCTTTTCATATTCCCCGCTATCTGTTGTGGTTACAGTGAAGGTAAAATTTATGAGCAGTTTGCTAGCCCTAAATGGGCATGGAGATTATGCATCGCTAAAGGAGGCTAATATAGCTTTGGGTCTTCTATATTTGAATATGTCCGTTGGATCGTATACTGCAGCTTGCTGAACCAAATCGTTGGGATGTGTGGACGTCTTTAGGAAAAACTTGGATGCCAAGGATTGTAGAAAAGAGAAAATATAAGGAATATTTGTATCTGTATGAAGTTGATTGTTTCTAACATACCACGGGGCGTTCAGAATCATTCTCAAGCACTTGTTCTGTACTCGTATCTTGATAATGTTAGTATTAGAGGTGTGGCTTCAGGCTGGAGAGGCACAGATGATTATTGGACGAATCGTCATCTGGTATAGTTGCAATTTGATTCTGTTGCTGAGCTTGCTATTTCTATTAATTAGCGGATAGATCTCAGTTTTTTTTTTGCCGAATAAATTTTCATTCCCTATTTATTCTAATTTTTGATCAGATTAAAAATGGTGTATTAAGAAAAATTTCTTAATACACCATTACTTAATTCATCATAAAAATTACATTTGCGATAATAATTACATAAAGGCTGTAATTAAACAAGATTACTATTGTATTTCATGAGACAAAAAGAAAGAAAGAAAGAAAGAAAGGTGAATAATTCTGCAATTTACTTGTAAACCATATTTAAAAAACCAGAAATAAAAATTCTTTTTTTTTTAATTTCTTTCCAGTTTAATCAAAAAATAGTTAAAAGCACATTTATTACAAAGAGAGGCTGAATTATGTCCAAATTCCAAAAAAAGCAAACAATAAGAAATACCAAATTACCTATATATATATTTCTTACTCTGCAGTCGTGGCAAATATCTACTTCAAGATACATAGGTTCGATTTTATGAGTAGTGCATTGGATTTAGAGATCAGGAAAGTTATTTTGACAATAAAACAGTTTATTCATCACTAAGTAAAGATACGATA
Organism: Typopeltis vanoorti; assembly: GCF_054136105.1. Taxonomy (NCBI): domain Eukaryota; kingdom Metazoa; phylum Arthropoda; class Arachnida; order Uropygi; family Thelyphonidae; genus Typopeltis; species Typopeltis vanoorti. The sequence continues at coordinate 62,850,703 of NC_143564.1, read as the reverse complement.
CACAATTTACAGATATTAAATTCACTGAATTTGTATAAGTAAGCTCTAACTAACAAGTCTCTAAAGTTATCCAATCATATCTCTCAACCATCTGAACATTTCTTTTTTAGGACCACGTGTCTAGAATTGTACCTCCCCCCCCCTCTTAACTGTATATACATTCCGATCGTCAACATATAATAAGAATATTATATGTTGACGATCGGAATTTCTACATTAATAAACTCAAGCATTTCGCAATAATTTGAGCTAGGCTTTTTCTTACATAGAATTAATTAATTCAGATGTTAGCTCAAGGCCCAAAGTCCTGCAACATTAGCTTTAACTTCATCAATTCAAACCACCGTCACAATCTAAGTTGGTTTCTGATTAAATAATGAAAAGTTCTTACTTTTCACGAAGTCTGGTCCTCTCAGGTTGAATCGAGCGATTATCTTTCTTATTCCCGTTAGACATTGTCACTGCACTAGAACATCCCTTTCGAAAATTGCGAGACTTCTTCCTTGTTATCAGCGGACAAATTAATTCCTACAGCTTGGACGTTTGACCTCTGGATCCTCTTAATACGACTTGCTTTAGCTGCATCGTTCTCCAGGCCTTTGCTTCTTCAATGAAAGTCTCCGATTGAGATAACGATTCATCACTCACCATTCTAGTGAGGCTTAGTTGCCGTTTCCGAACATCGTACTTTCCGCAGAACACCTCCACTTACGGTGACTTTGATACCGTCATGAGTCCGAACTCTCCCACCGGAACTCCACGTCACTTCCTTGTCCACGAACGGAAATCCACTCCGGAACGTACCCAAAATTCGAACTCCCAGGAACGGAAAAAAACAAAAAAAAAAAACCCCTTCTCGACGTAGCACACTGCTATTTATTTGGTTCCGTTGACCTTCGTCTTTTCTTATGTAGTAATCCCCTGGGACCCTTGATGCCATCAACACAAGTTCACAATCATTTTATCATTGGTAAAATCACCAATAAAAGTCTTAATGCAATTAAGCACGACCCGTGACCTTGTCAACCAATCTAACAAGGACCACATTTTGTTAATTGAAGTCAGTCATCATCCGAATTGTGCTAACAACTCTGGTATCACTTCTTAATTACCGATTCATTCACTTTAGGGTTTCTCTTTCGTATTTCTGAAGAAGAAATTCTAGTGTTTTGTTCGGACGAAGTTCATTCATAGTGAAAAAAATCGATTGTTAACTTCGTTGGTTGATTTTTAAGGTAATAGAAGACTGCAGCTTATTAATATTTCATTCGTAAACCAAAGATCTCGACACAACTATGTTGAAACAAGCCAATATCTGCTAACTTTTTCATTAACACCAAACGAAGTCCGCATCACTACGTACAAAATTGTTTCTTTTTCAGTGATATTTTTGTTTTCAGTTATAACTAAGGGATTACGAAAATCGGAAATATTATAGCAATTAGTATGTTTTACAAATATTTCTTTATTTCTTTGCATCTGTTATTTGCGAGACTTGACTGAATAATTAGTTCAAAACCATCGATAAATTAATAGAAGATGTTATCAGGCATCTTTAAAATTCTGAAGGGTAAATCTTTTATGAATTAATTAGTGATGAAATTCGCTGTTTGCGGTATGGTTAGTGTTATAGCCGAAGGAACGACGGCAATGAGATCAGTGCGCGGTCGGTTATTCACATTTGACGTCCATCGACGCCGTATGGCCATTTTTGCACAACACCATAGGACCTCAGAAGTGAACTCCTTGCTGAAAGAAGTGGTTCAGTCTTAGATGCTGTTCCACACTGAATTAATAAGACAATCAAACATCTGCAGCCGTGGTGGAATTCGAACCCACAGCTTATTAGTTGGAAAGCAGACGCATATACACTCGGTCAAATAGGCTGCAGACCAAGGTGTTATGTCTTTTAATTGCGTATGTTCTACTGGTCAGTTTGTTTTGCGGGTGGGGAAAGAACTGAAATATCTGGATTACCATATTGCGCCTTCGGGATGAGATCAATAACGTAATCTAATACTGAAGAGTGGGTCCCTTGTAAAGATGGCTTTTGATCGTGGCATTGATGGTCAGCAGAGAACTGAGTGAAACAAGCGGAAGCCGATGACACCTAGTAATTATTCCTGCATCACTATAAGAGGATTTCGGATCCAAATTTCAAGATCTGTGATGAAAATCTATTAGAAAAGCACGTGCTCTATTGCATAATTTTGACTGACAAATGGATTCTTTGTTTTCCCTTTCGTTAATCAAAATTATGAAATACTTTCTAATATAAGTTTCTTATTAATATTTGGAGAAAACGATCATATTTCCAACCCTTTAAGACTATCATTACAGTGACGCATCTTTTGCCAATTGGAATGAACCAAGTTATTGTTCTTCTAAGGAATTTCCATTAAAATTACGTTAAGGCACGGTCACGAAGGGAGCACGTTATACCTCTCACGATCTGATTGAACGTTCCCTTCCACTTATCAGCTTTCACTTTAGAACTTTGAACAAATCGAATTTTAGGGAATCGCACACGCCAAATTTTCACATTAGTTTAATATCCGTTGCGATATGTGCGTAATCTGGACGCCCTTAAAACGTTAAAATTAAGTTTCAAAATTCTCATTTGTGCTGTTTTCCTTCTTAAGACTTCTCAAGGATCGGGAACGGTGGCCACGTGATAAATGTAATATACGGGTTGCAAGCCCATATTAAGATAAATAAATCAAGGAGATGTTTTATTTGTCGGCCTGGTTGGCCGAGTAGTTAACGTATCAGCGAACAGGCAGTGGGCTGGAATCTCACTGTGGCATTGCGATGTTAATAGAGGTGGTAGGTTAATCCTGTGCGAGACCACTACGAGCGCGTCTTTTATGAGCCTCTTCAGGCTTCCAATATGTTCTTTGTGATCGTTAAAAGAGTTGGTTTCCGAATATCTACATCTTAGCTCACCCCTGTTATTAATGTACTGCAAATTTACATTTTTGTTCTTTGACTGGATTCACATTCGCAACAGATTCAACCGCTTTACTGTCCACTGTCGAACCTCTCTCTGAAGAATGAGTTCGATCGACAGTTCAAGATGATAGCAATTGTAAGACGTGATAGACGGAGTCTTATGGACAACCCTTTTCGTCACTTTCTTTCCGTATTTCATGAAGTTCGTGACATCGTTAACGGAGGGTGTTCCAACTGCTTAATTTTTAGCCATTCAATAAGCCGAACACTCAGTATATATTACTGAATTTATTCGATATAATTCCACGTTATCTCCGTAGCGCAATCGATTTCGAGGTTGCCTTTTGTGTGAAGAGATCGGGGTTCGAATCCCGTCTAGAGCTAGAAAAATCTTCATAAGGAATTTTCATTTGAATTTAAGTTAGACGGTCTCCTACGGAAGTGTGTGCTCTTTTAAGTGTTTGCAAATTTTGAGCTTTTGCCCAAACTCGAAAGAAATTTAATACTCTTCAGTTCTTTAAGTTTTGAACTTAAACACAGTTCAACACAAATAACCTTCTTCTTCTTCTTCTTCCTAACATGGAAGAAGAAGAAGCCAGTCTCATGCCATCTCTTTCTTGGTCTTCCGATTCTTCTTTTTCCACTTATTATATATCTGTATAATCTTTTCGGAGTCGTTGTTGTCCATTCGATTTGAATGTTCTAGCCATTTTTGTTTATACTTATGTAGTAATTAATTGGTTTTATTTTCAGGCATTGTAAGATTTCTTCATTTGTTTTGTGGTCCCACTTGGTATATCCAGTTGTTTTTCTGAGGAACTTCATTTCTGCTGTTCGGATTCGTTTTTCATCTTTCCTTTTTACGGTCCATGTTCCGCTTCCGTATAGTACAGTTGGTTTTGAGAAGACATTATATAGTCTGATTCTAGGGTGTTTTTGTACTAGGGATGGCTTAAATATATTATTTATTATGCCATTTACTTTGACAAAGTTTGATATTTTAGTGTCTGTCTTTTTCTTCTTCGTATGATAAATCACATCCCAAGTATCTGAAAATGTTTACTTGTTCCATATTTTATTATCTACCGCTATTTTACTTCTTATTAGGTTTTTTCCTTTGAATGCCATTACGTTTGTTTTTTCTTTAGATATTGTCATATCATATTGCTTTGAGATATCATTTAATGATTTTAATGATCTTTGTAAACCATCTTCTGATATAGCTAATACCATTTGATCATCTGCAAATAGTAGTGTATCTATCTTCATTTGCGGGGTCATTTGTATACCAAATTAGCTATACTGTTTCCAGATTGTTATATATATATATATATATATTGAAAAGCAGAGGTGAGAGGGTACATCCTTGTCGTACTCCTCTTGATATATCTTTCCATTCTGAGGTGTGTTCTAATTTAACTGCTGTTTTATTTCCTGTATATATTTCTTGAATGGATTGTAAAAGTTGGTTTGGTATGTTTTAAACAAGTTTTGTCTACTAATTTTGTCAAAGGCTTTTTCATAATCAATAAATGCCACGTGTGTTTATTTTTGAAATTCTCTTCTCTTTTCTATTAATACTTTTAAAGTAAAAATTGGATCTATGCAGGATTGGCCTTTTCGGAAACCATTTTGTTCTTCTAGTAGTTTGTCCTCTACAATGCTGTTTAGTTTCTCTTTTACTATTCCTACATATATTTATTATCCTGTATTCAGCAGACTAATCCCCCTATAGGTATTGCAATCGTCTTTATTTCCTTTTTTATAGATTGGGATGACCAGTGCTTTTTTCCAAGAGTTAGGGGTTTTTCCAGACATCCAAACCATATTAAAAAATTTCAGAAATCTTTCATTAAATTTTTCACCTGCATTTTTGTATAATTCTATGCTTATATTATCTTCTCCTGGTGTTTTCCTGTTTTTCATCTTCTTTATTATATTTTTCAGTTCTAACATTGTGATATTTTCTATTAGGTCATTCTTTGTTTTATAAAATTTTATTTCATTGTTCTCATCTGTCCATTGATTTTGGAAATAGGTCACACATTTATTTAAATCTATTGTTTGTACTTTTATCTTTTCTTTTATTTCTTTATTCATGTATTTGATTACTTTATAGGTTTTCGGTTGTGGCTTAAATAAATCCTTTTCTAGTTCTGTTACGAAATTGTTCCATCTTTCTCTATGTTTTTTTCCTTACTTCTCGTTTTGCAATTGCACTATTTATTTTATACTCTATTTCGGCTTCTATTGTTTTGGAATTTAGCCATTTCCAGTAACTGTCAGTTTTTTGTTTTTATTATATTTTCTACCTCTTGGTTCTAGTCTCGTAGTCCTCTTTTTCTAACCCATTTATTCCTAAGATTTCTTTTGCTGCTTTTGTAAGAATTTGTTCCAAATTTTGCCATTCATCTTCTCTGTCACTTGTTGATTCATGTGTGGTTTCTGTTTTTAACTTGTTGCATTTTTGATGTTGTTGTCTAACTTGAGGATCCTGTAATGAAGAAATTTTGTAGCTTGGCTGGTAAGAATTTTCAATTTTATGTGTTTTTAGCCACTTTGGTTTAAATGGAATTTTTGATTTAAACTAAATGATCAGAATTTAATTCAAACCTAGATATGCTCTTACGTCTAAAATTAACTCCGCTAATTTAAAATTTGCGATAACGTAGTCAATTACTGATTTGTATCCTCTGGCTGACCAAGTATATTTATGTATTTCCTTGGGTTTAAACACCGAATTCATTATTCTCCTATTATTATAAATGACAAAATCGCGCAATCTGCGACCATTTTGATTACATGTATCTTCGCCAAATTTACCTATGTTTGTTTTGTATTTTTTGTTTCCTATTCTGGCATTTAAATCTCCTGCTAGCAGTAAATAGTCAGTTTTGTTTGTTTTATCTATGGCATTCTGTAATTCTTTATAAAATATATTACTGTCTTCTTCTTTTCCCTCTTCTGGTGCATATGCACCAATTATTGTTATGTGGCCTCTTCATGTCTTGAGTCTAATTTCTATTAGTCTTTCATTCAAATAGTTGTAATATACAATATTGTTCTTTAGGGATTTATGTACCATAATCATTATACCTGCTTTTGCTCTTTCTTCTTTTTTTACCCCACTGTAGATTTGTATATAGTTGTTTGTTTCTTTTGTACCTTTTTTGTTTTTTCTTTGTTTCTGTTATTATACATATCTTTATGTTGTTTATGAAGTTCTTCTTCTTTGTGTGCAATGCTTCTCACATTCCACGTTGCAATCTTCATTATATGTTCCTTTTTCCAATTTCGTTTACCGTTTCCTGAATTGTGGTCTTTTCCCTGATAGTCCGTTCGGCTTTTCTTTGCATGAGACTTGAAAGTATTTTGAATTTCCCCAGGGCAGGTTACTAACCTGTCGCTGGGTAAGTCCAGTGGTAGGGCTGCTACCTAACGCCTCTGGATAGGCAGAGCTAACAACATTTACCCTGTTTGGGTGTTAGGGTTATATCGCCCATAATCGGTCGCCAGTGCCTCGTTTGTACTTTTAGAACAGGATGGACCACTGGAAGGTGAGGTTGACATTTGAGTGGGAGAGGCTATGTATTGCCCTTCACCACCCCTTCCACCCCACATAAATAACCCATCGTCGAATTAGAGATATTTTATATCCGTTTACTTATAACTGCGAATGAACTTAGATAAAATCTGCCAAGTACGAAAGTACATAAGACTCGGGCGAGGCAGTTCTGTTCCGTTGATCGCGGAAGGGGAATTATTTATTTCGATACTTTGCAACGGGTAAAATAATGTGTAGTGGAGGTGAGAATACAGTGATATTTTAGATGTAACATTATAAAGAAATCTTTTCTCTGTCTTGCTAAAAGTAAGTCATGTTTATCAATCTCATTTATGTTTTGTAATACTGTTACGACTACGATAGAAAATGACTTCTCTTTTGGGGGGAAAAATCTGGCTTTGTGGATGGGAGAAACAATTAAGGAAGAGAAGGACGAGTAGAATTGATTGAATCTGCTGCGATATTCACACTTTTAATTTCAAAATCTGCATCATCGATGAGGTAAAAACAAATGACCCAACGCTGAACCGTCTGGAAACGCACTTGTTTTAGATGCTGAAATTAAAAGCATTTGGAAATGAAACAAATCTTAAAATTGGGGGCGGGGAGGAGTATTAAGAATAATGGGCAAGATGTGGCACGTCATGCAGATGAATGGGATACTTCGTTACTCAGGGAAATGTCTGTGGCATCTTAACAGATTAAAATTTGAAAAAGTTTCACGTCGGTGGATAAAAATCATGGATGATTACTAATTCTAGGAGAATAAACCAAGAATAATGGAAGATAAGGAAGCAGGAATATTACCCTACCGAATACGAGTTCGTCCACAAACTGCAGTATGATGAGGGTAGTTGCAGTTGGTGAATTGAGTGGTGGAGACAGAGTTATAGAGTAGGTGGCCTCCCTCAATAAGCCTTTAGATTCCCTTTTTGGAGTACAAAAACTGGTCAAGTAATAATAATATTTCAGTTCTATTCCAATGTTAATAAGGATATCGATATTATGATCGTCTGATTTTATGATCGTCGAGTATTTGATAGAAATGACAATTTTTGCAACATCAAATTTAATAAAATTATCGCAATATTGGAACTAAAATCAGTAAAATCATTAAGGGAGGGAGAAGAAATATAAGCTTGAGAATGAAGATAATACAAAGGAGATTAACGATAGGACCTGAAAGACAATTCAGGATGATAGTTAATGAAAACTCAAAAATAAAATATGTCCACGTTATTATTTTAATAACATGTAGTAGGTGCTTTAAAAAATTCCATTTAGATTTTACGCCATGAATCAAAAAAGTAATACGTTTGCAACAAAACGGTATCCTATTTTCACTTTATTCTGCAACAATTAATAATTAATAACAATCACTCATTAGTGATTGTTATCGACTATCGAACAATATCAGGCAGAATAATAGCCCTTTTGCACACAGTATTTGTTACGTGCTCAGTTGTCTCTTGCAAGTGAATCCGTTTCTACTAGAACTCAAAATTTCTATTTAATTCTTCTGAACTGTTTAATTTTTCAACGTTTAAAGCTTTCCAACTACAAAGTGACCAACAGAGTGAGTTTCCAGTCTTATTTATTACTTTAACTTAGGAAGTAATATAATCGTTTAAAACTGACCAACAATCTCGAATTTGGATTACGGAATTAGGAAATAATTTGCATTATTTAAAATGTTCGCGCTAATAATAAAACTTTCCTAAATAGATAGCTTTAGTTATAGTATATAAGGGAATTATTTTTTATTTCCACTTAGAAAAAATGGTGAATTGATGGATCTACTTAATATGATGCGAAACGGTCTTTTTTTTTTTTAATGAAATCTAGAGAACAAATAATTTTTATTTTCAAACAGGTTACAATATGCTACTTGAAATATTGGTGATTAGAAAGTCAAGTGACTTCAGTGTAACCATCAATATTACGTGAGTTAACAGGCTGAATTGCTTATGCAGAAATATTCTAGCAATCCATCTGATTGGACAGATGGACTGTTGTGGATGCGATCGCAGGTTAATCAAAATATAACAAAGAAACTGAACATTTATCTCGACTTACTACCCACGCCTAAGGCTGATTAACTCCGCTTCGTTTGAATGAGCTTCATAAAAACGTAACCCGCATTTTCAACAAGATTCAAATGGGGGGGAAGAGTTAAGTCACTTAAAGGCATAGAAATAAAGGGAGGATCGTTGAAGATGAAATAACAACAAAAATATTTTAACATTCATAATATAAAAATAATATCAAATACTGTATCCCCTTTCGTTGCAATTATTTTGAATACAATCATAATTATTAACAAAGGCATTACGCAATTTCTTAGGTCTTGCTAAAATAAAAGGAGAAAGAAGAAAACATAGTGACAAACGAGGAGCTATTCTTATTTTTAAAGATATAAGAAGAAAGCACGTTCAGCCGTAAGTACACTTAGAAAGATTTTTTAAAATATTTCCAGTGATATTTGAGATTTTATAAATACTACGTTAGTTACAAATGCAATATTGTATTTTGTTGTATATCAAAGACAGTTCAGTAGAAAATTAATTACTGTCAGTTTATTGGTCATCTTTTTTACACACGTAAATATTTCTATTAGTTTATCTCATTCAGTTAAAAACACAGATCTAATGAGGATTATTCTGGTATAGCGTGATGATCTCATAAAAAATGTAATTGAAATCCAGAGCGTTGTCAGTAAACAATCTTAAATGCATTCGACATGCATCAGTTTTAAAAGTGTAGGTAGGCAGAAATCGTAGAAATGCAAGCAAATCAAGTTTATAAAACTTTCAAGTGATAATAATGGATCTTCTTGTCATATTTTAATGTGTATAAAATTGATACAAAGAAATTATGCATATCTGCCAGATTAATAATAGTAACACACACACACACACACACACACACACACACACACACACACACACACACACACACACACACACACACACACACACACACACACACACACACACACACACACACATGATGTCCAAATTATCATATGAGAGCTTCCGCGCTATTAAATGAAAGTGTGCAACAACAAATCTTCAATTTCTACGACTGCAAGAATCTCACGATGAAATGAGGAAAGACAACCGAAACAATGAGAAAAAGGCCAATATATAATGATGGGATGCAAAGTATATACTTAGTGGGGAATCTTTAAAGGAAGTAGAGGAGATGAGAGATCTAGGAGTGATGGTGGACAAGGACCTGAAATTTAATTAATGATAATGGCTACGATGCAGAGTACCCTGACATGCAGAAATAGAGAAGTTATGATGCCATTGTATAATGCCTTAATCAGGCCTCATATGGATGTGCACAGATGTGGTCACTGGGTTTTCATGGTGATGAGGATATGTTGGAAAGGGTCCACAAAAGATTCACAAAGGTAGTCAGTGGTCTTTGTAATGTGGAGTACGAGGACAGATTGAGAGAATGTAAGTTGCAGAGCCTTTTGAATAGAGATATGATTGAGACATATAAGCTAGTCAGGGATTGTTATCAGTTTGACAATGAAGAGATTTTTCATAGAATGGGAGAGAGGGGATAGAACAAGAGACCATCGCTTGAAACTGTATAAGGAGGGTGAGTAGAGGAGTGAGCAGAAAGTTCTTTACATGCAGAGTGGTTGGTGAGTGGAATGCATTGCTTGAGTGTGTTGTGGATGTAGACACATTGAATCGGTTTAAAGCACCGTTTGGATAAGCATTGTGTGCATACCTCCCATGATGAGAGTCTGACTACATCGACGTCAGATGTTAATAATAATAATAATAATAATAATGATAATAATAATAAAGTTGGTTTACAACCTGCAGAGGATGGAGATAGATAGCATATTGGTTAGATGGATCAGAGATTGGCTCTCACCAGCAAGTTGTGTATGATGCAGTGTTTCAAAAAAGGAGGATAACTAATGCATGCTCCAGGTTTCTGTTTTTGGGCCCCCACTGTTTAACTTGTTTGTAAATGAAGATATCGTGTGGACTGACTGGAGAACTTCAGTCGTTTGCTGATGATACAAAGTTGGAAGGAATTTTAAGTGGCACTGCTGATATTAATTCCCTTCAGGAAGATTTGAATAGACTTTTGACTTGAACAAAGGAGTAGGGTTGTAGTTTTAATATTAGTAAGTGCAAGGTATTGGTTGCATTTTGGAGTGTAGAAATATAAGGCTGTTTACTATATTGATGGCATTGTACTGCAGGATGTAGATGAGGTTTCAGATTTGGGAATAATAGCTCATAGTGGGCTGAACCTGAGAGGGTTTATTCCAAGAGTTTCAAATACCGCACATCATAGTTCTGCTATGATAAAAAACACTAACATGTAGGGATAAGGAGGTGGCTGTGCCACTGAATAAAGCACTGGTCAGAACACACTTGGATTTTCTCCCTTAAGATTAATACATTTATTCCAGTGATGCTCCAGAGCAATTATCACATCCCTGTAGTGGCTCTCAGTAAGATCTGCAAAATACCCCTCTACAGCTGCAATCACCTCTTGATTTGAAGAAAAACGCTGACCGGCGAGGAAGAGTTTTAGTTTTGGGAAGAGATAGAAGTCAGAGGGAGCCAAATCTTGAGAATATAGGATGGCTGTTTCAACAATTCATAGTGCAGAGCCCTTAATTTTCCCATTGCCAAACCTTTGTGGGCAGGAGCATTGTCCTGATGAAATATGATTTTTTTCTTCTGCAAACCAGGACTTTTCTCATGAATGTTTTCGTCTAGTCTGGTTAAAATATTGTAATAATATTCCCCAGTTATCGTTTTACCCTTTTCAAGATATTTATTAAACAAAATTAATTTAGCATTCCAAAACACCGATGGCATGTGAAAAAATGGGTACCTGCCTGTGAGCAAGGCAGGTACCCATTTTGCACAATAAATTTTCACATGCAGTTCTTCATGCAAAATACATTCTGGACGTTCTATTGAAACGCTCAGCAATTTCACGTATCTTGACTGGCCGATCATCCAATAACATATCGTGCATATGATCAATGATTTCTGGTGTTCTTACACTTTTTGGACATCCTTCACATGGATCATCCTCAAGACTAGTACGGCCACATTTAAACTCGGCAGCTCATTTCTTAAACGTCTATGAAATTTGAATGCATTTCTTTTCGAGTTAAATCTACTTTTACAAAGAATTTTATAACGCAACGATACTCAGTTTTATCCATTTCAAGGGATGACAACACTTTTGCTTCAGATAGCTGTATAAACCAAACTACTTGAGAGAATGACTTGCAATTTCACATGGATTCTTATGACAGATGTACCAACATAGAAAAAAACAATTTCTATGTGGGTACATAAAGAGATGTTAACCTAACTGAACACACTATTTTATTCGGTATAAAATGCCTTAGAAACGTTTCTTGGCATCGTAGCATATTATGTGTAAGATTTATAATGTCTCAAAGGTAACGATATTTCGATATTCTTATCTAAAGTGTGTATATACACATAGAGATTGTAACCTAACTGACCACTCTCACTTAATTAGTATAAGATGTCTTGCAAATGTTTCTTGGCATCGTAGCATAATATATGTAAGAATTATAACGTCTCAAAGGTAACGATATTTCGAAATTCTTATCAAAAGTGTGTATATACACATAGAGATTGTAATCTAATTCACCACTCTCACTTAATTAGTATAAGATGTCTTGCAAATGTTTCTTGGCATCGTAGCATATTATGTGTAAGAATTATAACGTCTCAAAGGTAACGATATTTCGATATTCTTATCTAAAGTGTGTATATACACATAGAGATTGTAACCTAACTGACCACTCTCACTTAATTAGTATAAGATGTCTTGCAAATGTTTCTTGGCATCGTAGCATAATATATGTAAGAATTATAACGTCTCAAAGGTAACGATATTTCGAAATTCTTATCAAAAGTGTGTATATACACATAGAGATTGTAATCTAACTCACCACTCTCACTTAATTAGTATAAGATGTCTTGCAAATGTTTCTTGGCATCGTAGCATATTATGTGTAAGAATTATAACGTCTCAAAGGTAACGATATTTCGATATTCTTATCTAAAGTGTGTATATACACATAGAAATTGTAACCTAACTGACCACTCTCACTTAATTAGTATAAGATGTCTTGCAAATGTTTCTTGGCATCGTAGCATAATATATGTAAGAATTATAACGTCTCAAAGGTAACGATATTTCGAAATTCTTATCAAAAGTGTGTATATACACATAGAGATTGTAACCTAACTGACCACTCTCACTTAATTAGTATAAGATGTCTTGCAAATGTTTCTTGGCATCGTAGCATATTATGTGTAAGAATTATAACGTCTCAAAGTTAACGATATTTCGATATTCTTATCTAAAGTGTGTATATACACATAGAAATTGTAACCTAACTGACCACTCTCACTTAATTAGTATAAGATGTCTTGCAAATGTTTCTTGGCATCGTAGCATAATATATGTAAGAATTATAACGTCTCAAAGGTAACGATATTTCGATATTCTTATCTAAAGTGTGTATATACACATAGAGATTGTAACCTAACTGACCACTCTCACTTAATTAGTATAAGATGTCTTGCAAATGTTTCTTGGCATCGTAGCATAATATATGTAAGAATTATAACGTCTCAAAGGTAACGATAATTCGATATTCTTATCTAAAGTGTGTATATACACATAGAGATTGTAACCTAACTGACCACTCTCACGTAATTAGTATAAGATGTCTTGCAAATGTTTCTTGGCATCGTAGCATATTATGTGTAAGAATTATAACGTCTCAAAGGTAACGATATTTCGATATTCTTATCTAAAGTGTGTATATACACATAGAAATTGTAACCTAACTGACCACTCTCACTTAATTAGTATAAGATGTCTTGCAAATGTTTCTTGGCATCGTAGCATAATATATGTAAGAATTATAACGTCTCAAAGGTAACGATATTTCGAAATTCTTATCAAAAGTGTGTATATACACATAGAGATTGTAACCTAACTGACCACTCTCACTTAATTAGTATAAGATGTCTTGCAAATGTTTCTTGGCATCGTAGCATATTATGTGTAAGAATTATAACGTCTCAAAGTTAACGATATTTCGATATTCTTATCTAAAGTGTGTATATACACATAGAAATTGTAACCTAACTGACCACTCTCACTTAATTAGTATAAGATGTCTTGCAAATGTTTCTTGGCATCGTAGCATAATATATGTAAGAATTATAACGTCTCAAAGGTAACGATATTTCGATATTCTTATCTAAAGTGTGTATATACACATAGAGATTGTAACCTAACTGACCACTCTCACTTAATTAGTATAAGATGTCTTGCAAATGTTTCTTGGCATCGTAGCATAATATATGTAAGAATTATAACGTCTCAAAGGTAACGATATTTCGATATTCTTATCTAAAGTGTGTATATACACATAGAGATTGTAACCTAACTGACCACTCTCACTTAATTAGTATAAGATGTCTTGCAAATGTTTCTTGGCATCGTAGCATATTATGTGTAAGAATTATAACGTCTCAAAGGTAACGATATTTCGATATTCTTATCTAAAGTGTGTATATACACATAGAGATTGTAACCTAACTGACCACACTCACTTAATTAGTATAAGATGTCTTGCAAATGTTTCTTGGCATCGTAGCATAATATATGTAAGAATCATAACGTCTCAAAGGTAACGATATTTCGAAATTCTTATCAAAAGTGTGTATATACACATAGAGATTGTAATCTAACTCACCACTCTCACTTAATTAGTATAAGATGTCTTGCAAATGTTTCTTCGCATCGTAGCATATTATGTGTAAGAATTATAACGTCTCAAAGGTAACGATATTTCGATATTCTTATCTAAAGTGTGTATATACACATAGAGATTGTAACCTAACTGACAACTCTCACTTAATTAGTATAAGATGTCTTGCAAATGTTTCTTGGCATCGTAGCATAATATATGTAAGAATTATAACGTCTCAAAGGTAACGATATTTGGATATTCTTATCTAAAGTGTGTATATACACATAGAGATTGTAACCTAACTGACCACTCTCACTTAATTAGTATAAGATGTCTTGCAAATGTTTCTTCGCATCGTAGCATATTATGTGTAAGAATTATAACGTCTCAAAGGTAACGATATTTCGAAATTCTTATCAAAAGTGTGTATATACACATAGAGATTGTAACCTAACTGACCACTCTCACTTAATTAATATAAGATGTCTTGCAAATGTTTCTTGGCATCGTAGCATATTATGTGTAAGAATTATAACGTCTCAGAGGTAACGATATTTCGATATTCTTATCTAAAGTGTGTATATACACATAGAGATTGTAACCTAACTGACCACTCTCACTTAATTAGTATAAGATGTCTTGCAAATGTTTCTTGGCATCGTAGCATAATATATGTAAGAATTATAACGTCTCAAAAGTAACGATATTTCGATATTCTTATCTAAAGTGTGTATATACACATAGAGATTGTAACCTAACTGACCACTCTCACTTAATTAGTATAAGATGTCTTGCAAATGTTTCTTGGCATCGTAGCATAATATATGTAAGAATTATAACGTCTCAAAAGTAACGATATTTCGATATTCTTATCTAAAGTGTGTATATACACATAGAGATTGTAACCTAACTGACCACTCTCACTTAATTAGTATAAGATGTCTTGCAAATGTTTCTTGGCATCGTAGCATAATATATGTAAGAATTATAACGTCTCAAAGGTAACGATATTTCGAAATTCTTATCAAAAGTGTGTATATACACATAGAGATTGTAATCTAACTCACCACTTTCACTTAATTAGTATAAGATGCCTTGCAAATGTTTCTTGGCATCGTAGCATAATATATGTAAGAATTATAACGTCTCAAAGGTAACGATATTTCGAAATTCTTATCTAAAGTGTGTATATACACATAGAGATTGTAACCTAACTGACCACTCTCACTTAATTAGTATAAGATGTCTTGCAAATGTTTCTTGGCATCGTAGCATAATATATGTAAGAATTATAACGTCTCAAAAGTAACGATATTTCGAAATTCTTATCTAAAGTGTGTATATACACATAGAGATTGTAACCTAACTGACCACTCTCACTTAATTAGTATAAGATGTCTTGCAAATGTTTCTTGGCATCGTAGCATATTATGTGTAAGAATTATAACGTCTCAGAGGTAACGATATTTCGATATTCTTATCTAAAGTGTGTATATACACATAGAGATTGTAACCTAACTGACCACTCTCACTTAATTAGTATAAGATGTCTTGCAAATGTTTCTTGGCATCGTAGCATAATATATGTAAGAATTATAACGTCTCAAAAGTAACGATATTTCGATATTCTTATCTAAAGTGTGTATATACACATAGAGATTGTAACCTAACTGACCACTCTCACTTAATTAGTATAAGATGTCTTGCAAATGTTTCTTGGCATCGTAGCATAATATATGTAAGAATTATAACGTCTCAAAAGTAACGATATTTCGAAATTCTTATCTAAAGTGTGTATATACACATAGAGATTGTAACCTAACTGACCACTCTCACTTAATTAGTATAAGATGTCTTGCAAATGTTTCTTGGCATCGTAGCATAATATATGTAAGAATTATAACGTCTCAAAGGTAACGATATTTCGAAATTCTTATCAAAAGTGTGTATATACACATAGAGATTGTAATCTAACTCACCACTTTCACGTAATTAGTATAAGATGTCTTGCAAATGTTTCTTGGCATCGTAGCATAATATATGTATGAATTATAACGTCTCAAAGGTAACGATATTTCGAAATTCTTATCAAAAGTGTGTATATACACATAGAGATTGTAATCTAACTCACCACTTTCACGTAATTAGTATAAGATGTCTTGCAAATGTTTCTTGGCATCGTAGCATAATATATGTAAGAATTATAACGTCTCAAAGGTAACGATATTTCGAAATTCTTATCAAAAGTGTGTATATACACATAGAGATTGTAATCTAACTCACCACTTTCACGTAATTAGTATAAGATGTCTTGCAAATGTTTCTTGGCATCGTAGCATATTATGTGTAAGAATTATAACGTCTCAAAGGTAACGATATTTCGATATTCTTATCTAAAGTGTGTATATACACATAGAGATTGTAACCTAACTGACCACTCTCACTTAATTAGTATAAGATGTCTTGCAAATGTTTCTTGGCATCGTAGCATAATATATGTAAGAATTATAACGTCTCAAAAGTAACGATATTTCGAAATTCTTATCTAAAGTGTGTATATACACATAGAGATTGTAACCTAACTGACCACTCTCACTTAATTAGTATAAGATGTCTTGCAAATGTTTCTTGGCATCGTAGCATATTATGTGTAAGAATTATAACGTCTCAGAGGTAACGATATTTCGATATTCTTATCTAAAGTGTGTATATACACATAGAGATTGTAACCTAACTGACCACTCTCACTTAATTAGTATAAGATGTCTTGCAAATGTTTCTTGGCATCGTAGCATAATATATGTAAGAATTATAACGTCTCAAAAGTAACGATATTTCGATATTCTTATCTAAAGTGTGTATATACACATAGAGATTGTAACCTAACTGACCACTCTCACTTAATTAATATAAGATGTCTTGCAAATGTTTCTTGGCATCGTAGCATATTATGTGTAAGAATTATAACGTCTCAGAGGTAACGATATTTCGATATTCTTATCTAAAGTGTGTATATACACATAGAGATTGTAACCTAACTGACCACTCTCACTTAATTAGTATAAGATGTCTTGCAAATGTTTCTTGGCATCGTAGCATAATATATGTAAGAATTATAACGTCTCAAAAGTAACGATATTTCGATATTCTTATCTAAAGTGTGTATATACACATAGAGATTGTAACCTAACTGACCACTCTCACTTAATTAGTATAAGATGTCTTGCAAATGTTTCTTGGCATCGTAGCATAATATATGTAAGAATTATAACGTCTCAAAGGTAACGATATTTCGATATTCTTATCTAAAGTGTGTATATACACATAGAGATTGTAACCTAACTGACCACTCTCACTTAATTAGTATAAGATGTCTTGCAAATGTTTCTTGGCATCGTAGCATAATATATGTAAGAATTATAACGTCTCAAAAGTAACGATATTTCGAAATTCTTATCTAAAGTGTGTATATACACATAGAGATTGTAACCTAACTGACCACTCTCACTTAATTAGTATAAGATGTCTTGCAAATGTTTCTTGGCATCGTAGCATAATATATGTAAGAATTATAACGTCTCAAAGGTAACGATAATATTTCGAAATTCTTATCAAAAGTGTGTATATACACATAGAGATTGTAATCTAACTCACCACTTTCACGTAATTAGTATAAGATGTCTTGCAAATGTTTCTTGGCATCGTAGCATAATATATGTAAGAATTATAACGTCTAAAAGGTAACGATATTTCGATATTCTTATCTAAAGTGTGTATAGTGTGAAACATCTAACTGAATACACTCATTTAATTAGTATAAGATGTCTTGCAAGTGTTTCTTTACATTGTAGCAGAGCATGTATGAGGATTATTAGTTCTGTGATCTAAATACATTTTGATATTGTTACCTAAGGATGTATATGTACAGAGCTATGAACCTAATAGACATTTATTTGAAGCATTGGTTATTTTTTAACTTTTGGTTGATATCAAATAGATTATGTGGGTGAATTATGTTGTCTCAAGACATTTATATTACATGGTATTGTGGCAGTCGTCGTCTTCTTTGCTTTCTTGAAGTTAAATTTTTATTTTATTACTAAGCCTATAATGAGTAACTTGATGTAGGGAATGAGAATTGTAATATGTTTATATTTTTTATGCTGCCAGTTGTGTTGGGTTTACAGAAGCAAGAGTTCTTTATTTTCGAGTTTTCCGGAACTGTTATCTAATTACATTCTGTGAATAATTACCTAAATTAACAGGCATTCAATCAGGAATACTTGAAGTATAAAAAGCCATCAAAAGCCTGAAATGTGGAAAGGCAGAAGTAGATGATATCTGACCAGAAATGCTCAAGTGTGGAGGCAGAAAAGTCTTGTAGTAGCTGCACTGCATAGTTCAGAAGGACTGGACAGAGAGACGAATTCCAGATGATGGAGTTGAGCTCTCATAGTACCCATATATAAAACGGAAAATAAACTGTATGTGAGAATTACAGAGGTATTTCTCTACTGAGAGCCCTAGAAAGATTTACCCAAGGAAACTTGAGAGATGGTTGAAAAGGACTGTGGAAGGGAAGCTTGGTGAAGAACAAGCTGGATTCAGGCCAAATAGAGGCTGTCAGGATCAGATCTTCACTTTACGACAAATAATCGAAAGCATGGGAATATAACAAAGATCTGTATTTAAGTTTTGTCGATTTGGAAAAGGCATATGACAAGGTGCCAAGAGAGAAGCTATTCAATACGCTGCAGTTATATGGTGTCAATGGGGCATTATATCAAGCAATACTTAGTCTTTATTTGAGTTGTGAGTCAGCAGTTAGAATTGAAGGAAGTACAGGAAGATGGTTTAATA
Organism: Typopeltis vanoorti; assembly: GCF_054136105.1. Taxonomy (NCBI): domain Eukaryota; kingdom Metazoa; phylum Arthropoda; class Arachnida; order Uropygi; family Thelyphonidae; genus Typopeltis; species Typopeltis vanoorti. The sequence goes on along the minus strand of NC_143564.1, from coordinate 62,831,519 downwards.
TTAAATCTGGTGTGAAACAAGGATGTACATTATCCCCTCTGTTATTCATTATCTATATGGAACACATTATGAAGGGAAGTGGTATTAAACATGATATCAAAATTGGAGATGTCAATGTCAGCTTTTTGCTTTATGCGGACGATGTTATACTTCTAAATAAATCTGCTACAAGTTTGCAAGATTCTGTGAAAGAACTGAATAGCTGTTGTAATAGATATGGTATGAAGGTCAGCAATAAAAAAACAAAGACAATGAAAATAGGCAGAAACATCGCAAATATCAAATGCATTGTTAATGGATTACCTATAGAACGAGTAAAACATTTCAGCTACTTTGGCACGATTTTTACCGAAGATGGTAAATTAAATATAGAAATAGACAACAGAATTAACAAAGCTGGTATGGTAGGAAATCAAATGAATAAATTTATATGGAATAAGAGAGAAATTAGTGAAAACATTAAATTAGCTGTACACTCCGCAGTGTTCAAACCAATTTTAACTTATGGATCTGAGAGCTTGGTCAGAAATAAAACACTTGACCAAAGACTAGAGACCACAGATACGAGAGTCCTGAGAAAGATGAGGGGCGAGAACAGATGGCATCAATGGCATCATCATATTAAAAATGAGGATATTAGAAAAGAACTTGACATTGTCAGCATTCAGGAATGTGTTAGCAGAGTTAATCTCAGGTGGTATGGGAGAGGAAAGATTAGAAAAATAAGTGTTCTCTGCTAGGTTGGCAGGAAAAAAGCCCAGAGGAAGACCAGGATATAGGTGGATTTATACAGTAAAAAGTACATTAGAATATAGAAATATAAGTCTGAAGTGTTGGAATCTTGACAGGTATCAGACTAATTTGGAGGAAAATTGTAGGTAGGAAGTTTGCAATGAGGTTGGTTTTTCATGTAGTACACCCTCTGTCCAAAACGAAACCGAACTTTCGAACATTGAAAACACTAAACGAGCTACTTGTTGTATCTTTTTATTATCGAAAGCGGCAACCTTCATTAGTGTTGTCTCAACTGTTGATGGCATTTGTTTCATTAGAAGCCGAGTTATAGTGCCAGGAGTGGCAGTGTGTTTTGACGAACGGTCGGAAAATGAGTTTCAAACAGGTAGTTGCGATTGACGGTGATGAATGCTTATCCCGTAGTCGAGTTTACGAGTGGTTTAAGAGATTTCAAAGTGGTCGTGAGACGCTTGAGGGCGACGAAAAGCTGGACTATCCAAAAACTGGACTGAGCGAAGTTAACATCCAAAATGTTCACGGCTTCATCAACGAAAACGTGAAATGGTCGGTGACGTTGATTGAAGATGAATTGGAGATTCCAAAATCAACTCTGCACAACATTTTGACCGAGCGTTTGAGCCTTCGTAAATTGAATTCGCGATTTGTTCCCCACAAGTTGACCGACGAGCAAAAAATGTATCGAATTGAACAATGCAAGGACCTCATTAAAACCGCTCGTAAGGACCCAAACTTCCCTGAAACGATTTCGGGCTCATACTCAAAACATTTGAGTCAAATGTTTTGAGTATGAGCCCAAAACAAAGCTCCAGAATGCTGAGTGGAGACCACCAGAAGAGGGGCATCCGAAAAAAAGTCGCTTAGAAGTCAAAAGTAAAGATAATGCTGATTTGTTTCTACGATTCCAAGGGCATTTTCCACAAAGAATTCGTTCCACCTGGCCAAATGGTCAATGGTTAGTTTTATCCCGAAGTTTTGAAGCCATTGATAGCGTGAATGCGTCGTGTACGGCATAAATATCGTGACGACCGAGCGTTCGTCACGATAATTTTTGACTGTTCGTCAAAACAGTCACTCTTGGCACTATAACTCGGCTTCTAATGAATCAAATGCCATAAACAGTTGATACAACACTAATGAAGGCTGCCGCTTTCGACAACAAAAAAAAGATACAACAGGTGGCGCCACTAGGCTCTTCTATTTTCGAAAAGTTCGGTTTCGTTTTGGACAGAGGGTGTACTATCATATCCTGTACATCCCTTTAGAGTACATGTCAGGAATTTGATGATGATGATAATGATGATGATGAATAATCTTTTTAATTCTTTCTCAGCACAGTTGACACTTTCCTTTCTTCTGTTTTTAGTTTTAACTGAGATACCCCCCCCCTCCTCGTGATGATCACAATTAACACGTTTTTGTTTCTTGCTAGATCAACCTTTTTTAATGAATCCAGTCAGTTCAATACTAGTTAAAAGATTAACTTAATGTATTAATCTATATCTTGTTACTGTTACTGCAATCTTTATTATCATCTCATTTAGTACCTTATTAATTAATTTATTTTTCCCCCACCGATTTACATTGAGCTCTTACGTCATCAGAATGTTGAAGACGGAGAGGATGGACTGCTTTAGAAGAAGCCGTGTTCAATTATTTCTAGTCTTAAAGAAACAGACACTCAAATAACTGACCGACGAACTGCAGATAATTAGAAGTAATATTTTTTCTAATCTTTGTATAATATCTAAAATATATTTTTACATGTTTTGTTTAGCTAGACGCATTCTTACATCAATGTACAGTAATTATTGTTTTATGTTGTTATTTTCGAGTTGTCAGACTTCCTACGATTGTTCTGAAAACTTCAGTACAACATCCACATTTGGATTGCGTTCTTACGAAATACTTTGTTTATAGCAACATTTTATAGCTACTTTGAGATTTATTCGTAATCAGAGTGAAAATGAAACAGATTCTCACACATAGGGGTGTAGTCGGGCCAGGGCGCGCTAGGGCGACGCCCTGGTACTTTTTTGAAACTATCAAAAATTTAAAATTCATTATAATAAATTATGAGAATTATAATAATGATACTTATAATGCATTTTCAGCTTTCTGTCAAAAAATAGCAGCTTGCCACTTTTGTCATTTTCGTTTCAGGAAACAAGGCAATCTCTCTGCCATATGGCCTTCTCAATAATAATAATAATAATAATAATAATAATAATAATAATAATAATAATAATAATAATGCACTTCGTGCTCTGGATATTTGTTTCCAAGGTAGAGCCCTGGCACTATTTCTTTTAGGACTACACCCCTGTGATGTACATTCAAGTGAGTCAAAATCTTAAGATTTCAACCAGCGTTCTCATCGATAGCAAAAGGTAAAATTTCAAATATGTGCTCTTTGATAGGTTCTGTATCTTTTTTTATGCTGATTTGTTTTGAAGTTTGTGCAGTTTATTTTTTATTTTATGGTTTATTTCCTTTTAAACGAATAAATTTAGCATTTATTCGTTTATGAAATATTCGTCATTTGTTTAAATATTTGATTCTTTTCTGTTTTAGTTTTTCTTCCGTTGATTTTACTTTTAATTTTTTTAAAAAAATAATTTGTTGTTAATTAGTGTATGTTTTGCCTTTCTGGTAGTTGCATTTCACTATTTTTTAAAAAAAATATTTTTACATTTTCAAACGTAGTATTAATCGGACTTTGATTTATATAATGTTCGCTAAATTATTTTCAATTTATGTCATTTTTTATTTCTTTTATTTCTCTCTCTCTCTCTCTCTCTCTCTCTCTCTTTCTCGCTCTCGAGAAATTTGAAAATATCCATAAATAAGCAGAATTATTCTGTTTTACTCCTGTACATGCTTACGAAGTGCACCCATAATTTTCTGGTCACTATAACACCTTTTAGATAAATTAATATGCATATAAATTAGTTTAATGAAATACGTCATACATCCAACATATGCCTTTCTCTAAGAAATACTGATAAACAGACGAAATCCAGACTTGAAATGCACTTCTAATTATTAATAGTGTTAAATGAAATATTAAAAGCAATTCGTGGAAGTAATGTAAGTCAGTAAGCGGGTGGTGACAATTTTTTGTTTGGAGAGTGGTGAAGGGATGGAATGAATAGCCAGAATTAGTTGAGTGCCCTGACGGTCAATGAGTTTAAGAAGTATGATAGATTTTGGGTGTATAATAATTAGTTTGGGTCACCTACGATGAGTCTCCAGATTTCTTCAAGATACCGTATAATAATAATTTTTTTTTCAATCAATATCAGTCAAACTTTATTATTATTCACACATAATATTTACAATATATACTTGCACAATAATCTGCACATAGGTATTTAAACGTACTGCTAACTTAATTTTTTTTAAAAGTAATAATATGGGTTTTTTTTTTGCATACAGTTGCATGCTCTGTATATCCATATATGTATATTTACATTACATATGCATGACATATGATATTTATTCTTTAATAGTAATAACAGTTGACCTTGAAGAACGCGGGTTTGAACAGCGCGGGTCCACTTATATGTTTTTTTTAAATAATAATATTGGAAAAATTTTTGGCGATTTGCGACAATTTAAAAAAACTCTCAGACGAACCGCATAGCTTAGAAATATCGAAAAATGTAAGAAAAAGTTAGGTATGTCATTAATGCATAAAATATATGTCGATTTATCATTCACTATCAGAAAATATACACAAATCTACTCTATAATATAAAATGATAAGCCTTTTTTGTAAAGTTTTTGTATCACGTTTTTTTCAAGTTATTTGAAACGTTTTGAAACTCAGGGGCTACCCTGAGTGTCGAGTCTTCAAAATTCGAGTCATCAGAATTCAAGGAGAACTGGTCTACCAGTCCGCAACTCGGTTGGGTTAGGCGCCGTAGGAGCCGGGGGGGGGGGGGGACCTCCTTTCGAGTCTTCAAAATTCGAGTCTTCAGAATTGAAGGAGAACCGGCCTACCAGTCAGGAAATCGGGGGCGCCGTAGGTGCCAGGGGGGGAGGAATCCCCTTTCGAGTTTTCAAAATTCGATTAATCAGAATTCAAGGAGAACCGGCCTACCAGTCCGGAACTCGGGGAGTTGGGCGCCCTAGGCACCAGGAGGGGATGGCGCCCCAATTCGAGTCTTCAAAATTCGAGTCATCAGCATTGAAGGAGAATTGGCCTACCAGTCCGGAACTCGGGGGGTTGGGAGCCGTAGGCGTCAGGGGGGAGAAGCCCCCTAGTCTATTATAAAAAGTTAACATTTATCAACACATACGCACACAAACACTTACAGGCCATACATGGCGCCATTCGCAATAGAGAGATATGCAAACAATTTAAAGATGCAGTATTAAATCCTATCGCATAAAATTAACTGCTATTAATGAGTTAAATTAATTAATTATCATGAAATTAAAAAACAATTAACGATTCATTCATTAGTGTATAGGCTAGGCTACCATAAACCAATCATATTGCTGCTTCTTCGTTATCAAAGCATGAATCGTTATACTTGTAAATAAATATGAATAATTTATTTTTCACAGTATCTTTTCATTTTTGATGTGTAGTGTTAGTAATATTGATGCGTCTGACAGATATACGATTCATCTTGTAAACAGAGGACGTAAACATACGGTATCGATGAATGCAGTACCATACTGTAAATGTATTTTCACTTCCTTACGACTTTCCTTAATAGCATTATCTTTTCTTTAGCTTACTTTATTGTAAGAATACAGTACGAGTATTTTCTACATATAACATATAAAATATGTGTTAATCGACTGTTTATGTTATCGGTAAGGCTTGCGGTCTAGAGTAAGCTATTAGCAGTTAAGTTTTTGGGGAGTCCAAAGTTATACGAGGATTTTCGAACAACGCAGGTGGTCAGCGGCCCTAACCCTTGCATTGTTCGATGGTCAACTATACTGGTAAGCTCTGTAATGAGATTGCTGCGCAAAACAGCTGGATATAATAGACTAGACTTCAAAGGAAATAGCGATATATTAAAGAAACTTGAGGTGATATCTGTTTTGGATTGTATCGATCTTTATGGAGAGAGAGAGAGAGAGAGAGATGGAGACAACATACAGAAAGAATGAGTAAAGGAAGACTCCCCAGGGAGAGAGAGAGAGATTGGAATGGATTGTCTTGGCAATCCATTCCAATCACGCACCACTCTATGAGAGAAAAGTCTACATCCCCCCCACCCTTTCTTAGCGGCAATCATTCTCAGCTTGCAAGGATGCCCTCCTTTCCCCATCTTCCATAAAACAAAAAATTCGATCAACTGAAATCCTGTATGATCCTTTCAAAAGTTTGTAAGTCTCAATCGTATCATCCCTCTTTGTCCTGTTTGTTGCAGAAAAAAAAGAGGGATGCAGTCTACAAATTCTCTATCTGTTTTCATAATCAGTATTCCACAATCTTTATATCATTTTTAACATTCTCCTTTACTCTCTCTCTCTCTCTCTCTCTCTCTCCCCCCCCCCCCCCACTGTATCAGAATCAGCACGAACCAGGAGAGGATACCTGCGCGCAATAGTCCAATGGCGTCTTATTCAAGCGTTGTAAGCCCTCACCAGGGGCTTCAGCAATTTTGCTGGCCTGGTTGGCCGAGTGGTTAGCGCATCCGCTCTCTAGCCAAAAGGCTGCGGGGTTCAAATCCCGCCGGGGGCATGGATGTTTTCGATTGTATGTAAAAATACTAGTGGTGGTAGTCGGCAGTATTTGCGTCTTATTCCAATGGCGTCTTATTCAAGCGTTGTAAGCCCTCACCAGGGGCTTCAGCAATTTTGCTGGCCTGGTTGGCCGAGTGGTTAGCGCATCCGCTCTCTAGCCAAAAGGCTGCGGGGTTCAAATCCCGCCGGGGGCATGGATGTTTTCGATTGTATGTAAAAATACTAGTGGTGGTAGTCGGCAGTATTTGCGTCTTATTCCAATGGCGTCTTATTCAAGCGTTGTAAGCCCTCACCAGGGGCTTCAGCAATTTTGCTGGCCTGGTTGGCCGAGTGGTTAGCGCATCCGCTCTCTAGCCAAAAGGCTGCGGGGTTCAAATCCCGCCGGGGGCATGGATGTTTTCGATTGTATGTAAAAATACTAGTGGTGGTAGTCGGCAGTATTTGGCGTTCGTGTAGATGATGCGGTTTGATGTAGTTGGTGGATTGAATGATGGAGATGGAGAGTTGTTGTAGAGTAGATGCTCTCCTTCGATGAGTCTTTGGACTCCTTGGAGGTGTCACATAATAATAATAATAATAATAATAATAATAATAATAATAATAATAATAATAATAAATAGGCAAAATGACTTCCTTATTTTAACACCCTAAGGTTCGTTTCAGCATTGCAGTTATTCTCTGAGTTGTGTTTACAATGTTTGCTATATAACCCTTGAACTTCAATTTCCTGTCTACCAAATCTCCAAGATTCCTAGCCTGGTCACTTTCTTCTAGCATAATCGCACCAATATAATACGACATTGGATATCTAGTCACACCTAAGTGCATGTCCTTACATGGATTTATTACCATTGATCTGATAGCAATTTTCACATATCCACAATTCCATCCTGTTGAAATCATTCTGCAAGTACTGCATATCAGCAGCAGCACTCCTGATTACCCCCCCCCCACACACACACACCTATCTTTGTATCATCATCATATAGCTGTATGTCGCATGTCAAATCCTTCCCAATGTTACTAATATATAGATTGAATAAGGATAGACCAAGGACTGATCCCTGGGGCACACCACTCGTTACCTTGAATCTTGAAGATTCACACCCGCATATACCACTTTTTTGATATCTGTCAGTCAGCGGTCCTCTTATGCATGCCAATAGATTATAATTCAATCCCGTATTCCACAATTTATGCAACAGTCTTTCATGCTGTATTCTGTCCAAGCCTTAGCAAAATCCAAACGTATCATCGTGTATCCATTCCTTTTGTCGAACTCAGTGGTAATATTTTTATTGAATGTGAGTAAGTTGCTAAAACATGACCTTCCCTTAGTAGAAATGCTGGTCATTGCAAAGTAGAGATTCTCTGTGAACCCAATTTCTAACTGTCATCCCTGACCAACTTTTTCAAAATCTTCACCACGACTCCTGAGATACTGATTGGTAGATAGTTGGATACATCGGTCTTTGCACCCTTCGTGCAATGGAGAAACTTCCCTGTTCTGAAACTCAAATTATATAGCCTGGTTAAAGGAATAGCCAGTTCAGCTGAACACTCTTTTAGTACCTGCTGATATCCCCTCAGTTCATATTGCAAAATACTTATTCAGTTTGTGCAACAGCTCTTGCACTTCCTCTTCATCCACATGAGTTTCCCCCCATACAGTGAAGAAGTAGCGATGAGTTCAATGTTGCCTATATGCTAGGTTGATAGCTTTAAGCAAAATGTCTACTCATTACTTGAACAATCACTTTGGCCTCGGTGACCAGCATACCATCTGTATTCAGTAGATTTATTCTTTGAAATTCATTTTTTTGTTTTACTTTCAACATAAAGACAGAATTTTTAGGGTTGTCTTTAACTTGCAGATTCCGTTTCCTTTCATACTCAGACTTAACTTTCCATACAACAGTTGTGACTCTTCTGGCCTGCTGCTTATAACTTTCATAACGTACATCATCCCCATGTACATCTTCCACACCATCCTTTTCTTAAATATCTTGCATAATAAGATTACACATCCATTTGACTCTATCCTATTTATTCTTCGAACTCTAGGAACACATTCTTATATCGCACTATAAGATTTTTTTAAACACTTCCCACTCACTTTCGACATCCTTCTCATCAGAAAACTGATTCCATGCCGCAGAACTCAGCATTCTCCTCTGGTGTTCACAATTTCCTGCTTTGTATTTGAGCGTGTAACCTTTTCGGAATGGAACATTCATAAATTTTGCCGCTTTCCAAATGAGTACCGCATGATCACATCACTGTCACAACCGAAGACAGAATAGTTATGTTTTAACAGGAAATCCTCCTCTGACACTTATAATCAGACCTAGCACAATCGTGTACCACGAATTGCTTGTGCCACATGTTGATTGAAAAAATTGCGTCGCAGCAGTTCAATAAATTGATCCTCATTCTTCTCAAGCGATTTCATAGCTACCCATTCAACGTTTGGTAAGTAAAGTCCCACATTATGAATTCGACAGTCTATTCAAATTACTCTGTTCGCATCTATCGTATTTGTTTGGTGATGCACTTCGTCACTAACAAACGATCCACCAGTTCAGTAACGAAACCCCATTATGTATTTTATTTGTTAGATTCCACCTGACACCAGATGGCTTCAAATTCACTGCCACATGAAAAACTGTTACTAGTATTGCAGTAATAGGCGTCAACTCTAACTGCATTCAAGTCGTCTGCTATCATTAGCAGCACCCTTCTCCTCTTCTATTCTGTATATCCTTCCTAAAAATACTGTACCCATTACACTGGATACCAGTTATTACGTCTGATTCTGATAGCCAAGTCTCCATAAAACGTACAATATGAGGTCCCAGTATATTAATCAAAGCAACAAACTCTATTCCTTTGTTTCTTCGTCAGTTATTATCTAATTCCTTACGTGTGCATACATCTTTACACATGCTGGATAGTTCCGAACTGGACGAACACAGAATCGTTCTTTCTTCATAATAATTTCTATAATAATAGCCATTACCATTCTTAACATAGTTACCCAACATTGTCGCTCTTACACATATTTTAAGGATTCCTCCAATCAGAATTCAGTTTTCCTGACTCTCTGTGTTAGGCTTATATCAATTAATAATTTTTCAAGAATCCTGATGCCAAAGGCATTCAAGTGTAAGCCTTCCCCTCTTATAACAAATCTAATCTTCAAACTCACTCCAGATATCCAAAAACTGGCATCCATTCCTTCTACACAGCCTACGCATCGAATCGTTTGTCATCATAGTCCTTCGTAAGTCATTTCCATTATACCTCGGTAATATACTCATGATTTTTACTTTCCCACTCTTCACTGTCGCTTCTTCCAACAACCTTCTCATATTCTCTCTCACACACTGAATTTATCGGTAGTTAAGTCATTGGTACTTGCTAGAGTTGTGACCTCTTTTGTTTCTGTTTTTCAATTGTTCGCGTAATATTTTTAATTTTTGCTCCGGGAAAACTTGAAGTTATAATCCGCTCATCAATGGCATGTTTTATGATCGAGTCACCATACCAAATAATATCCTTCTTTACTTGTCAGATTTTTGTTATTACGCACTAACTTGCCTGATTCCGTGCTTTGTTGTTTTCCATTTTGCTGCTGTACTTTTTTTATTCTTCCTATGTTCCTGTAAACGCCGGTCGACTTTCTGTAATTCCTTCTTCGTCTGTCTAATAATCTGCTTTAACCTAGAGATTTCGGAGGTTGAATTATTTCAATATCTTCTTCAATATCGTCTTTAGTGGAGAAAATCTTCTTAGTCACTACTTCGCTGTACTTGTTAGCGTTCGTTTCTTCTGCGTTTTGGCGCCATTTTACAGCTGTATTTAATGGCACACTATGGCAATAAAGATATGTTAGAAACACGAAAATCTACTGTAATATACTATAAAACTAATTTTCTGAGGAAAAAATACAATAAAACAGATAAAATGAAAATCACCAATTTTACACGACCGCTAAATTACACTGACCACTCACCATTATTATTATTATTATTTTATTCACATAATTGATACACAGTCAACACAAGATATCATATAAACAACAATTTGACTGGTGATACAGAACAATTCAGATTCTACCCAAGAATCTAAGAACAGTCCGCCAGGAAGCGTCGTAAAATATGGACTGTTCCAAGTAATGCCGTTTTTTGTAGGTCATATGGGTATTATTATTATTATCGTACTTCAAACAGAAATCCGTCTACAGTGACAACAACATGATGGGTAATTCATGTAGTGAATAATATTCTTGGATAATAGTTTCACGAGTAGACATTATATTTATCTAATACTAGATGTTCTAAAAGTTGTTCATATTTGTAAAGGGAGGAAACTCTGCAGCCAGAATGAAAATTAACACCCATAGTCACAGTACGAGAATAATTAATTCGGTGCTGAGAAGGTGGGGGGGGGGATCAAGTTTAAGGTGAATCATGTGAACCGTAAGCTAAATACGCCATTTATGGTGATGCATCTCACCTGGCGTATCTACGAGGTGAGACTGATAACCTGACGGATGCTTTAGTTTGTGTATGTAACCTATTTTCTTCCTTTCTTTAATTCTCTCACATCCATTATTTAATTATTTATTTATTTTAGTTTGCAAGAGTTTATTCGCATAGACTATTAAAATGAATGGCAGAAGTTCCCCCTAGGTATTTTTTAATTGAAAGAGATAAGGTTGGATTGTTCCGAAAGAGATAAGGTTGGACTGGTCTCAATACACATCGACCGAATTAAAGTCGAAGGGTATTCAGGCCAGTGTGTTATGTCTGTAATTGCGTATATTCTTCTGGCAGGTTTTTCGTGTTTTGCTTGGTAAAAATCCGATTTTACCAAGCAAAACAAATTTGCTTGGTAAAATCGGAAATAAAATAATGCCAAATCCGCATGAAAACAAGTCCATCTTCATACGATGCGATAAAAATAAGGAAAAGTTTCAGTAAATAACGAAATATCTTCCGATCCTTCTCTAATACGACGAAACATCACTCATACGGTTCATGAAAGTTCTTAAAAGAACTGGGAGATGGACTGAGTCCTTGGCTCTTTATCCCGTCATCTGAATGAAGAAAATCTGTGTTAATGGGGTGTTATTGAGCTAAAAGCTCTAGTCATGGCTGGGTAATGGCAATACCCGAGCCTAAGTTAAAACTTCATTGGCTACAGCATTGCCATTCGTTACCCTGGGAGTCCTAAAAATGACTTTTCAATCATCTCTACCGTTATTCTCTCATGTTTCCTGTCATCAAATAATTTATATTTTCTATATCTAAATATATGAAAGGTGTGCAGCAAGATTTGTACTTTCTCAAGCATAGAATGTACGTGTATTTACGTATATTTATTTTCTTTTATTTACACTTTATTTGGATAAATACTGTATTTTGTGAATAGTGAAACTGGGTTTATTTTCTCTTTTTCTTTACTGCCATCAAAATTCTAAATTTCAGAGAAATTCTAGTTTATCAGCATGACTAACGGTTTTATTATTTTCCACCACATTTTGTTCAAATTGGTTACTTATATTTACTGTGCGTTGTCTAAAAATTGTATGTGAAATAAAACAATTTACTTTTGCCATTAAATATACAGCTACTTCAACACTTATACATGCAACTTATCTAAATCAGTAATATTCTACTCCTAGAAGCCGCACATTTTTCTTACTATTCTATGTTCTGTGTATGGTTTCTTTTATCCACGTACTTTAGGTTGATATCTATTCTGTGAATTCTTAAGATACATTTCTTTTTCTTTTATTTTCGTGTTTTCTTCACTGTCATCTAAATTCGAAAATTTATTTTATGACTTCAAATCTTACATTTCAGCATTTCCAAATGATTATTTTATTTTGTATATCAACACAAACTAAAACAACGTAATAATGCTGTGTTTTTTATTATTCTGAAATAAGAATACATGCTCGTAAAGCTGAAACCATACATCACAAATTACTTGTATTATTATCAAATCATTCACATGCGAAAGTCGTGCATGAATCATGTTTATGTTGCCGAGACTCATTTATTTTTTATATATTCGCTACATTGAGGTAAGAACTCGAGTAACGGGAAGGTGAATTTTTGTTATTGTTATAGGCTTATTGTTATGGATATTAACTGCCTGAATGGGGACATTTTACTGTAGTATTCTAGATCGGAAGTAATCTTTGAAAAAGTTTACTCGAAATAAAATATGCATTAGTATTCATTGAACAGTTATTTAATATTCCATATTTTTTTTAATATTGAATAATATAACGTTCCCTTCTTTTGTTAGGAAGTTCAGTTCTTCCTCTGCTACCAACAAAACATCGATTTCTTTATGTGGATAGTAAAAGCAAATTCATATGTTTTTATAAACCTGTATAGTTCGCACACGCTTATCATAATGATAAAAAATGACCTAATTTTTTAATGTCTTATCTGTTAAAATTCCATTTAAAACAACAACAAAAAAAACTAATATCCAAGAAAAGCCCATTTATTCGCTATACTAATTACATAAGTGATCCGGCAAGATTTTAAATATTTCTTTTATGAAAATCTGAAATAATCATATTTGATAAATATCTTTTTTTCAAAGTAATAATACACATCTTTAAAAATTAGGTACTTTGTTGTCTCTTTTACTTTATTTCATAACATAAAGGCCTGTGCAGACTTTCCGAAATGGGTTTGCATCCACAGCGTTAGACTGCCCAAAGAAAGACCATTCTAAACTCGATTCTCGCCAACTAGAGGAATTCTTTTTAAGCATTTTATCGACCAGTTCCTGAATTAGTCGATCTCTGGAATGGTCAAGTAAGATTTTCATCTAGAAACTCGGGTTTTTACTCTTGCAACTCAAGAAAAATGAGAGTGGAACTCACTATTTCAAATAATAATATATAGTGTTAGGGTGAGAGACCACGAGATAGCAGCAGTATTATCTCTATTCCCCAAGTGCTAATTAAAATCACTAATGGTCTAAGGCCGAATAGCTGTGATTGGCTAAGGGTGGAGATGGCCACACTCCCGTTTCTAAAAGTTGTTAGGTCTAGCTAAACGGATAAGCCTATTCCCTTTGGAGAATAAAAAAAGACGTAAGTGTATTTATTTATTTTTTTACTTCCTAACATAATTGAATTTCCCCCTTTTCCTTAACATGCGATGAAAAACTTGAAATTGCATTAGAAATTGGCTCTTTCTAAAGATGACAAATTATTAGCTTATTTTCCCTCATTATTTGTACTTTTTGCAAATACTTTTCAACAAATAATATCTTTCCTAATTTACGTTCTTTTTAAGGAATATTTATCATCAAATGTAAGTCTTCCGAATTTTTATGATTCAGAATTATGTTTGTGGTTAATGTTTTCGACTTTTGTACCCTCTCTCTCTCTCTCTCTCTCTCTCATAGCAAATAAATCTAAATTACAAATATTTTGTTAACTACACAAATATTTCTGATTTCGTACTACTTCGGAATTTTCCCATAATGCTATTTTGCATTTTACTATCCCAAACCGATTATTTAGTCATCATTCATCTATTTATTTATTTATTTTTGTAATCTTATACAGAAAAATAAAATAAAAAATGCTGTTCAACTTACAATAATGAATGTATATTCATTGTTGACAACAAATACTAGTGTGGATGATGAATAATGGCTTTAATTGCTTTAATTAAAGGGAAATGAATACTATGACACACACACACACGCGCGCACGCACACACACATATTAATTTAAAAGCAGTATGGGGTTACTTTTTGCCACCTTTGTTTCTGAAATTTTTTATTTAGAATAAAATTTTATTTTCGCTTTTTTTCTGATTATTCAACATTCATGAAAAAAAAAGGTAGATTTTTATACGCTAATAGAACATTTCTACGTATTCATTTATTTCATTGATAATTTAAAAAATCATATGCTGAGGTAAATGGAATTCAGAGTGTTAAAGATTATTGATGCTCACACCCCAACAAGGATGTGGAATAAAGTAAAAAAAAAAACATTTCTCATTTTCCTGCAATGATTACAAAATTTATTTATGTAACAAAATGAAATGAAAAAGTCCTTCCCTCCTCCCTCTCTAAAATGGTTCTTCTTCTACCATTAGATGCGTGATTGCAAGTAAGCTACACGCTGTGTGGTTATACATTGCTTACATTCACTCAGTGAATCTTTCCTTTGATCGCCAATTAATCTGCTAAAGCGTTCCTGTGTGTGTGTGTGTGTGCGCGTGCGCGTGTGCGTGCGTGCGTGCGTGCGTAGGATGTTCCACACCTGCAAATGCAGGTGATTGATGGCTTGCGCTTTGCTTCCGTAATTTTAGTAGATCATTCTGGAGACTGTTAGTCCGTTTGGGGATTAAGCTCAAATTATAGTAAGAAAGTTTCCTTACAGAATACATTTATGTGATAAATTAGCGGACAGATTATGATCATGTGATCCTTCAAAACTCTGTTAATAAGTATTGATAAATTATTTCCATCGAAAGTACTAGTAACCATTTAACGAACTTTATGTTTTACACTCTTGTATAGTTTTTTTTTTTTTTTTTTGATAGGCACCATAACAACTGATATTTCCTATGTTGGTGTGTGTGGGAAGGAATCCTATTAATCTTCTTTCTTTTTCTTTTTTCCTCTCTTTATTTTTACCCTAATGTAAAGTAAGTTTAGACGTGTACAATCATTTAACCACTCTGGCACTAAATGGATATTCTTATAAATCAAACTTTACCCAATTTTTATCATTCCGTTTCATTTTGGCCATTGATGGAATGATAATGCATAGCATAGAACCTCATCCAGCCAAGCCAGTCCCAATTTCGTTAGTTGAAAAAAAAAAAAACCTAAAGCATACCAAACACACCATAGGAAGTCGGAATTACTTCTACTATAAAGCAGTTTATTAATACATTCATAATATTAACACAGTTCCGAAGAATAACATCACCATGATCCATCCGTGATTAATCACAAAAGTGTATTCTGTAACTTTTATACCATACTTTAAGGTTAATCCCCAAACCAACTACGAGACTCCAGAATCATCTGCTAAGAGTGCAAGCCATTCAGTCCCACGCATTTGCAGGCGTGAACTTCCTACGCACAGACAGGGACACTAGGGGATTAATTGGCGATCAAAGGAAGCACTCACCGAGGGAGTGAATGTAAAACTACATGGTACGTAATCATCTAATAATACTAGAAGAATACAACCATTTTGGAGGGGGCGGAATTCTTCATTTAATTTTATTATATAAATTAATTCAGTATGCGAGAAAAATAAGTAACTTTATCTTCTTTCGCAATTCTCTGTCGTTGTTGAAGTCAGCATGTTAATTAAGCTTTAACACTCCTACAAATTGCATCTGTTAGTTGGCCTAGCTGACAGTGACAGAAACTAGATATTCCTGTTGAAATTGCCTGCATTTATGGAGCGGTAGGTTTACATTTCAGGATGAAAATCTCGACTTTATGGAATATTTCATTATATATATTGATGTAATGAAATGAAATAACTCTACAGAATGGCTTTATTGTTTTATCCTCAAATGGGAGAGGGTGAATTATTAAACTGGCCATTACCTAATGCATTTCCTCCAGGTTTAGTGTGATGGTGACCCATCAGGAGGCTTCCCAACAACCTAGCAGATAACTTTGCAGCGCAGATAAGGCACTGAGTTCGTATTTCACAGTTGTGTGGATGTTTATGAAATTTTTAGATAGTAGACGATTTTTATCTCTGGGTATTGACTGCCATCCTGCTTTCTAAAGAGCTCAAGTGAACTGAAAAAATTCCGTGTTTAATCTCATGAAAGAGAAATGGAGGTGAAATAATCCATTGAGATAATCCATTTGTCCTGATTAAGAGAACTGGATTATCTAGCCTTTGCGCAGACCGCTCGGTAGTAATAATAATATTCTATTGATTTACAGTCATTTATGGGTGAGGTTGATATAAAAACCACATTATGGGAAAGAAAATGAGTATTTTCTCGTATGGAAGCATATTTGTATTTCACCCACCGAGTGTTCCAAACATTCTTTGATTAAATCGTTTCTAACGCCTATGATGAAAGACAAGCTGAATACTTGTGGTAATATTGAGGATCGAAAAAGACATCCATAAAGCACAATAGCAAATAAATTAGTCAATAAATGCATAAAGATAAAAATAACAATATTATAACCAAAACATAAAGCAAATTAACATTTTTACCAAAAAGTAAATATTACAGACGGACATAAAGAACATGAAGACCTTATTATGTAACTTCCATTATTTATTACTGAGTGGACAGTTTCTTCCCAGATCGTTTGCCATCCGAGATGACGAAAGAATCATTTTCTTTAAATTTCCATACCAGTAGAAGGATCATGGACCTCAATCAAATGTTAATAACAGCGGTTTAATAGTAATACTACTACTAATAATAATAAACTATTACTGGATTTTTTTAAATATCACATTTGCGCAAATATTGAAAATAATTATCAGAGAAATTATAGGGAATTAATACACAGCAAGGTTTAATATGAAATATTTTGTTTCCTTTGTCCTTCAGTATCTTCTTGAGTAGCTGGTAGAGGTAAAGCGAGTTTTCTAGCATTGTTACATATTGTAGGTACAACGTACTGAGTTTGTCAGCATCAGTTTTCTTCAGCTTTCGTATAACATTGCAATTATCCATTTGAAGTAGCTGAAAAAACCGTTCATGTGCTACTGTAGTTTGTTTTGAAATTACGGTCGAAGCATCTAAAGCTATGACGCAAGTGTTATATGACTGTTAATTGCGTGTATTCTTCTGTCAGATTTGCCTGTTTTGTGAGATGAAAACCCAACTTTTATATGCATAAAAGTCGCAAAGGAATACTTTCATTTTTGTAGGAACGAAAAACGGAATAGCAATACTTTTCAAAATTGGTTTACCATTTGCTGTGGCACTTATAGCTTTCGAATTAATTCGATAGGCTATTCAGTTTGTTCAGTGTTAAATATTTGCATTTTATTACATGTTTTTTCCATGACGATTTCTATAATTGTACGATTTGGGTTCATTGATACAGCAATGAACCCAAAGATTTATTGGGTAATGCATCATCAAATTAATCTGTTAATTTCACAAAGCGAATGACATGAAAAAGAGAAAATTCTTCAAGTTTCTGTGTTAGAAACTCACTGATATTAGGTGACATTAGCGACATTCTGACTTACATAACGACTACGTCGAAATCTTGAATAATTTCTCAATTATGAAAAAAGTGTTCAATCAGCTGTTCATAGGAGGAAATATGTTTTTATATTTCATAGATACACATTATACTCAATGTGTATCTATGTGTAATTATTTGAAATAAATCTAGATGAATACTAATTTTCTGTTATAAATCTAAATATCTCTAGTAATGATTGTCTCGTTTACTTGGGGTAGGTTTATATCTCAAAGAGAAAATAAAAACTATCAGTTGGTCCTGAGATTCCATTCTTAGTTTTAAAAAAATAGTAAATAAATTCCATAAAATAAATTCATCTTCAAAAATTCAAATGATGTGGAACAGTGATATCCAACGATGTTAGGTTTAGTTGATAAACTAAATATATAATATACAAATATAATTGATTACGAAGATAGACATTATTTCAGCTACGATTATTCAACAAACAAACAAATAAAAAAGCAAAGCTATTTTTGGCAACAGAGCACTCCCTTGTTATTTATCGAACTAGGTTCGATACAGACAAGCTAAATAAATGGGATGACATTAAATATCAATTATTGATGTGACATATCGGTGTGCATTTTTTGAAGGTAAGGATGATAATAGTACTTGAGCCGGGACTTGATCAGACTGAGATAGTGTGTAAGTATAATAGAATATGTTGAAGGTGAAGAATGGACAATTTGAAAGTAGAAATCCTTATCAGATGACCAACAGAATGCCTTTAAAACGACTGCATTTCATTCTACTTATATCACTTTCTGCAGACTTTCGTGAATACATTTCTTTGGATTGTAACTTGTTCAATTAACATGAAAACTAAAACTTTAAATGCTTCAAAAGTTTTCGAGGTTTCTTTGTTTTCGTAATTAGCTAGATAATTATCATGTTATAATTACTTGGTTATGTCGATCTTCGAATTTCACTTTTATAAACAAAGAATTTCTGTCGATCATATCCCTCAACTAATGAGGGCGTTCTCTGAAATGGGCATCTTTTGAGGACAGCCATTAAAACGGAAACTTATGATAAATATGTTATTTTAATGAAATTGTATACCCCGTTGTAAACTTCTCTTCGTATCCTTGATTGGCTAAATGATTGCTTACGATGGTGGCACTCGCTGCAAGCAATCAATTATACGATTGCTTAAGCAATTCGGAAAATGGATCTCATCAGTCTGTCCTCTATGATTCGAAATATCTTGGAAAACGAAATGATCAGCGTTTCCAAGCTATTTTTAGTAATATAGTTTCAGAATTGAAATAACGAATTTTTACTATATTCTACAATGCTTTGTTCACTTTCCATCTCTCTTTCTGTTGACGGTTTTTTTAAGTCAGATAGTATTGGTGTCGTGGTATCCATAGGTTCAAATAATTATGACGGAAGTAATGTCATGAAAAAAAATATGCCCAATTTGTCTATGGTTTCTTTAGAAACAGATACTTTTATGCGCAACTTTGCCACGTTAAATTCAGCACAATCATTACTCTGCATTGTGTTTTAAGGCTGTGTTTTAAAGAGGTCTTTTACAAATATAACTACATGTTATATTTGTTTACACATATAACATTTAGTTACAAATATAACTAAATGTTGCAGCTTTTCAGTGTTTTTGTTACTGTAATTCAAGCATCAAAATCGATGTTTATGAGATAAAGTGAAAATGTAATGACTTCACTTTAATTCTTTTGACGCATTTTGCTTATAAATATTGGGCTAGTCTAAGTGCTATACCGATTATAATACCAATGTCGAAGTACGAACTTTTAAATTAATTCCGATAAAGAAATAATAAACGTTTAACTTCATCATGGCCATTGTATGGAAAAGGTTCAATTTTTTTAACGAAAACGGAAATAAAAGAAAAACATTGAGCACTTTTAAATCACATAACACGATGATGTTTCATTATGCATTTGACTCGAATATCATGGCTCTGTGAATAATAAATAGTTCATATCCTTAATTTTGCTATAGACCACTAAGTTTTCGGAGCTTCTAACATTGTTATTATATTGACCAGCGCAAGTTATGTTAGGACAGGAGCTTTGTATGAAAAATTCAAACTATTTTCTTTCCTTAAGCCGCCTTATATTATGAATTCCCAGTAAGTTTGTTTTCTTTCCCTCGAAGTTTATCATAGCAGTTCAAGAATCAGCTGCTCCACGGACTAGTCTTTCCAATGCAGAATTTTGAAGAACGTTTTTCTGTATTTATTTTTTATTATTTATATTTTTTTTAAAGTGGAAACAAATGTTACCAAATGTTAAGAACAGAACCAATCGTAAACCATAGCGAAGCCATAAAAATGCACCAGAGAATAGCTTATAAAATATATTCCGTGCACAAGATCAGTCAGAACGCAAAAACATTTATAGGCAGAGACAAGTTACAAGGTACAAGACGTCTGATAGGAAAAAAATAAAAAAAAATACTTCAACTTAATTCATTTAGACACGGTTTGAAGAGCTCGTAATACAATGCACGCTCATCAGGGAACTCAAAGAAATAGAGCATTTGTATAAGTGCTCAGTTGGAGAAAAAGTTCATCTGCTATCTAATTCTTGCGAAGAGTCAGATTGCGAATGTACTTCTTACCCATAAGTGTTCGCTGATAAGTGCTTGTAAAATATTTCCACAAATTTTCAAATTCGTTGGCTAAAGATCTGAACTGATTTTTTCCTTAAACACATTTTAAATATCACCTTAATCGATTCACGTTCATTTCTGTACCAGTGAATGCAATTAAAAATAAAAGATGTTAGTAAACTTATACATGATATATTCCCTGAATATATTAACAAGTAATGCAATGTTTAAGATATAAGAATCAATTGTCATTTACTTGGTACGCAACACTTGTTTTGTCTAACTATTCAGGTAAAAAAAGTCATTTATTTAAAAAAAAATAAAGACATAACGTATTCACTGAGATAAAGAAACGAATACCATTAACTCGATTGAGAGATCTACATCTACTAGCACGCTGTCGCATTTCAAAGAATAAAGCTTCGGCATGATACTTTTGAAATATGACAGTCAGATGTCTCTAAGTACGTCTATTAATATTCAAGTCTACATACATAGTATTATATATTTATGATATATTTCAAATTTTCTTAAACTTTGCGTACAACTGACAAACCACTTTGACCCAGCAATATATAAATGCAAAAGAAATTCTTTTTATCACAGCATGTCATATCATTCTTCAATACCTTTAAAATTGAAAAAAAAACAACTTAAATATCACTTCAAACATCGTTCGGTATTATATAAGAACTACGTTAGTAGTTGATGTGATGATTTTATTATCATAATTTTAGAAAAAAATATTAATTTTTTAAAGCGAATTCTAGTCCTTAAAGACAAATTGCGTAAGTGAATATTTTGCAAAGATAATATCAAAATATTATCTTTGCAAAATATTCTAACTATTAATAACTATTAATTTAAATATTTAAACTATTATCGAGAGTAAACAGTACTTCTTTTAAGCATTCTGAGTGTTTGTCACAGTACAAATGAACATTGAGTATTCTACAAGAGGAGCTATTTGTTCAAATTTCTGACTTTAATTCAAGAATATTACGTTAATTGAAACTTCTATTTTTGCATTGCTTAGCTCACAGCAAAGCATATATATATATATATATATATATATATATATATATCCCTTATTTTTGACTAAAATATCTGTTTATTCAATCTCAATAGTTGCACTCCTAATAATAATTAACGCCCAAAACAGTAACCACACGATTACGACCCATTTACAAAGTTAATCACGTTTTCAAGACAATCCCTCCACTCACCGAAAGATAAAAACACCTGCGACCCATTAGTACTACAGATTAACAGCGGACTAAGAGTTAAGATAATTCAAGAACGTCATTCTATCTCATTTGGTGATTACGCATGGTAATTGTTCTAGCTCCTTCAGCATTTCAATTTATTTTACTTCTCCTCAAACCCTTGTGTTCACAATTTCGGCACATCTGCTCTTATTATTATTATTAATGCAATATTAATGAATTACCTTGATTAATTAATGCGCATCTCAGTAGACATAGTGTTGTTGAAAGCGACCCGATATACTTGTTAGTGGGATGATGAATGTATTGATTATGTTGCACGTGTACGAACAAATGTCACAGAGATTAAAAAAAATCATTGGCAAATATTGTTTTGTTATTTTGCTTATTTCAGAATTTAAGAATAAATTAGCATTAATTCCAACCCATTCTCAAATGATTATTCTTCAATGAATCAAAAATAGTTTCTGTTGATTTCATAATGCTGCACCTCTTCCACTATTATACTATAAAATACACAAGGTCTTTCTATCACGAAGCATTCTTAGAAGGTCGCACTAAAACGGAGAACAATGATTCCCTTGGGCATGCATGCATTGGTTCCAAAGAGTTTTTCACCTCCGAAGCACTCCATGAAGTTTTAAAGAAAATGTGACTTGAGAGCTTTTATTGAACCGATTGCTTCAAATGAACTTACTTTCAGAATCTTTAAAGCTAGGAGCAGGAAAAAGTAGCAGAGAACGATTTTCTGCCCAATAAAAAAAAAACGTTCGCTGCAAGCGATTTGCTTTTAAGCTTTTCTGAGAATCTGAAATACGTTTTACCGACCCTCTCATCGTATTCCGAAATTTGTTAAATTTACTGAAATTTCCATATTCAATAATGAGGTCTTTTACTACCTAGTTAAATGTACGACGTTGGTTAGATAGAATTTTATTCAATCACTAATCAAGTATTATACCTAAGTGATGATTATAGTCATCCAGATTGCGGATCATTTCTAATGTCTCCTCAGTGATTCTGAGACCTCGAAAGTTCAGAAAAGGTTGTTGTAGATGTAGTGTCCT
This sequence comes from Typopeltis vanoorti, assembly GCF_054136105.1. Taxonomy (NCBI): domain Eukaryota; kingdom Metazoa; phylum Arthropoda; class Arachnida; order Uropygi; family Thelyphonidae; genus Typopeltis; species Typopeltis vanoorti. Next base: position 62,808,907 of record NC_143564.1, on the reverse strand, counting down.
CACTTGTTTTTACTACTCTCCAGATAAAATTTAATGTATGCGTCTTGTTTCTTTAAACTTCAAATAAAGAACGTCCAGAACTGCAGGCGGTGTTTGAAACAAGTGATCAAGATAAAAACTTGTGTAGAGGAGATACTGATCAATGATGCACTCTCAAAAGTTTTTTGAATGACAATATCAGTCTGAGAACGTTTGGATCACACATGGGTTTATTAAATAAGTTTCGTGTTTGTTGCTGCAACAGAGATGATTACTTCATTTGCTTGGAGTATGGGGAATAGCAAGTGATATGAAGTCATTAGCCTCTATATACAAGTAGCTCAGACATGAATATATTTCAAGCGCAAAGCTTTGTTTTGCTTACTTGGGAAAAGGATTAAAACCAAGTATAAAATTTCTTGGTATCTTTAACGTATAATACACCCAAGGTAAAAAAAAAAAAAAAAAAAAAAAAAAGAACTTTCTACATCTTCCTCTCATCCAGAGATTTTTATTAAGAAGATCAAGTACCTTTTTTCCACTAGTATATGGGATATATGACTTCTGTATTACTTCAACCTTGGTATCTCTCCTGGGTCTGGCTCTCACTGAAACTAGGTCCGCCGCTGAGATTATGGCTCTGGCTGGTGGTGGGGTGAGACTGCCACTGGGTAGAGCCAACGCTGAGAAGTTCTCGGTGATGGAGTGAGTCTATCACTGAGTGGAACAACGCTGAGTTGGACGGTCTTTCGGCCACTATGGAGTGGTCTAGGGATCGTCCTAATTTTTAGAGAGGTCTTTAGTTAAATACACCTCAATAAAGGTAAGGTCGAAAACAGTCTGGGTAGTGGCCCTTTCCATTATGCATTGTATTGTACACGCCTGAAAGGAGGTGTGTGCTTTGCATTATGGGATACATACTAAGGCAAATAATATGAAGTTATTAGCCTCTATATACAAGTAGCTCAGACATAAATGTATTTCACGCGCAAAACTTTGTTTTGCTTATGTGGGAAAATGATTAAAACCAAGTATGGAATTTCCTGGTATCTTTAACATATATATATATATATATATATATATATATATATATATATATATATATATATATATATATATATATATATATAATAAAAACTGTGATTTCATCTATCTACTGCATAATACCATACGCGTAGCGCAAAACCAAATCATTCACCATTATGAGTTGAAATGTTTACACGTTACTGCAGCACGATAGCAAACAACCAGTATGCAATATTTCCAAAAATGCGAATGAGAATGGAAGGGATTTTAACCCTACTTTAAGGAACGAGTCTTATTTTAATGTGATAAGAAAGGTTTAGTTGAGCCTCGTTATATTCCAAGGAATTGTGGCAGTGTTTTCCGACCCTGACTAATCGATTAATGATTGAGCCCACAAAACAGTCATTCTCAGCACCTTTTTCAAATTGCGTTCTCCCATCCCTTCCATCGTCTTCTCCTGGATTTTGCCGGAGACACTAAATCCTCGTCTTCTCTAGGCACATCCGACTGTTATTGCCCTGCACGTGACTGACATCCCTCCCTTCTCCGCTACCAAACCACGTGATGCAGACGGTGGTCGCACGCTACCGAAAGAGACGCCACTCTAGTTTCCCTCCTGCGTTCCTAGTAAAAGGCTCTCCTTCCACGCCGTGTCAGGAAAACCAGTGAGAAAACGTTATTTCCTTCCTCACAGGATGTTTTAGTCGTTTTGCACGTGTGGCGGAGAATTCCCGGCAATGTCGTACTAAGGTGTGTAAAACAGGTAAGATTTTGTATATTGCAATTGAAACAAGAGGTCGTATGACACCGTGGAGTTTTGCTATTTTGTAATGAATTTGTTGTCGAATTATCACGAAAAAAAGGAAATGAGTTATGCAAATGAAGTGAAAAATCGAAAGTACTGGTGATTATTATTCTGGATTTTGTTTTAGATAATGATTAAGCTGCTGGTAATGCTGTCGGGCTCATCAGTAAATTGTGTAGTGTTATTTTTCTAGATTTCTAGATCCTTCATTCACTGTCACTCAAAAAATGTAACATAACAAGTTCCTATTAATAACAAAATATTGGTCCCTAAAGAATATTATTTCTGAACCTAACTAAAGGACCAGTGCGAAATGGAAGGGCTATGGATATATTATTATCGCAAACATCATCGTCTCATTGCTTTCCAAGGAAGAAGAAGAATCACCAGTCAAATGTACAGTAATGTAGACCAATTTCCTAATATTTATCAGGTAAAGGTTTGCTTTAAATCAGCTTTGGATCCTATTCATCCCTTTGATAAGAGTGTATATAGGTTTTACGCTTCAAACATTGATTAGAAGTGTCATTAATATATCATTAATGATTTAGTCGACTAAGCATTCCTATATTCACCGTGAACTGGTTCTCAGATTTATATTTAATTCTGTTTTTGCAAGCCAAGGCGAAGATTATCTACTTTAATTTCAATCTAAAAGATATCGAAAGTTTTAAAACCATTCATTAAGAAACACTTCAAAAATTGGTTTAACATTTCCTGTCGACTTTCATCCCAAAGTCTAAAACATTCATGAACTCTCTAATTATTTTACAATCATAGAATGTTTTTTTTTTATAACCGTGTAATATTTTTTTACCAAGTTTAGCTTTGTTTTTCTGGTTATTGAACAACTCGTTAATTACAAACTTTGTAATTTACTTTTTCACCTCGCCAGCCAAGTTGTTAGATCAGCACTCATCACGCCCTCTACGTCGCGCACAACCAAATAAAAGCGTAATAATTTTTATTTATTCATTCTTGAAAATATTAATTATAGCGACATTGTATTTAAAAAAAAAAAAACACTCGTCCAGTATTGGTATTTTGAAGACACCCATAACTCGAAGTAAATAAAGACATTTTCCCGAGGGCAATACATCATTGCTAGAATGACGTGCTATCGGAGATTATATAAATCGATAACTTTAGGATTAGTGATCCAAGACACGAATGGACATTAGAGAACAACCTCGTCGTCAAAATATTGTTATGTTTAGACAGGACCCGGAAGCTTCCGATGATTTATTACATCAAAGTAGGGATGAATTCTAATATCACAGAAAGAATGATGAATAAGAGTGTCAAGTTTAGAACTTTGGATGGTATTCGCATTTATTGATTTTTCTAGAAAACTATACTTGCGTTTCTCTCAGTTGTGCTGACATGCTAAGGAGTTTGTTTTCATCTTATATAAAAAGACTGTCCCGTAAAAGTTTCTTTTGTTTTACTGCACAGGTATATTATCACGAAGATGTTCGCCCAGTTCCATCATAGATTTATGTCTAGTTTTCTTGTCTAAATATTAACTTTCTTGTTTTATTATATTATTTTCTAAATAACTGGATTCCAATGTTGCTTTGATAATGTGCAGAAGGAAATAATATGTTAATTAGATCTTTAAATACATTCTAACATGAAAAGATTCAAAATGCACACAGATAAGATGACGTCATCATCTCATTTTATGCTTAGAAAAGAAAAATAAATAAATAAAGCATCAAGAATAAATACGAGAAATGTATTTAAACATGTCAGTGCACGTTGAAGGATTAATTAATTTTTAATTAGTCTTGAACATAATTAATTAATTGGGTTCTGTTTTAATAAATATGTGTCTGTACATTTCAAGTTACCTTTGATTTGTTATAATGGTATTGCATCTTTCTCCGAGTTTCGCCCAATGAACTCCGATTATGTTTCTGGGTGTTATTGTAAGCACAGACCTTCAGAGCTAGATGCATAACTACTTCAGAATTTTATTATATTTTTTTTATAAATCTCCTGTAGGTTGAATCAGCACGTTATTTTTTTTTTTCAGTCACTCTTGCTGATCACGTATAGAAATACTGCACATCTTTTTATAGACCAAGAGGGATTCAGATTAAAGAGAAAACAAGGAAAGATATAGTAAGAGGATGAGAATAAGAAAGAAGCTCATGCGATTTAGAGGCTTAACTTCCTACCATGTTGCCCTAGTACTGCCCTGTATTTTATAAGATTTATTACATAGGAATCTATTTTTATTATACACATACTGGGCACTGGATTAGAAACCTTTATTTTACGTATAGGCGAGCAATGCCAATACTGCTCCTCTTCAATTCCCTGCGCATAGTTCGGTGAGATATGATTCCCGGAACAGCCTTCATTAAATACTTCGGTCAATTGCTGCACAGAGGAAGTTCTGTTTGTCCTTACAAGCCTTCTCAAACGGTGATCTCGTTGCTGACAGACTGTCTTAGGACCACAGTTAGGCTTGAATATATGTATTTCAAGATATTGTGATTTACGTAAGCAAGAAATTAAAGTCCTTACATACGATCCATTTCAACTTAGGAATTATTATTATTATTATTATTATTATTAACGGCCTTTCATCAAAACATAAATCTATCTACGGTGGTAACAGCATGAACACTACGAATGAAAACAAATTCATATTTATACCAGGATATACACTGACTGATCCAGTATCGAATTATATAATGTTGGTTATATTTTTAAAAATGAATGTTTTTTTGGGGATTGTAATGTAGCCAACGAATCTCAAAGGGATCATTATGCTATACTTGCTGTTCAAGTTTTTGGCGCACTGCTCTCAAAGAAAATGCATTTCGGAATTTACAAACTAGCGTTGCATTTTCTACAATCAAGACACGCATCAATTTTTAAATAACCAAGATCATGGGCCCTTCATTAGTTTTTAGACTACAGTAAACAAAATTTATTTGTGGAAGATACGAACCTCTATTTTTGAATTATAATTTCTACAGCAACATTTAAATATTATTTTATTAATTCAAGAAATAAAATCCATCTATTTGCGCCGTTGGATACGAATGGAAGTGGAATTATTTTTAAAGATGAGATGTGCAAGGCGATTATTTATATCTATATCCAAGAAAATGGACACAATGCATTTTTATTTTTATTTATTTATTTTTATCGAAAATAAAATCTTGGTCTGAAAAACAGGAAAGAACAAGTGTTGTATTTTGTATATTGACAATATACGCACTTAACAGAGCAAATTATGAAAGGTATATAGTATATTATCTATCTTTTAAATAGTATTTATATCTCAGTGGAGCTCAGTGGAAGTGACGTTTGCATCTTCTGGGCTAGGACGCACGAAGATAGACTTATAGTTTGAGTCTAGTCGCCAACTGGAGGAACTTTTTCTTAGCCTTAAGCGTTTTTCTAAGACCGGTTTCCGAGTTAGTGGACCTCTGGCACGGCAAGCGGGTTGTTTATCCCGAAAACTCGGATTTTTCATCCCGTAAACTCAAGAATATCGACCGTAGAACCCACATTATTTCAGACAGTGACATATTCTGTTAGGATTAAGTACCAAGAGAATAGCAGCAATTATTTGCCGGTCTCATTATCAGTGGCTGCCTGTAATTAGTGATAAACATGGGCCAGCCATCTCTGATTGGTTGCACGATAGAGATTGAACTGCCCACTCAGTCTCCAAAAGCTTGATAAGGTTTAAAAGCCTTGCCTACTCCCTGTAAGAGAATAAAAGGCGTTAGCTTATTATTATTTTATTTATTTTATAATAATATTATAATATCAGAATTATTCTTATATCAGAATATATCTGATATTATAATATCAGAATTATTAATATAATTCTGCATAAAAAAGGTAATAAACAAGACATCAGTAACTACAGACCTATCTGTCTATTAACACACACACATATAAAATATTCGCCAGAATCATCCTAAACCGAATACAAACCTCCATCAATGAAAACAGCTGCAAAGAACAGGCGGGTTTCAAAAAAGGCTTTTCAACAATAGATCACATTCAAACTATTACTCAGCTAACAGAAAGATGCAGAGAATACCAGATCCCACTTTGTTCTTCTTTTTATAGATTTTAAAAAGGCATTTGACACTGTTGAGCATAACGCAGTATTCCAAGCTTTAATAGAACAAGGCGTAGAAAAAGCATGCATCCAATTCATAAAAGACATCTACAAAGAAAGCACAACAAATATCACCCTTTTCAATCACCCGATTAAAATTATCTTAAGTAGAGGAGTACGTCAGGGTGATGTCTTATCACCTAATCTCTTCACATCTATTCTGGACAGCATCATTCGAAAAATTGATATGAAAGATGGAATAAACATTGATTGTGAAATATTAAATATCCTATTATTCGCCGATCATGTGGTATCAATATCTCACCCATCCAAACTCTTAGAATCAACGCTGAATAACATAAGCCGAAACTACCAAAATATTGGATTGGAAATACACCCTGACAAAACAAGATGGATGAAAAACAAATACTGTAAAGATCATACAATCACTCTAGAATCCCACACCATCGAAAAAGTTGAAGATTAGATCTACCTCGGCCAGTCCATAAAAATGAATAATGATATATCAAATGAAATAACAAGGAGAAAAAGAGCTGCTTGGATACCTTCAACAAAACAAAATCAACATTACCCACCAAAACATAGATATAGACATAAGAGCCCATCTTTTCAATAGTCACATCTTACCAGCATTTACTTATGGCAGTGAAACATGGAACACAGCTTTAACAGAAGAACGAAACTTAATAACAACTCAACGTGCAATAGAAAGAAGAATGTGCAGTGTAAACAAAATAGACCACGTAAGACACACAGAAATCAGGAAGAAGTCTGGACTCACAGAAGTAATAAAAACAATCTACAACAGCAAAAGAAGATGGGCAGGACATCTAGCTACAACGACATACAACAGATGGAGAGTCAGAGTGACAAATTTGTATCCGATATATACCAAAAGGAAACCTGGAAGACCAGCCTTAAGGTGAGAAGACCCAATGATTAAGAAAGTTGGAAGAAAATGGAGAGGAAAGGCCCAAGACAGGAATAGCTGGACTATTTACGACCTGCAGTCATGGAGAAATCCGGAATGAAACCACGGGTCCATCAAGGTAATCAAGGTAATTATAAAGGGTGTCCCAAAATTCACGCAAGATTTAAATTTAGCGCCATTTGTGCGGTAAAGTGTTGCCAACGAGAAAAAAAAGATAGTGTGACAGCTGACAGTTCACGGTTATTAAAAATGGAGTGCTACACGAAAGAACAACGCATTTTCATTTTTGAGCAATATTTTAAAAATAATGAAGGTTTGGCAGCTACAGTTCGCAATTTTCGTACAAAATATGGTCGGAATGGTGATTTAACTTCATCAACTGTAAAAAGATTAATTAAGAAATTCAAGGAAACCGAATCAATTGGTGATCTTATACACTCTAGCCGTCCTTCAACAAGTCGTTTAACAGAAAACATCGAAGCAGTTCGTGAGAGAGTGTTGCTGAGAGTCCAGGAACATCAATTCGGCACCGTGGTCTTCAATTGAGTATTTCGAGAAGCTCTCTACAGCGTATTCTCACGAAAGATGTGCATCTTTATGCCTTACAAAGTTCAATTGACTCAAGAACTGAAGCCTACTGACCACACACAGCGAAGAGAGTTCGTTGAATGGATTATGGAACGACAACAAGTGGATGCTTATTTTTCGAACAAAATCATCTTCAGCGATGAAGCTCATTTTCATCTTGATGGCTTCGTTAATCGACAAAATTGTCGCATTTGTGGTTCAGAAAATCCACGAGTGATTGTTGAGAAACAAATGCATCCACAACATGTCACTGTTTGGTGCGGATTTTGGGCTAGAGGCATGATCGGTCCATTCTTCTTCGTAAATGCGGCTGGTAATGCAATAACAGTTAATGATGCTCGCTATCGCGACATGATAATCCAGTTTTTTGTGCCTAAATTGCAAGATATGGATGTGGACAACATGTGGTTTCAACAAGACGGTGCCACATGCCATACAGCCCGAGAAACAATTCAATTACTGCAGGAGTCATTTCCTGGTCGTGTAATTTCCCGTTTTGGTGATCAGAATTGGCCACCCAGATCATGCGACTTAACGCCGTTGGACTTTTTCTTTGGGGTTTTTTGAAGTCTAAGGTTTATGCCAACAAGCCCACGACTACCCACGCCTTGAAGGAGGAAACTGAGCGCTGTATCAACGAAATTCAGCCACATTTGTGCAAAATGGTCATGGAAAATTTCGACAAAAGAGTGCGTATGTGCCAGCAAAGCCGTGGAGGCCATTTACCCGATATGCTATTCCATGCATAACCCTATACTGTATACTTTATGAATCAATAAGAAATTACAATTTTTAATTAAAAACCTGTGTTTTCTATCAAAATTACTTCTTGCGTGAATTTTGGGACACCCTGTAATATCAAGTTTAAAAAATGCATTTTATTGAATGTTACGGATGAATAATATTTAATTATTAGATTTGAAAATGAGAAAATGGAACAGTGATCAATGGTGATTATGGACGGCGAAAACTTTAATTTGCTCCTGTTGGGAACATTGGTGAATATTTTGTGTGAGGTCTCGCTCGAAACATTTTTTTTAATATGTGAAATCTTTCTTGTGGAATTCTGTAATATAGACAACCTTGCTTCAAGAAAGCCAGTATTGCAACGTTTATAATTACTATTATCTAAGTAATTGAGTCATAAAATCATAATTTGATTTATGCGATTTAAGTTCAAAACGCGTTTTAATTTGACTTGTGATCACATCATTTTAAGATTCTTACATTTGGTATATAATGATTAGAACTGCATGAAAATATCTCTTCTTCAATGTGATTGTGTTAAAATCCTTCGTACATATTTTGTATAGTTTTTTTAAGTGATCACCAGACGATACTCGAATCACTGACACCAATTCGCCACAGAATTTTTTTTTTCAATCTGAAGTATTAAAAAGGCTTTTTAACAATGATTCTGACGTCAGCAATCCATAGAAAAATTCCTCCGTTTTACATTATTCGTGTTTATTTAATTTTTTTTGTCTGCGTAAGTTTTTTTTTTTGTGGAAATAAATTCAGAATGTAATCCCATAAAGCATGTTTTTAATTCGGAGAATAATAAAGATAATTAAACTGTGTGAAAAAAATAAAGAAAACCAAATTAACTATTGAGTGTAATTTAGTTGCGTTACGTTTCCATACATTAAGTGAGAAAATGCTGGTAGAGAGAGAGAGAGAAGGAGAGAGAATAAATCGTTACTTATCAGTATCATGATAAACTCCCAGAAGTTGTTTTATACTTCAACATAAAAACATTAATTAATTTTTTCATATTTTCATGCGATGCAAGCTAAGAAGATGGAATTCGTGCATGCATCGATTCCTACTTTTTTTGAATGTTTTGTTCTGCATTGTCACAGTCAATCTAAAGCTTACTTCTTAGCGAACATTAACGAAAATTTCATTCCCGATGGGGATGAAGGAACGCACATCTAAAATCTGATTATGTCACTAAAAACTTCGTGTCCCTTTATTTATAGCGTGTGTTAGCATTATAAAAGGCCATCCATCCATTTCGCTCGGTGAGTGATATGAATGGTTGTTAGCGTGGATCCATTTAAAAATTATCCCGACAGTAATTATCTCGCCAAGCTTGTTACGAAGTTTGCATTAAATTAGTTTTGTGAATACTCGTTAACACAATTATGTATTAATTAATGGGAATTTTTATACACGTGGTTGCAATGAATGGGATACAGCGCTTTCTGACTCGAGAAAAAAATACTGAAGAGTTAAATGAAAGATGGAGTCGTATTAACGGAAGGTGATGTCTAACGAAAACTCTGCCATCTTTGAAGTTGTCAAGCAGAATAATTTTTTCTAATTACTTTATCAGACCTCTCTCTCTCTCTCGCTCTTTCACACACACACACACACACACACACAGAGGAAAGATCTTATTATCCTTTCACTTTCTGTTCTTTAATTCATATAAGCAACTGTTAATGATGCATTCTGAAAAAAAAGTTCTTAGTTTCAAATATTGGTTGTTTTCTCTGTGGTACTTCTGCTGGGATAGATCCGTATCTCGGTTAGTTACGGTGATACTCTTGATTTGGATTCGAATCCTCAGATGGAATTCGAACTCAAGTCGTCCAACAGAAAGACATCATCGTTACCGTCGTTTCTTACGAAAAATCAGGTTTGTCCTAGCAAAACCCATGCCAACCCCTGCAAAACAATTAACTGTCATAAATAAACTAAACAGGAAGCCTGTTTTATCCATAATTTAAAATTATCCAGTCTTGCTTCTATTTTAAGAAACATAATGAGGAAATAGAATTGGAATATAGATTAATACTAGTCAAGGTATTTGTTGACATACTTTCAGGCGCGTTTTTCCTCGAAACTATTGCTTCTTATTCAGCTGATGTATTACACGTATTAGATAACTTTAATTTGAAAATAGGTTAAACTGTTCTAACCAATATCTTTAGGTTAATTTATTTCATATTTTCTAGATGAAATCAAGTTTGAATTAACGTGAATAAAACGTGAAAATATATTCGTATGACTGAATTCATTCGCCCAAACAACGGCTATCGCATGTTTTTATTTCTAAGAAAAACTCGAAAAAGACAATTAATAGTGTATATTAATATATATTGAAAGCGAATATAAGCTGTCATAGCAAGATACATTCGTATAAAGTTTGTTTTCATTGGGGATAAACTGCTTTATGCATCCTGTCAAGTTAATAATTAGGTATAGCAATAAAAGCTAATGAATAAATTATTAATTATTCATACTAAATAGTTAGAATAAATATAAATATTTTAATTGCATAAGATAAAATAGATCTGGGTAGTTTCGTGTTAGCTTTTACAGACTTTAGATCTGCAAAAAAATAAAAGACTAGTTTATCAATTTTGCTATATGAACTTTTTTTCCCAGACTTATTCTTCGGCAGTTGCATATCATCTTTGAAAGAAGCAAGGGATTTTGCCAATTAAAAAAAAAAACAAACACAAGTCAACAGAATCGACGTAAAATACACACAAGTACGGATAACGCACGCTGTGGGAATACACTCAACCTCAGGGATGGTGAGCGGAAGAAAAAACTTCTGTTTACTGATGTATACAAAACGTGAAGACGAAAAGAATGCCTCCTACTCACTTTAGGGAATCAGAAAGGCATGCAGGATTTATTTATTTATGTATTTAAAGAGGAGAATAAAATATAAAGCATTTCTAAAATATAATGCAATAAAGTGATTAATTTAAGAAATTCTTTTTACCAAAATATCACTATTAGTATTTTAATAATAGGATGTGATATTTGCATTGAATATTAGTTTTATATTTTTGATTATTGTCAATATTTACTGAATAAAAAGCAGAAATATAAAATATTATTTACATGCTGTTTACTGTTTCATAAACTGTTTAAAATTGAATTTCTTTTAATCATAATATTTGAATAAATTCATTTGAAATAATAAAGTTATTGACATTCCCAGATTAAAGAATAAGTAAATTACTTACACCCCCTCCATTAAAAAGAATCAAAAATCTCTCTCGTAAAAAACCATAGTAAAGCTTTTTAATGAAGACTGATTTTTTTCTTATTTAACAGACCTCTTTTAAGCACTTTACATATTCAACTACATGCAATGGCAAAGTGCTTCCTTAGAACACGTGTGTCTAATTAATACCATAAGTTGTTTATGCGAACAGTCACGCACAAACTTTCTTCTTCGAAAGATGCCGTGTCGGTTTCCATGGTAACGGTTAGCGTCACAGAACAAGTAAAAATTCTACTCTGGAAATAGCCAAGGGGAATAGAAAACATTAACGTTACTGGATGAAGTTCGTTGGATAATTTCAGTCAAACGCAGATGGCTCATCCCGGTATCACTAAAAAGGGTATTGCTGCTTTTAGAGTCTACAGACTCACCAACAGACGTCTATTAAAGAAATAACCTTCAGAATAACCCACTCTCGAATGCAGCAAACTGTTCAATGCGAAAGAGTTTGGCTGTCTAACGCTTTCATTTATTCTTTGTCGATAGACGATTCTTGATAGATGCGATGAGATGGATGAGAATGAGAGAGCAACTCTGTACACTTGATCAATGGTAATGATGTTATTTGTATGCTGATGGAGTTCTTCATTATGAATAATCATGTAATTGGCTGAGTAGCTAATTAAGCGCTAGTGAATTACCTAATGAGAAATTAAGTCATTTGGTGTAGATAGATAATGGGAGTCCGATTTTCTCCCTAAAGTGTTGTGAATTATAATTACCATGAAGCCTTCATCTTCTTGAAATTATTTAGAACATCGCGTCAAACAAATCACTGTTTTTTAATAACCTTCGAAATAAGTGCTTTATTAATAGATTATCCAGAGGCGAATTTGAAAAAATAAAGCTGAGCTAATTCTCTGAAATCAGCTTGTGCCATTTCCTCACTGCTAATGTCTCTATGATCGCCATAATAGGACTGGTCGACAGGCCCAATTATACTGCTTCCTCTTTCTGTAGCAAGTTATCGGATAATGAGAGCTGTTATTTCTTACAACTATAGCCTTCTAATCGTACGTTAAATTTATCACTGCGAAATGAATATCTCTATGTTTAAGACAACGTAGGTCAAACCAGACAAAGGAATGCAACTAATAAACTGAAGTTTCAGGAACAGTATTGGGAGAGCTTACAATTCTTACTATATCTTTGCTAGAAGTTACATCAGTGGACACCAATATACTTCTAAGAAGCAATCCTATTGGTTCAAACGCATTTATCCTCTCTTTAGAATGTATGTTAAGCTTAATCTTGCCTGATGGTTTTTGTTAGTGTTCTTATTGATGGTCCGAGGCTAGAACTAAAAAGTTAAAAGGCACGTATATTCGCAGTTTACTTTAATTGGACACAGCAATATAAACAGCAAAAGTGGTGGAAGAGGGGGCGCTCCTTTACGGCTGAAGAAATTAAGGCTATGAACCCAGCGAATTACGTCCGTAAATTACTTTTTTTCCGGCAGATCCACCTGCCTTTTGGAATGAAAAACCGAGTTTTAGGAAGTAAATTTATAAAGTCCTTTTAAAGGTTCTACACGTCTTAGAGGTAAAGTCGAATGTGAAATAGATAAGGCCAAATTAGCTTACCAAATAACTTTTTAAGTCAAAGCCTTGCATCTTTTTTTAGCTTATCTAAAGTTAGTACATGAAGCTATGAACATAGATTTTTTTTCGATTAGGCTTATTTCCTGCCTAAAGATTTTATAAGAGAAACTAATTCATGCAAGAGCATTTCATTACTCTACTCAGCGACTTTTACAGATATTTGAACTTTATAATATTGATCGACGATGGTTGAGCAATGGGAAAATGCATACGACATCCTCCACAAAGATAATTACTGAGATTAATTTTTTTCTATTTTTTTTTTTTGTAAATAAATTTACTTATTTATTTAATTTCATATCTAAGAAGTAACTCATCTTTAGTTTTTTATAGATATAGAACGCCAAGTATTCGTTATTAATCCTGCGATCGACAAGCTCTTTTTAAGTGTGTGTGTGCCTACTTTTCACAATTGCTTATCTCATTAATAATAAAAATAAATAAAGTTAAATATTTCTCGGATGATATTGTGACAATGGCACGAATCTGACAATAAGTTCACTGATTTGCCAATATGCATTGTTGACCATCTTTGTGTAAAATTTTCAAACAAATTCGTCAGCAAGACAACCAGTTATAGTAATTTCAATAGGGCGTGTATACAAGGCTGGATTAAGTTGTTTGGAATTGAAAGACGCAACCATGGGATCGGTGTAATATATCTATTAATTGAGCATATTCATCTGGTTGGCTTTCCTGTTTGCTACATGAAAAATATAAAGAATTCAAATTCAAGTCATGATAAGCAACAAAAGGACATCGTCGAAATTTACTTTCTTAGTATTCGAATATTAATTTCGAATATTAAATAATTTCAGCCAGAAGTTCGTTGCAACAAGTGCGATTAATCTCTCATCAGTACATAATGAAATCCGGATTTGTTCTGGGAGCATAAAACGCAAATGAGTCTCGTGTGACATTTTAGAAAGGTTTATTTCCAATTCTAAATCAAGCCTAATTAATACTATTGGCATTATCTGCAGTTCAAATTCATTTCTTGTAACTTCCGAAGAAGTCTGATCACAGTGCTCTCTTTCGGTGAAAGTTGACAGAGATGGCGTTACCTTTACTGACGAAAGTTTGTTAGTCCACACTTACATAGACTTCCTAATGTCATTATGCGACAAAACCTATCGAGACTACACTGTGTGTCCAACTTAGCTAACAGCGTAACGAACAACATCCTAAAACGTGATGTCACAAGCGTCTTGCCCTCCTTTTCTTTCTATTGCCTGAACATTTTTTTGCTGCACGTTATTTCCTTTATAGCACTTGCCTTAACTCAAAAATAATAACATCCATACACTTGTAGCAGTCGCTCTCACTAAAGTTTCTTTCATATTTCCGTATTGCCATGGTTACTTCAGTTACGAATCAGGTCACACAACAAACATCTTCCACTGTAAGATTAATACCTCCGTAGAGCGGAAATACATCTCAAGGCCCTTAGAAATCCCTTACTATTACACTATTTTTCCGGTACAGAACGATGAGATAATGCAGACCATATGGGATTGAATTCCTTCACCTTTAAATAATAAAAGAGTTTCTATCCGAGAAAGAAAAAATGTTTATTCCATGAGAATATCAAACAGACAACCCCTGGGAGAAAACTGATCCCAAGCTGTGTTTGCGAACACGGTTCTGAATATCGGTACTGCGTTCTTGTGGCCTTCTGCCCAAGAGAGGGAAATATCTTTGGGGTAAAACTTTGATACACAATTATTTTGTTACAACCAAATGGAAGCCACCACCCTGCCCTGTGTTTTTAGATTAGCGTTTTCTAATAATGTTGTTTTATTAATGCTGTTTAAATATTTCCAGAATTTTCGACTCTGAAATTTTCAATGCCGATGATTGTTTTGTAATGATGCTGTTCCCTACCCTTTAGGGAGTTGAACGTTGTGAACTTCAAAGATTTAGTGGCGGTCCCAATCATCATGCTATTGGTAAAAATAAAGGTTAATCTATCACGAATTAGACAATATTTGTTTTTCTTATCCTTGGCTTGAATCTGGCTATGACTTAATAGAACTATTTGATTGAACCGTATGGGTTTTTTTTCTGCAAAAGAGAGCTTAGGGTGAACTGGGTAAACATTTTTATGATGAATTCATACATGAAAGGTTACATGACCATAACACTACAGTATCATGTGTGCATAAGTGAATAAGGAGAAAGAGGTAGCCTATTGATATGTTTCTTAAAGAGTTGGAGATTGTACTCGATGGTGAAATGGGGGAGATTGTTCCATGAGATAGCAAAGACCATGCTTGTATTTGCAGAAAAAGTATCTTTTATAAAGAATAATAACGCGGTGTTTCTGGGATTTCTTTTTAAGTAAAGTCATCTTTTAACTTTCCTAAGACCAGCTAATTCAACTCCGAAAAGGCATGGCGAATTCCATCAATAATTGGTGAAGTAGCTACCTAGATCTTCAACTGCAAACGAAGATCTCTAATAATATTATAAGTAGCTGGCATGCTCTACCATTACATTACAAACGCTAATTTCAACAGGATATTCAACCACCAGAACTCCTTATGAGAGAACTACTGAATGTATCGAAAGCACTTCTGTTTTATAAAATTAGATTATTTTATTATCTACCGTGTCCACTTCAGAAAAGTACCATTTATTTTAAGTGGAAAAAAACAAATTTTAAAAACGAACAGCATGTATTCCGGCTGCTTATATAATCCTTGACTCTGCGTTTGATGGTGGGAGACTAATTTTTTATCAGAAAACATTTTCTAGTTATTTCGATGATATTTACAAAGACCATTCATATCTCAGACAGATCATGAAAGACGTTTTAAATCCAATGACAGAAAACATCCATTTATTACGCATTTTCTGTTATTAATGGACTTTTCTGGTTCATAACTTACTCTTCTTTTCCGTATATATAGAACTGTTATGGACTCTTTTGCTTTCGTTTTTTTTTCCCCATGTGTGTGTGTGAGTGTGTGTTGTTATTTATTTACTTGTTTTTTTTTTTAAACCGAAATATTTAGAAGTAGTGTTCTGTGTGCACGAAAATGAACTCGTTACGTGGTAGGCGTGAAAAAAACTTTGCGGTAGTTTTAGTCTTTTTTCTAGACCTCATTCTTTCTTTTGGAGTTAATCTATTTTCTTGAGGATAACTGGAAAGTTTGAACTGTTTTTGTGTATAACCGTTGTTGTGTATAACGTTGGACGTGTTGATCGAAATGCATGAGGAAGAAAGAGAGCGAGAACTGGTTTGTTTGGTTTATTGCGATAGAGAGTGCAGCATTTTTTGATACAATGCTTGCTTATTTACCCCCCCCCCTCAAATACTGCTTCTAGTTATCGGTCTATATCTTGAAATGTGGCGATAGATGCCAATTTTTCAGTTATTTAGTTTGTTTACTCCTGCTTATTATTACTCCTATTAAAAAGTTTGGATGTAATAATAATAATAATAATTTCTAAAACTACTGTTAGATGAAGATGGGTCTGACATAGTTTTGCATCTTTATCAAGATTCTTTTTTAGTGTAGTATTTAAAAGAACGAAGCCTATTGGACTATTTAAATTCAGGAGAGAGAGAGAGAGAGAGAGAGACGATAAGATGTATTTTTTGTAATTATTTGTGATAGCGTTTAAATAAAAAAAAGTTTAAAAACAGTGTATTTGTAATAAGGGTTGTTTAAATCAGAAGGGCAGTATATGTATAGTAGTATGGATGCTAAATAACAAACTGAATAGGACTGTTTGGTTATCATTTAGTGGTAATTGAGAACAGAACAGAACATAGTTACGGATTTATACAGATGTTTGATACATTCTCCATAAAGATACGATATAGCATTTCCAAGAAATAGCCAGACATGTGGCTTTGAATATGTTGAAAACAGTGCCAAAGAATTGTGTTTCCGAATCTTTTTTATAGGACGCAAGAAACCTTTATAAGGGCATTTCTAGTGAAGATGACTGAAATGTCCTCATACGGAGGTGGTACGATATTTCTTCCTCGAAATCGTGTTTTTATCTAACTAAAAGAGAAACAGGGCAGAGAAAACACAAAATGAACAGACACAATACGCCGTTCTAGTTTCTTGAGCTATAATTCTGAGGCCTTTGATTTTTTTCTGAGTAAATCAGAATGTATTGGGCTGAGAGAGAAAGTGATTGTAATGTATATACTCGTAAGTAAAGTAGGGTAATTGGGAAAAATACCAGATCAAGTTATTAAGAAAGATTGGCTAAATATACATGAAAGTAATTGCACTTGACTAAAATGTACATAAAATAACTGTACCTAACATGTACATATATAACTGTACCTGACTTTATCAAACGAGGTGTAAGCTAGAACTTGTATTTGTTGTAAGAAAAATGATTCGATGCACTAGACATGAGATTTGGACAACTTAGGAGATTGTACATAGAGATAATATATATCGTCAAGGTAATCCAACTTCGGAAATTAAGCAAACGTGTAAAAAGTTCAGAAGGAGAGACAGTAAGCTGCCATGATGCCTAAATATATCTTTTTCTAAAAAAGAGTCAGAAGGAAAGGAAAATTTTCACATTATTGGATCTGTACATAGGCGGAGCAGAAATTAGTTCAGCTTCCAGGATAACATCCGAAGAGTAAAATCTCAACTAAGAAAAAAAAAAACGTAACGAAGTTAGCAAGTCCTTAACCTTTCACCATGACACGAAGACGTTAAAAAGTAGGAAAGAAGCAGCAAGTTAACTCAGTAGGAAAGAAAGAAATATGATAGACAGAAGACGAAGGTAATAGTAACAAGAAGATATTTTAGGATAGAGTGAAATTAAGAATCGCCAATAGCAGCGATATAGGAATGCGAGTCACACAATGAAGATCTCAACAAATCGATGGAGTCCGAACACGTTGGAGGAACAGTCAATAAAATAATTAAAGGAGCAGGCCAGACAGACTAAGTGAATTACATCAACGAAGAGACAACTTTAAGCCTGACTAATTTCGAATATTTACTGTAAACATTATTTTTAAATACTTCAGTGTTTCATTACGCGTTGGAACTGTAGTAGTGGATCGATGAACAGAATTTTTAGCATGGACTTGGAGATTTTATAATTTTTAATTATGAATATTTGATTTAGTAATCGGGAATTCTTGACGAGGTAGGATAAGGTAAGCGCTTACTGTTAACCCCTGGAACGTTTCTACGAATGTTTTGATCTTACCCATTCTATATTTCGTTATGTATAATGATCGGATTGTAAAGTACCATCTCAGCTATATTATAGCTCTGAAAATATGTAAATATATGTTTCTGTGCTTTTTACTTTGCTTTTAATGGTTTTAAAAAGTCGAAGAAATGTTATTTGTATTTATATGAGTTGCAGTTCGCTGTTTCATTGAAAAAATTAATATGTATAATTTCTAAACGTCCCCAGCTCCAAATGGACATACAATGATGAATATCTCTGCCCACTAAGACGTCCTGGCATTTTCATTTTATCGGTTGTCAGTGTAAGAAGTATTTGTATGTTTGCATGATTTTATTAGATAAAATGTATGAGAAATATATGAAGGAACAGAAGGAAAGTATGCACGAAAAAATTGAATTTTGAAACCCTCTACTGAGACCCCATTGGGAACTAAATAGTCCAGAACGTTTATTAACTTTCGGTTTCCATTTCAACTTTTATGCTATTGCTTACTATTTTACTGTAGCTGGTACGAGTGATAAATTCATTTTTATTCATTTATCTTATTCCCTCTTGCATACCTATTAATAATTCATGAGTCGAAAACTTTGACAAAGAAACAACAAAACTAGAAGGTCATGTTGCATGATCTGAGAGAGAGGAGATCCTCAGAGTATATGATAGCATCATTCTTCACTTTTATTTTTGACAAATGAGGGTATCACCTCCATAGAAGAATGGCAAGAAGACGAATGGTAAGATTCTGAAGAGTTGTAGACGCTAAAAATCAGTTATGCTACAGATATTTTTTCGATGAAAATTCGGGAGAGGCAGCATTCTCTGATCTCCACTGCATCACTCCTTCCGTGAAGGATAACGTGTCTCACCCAATATTCAGAAAAGAAAACTGTAGTTCAGTTTAATGGCATATCGTAAACTAAAAGTGCGAAAAAATTTCACGTTCGATTTTGTTCCCATAAATTATGTTCCCACTAATTCTGTCGGCTTAGAATGATAAACTACTACTTCTAATGAAAAACTTAGAATGATAAACTCATAAAAAGTAGCTTATTATTTGAATTTAGATTGTTGTATGAAGTTTGGATGTAATAATAATAATAATAATAATTTCTAAAACTACTGTTAGATGAAGATGGGTCTGACATAGTCAGACCCATCTTCATCTAACAATGAGATTTTTTCAGACAGTTTTGAAAATATGCAAAATTTGCATATTTTCAAAACTGTCTGAAAAAATCTTTTTGAAAACAATTCACTATTACATTACTACAGTAGGATAATACCATAAAGAGCAGCTGATGGGTTTTGGCATTTGTACAAAAATCTAACGAGTTAGCTGAATTTTGGTTTAAATCGAATTCGTGAAATCAAAAATCTGTGAAAATAGTTTAGATGAAGAAGTAATAACTTTCCCTGAGTTAATGGGATTTTTAGGATTTAGGATGTACACTAAGATTTTATAGACAACTTATTTTATTTGTTTTTTAGTTGGACGGGATGATTAGCAAAATTTGATAAACGATCGATCATATGAATTTTCTCTGGTCAGCTAAAATTTAATTTATTATCTTTACAAAATTTGCTCAATTTTGCTAATTTGGCAAAATTTTAGTTGATTCGTACTTTTTCTGAGCCTAATTAAATCGAGCTATTACTAGTATTGAAATTAGGCTCAGAAAAAGTACGAATGAATCTCGTAAGTCTACAGTACAGTAGATTAACAGTAAACCAAATCCCTTCCTAGATTCAGCTGTTGTAATGAATGGAATCATTCCACTAGAATGAACTCACGATAAGCATTTTTTAAAATAATTGAATGAACTCACGATAAGCATTTTTTAAATTGTCTGTAATCTTGTCTGTATTTTCCTTACTTTTTTGTATTTTCGTTCAAAAATAAAAAATGAACGAAAAGTCATTAGGATTGCTATTATTTAGTTCAACAAGAGTATGAGAAGCTAAACTATTACAGATAGAATATTTTATGTCTGTACAAAGAGTAGGAATTCTATTTATTTGGGCATAATTTCTCCTATTCTCCTAAATATTGTATCTCACTTGTGCTGATATTAATTATTATATTATTTACTATATTAGTTAATTAATTCACTAATTGACCTGATAAAATTTAGTCTTAAGGAAGTAGAATTAAAATCACTAAGTGTAGAACTGTAGGCAGGCTGGATCATTTTATGAAAGAGGGATTTTTAGTTAAATTCTAAGCGTTGTTTCAGTAGTAAACTATAGTTTATTAAATATTGTAGCATATAAATTTTATACACTTGTTCTGATTTTTTTCCCCAGAAAACTCTGTCACAAAAGTCTTTTAGGAGTACATAGGTCGATGCCACTTATTTTTCATACAATATGAAGGCTCACCTCAGATGTAAAAGTTCCATCTGCACTTCGCCAATGTACTGCTACATTCATGAAATAATTATATATAATTATGACAAGTAACGTTACTGTGGTTACGCTGTGGTGGTGACGCAATCTTGGAAAAACAGAATACCTGAATTAAAGGTCATGTTTTATTTTATGTATGCTGTTTTCAAATGATATTATTTTAGGCAACTGATTAACTCATTTCTGTTGAAGTTTCGTAATGGAGTACATGGATCTTAATTGATTTTTATGCAGACATGCTAACTTCAGGTAAACTTTTTTCTGGTAGAATGCGATACGGGGTTAGGGTGAATTATTTCTAAACTATTTTATGTCGGTACATTTTCGTTAGGCATGCTAACCTGCCTTTATTACGTCAAGCTTTTCTGAAAATGCATTAAATTTATTTTTATTTTATTTATTTATTTGTTTTGTAGGAAGAGTTTATTTTCTTTTATGTGCGGAGGGCGCTGCGACCAGTCGTAATTGCTCCATTAGGAGCGACATCATCATTCTTGATTTCGTATGCGAGACAAATCGGGACAGATTTTGTATTGGGGTTCTTTGTTAAGTATTTGAAGTTGCAACTTAATTTCTGATTGTTACTGCACGTTGCTTAGTTGTTTGTATTGATTTATCAACAATGCTTTTGAAAGTTTTCAAACAGTATTTTATTTTAGATGTACAGGAACAACTTAACGATGATTTAGCTTTAATATCAAGTTAACATTTTTGTTTTTATTTTTTAAGTTTGTTTTTTTTTGTAGGGTAGAAGAAACAAGGCCTAAGTAAAATGTGCAAATAACGAACACCTTGAATTAGTATAGAAAAATTAACGTAAACCAAAGCAGCCATGATCTGTCTCTCCAGATCTATTAAAAGCTCCTCATAAAAGATGGCATTCTGTAGTCATGTTTTGTAGATTTTAAGTCTGCAGATATAATCTGGATTGTCCTTCTTTAAGGACAATCCAGCTACTTACAACTCTAAAGGAATAAATTAGAATCGTAAACCTAACCTAACAAGCAAGTTTCATCTTTCTTGTTGAATTACACGAAGAGATGAGTGGTTCCCATTCATATTTCACTTCGATATAGCAGGTGATCTTAATGAAATAATCTTGTAATTTATATTATATTAGGATGACTTAAACGCATTACCGATTATGACATCTGCCTTAACAAAACCCAGAGTGTATTTTATCTATCTTCAGATACATTGGAGATATTTGAAAATATTCAGTTGTTCTAATATTTTGATATCTTTTACGAACTTTATTTCTAGCAGCATTTTTTTTTAAATGCTTTTTCTTCTACTGATATATTCATAATTAAGATGATCTGAGTTTCACGTAGTAGTTTTCCATCCATTTCTAAGCACCTTCTGATGTTTTACCAACATCGAAATTACTTCATTTGGTTTGAATTTAATCCAAATGGACTTTTGTTACTTTCCATTATAGCTATTTTATTCATATGCATATTAAATATGGGTCACGGAAAACAATTCTGTGATACTGATCTTCATTCCCCCCTGAAAAGAATTTCTTCTTCTTCAAGGAGAAAAAGTTGAACAAACATTGAAATGGATTAATTTTATGTCTCACTAGCCAATTAACTTACTACACTCAAACAGAACAAAGAGTATTATTTTTAACAGATATGGTTGCTACAGTGAGATTTGTACACGCAAATGATTGTCTTTAGGTAGTAAATGTTCAGTCTCGAAACGAAATGGCTTAAAGACTACTGTTTGTTTTCAGAACGAGGTACAATACGATCTTAGATCACTCCCTATACTGTTGTGCTATAGGTTCAGCCTTAAAAATGACTTGATGCATGCCGTTTTTATTTTATTTTAAACTGAATTCTCTTTCCAGGGGAGAACTATTTTTCAAATACTTAAACATTTGGTCAAATTCCGCCCCCAATTTCTAAACTCATGCCTGGTATTTTAGTTAATTTTTATTGGTATGTACCATCACGTTTATAACTATTTGAGTTTTCACATCTCTTAATAACTGGCATTAATTATTCCCTCTCTCTTTCATACTTTTTTTTTCCTTTTTATAAATATCTTTTTCTGTACGCATGAGTACAACGCTTCTATCCTTAATTAATTTGAACTTAATCAGTTTAGCTCTGTTTCTTGGTATTAATTATGTCTTAATTTCTTTACCCAGTAAATAAATTATATCGCTTGCAATTAATGCTTATACCTAAAATTTCCATTGTTTTATGTATTAGTATCTCTAGATGTTTCCAAGTTTCCTCCGTATTTCATTTATACTTTTCTGATATAACCAGTCAGTGTTAGGAACTTGTAGCAAAGAAATAATTTTTTAATTTTAAATTTCAATTTGATTTTATTTAATCCGGATATTTACAGTCCTTATATTGGTGGTTTGAACTAGATATGCACTTATCATGTGCAGCTAATAATTATTATTATTAGCTGCATAGGATATTAATAATTATATTTATGAATTTTGTTTTAATATCGGAATTATTATTTTGCTGATATATTTATTAGTTCTGATATAATAATAAAAAAACAAATTTTTTTTTTTAGAAAACTTATGCACTTATTTGTTTCAGACTTCGTTTCCCTTTTTCGATATCATATTCTGATATATTGTTTTCGTATGAAGATGGAAAAACTACAGCATGATTCCCCACAGAGGTTACCTACGCTGTTGTGAATGTCCAGTGGGTTTGGTTTGCTGTCTGTACTCTCTGAATAGCATTTCCTCTGTTGATAAAAGTTGGGTTGATACAATCGATTCTCGGTTACAGTTGCTTAGTTTGTAGAAAAACAGGGTGGAGCGCGAGAAAACAAGTTAGCATTTCAGTGGAAAGACTATATATTACGCTTCACC
This sequence comes from Typopeltis vanoorti, assembly GCF_054136105.1. Classification (NCBI taxonomy): domain Eukaryota; kingdom Metazoa; phylum Arthropoda; class Arachnida; order Uropygi; family Thelyphonidae; genus Typopeltis; species Typopeltis vanoorti. Next base: position 62,785,377 of record NC_143564.1, on the reverse strand, counting down.
ACCCCTCAACATGTTTCTCATAGATAAAAGCAAAATGAATGAGGAAAGAAAAGCACCATACTTTGTGACTTAGTTTCCTGGAAATCAAGGAGCAGAGTACGGAATCATTGATCAACTAAAATCCATTAACTAATTAAGCTAAGATTTACTGTCCTAAAAGTCGATTGGGCAGTCACCCACGTATTAATAAATATTCCAGTGTCACATCTTTATGCTAGAATGTTTCACTAGTTGCTTTATTTTCTCTCTCTCTCGTGTGTGTGTGTGTGTGTGTGTGTGTGTGTGTGTGTGTGTGTGTGTGTGTGTGTGTGTGTGTGTGTGTGTGTGTGTGTGTGTGTGTGTGTGTGTGTGTGTGTGTGTGTGTGTGTGTGTGTGTGTGTGTGTGTGTGTGTGTGTGTGTGTGTGTGTGTGATTTTAATGATATTTGAACTGAGATTAATATATGTTCAAAACTAGCCATTCTTCAACATATCTATAAGCTGTAGTCAAGCCCATTACGTGCAATTTAATTAACCCACCACCAAATGTTCATCAAAGAGCTGTAACATTCAGAAAGTTATGAACATTTCAAAATATGCAAATTAAAGGGCAATCCATAGTATATTTTTCGTACGTTTTCAGTGCATACGACAAACTACAATGCCTGTTATAGTACAAACACAACGTGTTTCCTGTTTGTGTTCATACCAATAAACTCAACTCCACAGGGATCATTTTTTGATAACTATAACTTAGTGCGACATATCAGGACGACAGACATCGCATAAAACATCGTTGCATATACGAATAGGAAAGACACCATGTTTAGAATCTTGTAACAGCAGAGCATTGTTGTCACCTTTTGTGAAATAAAATTGACCAACAGATATTAAGAACTCGTCTTTTATTTATATAATGTGACATGATCATAGCACTGCAATATGCCAGATAAAAATGCTGGTAAATATTTTTCGATTTAATCTCGTTTTTATCGAAATGATTTGTGAATGTCTTTTTATGAGGAAAAACCTTTGAACTTCAATTCATATCAGTACACTAAATTTTTAATTCTTATGGTTGAATGGTGTACACCTTAATATTATTAACTTAAGGGACAGGGTTTGAATCCTGCTCAGCATAATAATCATGTTGTGCACTTATATTGAGCAGGAATCAAACTCTGTCCCTTAAGTTAATAATTTTTATAAATATGTGGTCATTTCAAACTGAAATTTGAAATGATATTCATTACAGAAGTCATTTCAAATTTCGATTCCGATAAATTATATATATACTGGCCCCGGCGAACACACACATCTACAGACATAGGCCATTCCGGGAATAAGGATTGACCGATTTATTCCGTGGGATTTTCGGTTTAGATTCGTAGCGGTCACTTGGCTTAATACGTAAAGGGAAGAAGAAGATATATACAAAATTAATACCCAACTAAAGTTAGTCATAAACATTCATGCCTCATTGTGATCTGAATTCACAGTCCTGACGGTTAGAAAACGGAGACACAATCGACTTAACCAACCAAGAGCAGCAAACTGAAACAATATAAAATAATTGTAATACTGATTTTACTGATGAGAGAATAAAAGTTTATTCTTGAAGGAAATGAGATGCCAGAATTAAAAACAGTGGAACATTAGGTATCTCATAATGATTTCTTCGTTATGAGATACCTTTCCTTCAACTAAATGAAATTGCAACTGATAGTATGATGTCACTGCTTAAATCAGTTTATAACAATTAAGTCATGCGTTTACTAGTGTTATTGGTGTTGCCAAGATTTTTACCCCCTTCTGACTGATTAAAGTATCTTTCTTTATTCCTTCATATTGCATATTTTACAGAAAAGTTATTCATATGTATTTGGAATAACAGCCTCAAATGGCCTTGGTCATATAATAAAGCCATTAGGCCGGTAATCGCTAGGGCGGATATATTTTTATAGGTTGGATCTCTGATTATAATATGGATGCGGATATTTTAATATATGTCAATGAGGGTCGTCTCTTCTCTTTCTTTCTCTCTCTCTCTCTCTGAAGATGTTTACTTGTAGACAGATGATAGTTTAACATTATTTGTAACTGAAATTGGATGCATGTTGAATACTGCATATCAGAATTCTACATTTAGGTGACACGAGGTTGCTAGAGAAACATGGAAGCATAGTTGCGTTTGTTATTTACCAGCTTAGAGTATTCTTATTACAATACTTAATTTCCGAGATTGAAGTGACCGTGACCGTAATCAGATATTAATCAGAATTTATCCTGGATAAACTCCTCAGAGTTGTATAAAGCTCTTTATAAAAATTGGATGCGATCAGTTTCCTATACCTGAATAATAGTCCCTGGGAAAGTATGGAGAGAGAGAGAGAGAGAGAGAGAGAGACGCCACAATGAGTGACTTATGAATCGTAATACTTACGTACTCTTATCTCAGAAATTGTTTCATTGTGACAACCTTTATGAATATTATTTGGAATCTTTACTTTAAAAAGAAACGAAGAAACTAAAAGATAATAATGTGAAATTATTACTACCAGATTTGCTTTTGAGAGTTTTTGGAGTAGTAGAAAAGATTCTGGCGAATTAATGAACAGTGCGTGATGTGGAAGAACATAATTTGAATGACCGCTACACGTTCAAGAGGATGAAAAAAATTATGAGAATGACTTTAAAATATTTTGATTCAGATATACACCCTTCTTCACTGTGCCTGAAAAACGTTCTGTAAAGTTCACAAAGCATACCCCTAGGTGAGAATGGTTGAATTGGGGAATGCTTTTGTCAAGGCAAACTGACCAGAAACAATTAGAGATTTTGCAAACGATTTTCGGAACATCATCAATGGAGTATTGCAAGATACCAACTTATTATTTGCATTCTTATTTTACATTTTATTTAACCCGCATCCTTCTAAAGAATTTCCATTTTCATCTCGTAAAATGTACCGTTCCGATGAGATTAACATAGCTTTTATTGCACACAATTTTTTACCGGACCAACTTCATCCCTTTAAATTCCCAAAATTCATCACTTTTTCGAGCGATCAGAAAACAAAAGAAAAAGATACACTTATCCCAAGTGTCAAAAACGTTTTATGCAAAAATTCATATAAAAATGAATATATTCTTTTCGTCGTGAAGATTTAAATGATATTCAAAACGAAAAGTATTATTCATTATTCTTTTGTTATTATAGAATAATAGTCTACTATTATCGAAGAATAAAACATTCTTTAGTTTTCTGCAGTCATTGCTATTACGCACACTCCACACTCGATTAACAGCTGTTATAATTCTAAAGCTATTTTGATATTGATTTAATGCTTTCTGTTATAATTTGTATCACAGAAAACATAATTTGTCTTCATGTACTTGTTAAACAAAATCTATGCTGTTATATTTCAATTTGTCTCATGAAACAAGCAGACGAGTGACCAAAATTTGCACTGCACTGCACAACACTTTGAAGTATTGAAAAAGGTCGATTTTGACAGCATACATCTTGAGAAGCCAAGACATGAGAACTGAACAAAAAGAGACCTCTTGGACGACATTTTCTAAGATCATGAGGATTTTCCTATCCTGAAGAAATCTCCAGTTTTTCTTATATGAAAACAATTTATAACATACGTTTGGTTTACTTAATACAAATTCAATAATCAATTTCAAAATATTTTTTCAGGCTAATTAAAACTTTCTCTTGAAAATGATGATTGTAGAATTAAGAAAAATTTGTTTTGAAAAAATGATAATTAACGTAACTGGGAACAGAGAGAGAGAGAGAGAAAGATTAACATTTCTACCATTATTATATTAAGCTCATCACTATCTGGAATGCATATCTACTACACAAGCAATGCAGAAAAACCAACTCTTCCATGAAATCGATCTCTTGTTCCTGGTTACTTGCTTTTCTATTGTATACGCAACCTCATATTAAGAGGAAACCTTCACTGTGAATTCCATGAGAATCTTATCTTGAAGAATGTTAGCAAATCATCCATAAATCGATTAACCTAGAGTAAACATTCTACCAAAAATGTAATTAAGCACCAAACCGTAACAATACGCCACAAATTGATTTGTGAAAACGAACTTATTACCTGAAATATTATTATTCCCACCTTACTTCAAGTTAATTATTTATTGAAATTGTACAACGTTTGTTTGAAATGATGAGCGCATATGAATCAACTTTTAATGTAAAATACATTTCGGCAAAACGAGCCACAAAGAATGAAATGGTATATCAAATGAAATTTTTGCAGATACATCTGTAATGATATTAATGGGCTTAAGTCACGAAATCAATACCTCATTCTGTTTTTAAATCATCTTCCATCGGAGTAATTAGACTTCGGAAAAGCAATTGGAATCAGCTGTTGTCCTGTTATCTAACTGTTATCTTACAAAAGTTACGGGCAAAAGAAAAGTTCATCAGTCATTAAAATTTGCTAGCCGCAAATCATTAATTTTGAAAGAAAAAATTGTTCGAATTTTTTGTTAACATGAGTGGTTATCTAAAATATCCGACACAGATTTTCATTATAGACAGTCTACTGACGGTACTAAAGTGGCAACCATATCGGATATTTAGCAAAACTTGAACGCCACCTATCGTTAAAAGAAGATTATCTAACGACGTAATTTTTTTCCTCGACTGAATGACAGCGTCATTCAGTAGAGAGAGAACAGATGTCAAATATTAGCATCAGGACAATAATATGCGATGTCCTGCATCGATGACAGTCCAACAACTCTTAGATAAACCCAGCTGATCACGAACAGATGCAGCTCACTTCTAAATAGCCATCCCAGAAGTGCATCGATCAAATGAAAGATCGTTGATACACCGCTGTATATAACCAGAGAGTGAATGTTAGAAATTGCATTCCACTTTTTTGAATAACTCCGAATAACTAATACATGCTTTCATTTCTCGTAAGCATTATTTTAATACTTTTGCTAAGCAATATTTAGTTTGTCTTATCTGGTGTATATAAGAATTTTATTTTGCCTTCTGAACGCACATAATGAAGTCATTAAAGAGTATACGGTTCTTTGACATAATTTGTCGATTTTGCGTTAGAGGAGTTTATAATTTGTGATTAGCCCGATCCATTTTTTGCTCTTTTCACCCTTTGAAAATTTCTTTAGAGAAGGATTAAAATATTAAATTGTCCTACCCTCCTCCTTTATTAGTGATTCATTATGAGGCACCCAGTTTGATAACCCAAACTATATTACGTTACTTCATTCAGCCGACCATTGACACGAAACAATAGCGATATTTTATTTTATGAGACGGGTCATAAAATAAATCCTAACTGTTAATTTTATCTTGAATTTCATCCAGCCGCAAAGAAATGTATTGTTTTATACTGTGTTGAATTATTTTTCACTTTATCGGGCGAATGGTCCAATTTAATGCAAAACTGAGTCAGTTATCCAAATTTTAGAAAAAGGATCGCAAATGTCATGTTAAGTCTGATCTTACCCGACCCCAAAGCATCTCATAGGTGCTCATATTTTGAGAAATGCAACTAAATACGGATAAAGGAAGTAGATATTAAAATATGGCAGATGTATCAATAAATAAGGATGCAGTTTATTAGAGATTTTTTCCCTTCATCATACACAAAAGTCGTCTTAAAAATTTAGTAAACAACAGTAGAAAGTCGACTAAGGAAAAGGTGTTCGTCGTTTTCACTAACTATATTAATCGTATCGCGTCTTAAATTCCTTTCCAAAGTTACCATTTTAAAATACACGCAGGCATTTCGTGTCGTTTTTAGCATCCTCTAGGTAAAACATCAATTTCCCGTACCATTAGTTTCTTTATAGGACATTCAGAGAAGAAATAAAGAGGTAGATGAAGCACATCCATCCATACTAAAGTTTCCTTTTTTATTATCTCGATAGGGAGAAATTCTGGCTTGACCGTAAAACACTTTTGTGTTAGAATAGTTTCATCCGAAACAAAATGTTCAGCATAGAGCAAATTCATTTTATAACATTTCTGTGTTGGGCGTGCTCTTCTCCAACAGTTCGTTTAAAAGGACAAACAGCTAGCTATTTAATCTTTTATGTGTTGACAGCAGCAGATACTCTCCACAAATAACTAGACTGTCCTATTTCCCAAATGATACAGTTCAGTGGCTCGTTTTGCACAATATACTTAGTTGGTTTTGAGGATGCTACCTAGCTGGCCTAAACTTGAGGTTTTTTTCCCAGATGTGGCCATGTGTCATGAACTTGTGTGAATCTCTCTCTCTCTCTCTAATTAAATTTGCGTAAAGGGCATTTTTATGGAATTTACTCCAAATTAATCTTACTTATTAGTGGTCTCATAGTGTGTGTAATTCAACTCGAGCGAACAGAATGCTTGGTTGGATTGAGTCATAATTTTACTGCTCCATTAACAGTCATACTTGAATTAGAAACTTAGATGTATGTAAACGTCACTTACACAGCGTATATGCAAAATATTCGATCACGAGCATCACCAGTTGTTCTAAGCACCTATTTAATGCTGGTCAGTAATCGCAATAGTATTGACCACAATAGGAAAAAAAGGGTCTTTGGGAGTTCGATAAAGGGCTTATTGTGGGTGCCTATCTGGCTGTTGCCACGATTTTGAAAACAACAGAGTTGACAGGTTTCTCAAAAAAAGTGAGATATTCTGAGTATTTAATCAGTGGAAAAATAACCCGCATTGTTTCCCTAAGAGGCGTAACTGTGGTCCTATGACAGTCTGTTAGGAACGAGATTGCCATTATCTGAGAAGGCTTGTAAGGACAAACAGAACCTCCTGCGTGAAGCAATTGACCGAAGCATTTAATGAAGGCTGATCTCAAGGAACTATGCGCAGGGAATGGAAGATGAATCGTATTGGCAGTCACGTGAGTTTACGGAACCCACTGATTTCTGCGAAGTATCGGAAAGTTCGTCTACATTGGTGTCGGGAACACCGTGACTGGACACTGGAAAACTGGAAAAAAGGCATGTGATACGAGTCACAGTACACGTTGTTCTGTATCCATGTAGGCAGAGACTTTTGCAGGAGCAATATAAAGCATTATCACTAACTTTCTGTTGATAATTTCCCTTCAAATTAACCTGTCATCTCTCCAGATTCCAATGAATTCAGCTGGCTTTGTAAACACAACTCAAATTTTTGGAGGTGGCGTCATGGTGTGGAGAATTCTTTGTTTATACTGAACGGGTCCGCTGATATTGCTGGAAGGTCGAGTGTCTTCTAAGAACTGAACATTGTTGCCGGTGAAGTCCATTCTGCAATGTGGACGTTTTATTCAGCAGGTGACAATTGTTTTATGGAGACAACTACTGACCCATTGCGCAAGAATCGTTCATCAGTGGTTCAGTGAGCATGACAGCGACTTCTACCATCTTCCCTGGCCACCAATACAATGCCCGATCTGAATCCCATTGAGAATGTATGGGACATGTTAGTAAAACAGTTAGGGGAACAAACTCCTCTTCCATCAAATCTAAGCTAATTAAAGGACAGTTATGGTGAACTCCTGGTACGTTATAGACTTCAATGCAATCCACCACCTTGTCGAATATGTGCAAAACTGAATATGTGCTGTAATACGGGCTTAAGGAGGTCCGACACGGTATTATATAAAAGTTTCTAATTTATAAGATTTGTTTAGTAGGAATCGTTACTTCACTAATTTTTAAATTCGCTTTCTCGTTCTGTTGGTGTTCAGAACTTCCTAGTTAGAATAAATGATCTAAGCAGTTTTTTAATCCGCTCAGAAAATTTGTTCCCACTACGAGTGTTTTCCGCTTGTACAACTTTTTTTGACTGTTCCCACTCGCATAACAGTATTGAAATAGAAAGGAAGCAAAATAACAATTTCATTAAATTAAGGGGAATTAAATTCCCCTTAATTTAATTAACTTCGCCAGAAAAAATAAATAAAAAATAGCCGTTTGGCTTTTCATCTTAGTTATAATAATAATTTCATGTTTCGAACACCCTGTATAGATGCTTTTCTCACATAACTACAAAATATTCCAGGAAAGATGCTGTATCATATAATGAAAATTAACGAAATTCTCATAAAGAAGAAAGCTGCTAGGATAATCATCATCGCCACCAAATTCCTAATACGTATCCTCAAGGAGTGTAGAGGATACTATGACAGTACTACAGAATTAACTTTGCATTATTACTAACTTCCTGTTGATAATTTCCCTTCAAATTAGCCTGTCGATGCCGTATCATAAAATATACAAAGGTACTACGAACTGCATCAGTTTGCGTAGTTCGTTTGTTTTCCTTTGAATCTTTTTTTGGCCATCATGGAGCCAGACACCTGTTTTATCCTCTTTTTACTCCGATTCTGTTTAAGTGACCATACCACCTGACGCTGTTCCACATTCCTAAATTTTTAAAAATCTTATATTTGTCTTTGATGAACAAATAGATCACAAATTTTCCGGTACCCTTGGCTCCAGAGCTGTCTGACATTAACCTTTTGGTTAGACCAACGGAGATCCGACTCATTTCTTAAGCAAAATGGACAGTTATAAACGCTAATATTGAACGGTAAACGCTGTTTACTGTTCAATGAAAACGGATTATCCATTAAACAGATATTAAATGTAAATATACGTGTTTCAATGAAATTCATACATCGATTAATACAAATAAAAATGATATACGTTAATCAGTCGAGTACAGTATAAATTTTCTTTACTTACAAAGAATGTTGCAATAATACTGCTCCAAAATTAGAAAAATTGAGAATTTTACTGGGATTGTAGAGCTGATAACAAACGTCTGAAAGTTGAGGGCGCTCAAGTTTACTGCCCATTTCATAGTTGGCTGATTCTTCGTGGATCAGCGATGTTGAAAGGGCAACATCTGTAGTACCCGAAGTTAAAGCCACAGTATCGGACGTAAGGCTATTGCTCTGAACACAAATTCTTCTTAGTTATTATATAAATCAAGTGGATATTAAATCCAGCATTATTTCAAAGCTGAATGTAGAAACTATGAAAGTTTCGTAAAAAAAAAAAAGTCGACCAGAGAGCTTACAGGAATACACTGACCGGCACGAATTTCCCTATCACGGACCTTACAGAAGACATGATCGCTTGTCCAAGTGTGTCCATATATTCGCCTTTTATTGGTCCATTTTGATAAGGTTTCACTGGCTTGAGAACTGTTTCGAACTGGATGGATCTCCTCAGAGACAGGCAGAAACCTTAAGAGAGAGAAAAAACTCTCGTTCAATACTAAGGAACTCGAAGTTCGCTTAGTAAAATACACCTCTCCGACACTTCGAGTTCCTTAGTACTGAACGAGAGTTTTTGATTTCTTAAGGTTTCTGCCTGGTTTCTGAGAAGAACCAAACAGTTCGAAACAGCTCTCAAGTCAGTGAAACCTTATCAAAATGACCAATAAAAGACGAATGTATGCACACATGGGCACGCGATTATGTCTTCTAAATGGTCCATGCTAGAGCAACTAGTAAATGCCGGCGAGTGTATTCCCGTAAGCTCTCTGGCAACTTTTTTTACCAAACTTTCATAGTTTCTACATTTGGCTTTGAAATAATGCTGGCTTTATTTGATAAATCCACTTGATTTATATAATTTTGTATCGTCAAATTGAAGCCTTTTGGCTGTTTATTTTAGTAAAATCTTCTTAGTTATGTTTTCATCCGAGCGAAGTTGTTTAATGTGCTTGATCTTCCCTATGTTTGGATTTTTGGCTCGTTCTCTCTCTTCAAACTGAATTTTGATGGGATGTTTCTTTGTCAATGTTCATCATACACTTTGCCAGTTTTGTTTTTCTTTACGCCTACTTGCTGTCTCTTGGCAACAGTTTCCTTAACAACTTTTGCATACTCATGCGACTCATGAATAACTTATGTCTCCTCTGAGAGATTAAATCCTGTAAATCCTATTTTTAGATCGTCTGAATCTAAGGGTCCTTCTTTGTCCTCTGCTGTTGTCTTTCACGGTGTGCATGTAGCATAGAGGCAGCCTGCCTCACAGCCCGGCTTAATAAGGGCGCTCGTAATGCCATATTGCGGTAGGTGCCATCGCTGCTTGTTATCGTAGCAAGTGCGTAAAGAGGTTTTTCCAGGTTTAAACTGATTAAAAATTATTTGCGAACATCAGTGACCCAAGAAAGATTGGTTGATCTACATTCTCTATCCAAAAAGAAACCGCACTTTACGAAAATAGAAGAAACTAGTGGCGCCACCTGTTTTAACTTTTTTTTTGTCGAAAGCCGCAACCTTCATTAGTCATTGTCAACTGTTTATGACATTTGTTTCATTAGAAGACGAGTTATAGTGCCAAGAGAGACGAATGGTCGGTCGTCACGATATTCATGCCGTACGCTACGAATTCTTGCTATGAATCGCTTCAAAACTTTGAGATAAAACTTATCATTGACCGTTTGGCCAGGCTGAACGAATTCTTCGTGGATAATGCCATTGGAATCGTAGAAACAAATCACCATTGTCTTTACTTTTGACTTCTCCAAGAGACTTTTTTTTGGACGCCTCTCTTCTGCTGGTCTCCACTCAGCACTCTGGCGCTTTGTTTCGGGCTCATACTCAAACACGTTTCGTCACCAGTAACGATAGTTTTCAAAGAAGTTTGAATCCTTACGAGCGGTTTTAATGAGGTCCTTGAAGTGTTCAATTCGATACATTTTTTGGTCGTCTCTCAACTTGTGGGGAACAAATCTCGAATTCAATTTACGAAGGCGGTCCAAACTCTCGGTCAAAATGTTGTGCACAGTTGATTTTGGAATTTCCAATTCATATTCAATCAATCTCACGGACGATTTCTTCTTTTCATTGAAGAAATCACGCAAGTTTTGGGTGTTCATTTCGCTCAATCCAGTTTTGGGACTGCCCTGTTTTCGTCGTCTTGAAGTGTCTCACGACCACTTTGAAATCGCTTAAACCACTCGTAAACTTACGTACGGGATAAACATTCATTACCGTATGCTTTTTGAAGCATTTGATGCGTTTTGGTAAAACTTATACCAAGTCATAAAAGTCAATTGCAGCTCTCTGTTTGAAACTCATTTCCGACCGTTCGTCAAAACACACTGTCACTCTTGGCACTATAATTCGGCATCTAAGGAAATAAATGTCGTAAACAGTTGACACAACACTGATGAAGATTGCCGCTTTCGACAACAAAAATATACAACAGATGGCGACAATAGCTCCTTTTATTTTCGAAAAGTTCGGTTTCTTTTTGAAGAGAGGGTGTATATCGCTGGAGGCGGACATAGCTTATAATTTAAATTTAGAAGAGCTTATAACAGTTTTATTGCGCGATAGCCAGACCGGAATGACTGGCCGAGTGAGTAGTAGTATGGACGCAGCCTGAACCAGATCAAGATCAAGATAAGATAAGGAAATGTGACATGATTGGTTGTTCATTTGATGACGTCATTGTGTGTGAGAGGTCAGGTGTTTGGAATGTTTAGAATTTCCCTGGGAGTATATGTGTCAATGGATTCAGTTCTTGTGTTTTGGATCGCGGTGGAATTATGGGTAATGATATAGATAAGGATTCGTGTCGTGATTGGCGGGGAACTTCTGACCAGATCAAGATCAAGATAAGAGAAGGAATTGTGTCGTTGGTGTGTTGTTATTATCAGATGTAGATAAGTCACGTCATTTGTTAGTTGTAAATAAGTGACGTTATTGTGTTGAATGGAAAAGGGAGATATATTAGTGGATAAGGCTTCGTGTCATGATTGGTGGGACACTTTTAACCAGATCAAGATCAAGATAAGATAAGGAAAATCTCACGTGAATGTTTGTTATTATCAGATGTAGATAAGTGACGTAATTGTTAGTTGTAAATAAGTGACGTTATTGCTTTAAATAGAAAAGGAAGATATTATTAGTGGATAAGGCTTCGAGTCGTGATTGGTGGGATACTATGAACAAAATAGAGGTAGGGTGAATGGGGAAGCGACGTCCGTGTCGTAGATGTGTATTGTTAAGAGTTGTAAATAAGTAAATGGTTTGCATATGGCATTGTGGGTGATGGATAGTGATGAGATAAAGTTTGGACTGTTTGAAATTTAGCTGGGGCTCACCCTTCTGTCAGGAACATCACGTGGCGTGTTGGGTTCGCGCAATGAATTGTGGGTGTTTTAGAGATAAGGAGTCATGACGTTATGTGATTTGGAAATTTCTGGGGAACATATATCTCTGTCTTTGATTTCACATAGTGTTTTGGTTTAGCTATGGAATTCTGGGCGATGTTTTTAAGATTTTAAGATAAGATATCTTGGAATTTTCCAAGGGTGACACACATCCGTCATTGTCATCATGTTTCATCTTTGGTTGTCTATAGATGGGTGTACTAATTTTCCAATACATTTTCGGGTATTTCTTTCCTGTTAAAGGGTGTGAATTCTTAGAGTAGTTTTTTTTCTCATATTTGTCTACATTTAAGATCTTAAAATTCATTACTTTTCTAATTAACGTTATCTTTTTTACAAAATGTTTGGCTATTGGTATTTTTCTCTTTACAGTCAAGAGAAAAACTAAACAGCATTTAAAAAAATAATTTAAATAAATGGACAGTTAATAAATTACAAAAACTTTTGTTTGTATTCTAGAAATTCCAATGATAATTTCAATTACTTGCAGTCTTTCCATAATGGCTCTTCTAAATGTTAATATTCCAAATAAGATATTCCAAAATAGTGTATTTCATATTTACAGCACAACACAAACACTCACACATGAGTTCAAACAACAATATTTCTGTAAATAACCAGAAAATATAGTTCACTACATAGTTTAGATTTCCACCCATTTGGCTCTGTTCGTTTTCTTGAAGATGACTCATTAATTTCCGGTCTTAGTCTGTAGTTTAGTCTGTTTGTATTAATCACATCCTGTAATATATGAGTTGCGATATTGTTCAAAAGGTATCATTTTCCCACAGTTGGATGTTTCTCAAACACTTATATATGACTAACTGATTACCATTCAAATCATTGTGATGACACATATCCTAAACTTTTTCATTCCTGATTAAGGATTTTATACACTTATTGTTTTCAAGTAGATGACATGTTTGTTTGTTTACATTTTGTGTAGCTAGGAAACTGGAATTTATTTCAAATGAATATTAGTTCTAATATATACTTTGTAAATTTCTGTTACCTTTTATTTGACTGTAATATTATTAACAAATTGTATTTACTGAATCCAACGTACAGAAATTAAATAAAGTGAAAAAGATAGTATTTTTCCCCCTCATACTTCTGATTTAACATTTGTGGCTTTTGTAAGAGTTTCATAACGTGATGGGTTAAAATATCTGCAGTCTCTCTGTAAAATTCTTATCTTACTTTGCATGGGGAAAGGTAAAATTTGTATTTGTGTTATCTGGAGGGTACAAACCTTTTTTCTATACCAAACTTTAAGAGTTTAAGTCACGTTTTGGGTTAAATTATGTGCTGTCTCTCGGTATAACCACCAAATTCTAACAGATAAGATTTTCGAGTATGTGAACGAAATGTTTACAGATAACTCAAACAATGTCAATAGGTAGCATTAGACAAATTTCTAATTAATTAATTACTGGAAATCAGGTTTTCCATGTTGCTGGCATTAGTTTCACAGTAGTAGCGTTTTTTTACAATAATTAAATGGAATTGCATTAAGGTATAAAGTGATGGATTTAAATATCAAATTCTAAATTGAACAACTCAGTAAAAATTTCACAGCCGAAAACACAATAACAACAACACACATCTTTGTTCATTTAAGTTTTAAAAATGCATATTTTATTTTGCTGAAATATTATTTACAAAGAAAAAAAATCGAAACTTGTAATTAACTAAAATATTTCACAATATTTAGTTCACCCTCTTAACATTTTCCAAAGATTTCAAAACCTGGCAACATAAAACCAATGCAAAACGCGATGAAGACGAAAAGAGAGGCAGATGGAAGTATTACATAAGCTTTATTGATCATAAAATAGCCTATTTGTGAAGAACCACTCGACACTTACTGATTCCTTAGAATCATATTGTTAATTAAACAGAAAGGCAATAAAATACTATAATTCAGGGACGATTGGAGTTACATTTTATTCCCCATAAACATGCTCGAATTCATCCCAAGGAAGATGAGCGAGCTCACCACTTGCGGATATCTTTTAGTGATGTCACCTCAAACTGATTACCAATGAGATGAACGATCTCGCCAATTTGCGGATGTCCGAAATTGTTAGGATGGGAAAAAAATAGCATTACGTGGTGGAGGTGAAAAAAAAGCGTTTTTTTTTCCCTCCAAAGTTATCAGCATCAGTTGGAGGTGACATGACTAAAAGAAATCCGAAAAAGGCAAGCTCACGTATATCCCCTTGGATGAGCAGACATCTGGTGTAGGCTGGGGAGCCTTGCAGGGAAGACTACTATCAACCTCTCGACTACCCTCTCACCTCCACCATGTAATGTTATTTTGTTTTCATTCCTAATAATTTCGGACATCCGCAAATTGGTGAGATCGTTCATGTCATTGGTTATTAGTTTGAGGTGACATCGCTAAAAGATATCTGCAAATGACAAGCTCACTCATCTTCCTTGGGATGAATACGAGCATGTTTATGGGGAATAAAATGTAACTCCAATCGTCATGAATTATAGTATTTTATTGCCTTCCTGTTTAATTAACAATATGATTCTAAGGAATCAGTAAGTGTGGAGTGTTTCCTCACAAATAGTCTATTTTATGATCAATAGAACTTATGTGATACTTCCATCTGCCTCTCTTTTCGTCTTCATCGCGTGTTGCATTGGCTTTATGTTGGCAGGTTTTGAAATTTCGTTCACATACTCGAAAATCCGATCTGTTGGAATTTCGTGGTTTTACAGCGAGGCAGCAGATAATTTAACCCAAAACGTCACTTAAACTCTTAAATTTTGGTATAGAAAAAGATTTGTACTCTCCAGATAACACAAATACAAATTTTACCTTTCTTCACACAAAGTAAGATAAGAATTATTTTTACAGAGAGACTTCATATATTTTAACCCATTACGTTACCAAACTCTTACAAAAGCTTGGTGTAGAAAAGAATTGAAGATACATTTTTCTTTTCTTTTCAAATATTTGTACATGAGAAAATGTTTAAAAACATGTGACTGACAGTAGAAACTTTTTTTTTTCAAAACGTGACAACACATACAACGAAAAAAGAAAAAAGAAGACAGAGGTGATAGCTATTAATGTAATTGTGTCTTTTGAAATGAATCAAGTACAAATGAATTTTTTTCTTGTGAAATTTCTGTTGGTGGTTTTACATAGAGACTGCAGATAATTTAACCCAAAACGTGACTTAAACTGTTAAAGTTTGGTATAGAAAAAAGTTTTGTACTCTCCAGATAACACAAATACAAATTTTATCTCTCCCCACACAAAGTAAGATAAGAATTTTACAGAGAGACTGCAGATATTTTAACCCATCACGTCACCAAACTTTTACAAAATCTACAAATGTTAAATTAGAAGAATAAGAAAAAAACATAGCGTCTTTTTCACTTTAATTAATTTCTGTATGTTAGATTCAGTAAATACAATTTATTAATAATATTACAGTCAATTAAAAGGTAACATAGAAATTTACAAAGTATATATTAGAACTAATATTCATTTGAAATAAATTCCAGTTTCCTAGCTACACAAAATGTAAACAAACAAACATGTCATCTACTTGAAAACAATAAGTGTATAAAATCCTTATTCAGGAATGAATAAGTTTAGGATATGTGTCATCACAATGATGTGAATGCTAATCAGTTAGTCGTATGTAAGTGTTTGAGAAACATCCAACCGTGGGAAAATGATACCTTTTGAACAATACCGCAACTCATATATTACAGGATGTGATTAATACAAACAGACTAAACTACAGACTAAGACCGGAAATTAATGAGTCATCTTCAAGAAAACGAACAGAACGAAACGGATGGAAATCTAAATGATGAAGTCAAATATATTTTTGGCTACATCGTTTTGATTACAACAATATTTCTGGTTATTTACAGAAATATTGTTGTCTCAACTCATCTGTGAGTGTTTGTGTTGGGCTGTGGATATAAAATACAACTATTTTGAATATTCGCATTTAGAAGAGCCATTCTTGAAAGACTGTAAGTAATTGAAATTATCATTAGAATTTCTAGAATACATACAGAAGGTTTTGTAATCCATTAACTGTCCATTTATTTTAATTATTTTTTAAATGCCGTTTAGTTTTTCTCTTGACTGTAAAGAGAAAAATACCAATAGCCAAACATTTTGTAAAAAAGATAACGTTAATTAGAAAAGTAATGAAATTTAAGATCTTAAATGCAGACAAATCAAAATATTCGTATTAGTTATGTATATCAGAAAAAAAAGTGTGTGTTTGAGGGACAGCAGCATATAATTAAATCATTCAGAAAAGCCTAATCACTGCCACCACTAGACTCTACTCTAAGAATTCCCACCCTTTAACAGGAAAGAAATACCCGAAAATGTATTGTTGTCTATAGTACAGCCATCTATAGACAACCAAAGATGAAACATGACGAAAATAACGGATGTGTGTCACCCTGGGAAAATTCCAAGAGATCTTATCTTAAAAACATCGCCCACAATTCCATAGCTAAACCAAAACACTATGTGATATCACAGAGACAGATATATGTTCCCCAGAAATTTCTAAACACATGATGTCACGACTCCTTATCTCTAAAATTACCCACAATGCATTACGCGAACCAACACATCACGTGATGTCCCTGACAGAAGGGGGGCCCCAGCTAAATTCCAAACATTCCAATCTTTATCTTATCACTATCCATCACCCACAATGCCATATGCAAACCATTTGCTTATCTACAACTCGTAACAATACACATCCACGACACGGATGTCGCTTCCCCATTCACCCTACCTCTATTTTGTTCATAGTATCCCACCAATCACGACTCGAAGCCTTATCCGTTAATATATCTTTCTTTTCCATTCAAAACAATAATGTCACTTATTCACAACTAACAATTACGTCACTTATCTACATCTGATAATAACAAACATTCACGTCATGATCCCTTATGTTATCTTGATCTTGATCTGGTTAAAAGTGTTCCACAAATGACGACATGAAGCTTTATCCACTAATATATATTTCTTTTCCATTTAAAACAATAAAGTTATTTATTTACGACTAACAATACGTCACTTATTTACAACTAACAAATGATGTCACTTAACTATATCTGATAATAACAACACACCCACGATACGATTCCTTATCTTGTCTTGATCTTGATCTGGTCAGAAGTGCCCCACCAATCACGACACGAATCCTTATCTCTACCATCACCCATAATTCCATAAGCGAACCAAAACACAAGAACTGAAGCCATTGACATATATACTCCAAGGGAAATTCCAAACAGTCCAAACACATGACGTCACACACAATGACTTCATCAAATGAACAACCAATCATGTCACGTTTCCTTATCTTATCTTGATCTTGATCTGGTTCAGAGTGTATCCCATACTAATCGAATTGTTAGCGTATCCGCTCTCAAGTCAAGAGGCTGCGGGTTCAAATCCCACGTAGGCATGGATGTTTGTGATTGTCCTCTCCCGGTATGGACTCTGTCACCATGGGAGTAGTAGACCCAAAACCTACCGCAATGGGAGAGGCCGTCACCGTGCAGTGGGTAGAAAAATGGGTTGTTAATATTATTTTTGCCAGACTGTTGGCAGAGTGGTTAGCGTATTCACTCTCTAGCCAAAAGGCTGCGGGTTCGAATCCTGGCGTGAGCATGGATGTTTGTGATTGTCTTTGGAAATACTAGTGATGGTGGTCGGCAGTAGATGGCGTTGGTGTGGTTGCGGTCAGTTGGTGGGTTGGGTGGCAGAGGCAGAGTTGTGGAGCAGGTGCCCTCCCTGGATGAGTCTTTGGACTCCCTGGAGGTATCTAATAATATCAATAATAATATCCCCATAGAGCAAACATTTTATTAATATTATTATGTAATCATTTTGCATTAATGTTTCTCTTGTAATAAAAACAAAATAGCAAGATTTTTTAATATTTTTCTCTCATAATCCATCAGGGAGGATATTTAATTGTTTGCTTCAAGGCGCGATCTAATCTTGCTACGGCCCTGCGTGCATGGCCAATATAATGCAGTTTATTCTTCATTATACACGTGTTCCGAACAAAGGAGCTAGTCAGCCACAAGTTTAGCAAATGCATTCACATGAAAAGAAGCTCTGTCGTTATTTGAAGACGCTTTTCACCACAAACATACTTTAGGGAATGAAATTTCGAAACGCTTCTGAAAACTTTGAGGCCATCTTTCATTATATTCGCACTAATGTTTAATTAGTGTTCTTGATGAAA
Organism: Typopeltis vanoorti; assembly: GCF_054136105.1. NCBI lineage: Eukaryota > Metazoa > Arthropoda > Arachnida > Uropygi > Thelyphonidae > Typopeltis > Typopeltis vanoorti. Next base: position 62,766,920 of record NC_143564.1, on the reverse strand, counting down.
TAACTTAGCAAGTTCAGTTAACATGTTACCAGACGTACTCCCCATCTTACACTCGTTGTAGAAACCATTCGATCATCATTTGATCATGCTCACTACGCATATTTTTCAGTTTTTCCAATAGTCATTTGCTTCTTGGAATTACTGTTTGCAAAGAATTTCAGTATTTCACCTCTTTTCTTCTTTATATCATAAACCGTTGACCAGACATTATCATGCGTATATCACACGATTTCCGCTGTGGAACACCATAATCACCATAATAGCTCATTACAACGCTTCTGCTCATCTTGTATCAATAGGGACTTGCCCTCGAAACCGCAACTACAACTGTGAACCGGACCTTGCTTTGAAATCATAGCTAGGGTTAAATGTCCAAAAAATAAGCTAACAACAGCTCAAAATGAAGGGATTACAATCAACAACTGCAGATGCCAACAATTAATGAAGCGTGACCACACCAACGCTATCTGTAGCCGCTAACTGAAATAGTCGGGGTCATGAAGATTTCAAGTGTGTGCTCGATCATTTCATTCAATCAATCGGCATTGAATTGAAGGAAAACTTTATATTACTCGTATGTAGAAATTCCATCACTCAGCCATATAAGTTAAAATAAGTTTGAATGATGCTTTCTTGTTTTTAAGTAGTTTAGAATATTCATTAATTTTTCTCATATTGCAGACATATTTATTGAGTTAACTCTCTTCCATATACCTTTTGTAATGTTATTGTCTGGTTCCATATTTACTCTGCCATTTTCAATCACTAAAATCGTGCTTCAATATTTTACTTATTCTATAGGTTCTCCATTTTCAGGATGCAGTTGACGTTTTCAATGTTATTTTCTACATATGAGAGAGAGGGAGATACACTTTGATAAATCAGAGCCTGTCTAGCTTATATAATTTTTTTCTTTATATATATATATATATATATATATATATATATATATATATATATATATATATATATATATATATATATATATATATATATATATATATATATATATATATATATATATATATATATATATATATATATATATATATATGGTTTTCACAATCTCTATCTCTAGTGAATTCATCTTATTCTTTTCAAAGTTTCTTTTCCATAATTTCTCGTCCTCTTTCAAGCATTCTTGCATACAGTGGCGCACCCAGGATTTAATCTTGGGGGAGGGGGCGAGTTGAACGGATAGAAATATTTTTATCCGTTTTATCCGATAAAACATATGATTGTTTCAAGACTATGAATCACTGCATCATATAATTCCACCATGGTCATGATGGCTTCATGGCGTTCCACCCACCCAGTCGGGCAAACTTGGCGTAGTTTCTGTCTCTTAGTATCCGGAGTATATTTATCAATGTTGTCAACAGGACGTCCTGTCTCTTACGGGTATTGAAGAAATTGTGTACCTTTTCGATTATACCAATTCAATTTCTTATTTCAGTCAGAGATACAACATTTCCAATTGCCAAATTCAAACTATGTGATGCACAATGAACATATAAAGCTTGTGGATATATAGCTGATATGTGAGATTGGACAGCATTAAACTTTCCGCTCATTGATACGGCACCGTCGTCACCTTGCCCACGTAAATATGACAAATCGATGCCATAATTATTTAAGCTTTCTAATATTTTGTCGGATAAGTTTTTTCCTGTAGTGCTTGTTATGGGAACAAATTGTAAAAATTGTTCACAAACTTTGTTGCCAGTTTCTTCGTCTATATACCTGGCACACAAGGAAAGATGTTCAGTGGTAGAAATGACACAAGTTTCATAGGCAAGAATTGAAAAACATTTCGCCGAATTAATTTTTTCGACCAAAAGGTTCTTCAAAATAATGATTTCATTACATGGATTTATAATTTGATTTTGTATGTTCCAGCTAATGTAGGTAGCGTTTTGGGCAGAATGTTTAAAATGTCCAGCCAAGTTTTTGTCGCCCGCATCGATTCTCGTTCTTAACAAAGCTCGAAAATTGCCTTCATTGGCGATTCGCTCCTGTTCAAATGAAAATTCTCCATAATCACGATGTTCTCTCAAGGGTATATTTTGCCGACCACATAAAATTACTGTTTTTATAATCAGCTCTAATCGTTTCCGATTAACTGCAGCTTGTGATGTACTATCTACATCAATTTGTCGATTGCTTGGAATACATTTTCCATCTTGAATATTTTTTAACCTTTCGTAAGTCATAACAGCCGTTATATGATATTTTGTTTTTTGATGATTATTAAATTTTTCAAGGGCTTTCTTCCAATTATTATAACCTTGCGTAACTAACTGCCCAGGTACTTCAGATTTAGATTTTCCAACATTAGCAGGTGCATAAAACACGCAATATTAACAGTACGCACTATTTTCGACTTGAGAGTACACAAGCGATGTGTATTGAAAACTTCGGTTGTGAATTGCAGCACAGGTTGCAGGAAAATTAAAATTTGGTTCTGGTTTCCACAATATCTAAATTATCGTCAGAATTAAATGTTTGTTCTTTCAAAAATGCGATGTCGTGAGAATTATTAATAACTAAGGAAGTACTTTCTTCTGGATGATTCGATGGTTTTGTCAGACCTACTACTGGGGAAACCGAATCAAAATCGGTATTGACAATATTAATAGCGCCAACGTTGCTACTAACATTTGAATCATCCTTTTTTGGTTTTTTTGAAAGAGTTCAATAAAATACTCTGCGTACGTTTTTCAGCCATAATTTGAAGCACAAAATCCAAATAAAACAAAACAAAATCTTTTACAAATTTAACTTTAACTTAACTTCAATGTTATTGAATAATTTATACGGTAAGGTTAAATGTTCAGAGATAGAAAGAAGTTTCAAGTTTAAGGGATGGTTTTCAACAAACTCAATGCAAAATAGCACAGAATACGAACGTATCGCACACGACCTATGAGTGAGCATCTGCAATGATTCGCCAATACATGATACCCGTGAACCTCTCTGGCCCAGCTCGGACAGCGTTTCTCACCCTTTCTAACCCCAAGGACAAGTAAAATGCCTAAAACAATTCTATGGACCACTAAGTTCTGTAATTTTTTTAAAAAACGTATGTGGGGATTACCACATTTGGGAAAAACTGTGCCATTTATAACATAACAAATCTAAAAGCATGTTTTGAATATATATGGAAACATAATTAACTTGGAGGTAAACAAGTAAAAGTGTATCATAATCGAACAAAGTTTTAATTTTTATTAAACAAATAAATAATATGATATAATTATTTACTATTTACGTTTAATGAGATGGATGAGCTTCTCGGCATTGCAGAGTTGCTGGATATCTGGCTCAATATTGGTCAACTTCAGTCGAAGATCGGCACACACACACTAAGACGAATTCTGTATTTTGTTTCTATTTGAAGGAGCGATGAAAATCCTTTCTCGCAAAGATAGGTTGTAGAAAACTATGACGACTTTCGATGCTTCTTCAGATAATTCGGGAAATTCACTTCTCAGTGAAGGAGAGATCCAGAATTGAGTCAAACCACGATCACGGAATTGGATTTTAAGCCCACTGTCACTTGAAAGCTCAATTAGCTGTTCTTTTTTCGATAACGAACGGTCGTTCTCGTGACTGCAAGCCTGAAATGGATCGTGAATCCACAGAAATTTCTTATAAAAGTTATTCCGAAAATATGTTTTCAAATTCTGTTTCAGAGTTTTGAGGTGGACACAAACCCTTTCCCAGTGGTTAAAATCTAAACTAATAAGTTTCGGGGCAATATACAAAATAACCAATTGTATTCACCTTTTGAATACTATCCGGGAAGCTCCAACCTTCCCGTCCGTTTCATCACGCCTTCGTAGTCGGACTACTGCTGATATTGATTTATATACACATCAAAAACTGTAAACAATTGTTGAATAATAACACAATAATGTAGGCATAATTACCGTAAAGGGAGAAAAGTCACAAATCAAAAACATTTGCCTACAAAATAACCAATTGTATTTACCTTTGAATGAGATCCACTGGTCGAGTGTCCAGCAAGTCAGCAAATCTTTCATTTTGTTCAGCGTATTAATATTATCGCATTGCAACTGATGGGAATTCTGTGTGTTTCTGTGGATTCGTTACAGACCTCTTTCTCTTCAGAAACGACACACAAAATGACATTACAAACTCGTTTTGTATTATCACTGTCATCGAAGCAATTTTTCCGTTTAAAGAAGGTACTAATGTACTTGTCTATAATTGAAATATCTTATTTACTCGAATATAACTTGCCCTCGCATATAACCGTATCCCTGATTTTACTTTCGAAAAAAGATATTAAAAAGTTTCTCATATACCTCGCAAATGAAGAAAAGCTGAAACATATTCAGAGTGGGGGATAGTAATTTGCTCCCCGGTAAATCCCCAATAGCCACTATATTGCAGAGGCAAGAAAAACAAGTACTTTTATTATGTCAGTGAATAAGGTGCCAGCAATCTGCATAATATATTTCTAAACGAATAGTGCAATTAGAGACAACTGGGATAAAACGACACTAATTAATCAATCACATGTCCTTTCATACAGAAACTATACTATTTAGACTCAAGCAAAACCATATGTTGCACCAGTAAACACAGTATCTAAACTAAAAATTATTGTTATTAATTAGATGTGTGTGAGTTCGCCTTCCCCAAAGCAGCAATAAAGTGCAACCGAAGGTGTTAAAACTTAGAAATATATATATAGTGAATGTTGTTATGGTAGTTTCACATATGGAATTCAGTTGAAGAGAGTTAGTATTTCAATTCAACTGGCAGCTTGCTTTTACCTTTCAGTCGCGCGATTTCCTAAAAAATATATAAATACTGGGGTTGGTTAACTCACAACACACTTTGTCCAAGTATTACTTAGCACTTCTAAAGATATATTGAGCCTTGGTTGAAGGAGGAACCTCTTCAACAATAAAAATCAATAAAAAACAAGCAATTGGTTGAAATGTGGTCATGTGGACGACACATATTCACTTCAAATCTGACAAAACAGCAAGGGAAAGTGGAAGCAATAAAACCATATTGTTTTTCACTTCACTCTTCTTTTATTACTCGTCATTCTGCCGCTACAAATTAAAATAGTGGCAGAATGTTCATTTCATGAACATTCTGCCGCTATTTTTTTATTTATTTTATTTTTTATTCTTTTATTTTAATAATTTTTACTTACTTATTCAATTTTAATTTGTTTTGTTTGGATAATTAAAATATATAGATTTATTTGGTTAATTTAAGTCTGCCTGTAAACCACCTGTCCCATCGTCGCGGACCACAGGTTGAGAACACTGCTATAGGGTACTCTCACCTTATGTGACCGCTAATTCATAAGTAGTATAGAAATAGAAGACACGACACAAGATAAATTTAAAAAAATGAATTTTAATTAGGAAAAGTAATTTGGAAAATTTATAGTGTATTTTAACTTTTTCTTTTTTTTTTTCGTTGGGGGGCCCTTGTCGCCCTCCTTGGGTGCGCCACTGCTTGCATATATCTCGTTTGGAACACTCTGGAGAGAAATCCTTCTGTAATGTTCTCGACGATGTTTCTTAAATTATGCTGTTCAGCCACGTTAAAATGTTTATACCTCCATGTATGAGCATTGGTTGAATCTAATCTACTCCATCAGCCTTTACACATTTCAAGTTTATGGTATTCTACCTAGAGTATTGCTATATATATATATATATATTTTTTTTTTTTAATTGAGGAGAATATATATATATATATATATATATATATATATATATATATATATATATATATATATATATATATATATATATATATTCTCCTCACATCTACAATATCTTCTGTTTTCATTTCACTTTTATTCTCATTATTTTTACAGTAAGTATTCATTCCTCCATTTCTAGTATTTTCCAATAGCCTCCAGCAAATTTTTCTACCTATCTGATATTGATTTTGTGTGTTCGTACCAAAGTCTTCCCATGACTTTTTTCTAGCCATTTTCTTAACATTGCTTCGCTTTCTTGCATCTTTTTCTTTGTATTCTCTGGCAAAGCACGTATGCTATCTTACTTCCCAGGAATTTGCGATACGATTTTTTCTCTTCCCTACATCCTCCTTAACTTCCTGAGTCTGATTTTTCTATCCTTGCGGACAACGTTATTCTCGATGATTCAATCAATATTTTCTTCAGAGTTTGCCATTGAGTTTCTATGAGTTTTTTTGTTTTCAAACGAGTTCATTTTTTCTTGAATAATATTTGTATAATTCAGTCTACCGTTCACCTACGAAAACTGCTGGACTTCGATTCCTTTAAAAACTTTTGTATATATTTTCTATTCAATAAGAAGTTTTACTTTTTTCTTGATAATAAAAGTAAATAGTGATCACTTTCAATTTCAAATCCCCACTATACTCTTGTCCTACATTAGCATCAAGACATCGCCATCAACAATAACATAGTCAATGAGCCTTTTTTTTTTTTTTTTGTCTTCTCTCGATGCGAATTTGTGCACATCATTATGTTTAAACATCGTAAATTTCTTAAACAGAAATCCAGTAAATGATTTCCATTATTATAAGTTTGTTTTTTTATGCGAAATTTCAAAGCATTTCTATATGTCTGTTATTGATTCCTAACTCTTCTGCTCTGTTGGATAAATTTCCAAATTTTCCTTTTTCCTTCATGTCAGGCTTTCTCTAATGACTCAAAAAGTCCATCCACGGTTTCTTTGGTAGAACCTCTTTTTTTGTGGCAACAGGCACCAATAAGATTGATTTTATAATTCCTTTTTTGCTGTTTATCCACATCGTTCTACTTGAAATTGTCTGCTATTCAAGTAAATGTTCATGATTATTGTTGAATACGAACACTATAATTACTTCTTTCTTTCCCTGATCGCTATTGTCTGAATGAAGCAAATTGAAGTTAGTATTTAGAAGTATCTCACACGTTTTTGTTTTCTTTGTTTCGGGAAAACCAATTATTGTACTTCTGCCAGTTCCACTTCTTACGGTTGATACTTTTTATGATGATGATGATGCTTACCTGAAATTCTGCTGAAATGGGGTTTGAGTTTGTTCCAGTAGCTGACGTCTTTGCTGTTTGTCTTAGCTACCTGATGAAAATGGTGCCCTTTCTTGTTAACTGAAAAGGGCACCACTTATCAAGATATGACATTTCCTCATGTTGTAGTACTGTCATTGTCTTTTGGTTCAAGCCTATACAGAATACATTTGGTCCGCGAAATTTCTAACTGCCAACTTGCCCTCGTTCGTCCAGTGTCTATGTAGATACCTACCTACGGGACATACTATAAGGTGAGGATTTGACATTAAGTCAGGAGTCCCTGTGAATTAGTTTTATTGCTTTTACTGTTAAGCAACTTAAAAATAAATGGAACAATAACGAGCATTACACCACGTGGTGAAAATATTTTGTTTGTATTGTTATGGTCATTGAAAACAAAATGAACATAATTAGACACTTTACTATTATCTTCTGAGTACTGAGTATGTATCTTAAAAATAAATAATTTTGACTAAAGTAACACTTATTTAAACAAAGAAAAAGTAAAGTTTTTACAACTAAGAAAATGATAACTATTTTTTCTACTTCACAAGGAGAGAGAGAGAGAGATTTTTGAATAAGGAAATATATTCATCATAGCCATTAATCATTTTAAGTCATTTAAGATCAATTTTAGTAAACCCTAAGCAAAATAAATTCCGTAAATTAGTAGTAGCGAGAAGGTTTCGAAATTTCACTTTATTCGGAGAGAATTGGATGTTTTTGAAATCGACCTTCATTTAGAATGACCAGGATTCGAATTCTGTCTTTATAAGGACTCTTCAACTAAAAGTGATTCAGCAGGTTTCATCCCAGGAATCTCCGCTCTAGAGGGGAAACTCATTTTTCATCGAACAAAATAGACAATTCAGCCGAAGAACACACACTCATATGTATAATAAAATTATAATTAATTATTATTGGAGTCTTATTATCTCGGAGTCACACACACACACACACACACACACACACACACACACACACACACACACACACACACACACACACACAGAGGTTTTTTTTCTTTTTTTATTGTAAACAGCAATCTTATGTAGAGGATTAACCGGTTTTTGGTTCAGTCAGGCAGAGAGGTTACATGCTCATACTCTTGTTGAGGTATGTTACATCGAAATATCAGTTATAAGGTAAATTACATTTTTTTTTTTAAATTTAAGCCATTAACAGTTATTTTGACATGATACTGTATAAGAACATAAAATCTGACATGCATGTGGAAGAACCTAACAGTTACTATAGGACAATATTATCTATTTACATGATTGTGACAGCTGATTAAAATTTGCAATGTTAAGCACCAAAAACTTTCTTCCCCCTTTTTTGGGGGGGGATGATGTCACTTCTATGCTGGAAAGTGGACAATGATGTAGTCGTCCTGCTCAGCTGGGAGTTGATTCCGTGAATTCCAGTCTGGGTGGAAAAGATCTAAGGTGTTGTTTTGCCTGTGGTGGTGATGCTCGTGTAGGATCCGACTTCTCACCTTTTGTTGGAAGGCTGTGATGAGTTGGTCAGTTGCCTCTCTCTGTGAAGTTACTGTGCTGTCTGGTCTTGTATGTTTGATGTAGAAGTTGTATATTACCGCTTTCGTGGTGATGAAGAGGTAATTGCCGAATGAATGGTTGACTCCGCATGGACGAGATTAAAATATTCCTCATCTGTATGAAGACTGCCACCACACACACATAGATAGATAGATGGATAGATAGATAGAAAGAGAGAGAGAGAGAAAGAGGGGGTATAAATAAAAAATTCTCTGCTTGTGCAATTGCATTTTCCTATATATAAGAGGAGGAACGTTTTCTGGCTTCCGAATAAAACATTGAAAACATAAACTGCTTTTTGTTGTGGTGGTAGCTGTTTGTATTGTTTATGTCTCTTTGTACACATCTCAGGATCTTTATAAATGCAGAAATATATTCATTTGTATCTCAATCGAGCTAGATAAAGATTTAAATTTCGGAGAATCTAAATGACTTTCAACTATACTATAAATAAACTCCTTCTAGAACGGCTGAGCCGAAATCACTAAATTCTCACAATGTAGTGTATCTAAACATAAGTTTTAACAAAAGAAAACAAGCGTTTGAATAAGATATGATAGGTTAGTCGAAGAGAGAACGAACGCTTTGACAACGCACACTGTGCATGCTTGCCTTTGTGAGTTTTCTGCCACATTACCTTCCACTGCACAAGCAGGTGCAGCTGGCACGACGTGTTCGAAAGACGGATATAGGACCGGATGCTACTTCGGCAGCTTCTCAGATATTTCTCTTTTTTGTTCACTTTGCAAGAGGTTGGTTTCTGTGTGCATCAGCAGGTGTCTCTCGTTACCTAGCCTTATGATATCCAAATACATAACTCTACATAACGGCTCCTGAATACAGCAATGTATTCAATATTAAATATTTTCCAATCTATTAGAGTGTACATATTTTAACATGAAGAAGTTTTTACTCCAAAATGGGAATATTTTGTTGCTCTGTGAATGAATAGAAATATAATTATTTAAATGATCTATTTTATATGGAAACAAATACACACTTCAGATTACAACAGCGTTATCATTTAAATTTTGACTGTTTTGTGATGGCAAAAATCGTCCGATGTTATTTCTGGACCAAATGGGATGAAATAGTGTGTAGCGTTTTTCTCAAAATTGATTAAAATGAATTTTATATGAACAGGTTAAGACAGGGAACTGACAATTGAAAAGAAAATTTCAGAGTGCTTGTATAGCTTCATAACTGTGATGACGTCTTATGGATTCTATTCTAGTTGCCAATTAGAAGAACGTTTAAAGCTTTTATTCAGCTAATTCCAGAGTTAAACTTTGAGGAAGGCTGTTTTTATACAGGAAGAAACTTCAGTTTTTAACTCTGAAATTCAAAAAAATAGAACATCCAGTAATACTAGTTAGTATTAATAACGCGAGATGAGGAAGTTTTCTATATTCTCGAATAACAACATGGCCAGGAATGCGCTAAACTGCCAGAATGTTAAAGAACCGAGATTGACTGTCAACCGATTTCCAAATATTTAAGGTTAAAGTGTGCCTTTTACTTCATTTTGCGAATGAATTCTAAAATGAATTGTAATTTGAATTCTCAAAAATGTAGATTATATAAAAAAAAAAGAGTCGTGCTTATGTGGGTAATATACATTTACAATGAATGTATTTTAATATAAATTAAATGAGGTTTGCCAAAGAAAAGAGACTATACGGCGGTGAAATAAATTCGCCTTGAATATATTTCACCGACAAATCAAAAATTCGAGGAAAAAATTCCTCGAATTTTTGCGCTACACAAACATGCGAGGAATTGGACAATACAAATTACTTACTCTAACTTCTAGTTTCCATTGTCTCCTAAACGTAGTCCGATTGGGCAGGTATACAGCGATCCCAGTGGTTTTTTTTCATGATTCCTTCGAAGGATGCATGAAATCATGCATCCTTCGAAGTCATTAAGTGTGACTGTGTTGAGCACCTCCTCAATTTCGCCTTGGGGAACCCAAAAAAGTAACAGGAGGAATAGGTTACGCGATTCTTTGCTTCTTTTAAGGAGCAAAAATTCTGTTGGAGAAGAAAATCGCCGAACTATTAAAACACGACGTTACATAAACGCACGTAACCCAAGAACGCAGCCTCTCAGCTTGCCGGCTGTTTGCATACTGATTCACAAAAAGGTAATGCTCGCCCCTTATAGCGGCAGAAGACCGTACTCTACAATCGGTTCGCTCACGCTATTCAAATTCCCCGAACGTTTGGGAAACACATCGTATGTCTCTTTATATTTGAATTCCAGGCAGTATAGAGTTACTTTAGAGTATTAGTACATTGGGTATAAGTCTTTTAATTTAGAGATTATCGCTCTTTCATGGTAGAAATAAATGACTGACGAATATCTGGAAGAGAAACATCACTCAATATCACATATTTAAGAGAAACGTGGATAAAAAGTCCGATTTTACTGAAATCCTGTAAGAAAGGAAATTATGACAATGAGCAGTTATAAACAAAACAGTTAATAAAAAAAACATTTGAAAAAGTCTTGCATTCTTTTAAAAAGAAATTAACTTAACGCTGTTTACAAAAACTGGTAAATAAATGTAATAAATAATTACAGTAATATTAATGTCCTACTGTGCCGTGATAGCTGATTAATTATGCACCCTGACAGCAATAATGACTATCCTCACGCACCATACTTTCACGAGATAGTACTTTCCCTATTTACCGTAGGTCTTCCCCCAGTAACTACATCTAATACAAGTTATAAATATCTGTATTTTATGGGGAATCCCTTCAAGTTTTTCGTAAAGAAACCTTCGGGATCTGCAGATGAGAGTTTAAGACACAATGCTGTGTACAATATGATTTTTATTGGGTAAACGTTTTATCAATCCCCACAGATGCCAATGATGATAAGTCATTTGAACCTTCGACGAGAACTCACTGCAATGAATGTACCGAAAAACATTTAATTGCAAAACTCCCAAGCGATACTGAAGAAACTAAATATCAACAGTGACTACAATTACTTTCGCTTGGAAATTTATCACAAGGAAAGTTTTGCCAATTTGAAGAAAAAACGTCATGAATAACAAATATTGAAAAGGAGAGAAATTTATGCCACGCTATTGGATTCAAGAATAAGTCTTCTACCTTATTCGCCAGTTTATGTTCCCTCTGACTTCTTTTTATTCTCAAATATAATAAAAAACACTTTACCGCTTTTAGCACGTAAGAAGATATCCTGAAGAAATGTGACAATCTTTTTAAACACCTTGAGGGAAACTGCTTCTTGCAGTTGTTTCGAAAGAAATAAAAAAGATTGGAATTCATGAATGTTACGAAGGTTACTTCTATTTAAAGTTTTTTTCCTAATATTTATGCATTTTAAAATATCAAAGTCGGCTGTAAAACTGCACAGTACTCACTAAGTGAAAGAATCCCATCACATTCTGTATTAGATGATGCATATGACGTCGCATGTGACGTCACATAAGTTGCAAGATGGTGGTTTTTCTTTCCTAATAAAATAAAGTGGTCGTATTTAGTAGGATATCATTCGACCTCTGTAACTGTGCTTAAGGTTTAAAACGAGTAGAAAACGAACAAATATTGGGGATTTCTGATACCAAAAATTATTTCTTACTTTTAATAAAACTATCTACTGAAAGTTTCTAATAAAAGTACAAAAACTATGAATTGCGTGCACTGATTTCCGTTTTCATAGAAACATAATTACTTCCAAGTAATTATGCAAAACTGATTTATCAAATTAATTCTTGCTTCCAGTAATAGAATGATTAACACAGTAATTATGCACACACTTCCTCTGGCGTGATCTCATTTGCCCTACATTCCATTCTGTAAAGTTCGAATTTGTTCTTAAAGCGACGCAGTTGCATTTAGATATTACTTTATTAGCGTAAAACATTAATTGCCTAGAGCTACTAGTGAAATTAATATCGCAAAGGTCAAGCAGTTAACATTATCTGCCTGATGTCGCGCTATGTTGTTCACATGATCACCATTGAAGAGCTTGTTTATGGAGCAGCTCGTCGGCTTGCTAGACGAAGATAACTAAAAATAACTATTCATATTGTTCATGAACGTTATTGTGAAATCCACCTTTCAGACACCCATACTGTAGCAACTTCCAGCGGAGATATGTGCACTGGTGCATGCGGTATGTTAATGATATGAGATAAAACTGTTACACAAACGGTATTGTTCATCGCACTTTGAGCGTGTTAACCTTACTAATGAATATATAATTTATTAACTTATGTTAAGTTGTTTTATAAGAACTTAGGGTAACTTTTTAAGTTAAAGAAATGGTAAGACAGTAAGATAAACATAAATCATTATTAATATAAAAATTGTCCGCGCGGTGAGCCTAGTGGCTTTGCGCTTCGCAACCATATGCGTGGGGAAGGAGTGTCCTAGATTTATCTTAAGTTTTAATTATGGAAGTGTTGATTGCAATTCTCTTGTTAAGTCCATTACATGCACAGTGTAGAAAACAGTACCACAATACTACGACTATTATTTTAACTTGTGTTTTTTGTTTGGAGCTGTCTATGTCGATAATAACTGTATTTCGATTGTCACCTCGTTGAACTGTAAGGCCATTTTGGACATAAACCTTTATCAGAATCATCTGGAACATAAAGTTTTCTCAAATTGTGCTATCAGCCAGCGGAGAGATTTCAATTTAATATTTTTTATATTTCATTGAGTTTCTTACTTTTTTCCTTTTTGGCCTCGTATTTGATCATAAGTTATAAAGATCGATTTCTAGTCTACTTAGCCATATCAAATGTATTTTTACACAGCTGATGACAATTATTGATGCGTGGAGCCAAAGCTACTAAGAATCTTTCCATAAAATCACTTAAGTGTGACGAAATCCGACCAAAATATAAGTTTTTAAAAATCAACTTACTGGCCAATCTACAGGTGTAAGCAGGATATTACCTGATGAATCATCTGCTGGTAATGGCGTATAGATGCAGCAAAAAGTCATTCCCTAGTTAGAGTGACCCTGATAACACCACCGTGGTTCCAGTGATGCCACAAAGGGTTTTGCACGGTTTTGAGATCTACTGTGAAATATGAAGAAAAATTGCTTTTGGCGTAAACGCCACGAAATCAAGCAATAATCCAAAAAAGTATGAAGCTGCTGATTTGCAAATTTTGTATGCTGGTGACGATATCACTGTGTAGCTAAATAAATAATCAAAACAGGGCTTTCAGATTGAACTATAAATAAGATTTATTCATTGCAATTTGCATATTAGAAAATAAAACAGGACTGACAATTTCTGTGCCTACATAAATATTAAAATTACTAAAACACGAAAAAACAAATCCGTATTGTTCTCTCGGCCGTGATCGTTAACAGCTTACACGTTAAAATATCCGACATTTCTCCTTCCATGATAAGTTTTGTTTTTTCTTCGGCAGCTTGCGATTTATCTCTAATAACACCAAAAGGCTGATAAGAGGTTACACGTTATCTGAGAGAAATCTTTAAATCTCCTTTAATTGTGTGTGTGTGTGTGTGTGTGTGTGTGTGTGTGTGTGTGTGTGTGTGTGTGTGTGTGTGTGTGTGTGTTCATAGATCTTTTTTTATCTGATTAAAAGAACGATCCGATAAAAGAACATAATCTTTTCAGCTCCTTATACATGGAGTTGATCAAGTGGTGTGTTTAAAACCATTGGGCCTTCAGTAAATAACATCCTTTTGCACGCGCACGTTGAAAATTATAGTGGCATTGCAATTAGAACATAATAAGCTAGATTATACAAATGCATATCTTCATCTCTCTTTTTTTTATTTCCAGAACAAGACTGTTTGTACCAGCTTCATTTAAAAGTTTATTGTTGTTATTCCCTACCGTATAATTAGCGTATTTGGAACTTACTCCTTCGCAGCGTTTATAATTCTTTAACTTGCAAGCTTGACAGATGAAATATTAAATAGTGTATGATAATTTAAAACAACGGAAAATGGAGGTTAGTTTAGTTTTCTTAAATTATGGTTAGAAATAAAAGAAAAGGAGTAATGTGAAAATCTTTATTTTTTCAGTGTTCAAACAAACAGAACAGACCTACTTACCCAAAGGGAGATAAAGAATGTATGATATTAGGGTGTACGTCTGGAGATCTCTCTGAAGAATGGAAAGAAAGAAAATAGTAGTACAAAAAACTACTGAAGTCAACGGTGCAAAGTACAGTCCAATTTGCATATCAAGTAAAGGGCAGATTGGTTAGAGATAGAATACGAAATTGGATTGATGGTGAGAATATGAATCTTTGCAGAGAGCAGTGAGTTGTGAAAGAAAGTTCTGGTTATTGCCCTATTTTGTTACGAGGTAAGATGGGCACTGGATGGGGAAGTTGGTTATATGGTGATTTTTCTATATTTTCAGAAGAAGCTATAATACCGCATGACAAACTCTTTTCTAAATTAAGAAATATGGGAATGGATAGTGAAATGGTAACTTTGTTAGAGGAGCGGTTGGCTTCTATAAATCAGTAAGTCTGGTTTGCTTGATCGATATTTCAAACGAGGGTGGTGGCAAATATTACAGTATCACAGATTTCTGTTCCAATTTTTTAAATTTAAATATCGATGTCGTTAAATTTAAATATTCAAATAGCCGCTGATGTCAAATTTAAATATGAATGATGTAATTTAAGGTTTTAGAAGAGATATTCAATAGTTTTCATGTGATTTTAAACTATAGAGAGTAATGGAAAAAAAAGCTTCAATGGGATGTTGCCACAAAAATACCTTGAATAGTTTGGTTGTTCGGATAGATTAAGCGTACATTCAGTTCATTTCGGTTGTTCTGCAAAGTATAAAGTTATGCTGTTTTCGCCACCCGTTGCTCCAGGAGATTAATCCTGTTTTACTTGTTTCTGACAACAACAATGGAGTGAATTTTCCTTCTTAGATACTCTTCAAATCATAATTGTATGTAATGGAGTGAGACCAATTCTCTAGCTTTTAACAATTTCAGTTCCATAATTCGCTTAGCAGATTGCGATCTGCTACGTTCATTTATGAGAGCATCTACGCTTAGCAGATTACGCTGTCATGAATAAAAATGGGTGCCTATTCAACCAATGCGTTCATTTATGAGAGCATGTACGTTTTAAGTCGTGAATGAAACCAATTGAGACCTAAATGTTTAAAATTCATGTAAACCATGTTCACATTCGGTACAGCATTGATATGCATTACCATACACAGAATGGTAATGCATATCATTATCTGTGTAAATATATCACCTGTCTTAGTTTAGCTATTTCTGGACCATGTAAGCTATGCAAACCACACTTATACTACCATTTAGCAGTTCATTCCAAGTTATATTATAAGAACTAAATACGAATCTAAATAACCAGAGATTTTTAATAGTTTAAAATTACATTTATCACAAAACAATCTCAAGAAGAGATCGTTTTAGAATAAATTCAATTTTAGTTAAAGCCCAGGTGAAGATATAAAATTTTTGATACAGAAATAAAAAAAGTTTCTTAAAATAACTTTTTTCTACTCCCAGAGTAATATTTGCAGATCACTATTCATACTGCAAAGTACGTCAATAATATACAAGTGTAAATTAGATAAATCAAAACAAATTAGGAACGCCGGTACCTGTGATCCCAGTATAATGCAGAGCACCCTTTCATCAGCGTGTGACTCGAATTCATGAAACTGCTTTAAATCAGTGCCAAATACAGATGTAACTTTACAAGAGTTGAATTGTATTCGATGTGATTCTAGCATGGGCAAGTTACTGTGTACGATTTATCTCTAGCTCAGAAAATATAAATCAGTATGAAATTCACGTTACCACCAAGCAAAGATTAGTGCAACTGATGCATTAATCTGTCTCCGTCAGAAACTAAAGCTCCCTGCCTAAGCTTCTTACCTGGTATTTGTTCTGATGATGGATGTCCTGGAAATCTCCGAGTATAGGCTGTTTTCGGTAATATTTCTCTACCACGATATGATCGTTTCAGTCCTCTACAACCGCATGAAAATTCTATTCTTTAATTAAATTACAAATCACTATGGAATAAACCTAACAATTTTATGCTTATTAAGAATGGCAAACACTTTGTCATTGTTTTGAATTTCAGTTGCTTACATAACATGAACTTCGTTCCTATTATAAATAAATAAGAGAGTCCTTAAATGAAATGTTTAATCTATTACTTATTGCATGGATTATTTGCTACAACGCCTGTCTTTATGATTACGTTATTGATGGTCTTAAAGAAAAGAACCCAATATCATTGACACCTTACACTTCAGCAATCAAAATGTACGGATGTAATTGATAAATAGCATTCTCCAGGTTAAAGTAAACGATGCTCAGTTATCTTATTATTTAAATACATTTCTTTTAGACAGTAAGATTATTTACTTAAGAGTGTTTTTGTCTCCTTTATTTACTACCGTCTTATACAAAAAATAGCAAACAAAATGGACAATATATTTCGCCTTGTAATATGAATTCGGCTAATGCGATTTTATTCAGATGTTGTCATATAAACAGAACGCTGAAAATTGCATATGATGTAGTCTTAAGAAAGAAAAATACTAAATCTTCTACTTGAGTATTTATGAAAATGGATTTTTCAAGCAATGGAATAGAGTAGCGTTTCGTATACTAAAAATATTCAGCACAAGTGAAGGAGTGATGAATATTAGGCGTGCAAACAAACAACAACACTAGCTAAATGACTTGAGAGAAATGAGGATGTTGAATTGTTTCTATTTCTACAAATTATCCTACATCTAGCGACACACACACACACACACACACACACACAATCTGATTTAGAACAGAAGGAAGGACCGGAGGCTAAACAGTGTATATTATTATATATTAGTGTAGTTTATTATGTGAAGGAACACATTATGTATGTAAATTATATCTGGGTCCTCATTAATTATATCTCGATGTCCTGAAATATTACAAGAGAGAGAGAGAGAGAGAATGCAAATATTTCAACAAATATCGGTATGCGCATTACAATATCTACGCGAAAATATTAAAATACTATTCTATTAACAGAATCAGAATTTATGAGTACATACATAATTGCTTTACATAATCAATTAAAAGTAATTAACGAAATTATTCAATGCAGTTATAAATGGAATTTTAAAATAAGAATTCTAATAAATTTTACTTTTCATACTAGTTTAATGGAGTGCGAAACACTTTCGCCTGAAAGACTTAAGTTCAGTAAATTAATCTAACATACAGAGCGGTGCAATGAAATATTTTGAATCTATAGAAATTACCAGAGAAGCAGATCACGTGTTAGGAACTGAAATGCTGTGATGCTGCGAAACAACCTCGTGCTAAAGACTGTTAACGCTGAACGCCAAATCTTATCCAGTAAGGCATCGTACTGGATAAGATTCGGTTGTGATCATTTCCATGTTGGAGTATTAAGGTTTTAAATCGGAATTGCATTGTTTCCTGAAATCGTCTTTCATATTTAAATGAGATCCTGGTAACCTGGATTTCTCACCTAATAAAGGATCAAATTCGGCGACATGCTCAGTTAGTCCCGATTTTTATATTGTAAGTTTGTGATATATCCTTAGTGCTCTTTCCTTTCTCACAACACAATTAAACCTTTCCGAAGTACTTGGATCCACACGGATACGAACTGTTCGAAATTACTGAACCAATTTATTTTCAGTATCACATTATTTAAGCGATTCTTTCAGTAATTCAAAATGTCTCCTTAAATTACTTCGTGGCCTTGTCTCATACTTGAGCTGCGAAATCATCTATTAGATAGATATCTTCAGTTCTATCATTAATAAAAATGATTCTTTTATTTGATATTATTAAATGTGTGTTTATTATTTGTTTTGGTTGAAGACGTATGTATACAAACTGAAGAATTTATTCTGAGATCGATAATTGATGTAATTGTAATGTGCATTGTCTAGCGTAGTGATTTTTAATCTAACTGCTAAATAATAAAATAAAAAAATTAGAATTTTTAATTGTCCGTTTAATTAGCATTCTATGATCTTTTACTTATGATGGCGAACATTGTACATTAATGAAGTTATTTACGCGAGTTTTCCTTCGTTTTTTTAATTCTTTTCCTTACGCCGACTCATTGTATTTGATTATGGAAACAAATAATAGTTATTACAGGAAGAGTTCAAATAGAAAGGATCCTTTTAACTTGATTTTTTTTTGTGAAATCTTAATTACACTACTAATGGCATTCAAACTATTACTGAAGAATGTTCTGATTAGAAGCTGCTCAACCACACGAAACTTTCTATGAAAGAAGTAAAACAACTTAATTGAGGATTAATGAGCACATTGCATATGATCATACGTCTTCTAAGCCTGTTAATGTCAAACTATTTACGGAACTCAGCATAAACTATTCATATGGAAGTCGGAAACTTAAAACGCTCTTTCTTTTTCCAGTACTTAAAATGCCACACTAAAATCGGGATGTTTCTTTTAGTAAAGTGCATATTCAACGATGTTTCTAGCAACCGTTCACATTATTGGGTAAATTATTGAAACTCGTTCTCCTCTTTGATGCTCTTTTATGTTTTTAGCTTATCTTTCAGCAGCATTCGATACTCAGTCCTTTCGTAACTGACTGCGAAACGCTGATTGCTTTTCTCAAATTCAAGTCACACGAAACAACGACTTGCATACCGATATTGTTATTAGGGTATACAATGTTTCTTTCTTTCTTAGCAAGGGATAAAATAGAGAGAGAGAGAGAGAGAGAGAGAGAGAGAGAGAGAGAGAGAGAGAGAGAGAGAGAGAACAACATGGAATTTGTTGAAAGAATTACAGTAGTTTTTCCTTCTAACAGTAAAAATATTCTTTTAATGAGCACATGTTTTTCTTTTCCTTCGAATTTCACAAATAACTCGTGAGGTATTTTTCTTTCATACCTCTTAGAATTTTTCCGTTAATATCCTTACATCGTTACATTAAATGATTTCTATAAAAATGATAATTTAAACTTAAATTTTTAATTTAAATTAAAATGATAACGTAGAATTGATGTTTTTTTCTTAAAACTACAGCGACTCTCACTATCTCAATCATTCTGTTTTCTCGTCAAGTATAATTGCCAAACTGTGAAGGATACCTTCGATGTCTCTCTATATCATAAAACAGTTGTTTTGTTTTGTTTGTAAAAACTCTGTTACATTTCTATAGTGTGTGTAAAGCAGAGACATTAATTTTATAAACTTTTCATACCCAGAAAGTAATTTATATTTCTTTGCTTTCAATGTTAAATATGCTAGAAAATTAACCTTTCAGACAGGATACGTAGTTCAGTAGATTTGGATGAAGTCATGTGATTAGAAACATCAGGGGTTCGAATCCTGTCTAGGAAGCAGAACCTTTATTAGAAATTTCGGCTCAGTTTTAGCTGGTGTTACGAATATGGAAGAGTTTTTCTTTTTCCACCCGAAAGCTCGGGTTTTTTTTTGTCTTTCGTAAACATAATATTATGTTTACGAAAGCCACTTTCAGCCAATCTGAAAGTCCTATAGGTACTATGGATGATTACTGTTATTAACTGATGACAGTTTTATCATTGCGTCACAAACTGCAGACAAAATATTTGAACATGACTAAAATAATGAGTCCACTTATTTATCTTTTTAAACATGGTTATAGTATTAGCTTCTTGTCATCATTTTTCATATTTCCCCGTACGAACTTCTCTCGACGTTCGTAGGGGTGTGGAAGGGGGAAGGCATGTTACATAATGTATTCAAGTAGCAATATCTCCTTGGCATTTGCATAGTTCTTTCCTTATCACTATTGTGCGTGCTACTAAGGAGACATCTCGATCATTATCAACTGGTTTTCGGATCATTCCTAATAATCCTTTAGCGAATCCTGGAAGACAATTCTTTCCTGTGAGACATTAGCAATAAGCGTCGTTTTGATGTGAAAATCCTACAGTAAACAAGAACTCCCATTGAAACGTCATTCAATGCATAATTTATAATAATTACACACTGTCTTGTGGGATAATTTGCAAAGATCACGTACGAGATTGATCGTCTCTGTGACCTCCTTTAATTTCTCCAAGAACAAACAGCTCCTGTAATCTAGATCGCGTTGAAGAGATTTATAAGAACAGAAAAAATATTAAGAAAGCGAAGACAACTTAGAAAATTAATATTTAGCAAAGAGTTTTCGTTAATTAAAACCATTATTGTAATTGAGAAAATGCCTTTGTTTTTCGTGAATTTGTTTCGATCTATTCGAACTAATTCAATAATTTTTGCACCCCGCAGAGATCCACGGATGCTGGTATACACTGAATAACCTATTTATTTATCAATATCCAACAGGACAGTGTCCTATAATAAGGAGCACTGTCCTGTCCTGTTGGAGTGGTGTCCTGATTATGGTGAGTTCATATACACGCCTTTTCATTCCTTCTTCTACCGGCTATTATGTAACCAATTGTAGGACGTTTATTGGATTTTAAGATCCCATAGATTACTTTACGATCCTACATTACTTTGATGCTTTCTGATTATCACATCTTTTCAGGTATATTGTGCCTTGCTGTCTTAACAGAATAACCGTTTCAGAGATATTCCTATCAACCTTTGGCTCCCACTATCAACTCCTGTTTGCAGTTAATCAAGTCACGAACTACATTAACAGGCGCACAGTTGAATACAGACACTATCTTTCCAGAAGCAATCTACTATCTATTTATAGCTGGTATAGCTAGTATGACACATATCATTAGTCGAATTACTGATGGATTCCAATTTAGCATGGAGTTTGTATTTCGTCTCAGATATTAAGTAACAGAGGTACAGCACTAATCGCCTGTTTTGCATGGTGATAACATCGTTTATATTTCAACTGATGTGACACAACTACAGATTAGAAGCGATTACAAGTTTATTTCACAAGGACGTACCAAGGACGGATTCATTGAAGAAATTTGCGCTTTAGCTGAATATGATTACAGTGCTGAAATCTCAATAGTAGCATCAGCGCAAAAGTACATCGCTCTTACCAACCCAATGGAAATTATCTTACGAGAATATTTATTTTGCAGTTTAGAGTACAATAAATGTTCTGAATGTAAGAAAATAAAGATTATCACTTAAAAAGGAAAGAATCCTGATTCTGTTTCCATTTAATACAGAATCCAGTAACGATTTGGCTGCTTCATTTGGTGTTTTATTTTTCCATCTTCCATTTATTTTTTATTAAATACATAATTCTTTGTTCTACTGATTTCAGCAGTTGAGAAGAAAGCTCTGCATATCATATCACCATGAAATTATATGAAAATATTGTTTTCCATTGAGAGAAAAGGTGATTTGTTAAGAGCAATTTGCTGTGGTGGTTAGTCAAATGGAATGCGTACCCGCTCCCAACCATCAGGTTGTGAGTTCGGATCCCGCCATGCCATGGGATTTGTGATTGTCTTTAGATGCATTTCATCGCCCGGTAGAAGACGTCCAAACTGCTTATTGTAAATATCAAGTGGCTTGAAAAAGTTCCATATTTATCTCAAGGTTTCTGGATTAACCCATACTTAGTCGACTACGGTTGGACAAGTGTATGATAGTTTCCTATATTTTACATGGGTGAGCTTTGTTATTAAAAAAAAAAAAAACTCGGAATTTTGTATTGTGCATATATTTGTTCAAGTATAAACTTGCCGATTTTTTTCATGATCACGTAATAAAGACGTATAAAAATGTGTCTTTATTAGCGTAAATGCAGCAGAAAAAAAAAAAAAATCAAAAATCAGCTAACGCCTTTTTATTCCCGTATATACGGGAGTAGGCGAGGCCATTTAGCCCTATCTAACTTTTGGAGACTGAGTGGGCAGTTCAATCTCCACTGGTACCCAATCAGAGACAGATGGCCCAAGGCTATCACTAATTAAGCGGTACGCAGTGAAGAGAGACGGCTCAAATGTGCCGCCATCTCGTGGTCTCTAATCCTAACACAATATATTTAATGTCTGAAATAATGTGGGTTCTACGGTCGATTTTCTTGAGTTTACAGGACGAAAAACCCGAGTTTCCGGGAGGAAAAACCTGTTTGCCCGTGCCAGAGATCGACTAACTCGGGAACCGGTCGAAAAAAGGCTTAGAAAAATTTCCTCTAGTCGCCGACTAGACTCGAAACCAAGACTTCCTTCGTGCGGCCTAGCGCGATGGTGTGCAAACGCCACATCCACTGAGCTACACATGCAGCAGAAGGAAAGAATATTTTTTTCAAAATAACTGTACATAATTATTTACGTTTAATTAATTGTACGTGCTGTGAGAGGCCATTGTACCGAACATGTTAGTTGACAATGGAATGAGAAATTAGATGCAGTTAAACATAATTAATATAGAATTAATGTAATTTTAATATGACGCACTCCCAAGTTTTGCCACTATTCCTCTCGACCAGACATCGCCTTTGTGTTTGCATCGCCTCATTACGGAGGAGATGCAAACACAGCGTTTGAAGTGCAAATGTTTACCCGATCACAAAGGTTGTTCCATGACAACACAAGCGGAATCCACTTTATAAGTTGAGATACATCCACAACTAAAATTACGGCTGGTATTGCGTCGCATTTGGAACTTTCTATACCATAAACACGAAAGATTTTTCGTGTTTATGGTATAGAAAAAAAGGACCATTGTTAACGTTAAAATTTACATTTAGCCGTACGACTCATACTAAACCCCTTTTGGTGTTGCAATTTGACAATGCCATTATGGGATGATCTTATACATGCTGTGATGATAAAAATATACGTAAACAAACTTTTCCATGTTTCTATAATTTTTGCATAAAGCTGCTGTAAACTCTGGGCAAGACAGCAGTTGGACTGGAATTAATTTGTAAGAGTAATTGTTCATTTCATATTAGCCTCCCTTTTATCATCTTATTATTAAAGTTATTAAACTTATGCAAATGCATTTACATCAGTTTAATACCTGCCAGAATTCAGACTGCGAACGTGTTGTGATGAAATCAGACCAATGGCATTTATGTTTGTCATAAGTGAAAAATAACAGTTGTTATATATTTTGATTAACTCCTGTAACTCCTTTGGTGATAGAAAGAACCTGCCTATTGAAAACTGAGTGGTAAGCGAATAGCTAACACTTATGAAAATAATTTTATGCTCAATAAATTGTTCTTGTGGATACTGCAGGCTTCTTTCTTACTTTTGAATTATAACGAGAATATATTGAATAATACTCTCGCAAGTAAAGTGCAACTGGAATGGTGCCGTTATATCACGTGACAGATCTAGCGTGCAGATCTCATTCATGAACAATTACATGGCAAATGGGCAACATGCAATGGGATTCTTCACAGCAAAGCAATCACCTTCTCTTGTCATCCAAAAAGAATAATGAACTGCATCGGAAATAGCAGAGCTGACTGATAAGGTGTTGCATGTTGGGAAAAGGGCATTGTCTATCGGTAAAACCTGCACGAGGGTCAATATATGAAGTTGTCCAAACGTAATTAGTAACAAAAGCGAAAATAAATGACACATCAACACGCATGTTTATGTTCAGCTATACGATAACAGTGCGCAGTTTATATAATATTTACGACTCCTTTTTATCTAGTTTCGTAAGTAGGTGTTTATCACAACTGGTGCGCCCACTCAAAATCACCACAATCAATTATTTACAGTTCAGGTGATGGGACCAATATATTGGAATACTTTACGGGAAGGTTAAAGGTCAGATGTCTACTAAAATATTGCATTGCTGTTTGCTGGCCAGTAGAAACACATAAGATTTCTTTAAGGAAACTGTTTCATATGAAAATATTGGAACTTTTTATGATGGTCGTAAACGAGAGTATTTTCTTAACCAATGCACACAACCAGAGTGAGTGGGAGGAGACTTGAACAGGAAGAAAACATTTTAACGTTTCATTAAAAAGAATCCGTCATAAGTTTTCAAAAAATAAAAACATTGCTATTCAAAAACAAGTAAACAGAACTGGTTGGTAGCTGGATGTGTCTTAATAAAACTCATTAATTGAAAATATTTGTAACTAATATACATAATCAGAACGTGAATATCTTGTGAAAGAAAGTAATGGAATCAGTGAAGACTAGATCATTAATCTAATTTTTCACTGAATTCGAAAAAATAGTTCAAGTGTGAGACACTGGATGGTAAACTAAGCATAATTATTTTCTGACAAATAGATTGAATATATGAGATGTGGAAGCCGAACAATAAATGTCAATAGAATGAGAAGTATAAATAGGGGATGCAAAATGGAAATCCGCAGCACAAACCCTCAGAACAATCGAAGAATTGTCATCAGGATAAAAAGTGATTCTAGGATTCGTATTGAACAAAGTTCTTCTGATATCTTTCTGACGAAACATCCAAGTGTAGGAACTTAGGTGGAACATTTATTCAAGGAACTAAGGATATGACAACAGTGTATTATTTTTGTCAGTTACGTTAATTCTCTTGGCACGTTTTCTTGTTTTAGGGAAAGAAAATCGATATTTGAGAAAGTACAAAAGCTTTTTACCATCCCGTGATTTGCCTTCAGTTGAAAACCCATTTTATACTGTGAATGGTGAAATAGCTGGGCATTACTGGCAAAATACATCTAGAAGTTCAAGCAAAATTAAGAAGAAATTGGCTTTTCATACAGGAAATGATGTTATAAAACCACTGAGATCAAAGCAGAAATGAAACCGTGCAGTACAAAATAGTGTCGAAAGTTTTAAAGTACCCAGGAGGCATCACTGCCATTTGGACAACATGCAAGTTCCTGTTTTTGTTCCTAATCGGTTTATGTGTGTTGGTAACTACTGTACACTGCTCGGAATAAAGTCAACGAACATTCCCATGAGCAACATGTAACGAGTCAAGTGTATACAGCCAGTATAAATTGGAGGAATATGATGCTCCCAAGTCTGTGCAATTGTGTTTCGAAGATGCGTTGTGATAGGATGCAATGTTGCAGTCAAACCTGTGGACAAATTGTTGAAACACTGGGCCATCTCAGCCCACATTGAGATGGAAGCGCAGGGAGTCAACTTCAAGTGCTACCCGCAGTGGACAACCCACCTCGCTCACCGAACATGAGGTGCTACCATGGATAATTATGTAAATGACCCCATTCCTCGGCTGACACGTTGAATGCAGCGTTTCGGGCATCGGCTGAAACACGAATCTGCACAAAAACATTCAGAACCGAGACTCACAACATGGGTTTCCATGTTAGGATCGTAACATGCAAAGTCCCGAACCAACATGCAGCATCTTCTTTAGTGTTGCAGAGAACGTGTACAGTGAGAAGTGGAAGCTTAGAAAGCTGTAATCTGGAGTCACGCTAAATTCTCTACAGAACAGATGGAATGGGGTGGGCGTGGCGAATTCCAGTGAACGTCTCTTACCAGAGTGTATAAGCACAAGTAGGAAATTCGGAAGTGGTGATGTGATGGAATTTTACTGTTTTTCCTGGTTTGCATTGGACTTCTGTTTGTGGTGCCACGAACACTGAACTCCGTGAGGTATCTGAACATTCTGAACAATGCAATACTTCCTATTTTGTGGCATTTCTATGGAAATGACCACTGTCTCTTTCAGTAAGACAATGCACTATCTCATAAGGCTGCTGCCTGTAACCACGTTGTTTGTCGACATGAACGTCACGATATTTGACTGGTCTTCACGGAGCCCTGATTTTAACCTATTGAACACCCATCTGTGGAATGAACTGGAGCATCAGGTGAAATCGAGGGACCAACACCCAACAACAGTCCAGGACCTCGTCACATACCTACAGAAATAATGGTCCAAAATTCCCATTGACGCTATCGTACACTTGTGAAAAGCACGCCACGTAGGAATGATGCAATGATCGCAGCAAAAGGAGATCCTACATATTATTAAGGTGGATGCCATGGCTGCTTGTTCCTCATACTATGCTGTTCGTTGACTGCTTGGAAAGAAGTCAACGGACAGTATTGTAAAATGAAAACGAAGCTGTAGATCACGATGAGTTCCAGCGATATGGGTGTCCTATACTGGACATTTTTGTCACCATTCTAGAGACCTAAGGTTTAGGGGAAGGACGAACATTTAATGTACTTTAGTGGAATTTAAATAATCTGCAATTGGTAATAAATATATTTCATACTTTTAAAATTATGAAAAAGTGTGAAAAAATTGTTGCATTGGTTCAGCGCTAGTATTTGGCTTCCAAGAGTTTAAACAAAAATCCAGAGTTAGAAACTATAATCGCTAAGATCATTCCATTGATACTAATTTCAAAGATAATGCAACATCGTAAAATGACTCTGTGAAAAGACATCTACATCCAGTGTTGTTATCCAGACTACACGAAGGACAAAAAACATCTGCAATATGTACAAAGGATTACTGGCGGGATGAAGAGTATTTGGCTAGTAATTAGGATTAGCTCGCATTTTGGCAGGTACGGAAATAGTATGTGTGATGCTATGTGAGGGAATACGGTGGTGATAGCAAATGGCTTGACATCTTTACCTGCTGGGTCAGTGCGGCTGCAGAAGAGAACACCTGTGGCAGTTTGGAATATTAAAATATCCAATATAAAAATGGCTCTTTGATTGGCAAACTGTCAAAAGCCGAAAAAAAAGAAACTCAAAAACATTCTTAATAGTTAGATACATTAAGAGAGCGATGCAGACACATTTTAGAAAACGAAACCTAAAATGGAGGAATTCTAGGATGGATGATCTACACCAGTGTTTCTCAAAGTGTGGTACGCGTACCCCCTAGGGTACGCGAAAGGTCTTCAGGGGGTACAAGGCAACTTTCGGCTATGCATCATTAACGCATGGAATCATTATATTTCTCAACAAAGAGTGCAATTAGAGACAACTGGGATAAAAACCGCACTAAGTAATGAATCACATCGCCCTCCAGCAGAAACTGCTGTATAGACTCAAGCAAAACCATATGTTGCCGGTGCAATATATGGTTTTGCTTGACACCACCCCGTAATAAACGTGTTAAAACTACTGTAAGAAATATATATTGAATGTGTTTCAGATATTATGGAATTCGGTTGAAGAGAATTAGCATTTCAACTCAACTGTTGAAATGCCAATTTGTCTTCGGTTCGCGCAATCTTTTGTTAATACCGCACCAATCATATGCACTTCTTCATAGCTGCTCTAGATATCTCAAGTCTTGTAAATTACTGGTAAGTTTTGTTTGAAATAATGGGAAAGAAGATGAAGTTATTTGGGTAGATGACTTTGAGGATGCACACAAGGAAACTATTCTCGATGCCTAAAGTAGCGATAGCGAGTAGGAGCTTCTTGGTAAGTGACACCATTTGAAGTTTTCTTTTTCTGAAAACTTTAGTTTCTGAAAATTCCCGCATATATTTCGCATTACGATTTTTTAGCTTTAATTTTTGGGAAGAAGCTAAAAAAAATACGGTAATTTTTTTTAGCTTTTAACTTCTTAAGTATGGATCATTGGATTTATAAAACCCACAAAAGAGAGCAATATAGCAAACACAAGTAGCTGTAAGCAATAAGAAAACGTTTATATTGTATCTGGATCAAATGAAATTGATAAGGGTGTGTCGTTTGACATCTTTAGAGAACCAATTAGGAAGAAGATGAAAACTCTTCGTAAGTATGATATGAATTACTTGAAATGTGGATTTTCATGGTCGGGAAATGAAGAGGATCCTAATCCAAATTTTGTTCTATTAAAAATAAATCATATTTTTTGTTTACATGAATATATAAATTCAAATAAAATAGACATTTACAAAGAAATATACTTTATTTATTTACTATTTGTACGCGGATATCTGAAGTTTGAGAAACACTGATCTACACATACCGACCACTGAATTAGAAACCTTCATGCAGATAAAAGTAAACGTCAGTTACGCAGCATATATGCAAAACACTTGGTCACATGCTTCTCCATATGTTCTAGGCAACTATTCAAGAATACTGCTGGTTCATCATCATCATCATCAAGAACCATGGGCTCACTGCCCGTTGATGTCTGATGCCTGTTTCACTATCTTCTTCCACCTTTCTTTGTCCAGTGCACAGTGTCGCAGTTTTTGTGCACCCATTCCACACCAGTCTTTTATATCGTCTATCCATTCTCTGTATGGTCTACCTCTTCTGTTTAAGCCATCCAAAATACCAAACATAAATGTCTTTATCGTCCGGTCCTCACTCATTCTACAGGTGTGTCCAAATAATTGCAGCTTCCGTTTTATAATCTTCTGCATTAGATTCTGTTTTGGTTGTATCTTCTGATAGAGCTCTTCATTGGTGATTTGTACCCATTGTATTCTTAGAATCTTCCCATAACAAGTTCTTTCAAATGCCAAAATTCTTTTTCTTGATTCCTTATTTATTACCCACGTTTCTGATCCGTACAGTACACCACTAAAGCTGCATGTTTCCAATACTCTTAGTTTTGTTTGCAGACTGATCACTTTACTTTTCCAGATGTTATCCATGGCCTTCAGATTTGTTTCTTCCCTCTGCAATCCTGATCTTTATTTCTTTTTTACAGTCCAAGTCATATGTCAGTTTACTTCCCAAATATGTGAATTGTTCTACATTTTCTATATCAGTTCCATCCACTTGTATCTTTTGTTTCATGTTCTTCTCACCAAATATCATTGTCTTTGTTTTTTCAGAGTTCCTAACAAGTCCGAATTTCTTCCCTTCCTCATTTAACAGTTTCAGTGTTTTTTGTAGTTCGATTTCGTCTTCTTCAATAATAACAATGTCATCTGCAAATCTCAGATTGTTAATTCTCATTCCATGTACAGATATTCCTTAGTGTTGAATCACAACGGAAAAAACAGATCTTTCAAACTTCGATAAAGGGCTTATTGTGGGTGCTCGTTTGGTTGGAACCACGATTTTTACAACAGTAGAGCCGAATGGATTTTCAGAAGGTGAGGTATCCCGTGTGTGTATTTATTCATTGGAAAAATAACCCACGTTGCTTGTCTAAAAGGCGTAACTGTGATTCTGTGACTGTCTGTCAGGAACGAGATCGCCGTCGCCTGAGAAAGCTTGTACTGGCAAACAGAACCTGTGTGCAGCAATTAAACGAAGAATTTAATGAAGGCTTTTCCCAACCTATATCTCACCCAACTATGCGCAGAGAATTGCAAAGGACCGGTATTAGCAGTCGCGTGAGTATATGGAAACCACTGATTTCTGAGAAGAACCGAACATTTCGTCTACAGTGGTGCCAAAAACACCGTAACTGGACAATTGAAAGTTGAAAAAAGTCATATGATCCGACGAGTCATGTACATCTTATTCTGTATCGATTGTAGGCAGAGAGTTTGACGAGTAGCCCATGAAGCAGTGAACTCTGAACTCTGTACACACAACTCAAGGTTCTGGAGGTGACCTCATGATGGTACGGCCTCATGTCCGTACCATCACAACCTCATTGTTGTGATGGTACGGAACGGGTGGTCTGATATTGCTGGAAGATCGGGTGTTCTCTAAAGAATATCTGAACATCATTGCCGATCAAGTCCACTCAACAACGGTGACTTTTTATCCACCAGGCGACTGTTTCTTCATGGACGACGATGCTACTGTCCATCTCACAAGAATTATTCAGCAGTGGTTCAGCGGGCATGACAGCGAGTTCCACCATCTTCCTTGGCCATCTAAGGTTCAGGATCTCAACCGGATTGAGAATGTAGGGCACATGTTAAAAACAGATGAGGGAGCAAATTCCTCTTCCGTCAAATCTGAGCCAGTTAAAGGATTGTCTCGAGTTTAGTGTATTGTAGATGTATAGCAATCCAACACCTTCTGGGATCCATGACAAACTGCATATGTGCTGTCATTCGGGTTAAAGGAAATCCTACATAGTATTAAATAAAAGCTTTTAATTCAGTGACCTGTATGTGTATAGTACTGTAGATCTCTGGAGATTAATATTTTTATGTCTTTGGGGCTATATTAACCAATATAATAATCCCCTGTCATTGAAGAACAAGTGGATTTTATTGGAACAAATAATATTTAATCGGAACCCAATCGCGTTGTTTAAGGAAATTATAAAACCCACCACTAGATGGCAATATATCACTCTCGTATCACACTATGAATCGACTCACGTCAGATTAATAGCATCTGTTTATGATGAAATGTTGGGATCAACTTATCATCACCCATACTAGACAGACGGTTAATAAATAAATAATTTATTATTATTATTATTATTATTTTGTTTTTTTGTTATTACTTAATTTTGCTCAAAATGTTCTGAAAGTGAACATCATTCTTCAGTTTCGTTTTAAATCTGAGTATTCTATTTTGAGATGACAAATCCCCAGAGAATATATATCCTTTTATCTATTTTATAGAGACATTATATGTATTAATTTTCCTGAGCAATGTAGAATAGATCAATTTTTGGTGAGGACCCGGATCAAGCATATCAACCATTTCCATGGAGATATGATTACCGGAGTTGCAAATCCTTCTGCAGAAAGGGTTAAAATTACACCTAGTTACTTAAGGAATTATAAGAACATGAAAGAAACTTTTTTGCTTTATATAAAATATTTTTTGAAGTATATAGTATTTTTAAGTCGGGAATTTTGTGATTTGAAGGTATTAAAATGTCTCACGAAGCTATAAATAAGAAACCTAAATAAAAAATGAATTTTCTTCATTACAATCATGAATATGATTTATAATTCAAAATTAAGATCTAGAAGGAAGTAATTTCTGAAATAGCTCCTAATTAAAGGGCCTAGAATAGTTGCTATCTAAAGCTAGAAAAGGTCATATTTCGTTTCATTGAATTTGTAATCTATTAAAAATAATCTACAGAAATTTTAGTGCGACATGCGATAAAAAGTTTTGGAGTGACCAATGTAGTTGGTATAAATTACTTCGCTAGTTGTAGGTTGAGTGAAAACCATTAGGTAATTCTCCATTTATGTCGCTGCTGTAGCTTGCATTATAGAGAAGTGATAATATGTAAAGTGCAATTGCGTTTTGAACTGCTCGCGAATTCTTTTCATATAAGTCACAAAGCATAACATCATATGCCTTTATGTTACCTTATACTTCCAAATGGAAGAAAATGCCAGAGAAAAGAAACAGCGTTCGTTGAACACGCTTGTTCAAACTCTAAAACCAGCCTGTGGAGATAAGCAACATAGAAAATCGTCATATGACTCATTAATTTCTTCACCATGACAATGCTCCCGCTCACTTTGCTTTGTCTTCGTAGGAAGTTTTAACCAAAGTGGATCTCCAAACGTCTTACTCCACCAGACCTGGCACCGTGTGAATTGCTTTTTTTCTCTTCAAAAACTCAAATTTTGAAAGGGGAAAGGATTCGATGACATTACTAAAATAAAAATAAACACAAATAAGCACATTGAAGTATTTAAGTTTTAGTTGCTGAAGCTCCCAATCGAAATAATAATAACAGACGATCCATTGTAGACTATAAGTCGCATTTAAATTTCAGAAGTCGTATTTTTTTTTTTTTTCACTTTCTTGTAGAAGTTGTTGAAGTCATTTTTGCATCTTAAGCACTGCTTTGTATTCATGTTATTTCATAAATCGCCCCACACGTGATTCACTTTTCCCTGAGAGACTTCTATCTTAATTTTAATACCACGTATGTTGGGAAACAATAATCCTCCTTAGAATAACATTCCTATATCTCAGAATTTGGAACTCGTGTCACGGCTTCATGTAAATGTCTCAAAGTAAATGCAAATTTTTTTCTACCAGCTCACGTACAATACAAACAACAACAGAAAAAAAAAACTACCGTACAAGCGAAATAGAATTTCACATTTCACGGGTGATTTTCTTTCTTTACAGAACCTTCCTAAGGTGGTTTCTGGTGGCTTACAGTAAAGTCTAATATCGTCTGCAGTACATTCAAATAAACAGCTGAGAATGACACATTCAAGCACTTTTCATTTATACATCGTTGGTTTAGGAATTGAACTGCATTTTACCTCGTCTCATGAGAAAAAGTTGACAACCAGAATGGATTTCGAAAGTGACTGATACCCGAGAAAAAATTGAAGCATTTTCAATTTCCACAGCTGTTTCCAATATCAAAATGAATGCTGCTATTTCCATACATATCGGTGTTTATATCTTCAGTGCAGAAGCATTGTGAATTATTAAATGTCGACATGCACTTTTCTTGATCTTTAGTTTGTTGGTTCTTTCGATTCCGTGTCATTTGCTGTGGCTTTTGGATTCGTTTTAATATTCACAAGAGAAAGACGCAATATCTTCAACGTTTTGTTTATTACAGTTGTGTGTTCTCTCTTTCACTACTGAATGTGCACGAACCTTGAAACCAAAAACCCAAATCGTTATTTTACTGAAGTATTTGACCTTGATTAATCAAGTTGTCTTGAATTATCCGCGCGAGAGTTGCCGCTCTCTACTGACTTCGTTCACCAAAGAAAAACAGACGGTAGTGAATCGATTTTTGGTGGACTGAAGATGTGGCAAAGCAGAGAGCGTTTTGCCACACGGAATATACAAATAGACTGATACTTTCAAAGAACAGACAGACAATCAAGTATCACAGTCTCAGCAAAGATATTTAATGTTTTCAAAGAGAATGGTATTATAGAATGCTTCTAGTTAAATTTTACACTTTATTATATTTAATTTTTTAATTTAATTAAATTAAAAAAATAATTAAATTAAATATTACATTAAATATTTTAATTCGTTAAATATTATCATTCATTTTTGTCATCTTTATTAACCTGCATACATGCTTATAATCCACTGTAAAGTTCTAGTTAGACACTTAGCCTGTAGATGGCGATAGTTGCTACTTAAATATTGGATTATGAATCGATATATCAGCTAGTTGACAGTAGTTTTGTTGTTTGTAATCAAATGTTGGTGGTATTAAGCCAGTCATCGCTCAAGCCTCTGGGGGAAAACCGTTCAATAAATAGAAATAAATAAATAAATAAATCGTGGGTTCAGAACAGATGGGATAAACGTTCGAATCTCCTAATTTAATGTGCGTTTGAGACAACCGATCAATGAGTATTTTTGCACGTAGAATTTATATCTTTCGAGATATTTTCAGAAAGACGTTACAAATATTTTAACGTAACTTTAACAATAAAAATATTTCTGTATTGAAGCCATGCTTTTATAGATAGCAATATATTTTATACTGATCACTCCTGGCAGTACTTCCTTCGCAGCGTAGGACGGCCAATAATTATTACACTCTTATAGTATCTGGGAAAATGCTCCCTAAAGTGATAACACGAATTTTAAGAGTTCGATTAACTATGCCTTCAAAACCTTGATTTTCAAGTAGTAACGATAAGCAAAGTTCCTGGAGGTATTTTTGTAAATGTGAAAACATCTGAATGCCCACGCAATTTATTTTACTGATAATGTCTATCCCACTTCTCTTATCGCCATTTTCTCGCATGTGCTATTCAGGATCTGTATCTTGGAGAGCACATAATATTAGGTGTAATGGACGCACTTCACTCCTTGACATGTTAATAAAGATTTGTGCTCTGAGATATTCTCGTTGTGTTGTGATAAGAGATGAGTAATTCCTGATAATGGTACTACTGAGAGCCTAAAGGATATTATCGCAATCAGTCTGATATTTAGGTATGTAGGAAAATGTCATTTGACATGTCACTAAAAACAATAAATATTATTAAAATGTAACGATTCATGTCAGCTGAAATGCCGATGTTTATTGTCAATGTACAGTTGGCTATTTGTTATTACGAAATGCGACCATTAATCGCACTCATTGTGATCCATAGTGAATATTTATGATCATATTTTGTAATAACAGCAGCGAAACACAATTTTTTTTATGATTCGAAGACAAGTACTGTACTGTAGTGAGTCACTGACTGCACTTTCAAGAAAAGTCATTAGGATTAAAATTCAGCATGCCGTAATTCCGGTTCTAAGTTGATTGTTATCAGTCCGCCACTTTTATTTATAGAAGTATTAAGCAGGGCATAACTTACCACATTTAAAGATTTAATTGCAGTTAATGAAAGAAATAGTTTGAAAATAGCAAAAAAAAAGGTTGGATGCAATTTAGGAGCAGCTGTTTGGCTGACATGCAAATTACCTTCGAGTGAAACTACAGTGGGCGGCAGCAAACAAAGAAACCCACTAATTGTGATAAATGATGTCAGTATAGTTCTGCTTCTAAATTGCACTGAACCTCAAGCTTGCCGCACTTTTTACATATCAGTCTTCTGCTATCAAGTGCTACTGTAACAACGCAATAAGAGACGCCTGGTATTTCCATGCAGCGAGTATTATTAGTCTTTTCAAACAAAAAAAAAAGATCATTAAAACTTTTATCGCTAAAGAAGATAAGTGATGGTGGACACAAAATGAGGGAGAATGAAGAACGAGTCAGGAAGAGGAGTGAGATTTTTAGTCTTCAACAAATGATAAATCAGATCATCTCAGCATTTATTGGAAATTCTGTAGTTGAATATATTGGTATTCATCGTTTTTATATGGCTCCCACCAACAAAAAGCATTTTTGTATAGCACATTAGTAGTGTGCTATACAAAATCCTAGGCCTGCCCACACGTCAAGTGGGCAGGCCTAGGATTTGTATAGTATTTTGATCAATCGTCGAAGCAATCTCCACGGTGCAAAAGAACCATTTTGTTCCAATCAAAGATTAAGGAGTGCGCGAAATAAACTTACCTCAAGCAATACCAGTTTCTTGGGAAGAAATAATGAATTTCTTTCGCTCTTTCTTTATTTTTCTTTTTCTTTCTTTCTTTTTTTTTTGTTTTTTGAACATCAAGGGATGTTCAGCTACTACGAATAGAGTAATAACAAAAGCAAAGCTTATACAGATCGGTGGGTAACTGTTTGCAATTCTTAGAATTGCAAACAGTTACTCACTAATAATTCTACCAAATGCAGCCAACAGAGCGTAATTATAGATAGGGTGATGATTACGCGCTTGATTCGAGCTCAGAAATTTCATTTTATTTCATTAGCAACTTCGAACAAATTTCATTTGTTCGAAGTTGCTATTCTGGGATGATGCTAAATGGTAATCACTGCATCGTGACTTGTGCAAGGCACTCCAACCAGATATTCACAAATATTAAAAATAATTAAAATATACGTATAAAATGGAAAAAAGTAATCGTCAATAGTTCTGCACAGAATACTGTCTTCCCATTTCTTGCTATAACAATGTTATAGCAAGAAATGGGAAGTGTAGTGTTACCATCACTATGACAACAACAACCACGTCAAGTGAAAATGGTGTTTCTAAGAACTAAAAATTGGACAAATATTGAAATCATCTGATCTAATCCAAATTAGGCCCATTTTCTAATAGAACTGGTATACTGACATCATTAAGTATCGCAACAAGAGCCTTTTTTGTTTTATACCCGAAGAAGCTTTATTTATTGTCATTTTAACGTAATGTATTATGCATTATCTCATAATACATAACATAGACGTAACGTTTCAAATCTTTTGCTAATACAGAAAGTTTATAGGATATAACTAACATATTACATTACTTCTGTGGTTTAATTTCTACAGATTTCTTTTTTTTCTTTTCAGTAATTAAGAAAATTATATTGATAAAGTTCTGAACGGCGTAAATAATACATGCACTGAAGGAATTTACATGTCAAACTTTATGCTATTAACTACGGTGTAATGATTTTCGTTATTCACTAGTAGAGCTAATCTAACACTGAATTTTCTCCTCTTTATTGATACAACGTCCACTTTAAAATTCAATGTTTTCATAACTGCTTTATCAATCAGAATAGAGTCGACATAATGATCCTTCAAAACAAGTGTTTCACCATTATCAAGTTTCTATAGATAGCAAACACCTGTATTCTACTGGTGATTAAAACCATGTGTTATCTCGGTAGAACAAGATCTGTTTGTTCGCTGCGTCATGCTTGAGGAACTTATCATTCATCGGAAATAGTCGGAAGAGCCATAGGCAACCGCTCTTTTAATTACCAGACGGATAGGCTTTGGCAAATTATGCTGTAGTGGTTTGTAGGAAGATATTGGAATTCGAAGAGGATTTCGTTGTAGCTTGTTAATATGCTTTATTAGCAGAGCTTTGTGGTTGGTTTATTATTGTACTTTGAGAATTTGACAAGATAATTCTTATTCATTAGTTACTGGGTAGGTGAGTTAGACACGTGGCTAAATCTTTACCCGATAGTTATTGGTAGCGTGTTTTGCCTGCAACCATTCTATCATCCACAGAGCAAATCTCTCCTAATTATTCATGGATGGCTGTATTTTAATATCAGTTTTCTTAATGCGAGGATTTTGTAAAAATTAATTAATTCTTTCACATGAAGGAGCTAAAAACAGGTAATTAAATTGAGAATTTAATTGGAAACTTACTAAAGTCCATCT
This sequence comes from Typopeltis vanoorti, assembly GCF_054136105.1. Classification (NCBI taxonomy): domain Eukaryota; kingdom Metazoa; phylum Arthropoda; class Arachnida; order Uropygi; family Thelyphonidae; genus Typopeltis; species Typopeltis vanoorti. The sequence goes on along the minus strand of NC_143564.1, from coordinate 62,729,798 downwards.
TAACTAAGGATAAAGATGGCTAATTTGTCTACATTTGCGATTCAAAAAACGTTTTCGGGTGGGAAAGCCTCTTCACGTCTGTACTGAGATCGGCTAAGTCACCTTAGGTAGAAAATCCAATTATGAAAGTTCTTCCAGACACGAATCAAAGCCAGATCTTTCCAACCCAAATTTCTTTATTGAAACTAACTGAACTATAAGAATGTTAGATACTGCTGCCGAATTGCAAGTAATTTTTTTAAAGAATATGTTTGAAAACAGCAAAATATATTTCTATATAGTTAATACTTTTTCTGGCTTGATTATCTTTGTTAATTGATTAAAAAAATAAATAAAATGAAATAGAGAAAAACTTCCCTTTGCAGCACAGTACCTCGTGATATAAGCCGAAAACGTCGAAAACTAAGCAGATTTAAAGAGTATGACAAAGTTTAGGACAGCCTATGTGGCTCAGTGGAGGTGGCGTTTGCACTGTTCAGCGCTAGGTCGTCCAAAGAATGACCTAGGTTCGATTCCAGTGAGAACTATAGGAACTTTATCTAATCTAAGCTTTTCTCCGATCTCTCTTCACTGGACGACGCTTATAACTAGTAATATTGTTGCGCCTGCCATCTCTGATTGGTTTACTAGTGAAGACTGAACAGCCCACACAGTCTTCAAAATTTAAACAGGGCTAAAACGGTCTCGCCTACTCTCTGTAATACAATAAAAGGCATTAGCTGGTACAAAACGTAGGGCAGCAATTTGACTCCAATTTTCTCTTTAGAAGGGTGACTGACTTTCACATCAGTTAAATTTTGATAAGTGATTATTTCACGGGACGGAAATAAAAATAATATTAACTATGGACAGATTATAGAGACAAATTATATGGGTTAAAATTTTACATTCAAACATAACCTATAGTTTCTCATAATCAAATCAGGACCACGGCAAATGTCTGTGGTAGACCCATCAGTGAAATTTATATAGACACACCAACAAAGGTTCACTTTTCTTTATATATGAAATTCAAAGAAAAGTGCATTGAGAAATATTTTGAATTCAAAGATCACATTATGAATATTTTCTCTGATCCCTATCGTGTTATCGTGTGATTACATGACTTCAGAAATTCTAAAATATGCTTCTGAAATTCCTATGTATATGAAGCCAGAATTTTCCATACGAAACCAGAAAAACGAATCGTTGTAGTGATGTTAGCGTGTTCTGTGCTTCTACTATGAAAGAGAGTTAAGGCCACTTTCGATCTGGATGCAGGAATGCTTGGCCAAAATAGAACGTTTAGCATCCTCTCGATGCACTCTTAGGGAAGACAGCGTTAAAATACGCTTATCTCAGCATCTTGCCTTCATAACTCTTGAAATGCGTTGTGTTCATCCCCAACTTGCATTTTTGAAGTGGTTTATTATCGTAGAATTCAATGATGGTGTCACTTTCGTCGAGCCATATTTGTTCCGTTAGTTAAGAGTCAATTTTTAAAGACAATTCGAATCTAGAATAAGTAAGGCGTTGTTATAGTTTTGTCAAGGTCATTGGATATCTGTCAGTATTGGAGTTTTTAAGTAGTAGGGATTTTCTCCAAACCTTGGAGAACCGATTAGAGACAACGTCTTATTCGTAACCATAACTTGTCATAATCTTCTATACTTTGTCTCGTGATACACCTACAAGTTTTACCGTTTTGGTTACGGGAGTTCGTGCAAGCCCCACTCCAATGATCATATCTTTTTGGAGGTCACTGAGGTCAGGCATTTTGCACACTAACTGCACAACAACAATCAGAGAAACAACGTCATCCGAGATGTGACAATGCAGTATGGTATCGACTATCACATAGCAGTGCTACAGTCAATGCTGAATTAGCTGTTATGCAGTTAGCGTGCAAAACGTCAGACCCCAGTGATCTCCAAAAAGGTATGATCACTGGAATGCGGCTTGCAGGAGCTACCATAACCAAAACGGCAGAAATCGTACGCGTATCACTAGTTGCATATCGAAGACTATGGCAAGGTATGGAAATGAACAAAGCGTTGTGTCCAACGGTTCTCCAAGATTCGACCACATTTTCCACTTGCGGCATCACTGGCACAGTTGGGACACATTTTGCAGGAAGAATGGTCCCAAATTCCATTATCTTATATACACTGCTTGCATCAGTCTATTTCACTTTGAATTCATGGTGTTCTAACAGCCAGAGGTGGGCTTACAGCTTATTAATAAAAAAATTTGTAGCTATTTCTATTATTTTGATGTTCCCCTTCCCGTAGGTTCTGATACCAGGTAATTTTATACAGTGAGCTGATACATTTCTTTTTAATTTCAATCTGGTTATGATTCCAATTTCGAAAGACAAATGGTAAGAACCAATGTCATCTCTGTTAATGTGTAGATTAACGGTAAAAACGTTAGAGACTGAAGATATATATTATAAACTGATGATTGTCAAAATCCCAAGAGAAATTAATGAGTAAAATCTCAAAGTTTGCTAATAAAATAATTTATTAGGAATTTTCGATATACTTTATGTAGAATGAATGATTTGTAGCCGTTAAAGTACCTTTATGAACATAATTTACAATGAAAAGGAATTTTTCATACCCCAAAATTCTTTTGTCACTAATCCACATAACAGCCTACACGTATATCCGAAGTAATGCAATAGCCAAGCAAAGTGATCGGTGAATGTTTCACATGGGTGAAATTAAAATTTTAATTACATCCTTGGACTCACATAAAAAGAAGGACTACGAAGAAATAATCGCTTTAAATTAAGTCACATATAATCACCATAAACTGTACACATATGAACTTCCACACACGAGAAGACCTCTTACGACATTTAACACGACAGTGCCGTGTGTGGGCCAGAGAGTAAAGAGAAGAATGGAATCTGTTAAACTGTTTCATGAAGGGTTGGAGATTATATTCGTTGGATAAAACAGTGCGATGAAGTTTGTTACAATGGACAGAGATTTAAGGAATGAGGTAAGAAGATGAATAATTAATTCATCTTCTTACCTCATTCAGCTCCTAATTGAGTTAGGAGCTGAACTGTACATGCACGAGTGGGGAGGCTGAGCAGTTTTGATAAACACCTTGAACAAAAACGATATCAAAGCAACCGATAGAACCACAAGAAATAGCTTAGCTTCAAACCCTTTAACCCCCATGTTTCATCAAATTGTAATAATTCGTTCTTTTTCTTTTAAGCTATATAAGAAGAGTTGCTTTAATATAATTTTTGTTCTAGGTGTTTAACAGAACTTTTCATCCCCCCCCTATGTTAACCAGCAGATATCGTATTCTTCCATGATTAGTAGGAAGTAGAGGAATAGTGGAAGCCTATTCAGCAGAAGAGCGTCCATGAAAATACTTGAGGATATGAATGTGACATGTTTATGTGAGGATAGGCTAAATGTGAAAGTCAGCCCAAGAAGAGAAAATTAATTTTGTTCGGTGACAAATGTGAGAGAGAGTGAGATATCGTCTTTGTCCTCCGAAATAACAGGATTTTTCGATTACATTAAAATTGACTAATTTATCTTTATCCCACTTGAGTATGGGCAGATGATTGGTGTTTAAGGCATTGTCCGTAGAAGAGCTTGAAGTCTGAATCATCTGTGGGCTATAAAGTTTCATAAATGATTTTGTATAAAAGTAAAGCAATCTTAATACGTTGAAAAGCAAGCGTAAAATAGATTCTTCGTACTTAGGATTATCTGAGTTTGTATGACTGCATTCTAAAAAGGCATAGCAGCCGAAGAGGTGGTGCTTCAAGTGAGACATCTTTACGATATTCACACCTACAGAGCGACAGTTTTTATTATTTTGCAAATATGGCTGTAGATGGAGTCAGGAAGGAAGGATGATTGCTGTGCGATAAACTAAAACTTGAACACTGCCTATAAGTGCTTACATTTAACTACAGCTCACAGCCTTTGAAGGTGCGATGGCTAAGGCAAAGAGATGTTCTTGAAGGCCGGCTCTAGAAAAATTGCAGATGATTGACATTTCCCGGTTGACACCACTGTGACTTCTTTGCTTAGGAAGCCTGGTTGGCTTAAAAAACCTGCTCTCTACAACAAGGCTTCCGACGTTAATCTCGCTGAATCTCATCCAAAATGTTTCTTTGTTTGTGGAAAGGACCTCACGAAAAAAATTCAAATATCAACCATAGATACTAAATTTTATTAAATCTATTCTTTTCCAAATGTTCAATTTGTCTATAATATGTCGCCTTGAATTATTTGAATACTTTATTTTAAATTCATTTAAATAATATCATTTAATACTTTTGTTTTAATACTTTATTTACCTTTTTCTTTCTAAGTTGCTGTTGGGATTTTTTCCATTTTTAAATCTTATAGTGGCAGGCAATCTTAAGGCCGTATGAGTGTAGGCTGCCTCACAGAACTGTATAAGCAGAAAGGCTATTTTAAGCTAATCATATTAGTTGTTATTCCCACTTCCATCCTATAAATTTTCATAGCCATCGTTCCGCTGATCTGAATAACTCTTACCTAATATTCTATCAAGAGCTGGAAACAATGCTATCAGTCCAAACTAGAAAATCTGCAGGACATCATTGAAAACTATGAGATCATCTCACTTCCGAGAAATATACGAGTGCGTGGTGGGGAATACGAAGGAGAAGTTATTACGTCTATGTAACCAATCACGCGATAGCTGACCGCTGCATGAAATTGACAAGTTCTAAAGCACCCCCCTTCAACATCGGTAATTTAGCACCACCACTACCACCACCGAAGCTTTGCAGCTGTCATTAGGGATAACATTTATAATTAATTTACAGCTACTAAACGGCTCGTGCATAAGATTATCTTCTTGATTAGTACGCAAACAAGTCTTTATTTGTCCCACTGCTATCGTAAACTGGCGCAGTTTGCGTTTAGGAGAGTGCTTGAAAGTATTTTAACAACCGGTCATAAAACTAGCAATGTCACTGAGTATGGTAAGTGATGGCTGCGGAAATAAATACCCAGTAGGAATTATTTAAAAACGTTCATTCCGGGTAACATTAAAGCAAAGTATTGGATTTATAATCAGATATATACATGGATTTTATACATTTTTTTAAAATTTATGGTAGATAATCATTGTGAATAATAACACATGTCCAACTAAAGACGAAAGCCATATATCAAAGAGAGAGAGAGAGAGAGAGAGAGAGAGAGAGAGAATTTGGCAGCTTTCTGTTTGGACGCACACTATGTGTGATGGTAGACGGTTCCTTATCCTCTCACCACCCATCTAATGCTGGGGTTCCAGATGGTTCTGTTCTCTCACCGATCCTCTTCCTTCTATATATCAATGACCTACTTCAGTGACCCCCAACCTAATGCACAGCTTTGCAGACGATAGCACATTACACTCCTTTTCAATTGACAAATCCTACTCTACACAACTCACTTCAACCCACAGAACATCAACCACAACTGCCCTCAATTCTGATCTCCAAGCCATCCTCCATTGGGGCTCAGATAACACGTCAGTTTCAATAGTAAAACCCAGTTCTGTCTTATTTCTCACAAAAAAGAACCATTTTCCCCCAGCATTGTGTTTGATGACACTCAAATTTCCATACAAGATGAGATTTCTCTTCTTGGAATTATCCTGACATCAAGTCTCTCCTAGCATAACTACATCACAATCATTACATTCCCAGCTTCCAAAAAACTAGGATTTCTCTTCCGCTCAAGACGTTACTTCACCTCTAAACAGCTGTTAACTTATACAAATCACAAATCCTCTCAGCTACCGAATACTGCTCTCACATTTGGAGTGGGGATAAAAATTCCCTCAAAATGTTTGACTCGGTACAGAGGAGAACAATAAGATTGATAATTGACTCATTTCTTATCAACTCACTCCCTCAACTTTCATACAGACGTTTGGTATTTGCAGTTTTTGTATTCTACAAATATTTCCATGGCAAATATTCATCTGAAACAACATCAATAATTCTCCCACTCTGTACTAAGTCCATTGGAACACGTACAGCTGCCGCCCAACATCCTTTCACAGTACAACTCGAAACCCACAGAAAAAGTTTCTTTTCCTCCTCCTTCATCCATGCTACTGCGGTACTGTGGAACAGTCTTCCCTTAATGTATTTCCCAAGGAATATAATATACAGGCCTTTAAATCAAATGGAAACAAATTTCTCCTTTCCCAACTCACCCATATACGGTACTAACGTGCTATAGGTTGATCAAACAACCTCTCGTGTATGGGCCCAGCATAAAAAAAGCCATATATCAGAGAGAGAGAGAGATGCGTGAGTTTAAATAAACAATTACGTAAAATCCGAGGTATTGCAACATTTATTGTTAAAATAGAGAACCAAGCCATGAGTCGATGATTATGTTAATCCTCCACAAATTTATTGCATCGGTTCTTTCCATGCATTTCTCCCCGATTATCAGATAAGCCAGTCACAGTATGAATGGGATATTTCGAGCTTTCGCGAAAATTGGTTAACAGAGACTATAGCGAATGTCTGGATTTTGGATATCTATTCTTTATGTGCTTATTAAATAGTAATCCGTAAGGTCAACTATAATCCTAAAATAAATAATCAATATCTATAACATCAAGCTTGCAAACAATGCTTGAATTTTCCTATTAATTGGTAACCTAGTGTTGTAAAGATAGTTGGAATAATGCTATCTCTTACAGCTACCTATAAACCTTCATTGTGCAAACGTCTTGTAATTACAGTTCCTGGAATGCAGTAAAGCCTTCGTATAGCACCAAGCTCATTAAGGGCGCCCGTGGTATGGTGGCACTCATAAGCATTAGTGCGTGTAATCTCGGGTAACGAATCAGCACGTCGTTGAGGCAGGATGTCGGGAATGATAATTTAACAGACAAGAGAGTGAGATACAGCACGACTGGAGAGAGAGAGAGAGAGAGAGAGAGAGAGAGAAGAGTTCATCGAGTTCAGAACACAAGGGTAGTAGACTGATAAGGAAGAAAAGGTGGAGGCTTTATAACTTTCTTTGTGAGCAATGTTTATACTGTTTATTATGTGGACGAAGCCCTCATAAACATCATTAGAACAGGGTGGATGTTTTAATGTAGACAGTCAAAGGATAAGGTGTGGATTTATCTTTTCTTTTATTATCCTGTGGTAACACCAGATATATGCTAGTGATATTATTTAGCTTGTGGTGAGGGTTTGATTTATTGTGATGCAATAAATCAAAAATGCCAATAGATAGAAGAAGAATAAAATCATTATTCAAATATCAGTCTTTAAGACTAACTGAAATAAAGAGCCAAAAGGCTTCACTTCGGCGATGCAAAATTATTTAAAAGTCATTAAGACATTGAGAAGTTTTAGTCCAAGCTTTTATGTTGTTCTTTCAATTTGTTTGTAGATGCATCTGATTAATCAGTTTTATTATTGATTGTAAAATGTTTTGATGGTCAATAAGTTTTCTTAGAGAATCACCATATACTGCGCTACACGATTTAGAAAAAGTAGTGTAAAATTAAAATTCCTACTCCAAAATTGTAAGAGATTGTATTAAATATATTTTTGATTACACTTTTATCATCGCTTTTTTTATCCATCAAGCAGCGTTTCCTTCGATTGCGATTCTCATGTCCTCTCGCGTAATTTCTTTATTTGAGTACACTCTAGATGCTTAATAAAGAAGCATTTAGAATAATCCGTGACCTAGAATAATCAAAAACATCTAGATAATAGGGGGGAAAAATCTTTTCACCAAAAAGGGTTTTTATTCAACACTTATGTTCTTATACAAGTGCGATGATGGTCTTACATGATGATGAGGAACGATGATTATAATCTAGAGTAGCAGAAAATTATGTTACGTTTGGAAATAAAGCACAAAAAAAGATTATTAATCGCATGGTCTTTCCTCCATCTTTGTGACAATAAAAGAATGTTTTGCATGCGGTAATATTTATTTATGTTAAGAAGTTGTGCAGTAGTTGTACATATAAGTTTAATAAGATGAAAAATGATTTCGAAGCCTTTAAAATTGTCACAGTCGTTGAAAGAGCATACACCTCCAGAGCTATACAAATAAAATTTATAAATTGTTCATTCTTCAAGATCCAGACTGCAAAAGAAACTGGAAACAACGCATCACTTTGTAAAAACTATTCTTTGTTTTAACATGTGTGTTATAGTGAGATAATGGAGGTGAGCAAAAATAAAACAATAAGACATCGAAACTTTTTTATTTTGTTGTTGTTTTTAAATTGTTCATGGCTACGTGTCTCGGTGAACTCAAGGGATTTTCAACGGAGAAAAGCCATTTAGGTTCACTAGCAGCATCGGAGAGAAGATCAATATCTTAACCTGATGTATCAGTGCAGTTTGAACAACGTATCTTAAATAAAATTCTATGAAACAATCAAAATAGAACCTTAAGAAACAAGCTGTATATACCTAGAACTGAAGAACAACCATTGCTCTCTACAGATTGTTGAGCAAACTAGAAAGAAAGAGAGAGAGAAAGAGAGAGAGAAAAGTTTCCGTGGGAGTGGAGGGAAGTTTCTACTGAAATTGACGTTTTTGCTGTGCTTTTATATGATGAAAAGCACGAGAGAAATGGCGACACCTGTACTCACAGAATCATCTACAGAGTGCATAACAGAAATGGACATTCCTAAAGTCGTAAAGTTGGTGATGAGATTTTGATAATAAAAAAATAGTTCAAAAATACATCTTTCGATCCTTTGCGAAACCATTCGATCATTTGCGTCCCGTTGTGGACAATGCGATATCAGCTATTGATCCTGAACAAAGGCCAACATATTGAACTCCACCTCCACTGATCATCCGGATCTCCTTGATAGTCCCTTGCAGCATGTCATTTCTTTGTGCTGTTTTTCCTATTACATTGTTGATGAAATGAGAGAAATACACATCATCGAATAACTTCGTTTGTCATTGAGTCTGAATCATTTCACAATCACATATCGTCCGGTTCACATTAATGTGAATTTCTCTCGCTCACAGCGCCATAATTCTACTAATGTACTTTTTGAACTATTTTTATTATCAAAATGTTTTCTGCATGATCTGGTTAGGGTACCCACCGAACTAGGTTTGAAGGTATTTTATCTGCCAGTTCTCTCTCTACAGATTGCTGCTAATAGCGGTAGTTTAATTTGAACACTCCGTATGTATAATTTCATGTCTTCACTACACCTTCTGCTATAATGTGTTATTTTTAATAGATTATCACTGCCAATAATGTCGAAATTATATAAGCCTCATTAATGTTAAATAGAGCAGCTAATCAAATCTACGTAGTCTGTTATGTCTATAAAATGATCCATTTTCTGGGAGATTTATATATTTTGTGTGATGAAAACTCCTAGTTTCAGGAGAAAACATTTAGCCTCAGTAGTAGACCATGCAGACCTCAAGGAAACTTTCATTGCGACCAAGACGAGAGTCGACCAGAGGCAGTTATACACTGCTTGGAAAGAAGTTAACGGACACCCTCATGGGCAAGGTGTATCGTGCCATGTAACTAGTCACGTGTTTGTAGCCGGTATGAATTGGGAGGATGTGATGCTGCCAAATCAGTGCAACTGTGTCCTGGTAAAATGGATACGAGAAGGGGACTGGCGGAGTTTAAAAGATGGCTTGTGATAGGATGCCATGTTGCAGGCCATTTGTTCGACAAATTGTTGACAAATTGGGAAATCCCGGGGGTTACTAATTAGTAATACGTACTGAGAAGGAAAAGCAGGGAGTCAACTGCAAGGTGCTACTCGCAGTGAACGACTCACCACACTCACCAAACGTGACCTTACGATCCTATGAAGGATAGTATATAAAACAGCCAGTTTTTGGCTGAGACGTGGAATGCGGAGTTCTGAGCATCGACATGAATAACAATCTGCACAAAAACATGCAGAATGGAGGCTCACCACATGGGTTTTCACACTCAACAGACTTTATTACATGCCTACAGGAAGAATAGTCCAAAATTCCTATTGATCGATATCGTACGCTTGTGGAAAGTATTCCCGTAGGATTGATGCAGCCATCGCAACGAAAGGAGATCCTTCATTTTATTAACGTGGGCGCTATGGCTGTTTGTTCTTCACACTATGGTGTCGGTTGACTTCATCAAATAAGTGTATTTTAAAAAAAATCTTCAGGACTTTCTATATCTATGGAAACTCTAAATTATTTTTTTTATCATATGACAGTTGCATTTTAATGATGTTATGTTTCCAAATGGTGTATAGTTTAGTTCGAAGCATACATGCGTCTGCTTTCTATATCATTATTTTTCCATTGATGCCCTTAGACATATCCGGTTACGTTCGATTGTTTGCTTCCATGCTCCTCTATACTGATGATGTTATATGAGACGCATAACTTTTATTTCAGTTCTCACTGTCTAATCACAGTGAGATCACAAACAAATATGCATCTTCGATTCCCGCCGTGGGCATGGACTGTCCTTAAGTGGAAGATTAATTCCATCGGCAGTGTGAGACCACTGCCTCACTTACTTCCGTGCTTTATCTCTACAGAACAGAGTTTTCGAACCAGGTAAAAATGAATAAAAATAGATATATATACAGGGTGTTCGGGATAAATTTGACATATTTATAATTAATTATATTTTTCCGTAAGTTACATGTATTAACACACACTTCTCTTCATTTAAAAGTTTGGACCCTTCTTCATTCATATACAAGATATCAGAAAGGATGGATAGCTGGAACCCACCTGAATCATGGAAGAGAATAACTTGTATCATGATGATTCGTGCCCGCCATCAAAATAAGGATATTACGACTGCTGCCCAATGCTCAATGAATACAGTAAAAACAATCAGGCATGAACTAGAGACTTGCAATGGTGACTACGAGGATGTAGCAAGAAGAAAGATCCCTAGCAGACGATCTGATTGCGTTCGTACAGCAGAATTCCTCGCAAATCTGCAGGAACAGGTGTTGAAGAACCCTGGCATTGGAATTCGGGCTTTGTTCGTGGAGTTGCTAACTGTAGTCAAGCCCTGGATAACAACGGTAGCCAATGGTAGGCCGTATGTATGGCAGCAGGATTCGGCCCCTTGCCACACCTCTGGGAAAAGTCAAAAATGGTTGTCTGAAAATTTCTACGACTTCACCAGTCCAAATGTTTGGCCTCCAAACTCCCCAGAACCTTAACCCCATGGATTATTTTGTATGGGGCGCAGTTGAAAAAGACACCAATCGCACTTCCAGTAATACAAAAGCCCAGTTAATGGATAAAATTAAAACAGTTTTTGCGGCCCTTCCCAGGGAGACTGTAGCATCAGCTTGTTCGAGGTTCCGAAGCAGAATTGAAGCTGTGATCGATGCTAATGGTGGTTATTTTGAGTAAATCTTGTTGATAGTATTGTAATTAACTCTGCCTGTAATGTTTTTTTGTCAATTCATTAAATTTAATAGATACAAAGAAGATTTTCTTTTTCCTTACGAAACTGTCAAATTTATCCCGAACACCCTGTATATAAATTAACAAAAATAAATAATAAAAATAATAATCCTCAGCTCATCCATAATGCGTGTACACCATAGATTTACAAACTCTCATGGGTGGGAGCTAGATACTTTTTATTTATTTTTTGTGACAATGACATTATTATAGTCATACGTTGAATACACCACAAAGTTCTCTTCAGAGCGTCATATGAAGTTCGGTTCTATATAAACTGTATGGTAGGTCTGAGACATAGAATAGCTGAGTTGATTTACTATATCCATCCATCTTTTCATTGGACATCAACAGATGCTGTATGGTTACTCCGATGCTTGATGATATGCTACACGGGTCGTCACCAGGTGGACATTGTATGCTTTCTGGAGGCTTCAACTCCCTGAAGATCAGGATCTCTTTTTTATAGGAACTTTACCTTCTATTACTGTTTTGAGAACTTCCACTACTTCTATCCTTTCAATGTGTCCAAAGTATTTCAACTTTCTTCTATCAATATCTTTAAGGAGCCTTAAAGTTTTACTGAACTTTTCTAACACCCATCCATTTGAACGCCTTTCAGTATATGATGTCCTCAACAGCCGTCTGTAGCACCACATCTCAAAAGCAGCTATTCTTTTCTTATCTGACTTTTGTTTTAGGTTCCAAGTCTCACATCCATAAGTTGCTGTTGGAAAAACGCTACATCCGGAATCCTCAAAGTTGTTCCTGTGGAAATATATCCTTCCTTCAAGATTTTAGAAAAAGTCTCTGACTGTTGTTTTAGTCATTCCTAATCTTCTTCTGACGTCTTCCTAACAGCGACTCGAACTTGCTGACTTCCTCAATTCTTTCTACATTAATGTACACTTGTTTCTCAAGAGCTTCCCTGTTTGAATTTCCTTTGAGAACCATAATCTTTGCCTTGCTAAGATTGAGTTGAAGTCCTCTGTTCTTATTGATCTCATTAACTTTGTTAAGGATTGGTTCCAGTTCTTTCTTGTCATTACAAAGGAATATTGTAATCAGTAATCTGAGGTATACGACGTACCTCAGATTACTGATCAATCTATTGTTACCACCTATCCTAATTCCAGCCAGTGTTACACGCATGACATCATCAGCATACACACTAAACAGGTGAGGAGAAAGTAGGCATCCTGGCCTAACTCTCTTTAGAACCTGAAACCAATCAGTTAATACTACACCTGTTCCTCCCGTGGCTTCTTGCTCATTGTACCAACCGAATAGTGTGTTGTTTTATATATTCTGTATGATGAAGTTATTTATGGATAGTTATTGTTGTTCAGTGTTTTCTAGAAAAGAAGGTATCTTGTTATGATAATGCAAAATTTATAAGCTTTTGAGATGTGGTGCTACAGAAGGCTGTTGAGGACATCATATACTGAAAGACATTAAAATGGATGGGTGTTAGAAAAGTTCAGTAGAACTTTAAGGCTCCTTAAAGATATTGACAGAAGAAAGTTGAAATACTTTGGACACATTTGAAAGGATTGAAGTAATGGAAGTTCTCAAAACAGTAATAGAAGGTAAAGTTCCTATAAAAAAGAGATTCTGATCTTCAGAGAGTTAAAGCCTCCAGAAAGCATACAATGTCCCCCTGGCGACGACCCATGTAGCACATCATCAAGCATCGGAGTAGCCATACGGCATCTGTTGATGTGGATAGTACATTTTTAAATACCTCTCGGGTATGTGATTAAATCCAGGAGCCGTTTTAAAGCTAATGTTGGAGATGGCCATATCAAAACTTTTTTGTGTATCCGATGTTTGGTGCTTGGCTTTCCAAGATCGATTGGGTATGATTCGTCTTAAACTTATCTGTTTCTTGAAAGTATCATTAAATATGTCCGCTAGTTATTTGTTGCTAAACTGTGTTTGACATCATTCTGGATAATACTTTTTGATGCACTGAAAGATGTTGTTTTATTGACTGTGTCATTTATTATTATCCAAATGCCTTTAATTTTTCCTTCATCCGATTTTATTTTATTCTTTTATCTTTGTCTTATAAGACAACGAAACAATGCTTAGAATAACGGAAACGATAGCCCATAAAATGTGACGAGAACTCAATCAACGTCCACCGACCCTACATAATCTCCGAGTGTTGGAAGCTTCACAACATAAAAATTAGGTCACAACTCCGACCAATAAGCGATAACACAAACACTTCAAAGGCAGAACCACCAAGCCCACACGACATAGCATCCACTTCCTCGATGAGTTCAGACGACGACCTACACGGTCGAAACGGCTCGCACACCGTCAATCTCCCCGGATCCCTTTTCCCATAAACCCCTCCCCTTCCTCTAATAAAGAGTTTCTATTTTCATCCCCCTTTTTCATCTTTTTCCCACCCTACAAAAAAGCGCTCCGCCCACCCTTAAAAATAATATATGCATATATTATACAAAAGCACCCCCCCACTCCCCTTTCGACACCATAACAGCAGAAGTATGCGCACCGCAGAAAGAAGACAGGCAATAACATCCAAGAAAAAGGTATGTGCGAATTTTCTTCTATTAGGCTACATATATTTGTCTCTAAAAATACATCGGAAATGCCCTAAGAATTCTTGAGTAAAAAGCCAATGACATTAAAAAGGGGCACTCCCAAACGAAAGCACGCAAAACAGCCGTAAAAAGAATGGTTTTTAAGAGGAGTAACATGGGAGTTTTCCCAGAAATAATACCTATAAGATAAGACAGTTTTTATTAAGTTGGATACTATATCTAAGTCTGTTTACTTCATAAATATTTTGCAGTTTTTAAACCCATGTTATATAAGTTCTTGTCTTTTTTTAATTCTGGAATGGTCCCAAAGAGTTTTATAAACATATATTGGACTTTACTTCGAAGAACGACTCTTTTTTATATTGTTGGTCTTATTTGTTGGCTGGCTTTGATGATTTTTTTTCTTTTTGTTTGCTATTTGCTATAATGCAAGTTCCGGATGATGTTTTCTTCTGTTTGCAATCCGTTGAATAGATTTTCTATTTTTACTAGTAATTTCGGTGTTCACAGATTTCGCTAAATTTTAAACTACAGTAGTTAAGTTCTCTGCGTCATTTTCCTGAATTCCTTCGATTGCGCAGTTTCTTTGTAAACTGCTTGGTGTGATCTCCAGTGTTTTTTTCTTTTATTCTGCCGTTCTGCTCTTAGATCGTTGTTCTCTTTTCTTTAAGTGCGATTGCGTTTCAGTAAGTGATTTTATGTTTTCTTTCATTTCTTTAACCGAGTTTAAACACTTCTTACACGCCTTCGTTATTGAATTTTAGGAATTCTTCGTGCGTCATCACTAAATGTTCTTTTATTTCTTGTTTATGTCTATTAAATCTTCTTTTAGGGCTGCAATTTCTTGAGTTGTTGACTGCATCAGTTGTACAAGTAGAGATCAGATCATGCTTAATTCTTTATGAGATAATTTTGATTATATTCGCCATTTTGGACAATTTGTTTACTGAGTGATTTTTAAATCACTTGAGACTTAATACTCGCTTTGAATATTTGTTTGTTCTCTGCAAGAGCTATAGAGCCACCGGACTTAACTTTTAAGGAGTTCAGCTTTCCATGTGGTGTCAATAACGCAGAGCAATCACAGCACAAGTTTCTGTTATGATCACCATGATCGCTATGAATTGGAAGGTTGTTATGTCAGTAATTGCATAATACTTCTTCCATTTTGTGAGGAATTCATGTATTTTAACTGTAATAGTTTTTTTTGTTGAGTTCAGTACGATTAAGAGAAAAAGAAAATCGTACTTGAGATTATATATGGTTTCTTTCTGCTTGAACTATTTCCAAGGAAGTAAGGTCACGTGAGCTGTCAGCTCAATGTAGAGTCTGAGGGCAAAAGACAGAGGAGCGTGCCGATAAGAAGTTCGTAAAATCACAGATTTCCATTTTTTTTTAGCAAATGGAATATGGATTACCTTAATTTAATATTCGAATAAATTACCAGCAAGATAATACCGATTATTTATGCTTTAACTGCAAATTAGTAGGACGAACAAAATTCACTTTGGAACACAAGAAGTTCACAGTGGGAAAAAAGTGACATCTTTTTTCATAATAAAAAGAAGAGAAAAAAAAGAAAGAAGAAAATAATGCGTAATGTATAGATTTTTTTTTGTTTGCAAGGGTGGCGACGGCACTCTTATGAAGCCACTTCTGTCTGTAGATGAAATCGGCGTTGACATTTTGAAAACTTGTTTTCTGTTAGATCCTGATTGCAAATGAGAGAGAGAGAGAGAGAGAGAGAGAGTACGTATAAATGTGAAAATATTTATCTGAAGAATAATTATATTTTATTGAGAGGGTTAAGAACTACCTAAAGGAACTCAACTGATTTTGGAGTAATTCTCGAGAAAGATTATGAGGTTTTTATCGTTTAACATAACCTTAATCGACATTTTTTTAGACATTCTCAGAGGATTTTAGATATTTTTTCTGTAAAATAGTAGCGTCGTATGCAGAAAGATTAGTTTAAAAAAATAACATACTCATATACTGTGATCAAGAATTGTCGTACAAAGTTAGAACTCACCTTTATATTTTGAAAAACAAATTAACTAATTCCAAAATAATCAAATTAACCCCTCTCTGAGAATTTGTGAAAAAAAGTAGTAAATGAATATTAACAGAAACAGATCATTATCATTTTCATTTTCTCTAAAATCATTTGAGTCACTCTCGGTATGGTTGAAAAGATTTTGTTACGCTATAATTGTGTTGAACTTGCTAAACTATATTTGCTTCCTTAGTAATATTAACGATATTATTAGAATATTTTAATAAATGTGAGGGTTTGTCTTTTTTGTTTTATACCTTCTCTATTTCTCTATCGATAATTCTTTCTCGATGCAGTATTCATTAAATTCTCCATCCATATTTTCATTTCACTGCCAAGTGTTAATATTGCCTAAGGAAAAGAGAAAGAGAGAGAGAGAGAGAGAGAGAGAGAGGAGGAGGAGGAGAAAGAGGAGGAGGTGGAGGAATGCACTTTATCATCTCCGTGACATGGAACTCAATGCTAGATATGATGACACTTCTCCAAGAAGGTTCTTTAATGAAAGATAAGAAACGCCATGTTAAAACTGTCGACACCCTTAAGGCAATTTGTCATTTAGAACTATATAATTGCATTATGGGAATTCATAGAGACGTAGCGTAGCTCTCTGTCTTCTCCTCAAGAAGGTCGTCCATTCATTCGTGACAGAACCCGATAGAGGTGTCCACTTCATCTCTGTCTTCTCACGTCACTCAACGCTTTAATTTGCAGAGCGATGCTAACGGTGAACCTACAACTTAATATCTCCTGTCAGCAATGAAGTCTCTCCTATTTTGGCAACACTCCATCAGCTTAGTGAGTACGTGTGGATGAGAAGAAAAACGTTCGTTATTATTATCCGACTTTCATCTCACAAATTGTGTGGAATGGAAAAGCTAATGTGCGTGGGTGTCTTCCAACTTCGTTTTCTTTTTATCGTTCTTGTTTTCTTTAATTGGTAATTTTTCACCACTTTGTTTGCTGACCACTTCCTTTAACTTTTCACTTCATTTTTCATAAGAATTTAACTACTCTCTCTCTCTCTCTCTCATCTTTCAATCTTTGTTGCCAACTTCTCCCGCTTCTCTTCTTGACCTGGTCGGGTTATTTACTCTGACATTTGACATAACGATACCGAAAAGGCAGCCAGTTCTCGTGGGAGGTTTCCAACCCGTTCTACGTCTGCGTTATCTGATCACCTCTGAAGCTTTTAATAGGTTTCTTGGGAATAACCGACATCATGAAACGACACCTGTGACTTCGCGTGACATTTGTGATGACTATTGGGAAATTACTATTTCTTTTCAAATAAGAATGTGAATCAGAAATGTAAGAACTCTAATTTGACTTTCTTATTCTGAAAGAAGTTTAAATTGAAAAGAAAGAAAGAAATGAAATATCTTCTCGCGAACTAATTTCACAATCCATGTTAGTAAAAGAAGAAAAAGGATAGAGGCTATTACAGACTAAAAGGTCTGTTATAAATTCATTCTGGTCGTATCCATTTATTTATTTCAGTAATTATTCCAGTAAATAAGACAACGTTTTCTAGAACATGGATAGGACAATCTTGATTGTTTAACGATGTAAAAGCAATCTTTGTTGTATTTTTTTGGAAATTTTGTAGAAAATTCATCCTTTTTGTTTCATCGCCAATACTGGCATCGTTTTCATAGCATCACTTCTTATAAATGTACGTTTTTTCTTTGATTCAATGAAAATTGAATCAAAATGCACAAATATGAATTCTACCCTGATCATTCGAAAACTATACTCAAGAGAGTTGCGTGCTTGCTTTTATTGGTTTATCACAGAGTGCCGAAGATCTCCAAAGCTACTGATACGCGGTTCATTACTGGGACCTGAAATCAAATATTTGTAAAAAAAATTCATCAAAGCTGACTTGGCGAGATGGATTATTATGTAATTTGTGCACGGAAAACGCTTTTCAAAATCAGCACTTGGAAGTTATAATTGAAGCTGAATGACGTCATTAGATGAGTTCTCTCTTTTTTTTTTTTTTTTTCGTATATTCATAAGACTTTGGCCGCTGTCGGAATGTATCCAGGTGACAGCGACACTGCCGAAAGAAGAACAGCAGAAGCAAGGAGAGAGGTGACCTTCACAACGCGAAGCGCCCTTACTTACGGCGTCAAATATTGATTCGACCATTCCTACAGGAATCTTAGAAAGGTGTACTAGGAATGAGCAACTTACTTCGGTGTCAAAGATTCCATTTGAGATTGCAAAAGTAAATCCAGTTATGTATAGCACACCAGAAAAACAGTAACGATGCAGGGTTTATTATTAAGGGTTTTTAAGGGGGAATTGCATATTTGTGAACCTAATTTTTTTTCTAACTGCAGAAGTTGGAATAACTTTATATTGAACTTAGACTAGAAAATAAGTTAAAGCATAAAAAGTAATACTTCAAAGAGTTCTCTCAGAGGGCCTCAGTTGATTAATACAATATACATTCTTATTTCCTTTTCTCCAAAGAATAATAACAAATTTAACTCATTTATTTCGTTGACAAGTGCATAGAAGATTGTACATCAGAGATTTATCAGTTTATTGTGGCAAAAATATCAATATTAAGGAAATCTCTCGTGATTTTTAAAGTACTTATTGCGTTAGTTATATAAAATATTTAATGAAATGATGTAAAAGGGCATAATAAAATTTTTCAAAGCAAGAGGGCACACGTTTGCATAAAACACACCAAATCACTGCACCAAATCATCATTATACAGAAAACTGTCATTAGGAATTTACAGCACCTTTAATTAGATTTGAACTTCTGTGTGTTCGTTGTTCGGGTTGAAACTATTCGTATTGCGTGAAAGAAAGTATTGGATTGTGGAAACAATCTGCTTTTTCTAGTTTGTATGCTGACTGAAATTTCAGCATGCAAGACTAAAATGAACACAGTCGGTACACGAATTCTTTTTTGGTTCGTTTCTAATCATCTGATAAACAAGTAGTCTGTTGGAAATTCTCTTTAATTACTTCTCTTCAAAGAGGATTATTTTTCCTAGTTAATTAAGTTACATTTTTACTTCTTAACCGCATTTGTTTTAATTGAGTTATCAGTGATTCAGTGCCTTTGTCAAAATCCTATCGAGTTTTGTTTTAATCTTATCTAAGTTTAGAGATAAAATTATAAAAAAACTAGAGACACGGGGGGGGGGACAGAATGTTTTTGCTTTATTTTATCTGAAAATTATACTCATTGTATGGATTTTCTATCTGGGGATTCGTTCGTCACTTTTATTTTTAGTTACTGATTTCGTTTGGCTTTTCGGAGTTATGGAACAAAAACTCAAACTATCGCATTAATTAACAGTGACTGAAAGAATTGTTTTTCTTTTATTCCATGACTTGCCAGATGTTTAGAATAACCTTTCGTCGATACTATTTGCGTAAGTTTTCTTTTTGTAAATGAATTTGGTCTTTGTGATTGAAACAAGTCACTCTGCTAGCGTCGATGAAATAGATGCACCCTTTACTAGTTTTTTATATAATGTATTTCGCTGTCATAGTACTTTGTGGATATTTTTATATTTGGTTACTTAAACGTGTAAGACTAACAAGCTAAGTTACTTTTAATATCTATTTATTTATTTCTTAAGCTGTCATTTTTACTTATACATCTGCAACTTAATTAAAAAGACATTTTTTGAACTAGCTGACTATGCTTAGTACGATAAGAGTGGGATTTTTGTATTACTTTGATATAATGAATTGTTACTGAGTGAAAACTAGTATTAAATTAATTTTTCTATTAGTAAATCGAAGGTTTATTTAACTCAACTTAGCAATTTAAACAGTTTTTTTTTCCTGTTAAATTTCAGTATGTCATATGGATTTTTAACCTCCCCCCCTCCCCAGTTGCTTACTCTTTTATATTGCGAGATAGGAAGCTATTCAGGAAACATTTTAGATTAACCGCGGCATTGTAAGCTAAAGCATTTTATCAAATCACTTTTTTTTTTTTGTGTGTGTGTGTGTGTGTGTGTGATCTGTTGAAGAACGCCCGACACGTCAACTCTCAATACACAGTTCTTCCAGTTGGAGTGAACATGCTTTTATTGGTAGCGTCTGTCTTGGTGCCGTGTTGGCCGCGCACACAAGGACAATTCGTACATTCTAGCTTGCTTTTTTAGCGGTTTTTGGCTGAAGGTCTACAGGCAGACGTTTCTCACCGACTTGCCGTATTAACTACGCTATCATTTTTAAAGGAGGGGATGGAATCTGACATTAAACTTTCTTGCAAGTTTACATACTTGAATGTGATCAGCTAATTCATTTTTTGGTTACGTACTGAACAATAGTAATACGACTAATAATAATAACATAATGTAGTAGCTTTTGGTTACAGGGAAGCGTAAAGCATAGAAGGAATAGTATGCGCGCGCGCACACACACACACACACATTGCTTAACAGATTGTTACATAATACACGCTTTCAACGAATTTTATCTTTAACCGTCTAAGTTCTAAGCTTCTCCTTGGAAGTTTTTTTTTCCCCTATAAATATATTTTCCATTACAGTATTCGATATAGTGTAAGGATGTTTGTAGGTCACGCTGATAATTTCCAATGCAAGAAAAAAATTAAATAAAATGAAATACATGTTACTGTTTTACTTCGGGTGCAGCAATATTTTTGTTTGTAAGTTTTATCCCATGAAGCTCTCTTTTTTAAGCTTTTAACACAATGCAAAGTCACATTTACTAAAAATAGCGAGTTCAAACCAAAGCGTAGCATTTGCAGTGAGTATTTTGGACATTGACGATGACAACGGATTTGCATGACTCTGTTTACTAACAATAATCTGAACATGTTGGTTAATTGAACTTTGTAATGTCATCATTTTGTAAACAAAGGGATACACTTTCAGTTCGATGCAATTTCGTTGAAAGTACTTTGATACGAAATAGCTATTTGCTGCAAGAAAGTAGAATGATACGCTTCGTACACCAGAATATGATTGTGCGTGACTTCCTCAAAGATCCCATTAGTTCTTCTTCTTCTCTCTTCCATCATCTGTGTGGATGATGATGAGGCCGAATGAACTCTTTCCACTTCTGTCTGTCCCGGGAGAGTCCGAACAATTCTGTCCAGTTTGGTGTCGCTTGTTGTGATTTGGTTTTCAGTTCCTCTTTTATTTTGTCTATCCATCTAATTCTGGGCCGCCCTTTGGATCTTTTACCTTCCATCATTGTATTCAGGGCTTTAGATGGTAGTCTTTCTGTTCCCATTCTGGTCACATGGCCAAACCATCGCAGTCTTCTTTCTTGGATTTTGTCTATTATTGTTATTTCTTGTTTTAGTCGTTTCCTTATGTCTTCGTTTCTTAGTCAATCCAGCAGAGATACTCCAAGTAATCTTCTTAGCCAACCCATTTCAGTAATTAATAATTTTTCTCTTCAACCTTATTGAGATTCCAGCATTCACTTCCATAGAGGAGTATTGGGAGGACCATTGTCTCATAGATTCTTACTTTTGCTACTTGTTTGATGTCTCTTGACTTCCATATTTTATTACGTCGTCCAAAAGTTTGGGATGCTTGACTGATTCGTCTGTTTATATCTTTATAATTTCACCATTGTACTCAATAACTCCTCCAGATAGGTGAAGTTTTCTACCTGCTCTAGATTTTTACTATCAATTTCAATTTTCAGATTGGTGCTTCTTTTTCCTATTTGCATAATTTTTGTTTTGTCTATATTTATGTTTAATCCGGATTTTATACACTCCTCCTTTGTTTTATCAGAAATTCGCTGTAGATTTTCTTCTGTGCTTGCAAGTAATGCAATGTTCTGCAAATTTTAAATTTGTCACATTTTTCCCGTATATTTTGATTCCGGAGTCTTCATTGTTTAAGGCCTTATTGGTTGCTTCTTCCAGTGTAAGAGTGAACAGGTCTCGTGACAGATTGCATCCCTGTCTTACTCCGCTCTCTGTGTGGAACCAATTGGTTAAGGTGTCCTCCATTCGTACTGCACTTTAAGATTTCTCATATAGATTCTTTATTATTCTTATGGTTTTGTTGGGAATTCCAAATTCTTCCATAGTTTTCCATAGTTCTCTTCTACGGAGTGAATCAAATGCCTAACGAAAGTCTATGAAATTTATGCAGCAACTTTGGTTGTACTCTAGTGTATTTTCTGTTAGCTGTCTTAAGGTGAATAGGTGATCAATTGTGCATCGCCCTGGTCTGAAACCGGCTTGTTCTTCTCCTAGTGCCAGTTCTATACATGGCTTAATTTGTTTTTGGAGTACTTTCATAAAAACCTTCCTTGGAATACTCAGACGCTAATGCCTCTGTAATTATTGCATTCTGTTTTATCTCCTTTTTCTGTATATAGGAGTTATGGCTGATTTGGTCCAATCAGTAGGCACTGCTTCGTTTTTGTAGATCCTTTCAAATAATGTTTTTAATGGTTCCAAAAGTTGTTCCTTTCCTCCTTTTAAGAATTCTGCGTGTATTTAATCAATACCAGGTGCTTTCCTAGTTCTGAGTTTTTCTATGCTGTGCTATTATTTCTTTGGTAAAGATATTTGTTTCCTCTTCCATTTTAGTGGCTGGAATCGTAATATCCTGGGAGCTGTTTTTATTATATAAATATTTGAAGTATTCTTCCCATCTGGCCATTCTTTTTGTTTTATTTTCAATTAGTTGTCCCTCTTTGTTTTTGATCATTATAATTTTTGTTGTCCGTGGATTCCTAATTTGGTCTATTTGTTTATATAATCCATGAAGATTATTTTCTTTTGATAGCTTTTCTGCCATTTTGCATTTTTCTTCTAACCAGTTATTCTTCTCTCTTTTAACTAGTTTTCTAATTTCTCTGGTTAATCTATTATATTCACATCTGTTATAGTTCTGTTTTAGTTTAATGCTTTTTCTTTGATCGCTTAACCTTTTTACTTCATTCGAGATCCAATCCTTTTTACTTTCTCTTTCTGCGTAACCTGTTGTCTTTTCTGCCGAATTTAATATTATTTTCTTTAATTTTCACCAATGTTCTTCGATGTTTATATTCTGTTTTGATAGTTCCTTCAGGTTTTTATTTAGTTCTAGTTGATATTTTCTTAGAATAGTGTTGTCTTGTAGTTTTTTTTTACATTCAGTCTCCTTTTGACTTTAAAAGTGCTTCCAGATTTTAACTTTATTCTTAGGCTTGCTAATACTAGCTTATGGTCTGATACACAATCTGCAGAAAAGGATCTGCAATTCAGGATACTTGATTTCCATCTTTGGTTTACAATAATATAGTCTATCATATTCTTGGTTTGTCTGTCTAGTGATATCCATGTCCATTTTCTTTGGGATTTTGGATGTTTAAAGAGTGTTGGTTATTGTTATTCTATTATTTGAGCAGAAGTTTAGCAGTCTTTCGCCACGTTCATTGCTTTCTCCATACCCGAACTTTCCGATTACTCTTGGCCAGGTATCCCAGTCTTTGCCTACTTTTGCATTTATCTCCTCCATTCCAATTAGGAGATCTTGACTTAATGTCTACTGTATTGCTTTTTGCAAATCTATATAGAACTCCTCAATGTCTTCTTCTGATGATGTGGAAGTTGGTGTTGGTGAGTATTCTTGAATAATAGTTAGTGATCCGATTGATGTTTTAAATCTTGCTTTAATTATCCTAGGTGAGATAGGATTGTAGGACAACAGAGAGTTTTGAGCCTTTGGTTTTAATATAAGTGCTACTCCTTGGTGTTTGTTGTCCTCCCTGCCCGAAGTTAAGATTTTGTACTGTCCATGATGGAATTCTCCTTTTCCAGTCCATCTGGTTTCGCAGAGTCCAATCACTTTCCATCGGTAGTTGCCTAATTCATGCAGTAGTATTTCCAAAACATCACCTAAAAAACATAACAAGTTTATTAGGTGATGTTTTGTTCCAATAGCATATTTTTCGCCTTCACTATCTTGGTTCCCTAATAGTGGGTGCGACTCCTGTTTGATCGGGCAACGGTCGAGCCGGCATGTATCTTTAAGTTGGTTAGAGTTCATTCGGTTTCAATGGTTAAGTTTTCATCAAGTGTCAACCACTCCTTGACCTGAATTCAGCTGTTTTTTTTTTTAGTAGATAGTGGAAACTACAGTTTGAGAGGAAAGATTCACCCCCTAGCCCTCGAGTTGCTCTAATAGCACTGGGGGAAGGAGTAAGAAGTAAGAGAGAGTGCAGGGAAAGAAGAGTAGAAGATCAGTCTCCAGATATGATATACCAAGTGTATATTGTAAGAAGAAAGTTCAGGTCTAGCTTGGGTATCTCCGGTTTGCCATGCCCGTACTCACCAATGTGAGCCCCTGAGAAAATTTAGTTGATTAGTTGATTAGTCCCATTAGTTGATTAACTACAACTTTGTGACGAAATAAAACTTTTGAAATATATTTTGCAAACAGAAAGATATAGTAATAATAGTTAGAGTTGCAGCACAGAGTAGAGCCTACATAGCTCAAGTAGGTTTTGACGAAGTCGTTTGTTTGGAAAGAACTAAGTTCGATTCCCGTCTATGAGACGCGAAGAAGCCTCATTATCAGGGATTTTAAAATAAGGGTCAGTTAGCCAGTCTCAAGCTGAGGAGGTGGTTGCTTCCATCCGAAAATTAGGGTTTTTTTCCTCCCCATAACCAGACAGACCAACTTGGAGAACATACAGTTTACATAAATTTTTTCGTCCCATAACCAACTGGTGGAACACATACACTTTACATACAAAATATAATCTAACCGCCCTATTCGAGAATTGTGATCATGAAACCCGATATCGGTCGTTGGCCTAAAGGATATCGGTCGTTGGCCTAACATTATGGACTTAATACTTTCAAAGCCTGAAAATTTTCTCGATAACCGAAGAGTTCGCAACAGGTTCCCAGGATAAGCAGTGCATCTTCTGGTGCTTAAAATTATGAACGATGATCAAACAGATTGAGCTACTGTATCTCGTATGTCGAAACTCATTTTTCGGTTCATAATATAACATCATTCTGCTCCTTGGAGCACTATTATCCATTAATAAAACTGTCTGTTGAATAAAATCAATCCTTTTATGCAACAATTAGCATATCTGCTGCAGTCTAAATGTATGGATTACCAAACTCTCATGTTAGAATAATTATATTAATGCACTTATACAATCAGCATAAGATTAGGTAATGTTAATTTTGAAAAGTATGCAGTGCCGACAAAAATGATGGTGTGCATGTTTTCACCATCTGTGACGATGCGCTTCAGAAACTACTTCCGCTTACCAAACAGCAGCTTGAAACGTCTAGATCACGTACGGATTCTCATCGGCGGTCTTTCACGCCTCAACTACCCCAAATACAATGGAAAGTTCGCTCGAATGAACTTAATTCTGCACGCCTTTTATCAAACTTTGACGCCTTTCTTCACTGTAGAATAATTTATATTTCTATTATACGTTTGATACTGTTTTTAAAGGTCTAGACTTCCGATGAAACTTATTTTTATAAAAAGAATAGATCTAAGACTCATCACTTCATTGATATCATATCGATGTTCATTTGTCACAAATATTTCTTAATTACTGAATCTCATTGTTGACAATTACATATTTTAGCTACTTCAATACTAGCTGGTCTAATAAGGGAGGTTCCAGGATGTTCATCCTGGAAAGTGTGTATTTTTCTCCAATTAAGCATGTAAGCAGGAAGGAATATAAGCAGTTTGATACATTAGTCTACTTAGTTGTTTTACTTTTCAGATTCCGAAACATGAAATGCACTTCAACCCGGATAATTCTATCCAAACACAGCGTAACAGATAAATCCGTTATCCTAATTAATCATAAACATGCCCCTTGTGTCATAACCCTGTTACCGAGGTACAAACTATTTTATCTAATCGAAGCAAACTGAAAGTCTGTCAGTGCTTTAAGAAAAAAAAGAGAGATTGGAAGTTAATGATAATCAAAGAATCTTACGAGATTTTATTAAAATAATAAGACAAAAAGTTTAATTATAAACTGAAAAAAAGTAAAGTAAAAAATCTTAAAAAATAAAGTAATGATAAAAACTATGTTAATTTGCAAACCAAATATTTACGTATTTGATAATCTGTAAAACAAACATTCTCCTTTGCAAATTAATAAAAAGCAAGAAAATGCGTATGTGGAACCGACACTTGACGACATGTGAAAAATGTCCACTTAGAAAACTGGATGATAAGAATATGTGCGTGCAATTAACTGGTTTAAAATGTGCTTGTTTCTATTGATTTTCTGTGGAATATGCTTAGCGTTTTTATGAATACAGAAAGAACTGCGTAATCTGTTCAAGAAGAAAAAAAAAAGGAAGAACAGTCATTGCACTGGCAACGCACTTAATTCTACTTAAGTGCACTGGGCAACGCACTTAAGTAGAATTAAAGCTAGTGACTTATTCACTAATTAAAATACAAGGACAAAACAAGAAAACGCAAACTGAAATGTAAAGAAAAGAATTCTAACCGTTAAAAAAAGCAGATTAACACGCGCCCACACCCTTCCGTTAGTTACAACACGTGTACCGGATATACACGTTTTGTATATCCGGTATATAAACAAACGAATATAAACAAACGAATATAAACAAACTTAAAATGGATTAACTTTCAAAAACGTATCAAGTGTTTACCACTAGCTGCACTCCTAAGAATTGATAACTGGGTAGATAAAGACTACGCAAAAAAAACCAAAAATGCTTAATCTTTATTTTCGTTTAGTTGAGCGAGTAGTTTGACTTTGTAGAGCCATTTCTAGTCAGCCACGTCGATTTATTGCAGAGGAGAAAATTACTTAACATGTTCGTGCCATGAAGACATCGTGAACTTCCTTAATTGTAGAGAATTCCCTAAAGAACTTGTAAGTCTTTAGTAATTAAATTTTATGTTAATTAGTTGGTCAGACCATTACCTGATAATTAAATGTTAGGTTTCGTGTGTTAGTAATTCGATAGTCGGATAGATTACATTTAAGTTTAACAAGGCTATCGGAAAAGTGGGGTTACTAGTTGATCAAATATTTAAATCATACAACTCCTAGATTAACCTCCGGCAAATAAGCATAAAATACAGATTTCAAGCAAGCTGAAGAAGGCGCTAGCTGTATAATCTCACTAAGGGGTCTTTTTTGAATCCATGTTGTACTTCATCTGTAAATAAGACTTCAACAATTGTTTGATTTTTTTATATCTGTCCACACAAGAAAGGTCACATGATCTATAGTACATCAGTGTCGTGTGGGCAAGAGGAATAGAAGAAAGGAGGAATCTGCTCACATTTTTCTTGAACAGCTGAGGGTTGTGATCTTTGCGGAAGGCAGAGTGAGGAAGACTGTTCCAAAGGACAGAAGTAGATGGAATGAACGAGGAGGCGGTGAAGTCGGTTCGGTGAGTTTCAAGATGGACTGTACAAGGGTGTTGGTTAGCAGTGGCTCTTGTTTTAATGATTTCGGAGGAGAGTGGAGCAGGGGCGGCTCGTGCATAGGCACTGCGGAACTGCAGCACCCCCAATTTTTCTCGTTATATAAATATATTTATTAATTTATTCATATTTGCTTGTAATATTTCATTTTATCATCAACAATCCTATACAATTCTCTTATTTTGTATAAAAAATAATAAAAATTCATCTTGTAGCACTTAGGAGGGCGAAGGACGCTAGCAGCACTGTGTTTATCACAGTATTGCTACGCGGGCAAGCATATGCACGTCATAGTGAGATGCAAGCTATTAGCGTAATGCGGCACTGTCCGTTGCGCAGTTCCACTGTTGTTTATATGCAGTTTGCGCCAGTAGTAGAGTGTTCGTAGTGCTTATCGTGCTTACTCCGTCTCTTTAAATATTTCGCCATTACAATTAAAGACATAATATTTGTTATAGTTTTTATTTTAGAACATTATTGGGGTTATGATAATGTCTTTTATTTTTAAGTAATTTTGAATTATACTAAACTGTATAAATTTATCGATAATAACCAATATTTTTTCATGTTTATTTTATTTTTTTAAATTTTGACCATAATTTTGATATTTTATCCAAACACGTATACACTGTACTTACAGTGTGTATGTATATTTCGAGAGTTGCAGCACCCCATGATTTCAAGCTACGAGCCGCCACTGGAGTTTAGTAATAATAGAGGATAATTCAGCAGAGCACTGTGCATGAAAGTATCTGTAGAAGAGGCACAAGGCAGAAACTAAAGATCTGTGAGAAAGTGATTGAAGTGGGTATGTGAAGGCAGTGGTGTAGCTAGAGCTTTTGCCGCTCGGGGTGGTCCCTGAGTTTGTCGCCCCTCTCAAAAAACACCAAAAATACTACAAAAAAAGTCAACGACGTATGGGGAAATAAATTAAAACACTATGTTTACTTTTGAAGTAAAACTTTAATTTCAACATTCTAAAATGTTATTTTTCTTGCTCTTCTGTTAGCAAAATCGTCGATGACATTGGCGAAGTATATTTCATAGTAATATAGGTAATTCTTAATCAGTTTTATTTAGAAAAACTCCTCTCACAACTAGCAAGACTTTGTGAAGAAAATTCGCAGTAGTATTACAATATTTGGGAATGAGTTCTCGAGACTGTATTTTAGAATTAACTACAAAAATTGAAAAAGGTTCAAAGTGCCGCCCGGGGGCGGACCGCCCCTCTCCTCTCCTCCCTAGCGACGCCTCTGTGTGAGGGAGAGAGATCATTAATTAGACAGACTGCCCTCTTCTGGATAGAATAGAGCAATCTTAAACAGGATTTTGGTGCACCACCTCAAATATGGAAGCAATATTTCATGGAGTTGGGCTTTGTATAGAGCTAGCAGCTGTGAAGGTGTGAAGTAGTGTCTTGTGCGAAAAAGTACACCAAGTTTTATTGGTGGCTGAAGAAGCTATTGTTGAAACCTGTTTGTGCCAGGAAAGATCGGAGGTGCAGGTCAGACCAAGAAGAAAAATATGATCATGTTTGGATATCTCAGTATTACTGAAAGTAAGGGGGGGGGAGGATGCGAGAGATCAGACAGGACTGAGTTTTGGTGGCATCGAAGTTTACAAGGTTGTCCTTGCCCCACTAGAATATAGCTAGGAGATTTAAATTCAGGTTGCTGGTCGTGATAGATCTTGAAGATTCTAATACTTGAGAACTGCAAAGTTTGTCGATTGAAAAGGAGGAATAGAGTGCATTGTCGTCAGCAAAGCTATGGATAGGATTAGAAGAGGAAGAGAATGGGTGAAAGAACAGAACTCTGGGGTACTCCTGCACTGGTGTGGAAATCTGAGGAGAGTAAACCATCCACCATGACACGTAGTGAGCGACCAGTGAGAACGTTGGCGATCCAGTTGCAGAGTAAAGACGTCGGAGTATAGGGTGGAAGTTTGTTAAATAGGCCCCTGTGCCAAACCCGATAAATTGGCCTTCTCTTTAGGCAAGGTAACTACAGTACCATCAGAATGTGAGAGTGGTGGAAACCCAGGTGGGTAGAAGTCGTGCCAGATGGCCTTGACAAGTGACCAGAAGGAGCAACTGCCATTTGGGCAGGAGGAAAATTTGCAGCATTCGACCTTTTAAAAGTCTGACTTGGACTTGGGGATTATTCTTTTACAACTGTTGCGAACTGCAGTGTAGGCAGAGTGGGAATCTATAGTTCTGGTCTTTAGCCATTCGTGGTAAGCAGAGATTTTTTTTCTTTTACAGCATTAGCAAACGTTTTTGAGAACCAAGGCTTGGACGGTGGCTGGAGTGGAATCAGGGATGAAAACCTTCATTCCTGTGAGAATGATTTCTGTTATTCGGTCTATACAGGTGTTTTCATCAAACAGTATAGTCATACCATGGGGAGGAATAGAAGTCACCGAGATCTTCCCAATTGTCACCCTTGTAATGCTAAAGGATAGGTGACTGTGAACTGGTGGATGAAGGTAGTTTTGAGACAAAGGAGACTTTTATGAGGTTGTGGTCCGTGTTATCAAGAAGAAAACCGACAACCACAGTATACTCGGAAGGGGAGTTTGTTAGGAAGAGGTTAAGTATATTGACAATTTGAAGGGGATTGTCAGGTGTTCTGCTCGGAAGATTGATGATCTGAGATAGTTCGTTGCTGATGGCGAATACCTCAGCATCCCTGCCTGCTTGGTCGGTGAAAGCGAAGAAGGCGGGGGGGAGGAGTCAATGTGAGTTGTGGACATTGAAGTTCCCAATAAGGATAATCCCACTTTTGGGCTATTTCGACTGCAGAAAGTCGAGATTTAGTGAGAGATAGTTGAAGAGGTCAGAGAGGTTGGGGGGGGGGATGCAAAATAGTCTCAGAGGGAAAAAAAGCTTGAGCATTTTTATCAACTATTGCGATAACTCCGAATGAAATTATACTTTGAGAAGACCATTCATCCATTGATTCATGAAATATGTCAGTCATGCATCAGGAGTGACGCGTTTGCTAACTCACTGACAAAAATTGTCCAGCAAGATTCCCAATGCGATCCGACAATAGCTTCTACATCGCTTTAATCTTCTAGTGACGTAAACGTCTCATTCTGGAGTGAATGCATTATTGGCAGAACGACAGACACTCCGCACTGTTATGAAAGTCTCTTTACAGTCTCCTTTGTGTGCGTTTCAATATTGCAACATGAATATCTACGAGTTTCCTAGGAAACAGTTTCCACTTTTGCATGCATATGCTATACTTCCGGGTTCTTCAATCTGTTCAAACAAGCGCTTTATATGTTGAGCATCTCTGCAAATTCGTCTAGTGGTTTCATGATTTTTAATTTCTGTCGTGAATTCCTAGACCAGTATTCTTTACAGGAGACTACCGACTCCACATTTACCTTTTTATTATCCAAAAGAGAAATCAATATTATGGTCGTAAGGATTGTTTTTCTGTTTTGAACACAGAATAAGACAGATCAAAAATGATGTAGGGTAAATTTTTAACTGGAAGAATCACTTCTCTGGAATTCATTATTTTATTGTCATTTGCTTATTCAAAATATGAAAATTATCTTCTTAAACGAAGAATTCAAAACTGTTTGTTGTTGCTTCATGTAGAACCCTGCTTATTAGATTTAGACGATATGATTTTCCAAGATATCAATTTAAAAAGAGAGAGAGAGATAGACAGAGAGAGAGGGAGAGTTGATATTTTGCGCTTGTATTTTATGGAACGACCATTGGTCAAATATATACAGATGGATTAGGAATTAGAATAATTAGCACTAGTAAATGAGGTTCATGGTTTAGCGTGTTTTGTGAATTATATGAGTTCTCGGACTCAGTTGTCATTTTTACGAAAGGGTAAGCCTCATTCTTTAGAAAGAAATATCCTCCGATTCCCATTCGACACACAGGTGGATAGGAACTAGAAATCCTCATACGTGCTTGGCATCCTTGCCGTAATCTGAACCAGAGAAGCATTCAGAAAAGAGGTACATAACTTACAACAGTGCATAACTTACAGGCGTTATGCACTGTTGCAAATGGATTGAAAATGAGGTTTGCTAAGCGAAAGAAAGCGAGTTTGGCTCACACATCCGGAAGAGTACTGAAAAATAAATGAAACCATGTGACTGGAAAAAAAGTGAAAGATTAGAAAATCCAGTCAACAGCGATTTCATTATTCCTTTACTTATTTTGCTTTTATAATCCTTTTAGAACATCCAGGTTAGAGATTAGCATTAGTTTCCAAGCAACAACTTGTTATCCCATCTCATGGACGTCATTCACCCACTTGTTTAATCTATCCAGGCGGTTGTCAATTGTCGATGTGACGTCAACATCACCAAGAGATGAAAATACAGAATAAGCTTTCTGTAGGAATGCCAATTATTGAGTGATATTCAAATTAATGAAATTCTTATACTAAAAAGAAAGCATTGCACGTCGTTTTTTATCTTAAATGCTTATCAGACGACTGCCATGATGATGAAATTTTATTAAAAAAAAATAAATAAAAATATTTGTCTGCACTATGAAGAGCAGCGCTCGTCATTGTGCCGTACCAGACAACCTCATTATAGAAGTTCAGTTAAGGATTAAGGCTGAAAATCCATCAAATATTTGACCGAAGATTTATCTCAGATCTCGAACACTAAGAAAATAAATTAATTACTTTATCCAAAAGGGCAGAGTGAGCCTCGATGGAATCAAATAACACCCAATATGTCTACATAATGCGTTGAAATAATAATGAAACGTGCGCCCTTGATTTTTAAAACTACAATAGATTCGAATCTTCTTACGGCATGAAGAATCCTTTTAAGGACTTTTCCATTTGAAGATGAATGATCCAATCTTACTATGGAGATAATAGGATTTTTATTTTTGGAAATCTGAAGACAAGTCCTACTATCCTTTTCAAAAGAAATCGACTAATGATGTTAGTCGATTTCTTTTGAATTTCAATTTTTTCAATTCTACATTTACTTTAGAAATTTTATTCACAATATACTTATGAAGGAGTACTTGCTGACTTTATATTTTCACACTCTTTAACTAACATTGAACTCATGGACTCCAAACGTTTTCATGATTAAACTGAAAATGAAAACTTCAACCGATATTTTGTTTATTTTGTTTGATTTTAGTTGTTCTTAGTAATATGCGCGAGCACATATTAATATTAACATGTCCTTTGTTCCCTGAGGCATGTTTTGAAGGGTTCAAATCTACTATCTATGCATTTTAGATGTTCTTAAAATCGACGATCTTTTAGCAATTGAAGAAGAGCTTTTATAAAACGATATTATACGGAACCCTAGCACTGTGGATTATCCTGGAGGATTCATTGTAAAAAGGAATTATGTCTTGTAGAAAAGCTATAAATTATGTGCAATAGTTGTAGCAAGTTACACATGTGCTGACTGGTGGATTAGATTAGAGCAATATAGGAGACAAACATCTGATTGAGTCTCTCTATTAGTTATTAGGTTTCTAGTAGAGATTTTGAGTTTGCTGAATGAAAATCAAATTTTCTATTATTTTCAATGAAATTTCTGACCCTTTCGTATCACATTTGCAAAACGAAGTCAGATTTTTTTTTTATCTTCTCTCCCCTCCTTAATTTGCTCTTGAAAATGTTTTAATCCACGGAAGCTACTATCTCCGATCGAATCTATGAAAGTTTCTAATATAATGTGTTGGAAGGGAAACAACCGAAAGATTTTGATTCATCGTCTGCTAACTAGCATTGTTTTTTTATTTCTCCCAAATAGAAGTTCCAATATTAGCATAAGAAAGAGTGGAGAAAATGAGTTCTGCTATATACACAGTACCTAGTAAGTATCTCCATTGGCAACATTATTTCAATCTAAATGTTTTTTTTATTTTATTTTATTTTGAAGTATTGATTTCCTCCATTGTTTGCGGGGCGTTGAACAAACTATCTCACATACCTTTCCGAACAAAACTTCTCTAGTCTCGATATTTGTTCGAAATCTTAAAGGACACGTTCCGATCAGACAGTTTGTGATGCGTATCTCGTGCAGGCGGGTTACTCCCACTATTGGAACTTCTCCTCCTCCTCTTCTCTTTGTATTCTATCCTTCAACGCACAAAGAATAGGGAGAGGAGCGCGAGTTGAGTGAGAAAACCAAGAATTTGCAGTGGCAGTTCCCTTGGGTGTCGTTTTAGAATGGTGGTAATTTTTTCCAGTTTCTATGACACGGAAGCTTTATTTTGATTTCTTTATTATTTTCTTTTTTTATATAAGCAATTTTTTTTTCTTCAGTCAACCGTTTTAATTTTCGAACTTCCGCAGAAGCCAATCAGGCAGAATTTTTTTTCCCGTATAGAAATGTGAATTATACGTTAAAAGCTTCCAAGATGAAGCCAAGAGTTTCTGATATCTTACTGAATTTTTGAAATGCTTTCTATACGTTTTCTTTGCCTAAATTTACAGTAAATACTTTTCTCCTTCTTTGCTTACCTGAAGAGAGCATTTTCAACTCATTAATTTGTTTTTAAATTCCTTAAAGATGAACTTGAGTCTCGCGATAATTACTGTAACAAAGTATATATTATGCTATCAGAACTTGTCCCTTCAATACGAGCAGTAATTTTTGTTATTACATGGTGTGTATACATATATATTATTCAAGGCCTTGGAATGGCAAATTACGGTAAGTCCAGTCTTCTGTATTGTGTAACTCCAAACATAGCTTATTTTATTATATTAAGTTTGTAAATAAAAGATCTGTTTGTAATTTTGTCGGCAACTCTACCAATAAACCAACAAAGAGAATTACAGTCGCTTGTTCTTTTTAATGTTACTATATTCGTATTCGTTATATTTTATTATGTTGCGTAAATGCTTCATCATATTCTCTATGAGAAAAGCGGTGTTTTTTTTTTTTGTTTTTTTTTGGATGGGGGAGTTGTTTATCGATAAACAGATAATTGCGAGCCTGTTTTTCCCAAAGGATCATACAAGAGAAAGATTGGTGTACTTTACCAACGTACTCGTTTTCTCATCATTAATTTAGGAATAAAGTAAATATGTCGGACCAAGTGCGATAGTTCGCTGGCAATGTGCCAGTAAGAATTCTAACATTGATAGTAGCTGCGGGGAGGAGGCGGAGGAGGAGGAAGGCACTTACTGTGACACCTTCTGACAATGCCGATACTTCACAAAGAATAATTTCACTTGAATTTCAAAACTCTACTTTACAAGTGAATTTGTTGTTTCTCTTATAAAAGAAAGTTGCAAAAAACAGATGGGCGACTATAAATTGAACTTGTTTTGTATCCGCAGTGATCCATTGGATTTTTTATTTGTATTAATGTGATTTCCGAATGCGATCTGCATAGAAAGTACTGATGCTAAAAATTGTTTAGCTAAAGAACTATTGGACACATAATTCATGCACATTTTTTTTCAACACGAT
This sequence comes from Typopeltis vanoorti, assembly GCF_054136105.1. NCBI lineage: Eukaryota > Metazoa > Arthropoda > Arachnida > Uropygi > Thelyphonidae > Typopeltis > Typopeltis vanoorti. Next base: position 62,694,839 of record NC_143564.1, on the reverse strand, counting down.
TGGCAGTTTGAGATATTCACAAATAAATAAAATAAGAAACTGAAAGCATAAATTAGTGAAGAAACGATATGAAAGTAAGAGTCAACTTGCATGTAATGCAAGTTGACTCTTACTTATGACCTTATTTCGAGAGAAAGAATAAAGAATATTTTTTATTATTTTAAACCAAATAAGCAAACAAATGTTCGCGTTTGGAAGTAAAGTTCTTCAAGCGAACAACAGCTTAGGAAATTTCATGAAGAGACATGCTTTTGATTATAAATTTCACTGGCTTATAGATGTTTACAAGCGACGATTCTCATTGGAGACAAAGCAGAAACTCAGAATACGTGTATAGAGGTCAAGTCTGAGAGTTATTCAAGGTTGTTTTTTCATTACTCACGATACTAATAGTGATCAGATCACTTAGAGACAAATATGTTTCAGATGTGAGCTAATAACCCCCTGCAGAATCGAAAATACTTCTAAAGAGGAAAGGCTCATTCATATTCCTTTAAGAACTGAGCGGCGCTTCCTTCCTCTTTCCAATAATTATACTTCAAAAAATGATTGTAAGGATTGGATGAGGAGTTTACTGTTGTGCTGTTGTAAAAGTAAGTTAAAACCGATATTGTCAACGATCCAAATATGGATTAGCATATGAGAATGTTTGATGCTTATCGATTACAGTTTTGTTTACCCTGGTGCCTCTAACTCGGTTGGTATAGAGGAGTCCTGGGGTTGAAAAGATGCGGGTTCGAATCCCGTCTATGGTTTGAAGAATCTTTATCAAGTCTTCTTAATTAAATGTCGAGTTATTCGGTCTCTAAATCGGGTTTTTCTTCCTTAGAAATAGGCAAACGTGATCCTATTATTTTTTTTTACAGCTTACATTTTCGTGGAAATTTCGTGTGTGTGTGTGTGTGTGCAGAGTCCAGTAATAATGCTGGATTAATAAATGATTGCATAGAAATGTCAATAAATATTTATATTTTGAAATTTTAAGAATATTAATTTGTGATACTCTTTAAGTGTACTTAACTGAACTGTTCAATTTTTTTTTCTGCTTAAAATAAATAAAAGAGAACGAACTTTTAGTTGAAATCTATTGCGTTGGACAATTGTTTTATTTGAGTTTCAAAGTTAACTGAATTAGTTTTATTTTAATTTCAGAATGTTTGGCATTCACTTCTTTCCTTACTCTACTCCGCGAATAAACACAAATCAAACGATAAGAACGTATTACATATTCATGAAAGAAAGACATCGAGTCAGAATAAGAATTAAAATTTAAAAACAAGCTCCGATCAATAATGAAGAATCCAGTGATAAGAAAAGTCGTCTTGCAATGAAAGAAAAACAGGCTTTTTCTTTCTTTCTTTTTATAAACAAAGTCAAATGGACGAATACTTTAAACATAATTAAAAAATTATTTTAATTTATTTATACAATATGGTCTTTTAGCTTTTCTATAACTTTAATGAAATATTATCACTTAAATCTTTAATTATCTCTAAGCTTAACCGTTTCAAAAACAAAAATCCCTTTCATTTCCACGCCACCTGCGTGTTTATTCCAAAGTACAAAAAAAAGTGAAAAGAAAAAAGTGTTTAAAGAAACGATCCTAAATTGAATTACGTCACCTTGTAAATGATTACCTTTTTCCGAGAGCGACCTCTTTTAATGAGAACGTTTTTGCATTGTTATAAGTAACAGTAGAGTAAACAAAACTCCAGTTAAGGCAGTGACTAATTAATCAATGCGATGACACATCTTCTCGTAAGTATCCAACAAACATAAATCTTATAGCTGTGTTCGAAATGATCGATCATAAATGTGTTTGTTTGTGTATAGCGTTAGTGAATGCAATCAATTATCAGCTTTATGTAACTGCCTTCTCCTCTTTCTATTTCACTGTAGGGAAAAATAATAATTAAAAAAAAAAAAAACGAATTACAACCCACTATCAGAACTTCGTAAGCAGTGTTTTTTTCAACTGCATGCATAAGTAATTAGTTCACCCCAGCTTTTTTTCTCGTTAAAAACAAATTATTAGAGAAAAGGATACTGGCCGATTGATTATTGTCAGCCAATAGAGGACGTGGGATTCTTCACCATGACAACGTATGGGTTGACGGTGCACTCCTGATCTAAACAGAACGTCTTCTGAAGTCAGTTACACATCTCAGTAGGTTTATAGAACTAGACTCCCATCCTAGCGATCATCACTCGTTGTGAGACTATATGTAGTGATATTTTATCCATAAATATCACTACATATCACTTCTAAAGTGATATAAATATTCCTTAAGAGTCGTTGAGACGGAATTTGAACCCAAATCTTCCTCCTAAGATCACGTCATTCGTTCGACTGCACTGTAGAAGCTACCAGTTAGAAAAAAAAAAGAGAATTTGAAAACGATAAGTGATAGATGTCCATGCGTTTAGCCTAGTGGCTTTACGCTTCGCAACCATATGCCTGAGGAAGGAGTGTCCTAGGTTCGATTCCCTCCCACGACGTGAGGAGCTTAAGGATCTTCCTCAGCCATAGCCGATCTTGGGCGTGGGCAGCAGGGTTTTTTCCACCAGTACATGTGGGGTTTTTCATCCCGTAAGCAGACAAACCGACCCAGTGAACACACAGGCTACAGTCATAACGGGAAACCACCTTGCTCATAATCATTTCCCTAGTATGGTTGCATATAGCTATCCTCACCAGCCGTATAGCTGAGGAAATAGAATACAATTGAAGTGATAGATAAAAAAAAAGAAGACATGACATAAAAAGGCTAATTTAAAATCAGTTACAGAACTATGAATTCCAGTAATTGGTCTAATGTAATCCACAGAATTTTAAATAATAGCGAAGATCTTATATGTTCTTCATGGCTTAGGGTCTCGCTAACATTTCATGTTAAGCGTGAAGGAACGAAACACGAGTAGAAGTACACTTTTATAAACCACCAATCCACGTTGATGTCACGAGTAAATATTTCATATCCCGAGAGATGATGTTTGTCTCTGATTCATGCAAGTGGCGCCTTCAGTGGCCAGAATTATAAATGCAGTTCCATTGTTGAGAGACACTTTCAGCAAAGTGCACTTACTTTATGTACGATGGCATTTAGTTTTATGTCTCACTGCAACACGTACCGAGTTACTGTATACTAAAGAAATATTGCTTGACTTTTTTTAAGAAACTACTTTGTTGAATACTCTTCTGTTCATCATTTATGCTTCATCATTTCTGGTGTGTTAACCACATTTCTTTCTCAATTCTCAGTAGAAGTTTAATCCTGTTTCGTGAAAATGGGATATTTATTCACAAAATAGCTCATCACTGTTGATTATAAATTCTACTTTCTTCCTTTCTTATATCGGTTACCTAGCAGCCGAATATCTAAATTTAGTAGAAGTACATATTCATGCGAAATATACTAGCATTTCTTTCTTTTTTATTTGTTTCAGTGTGGCATTTAGAAATATGGAATTACGAAGTTTTTTTCTTTTATATTTGCTAGCTAGTTTTAACATCTGTTAAAATTCCTCCAGAAAAAGAAACATAATCCTTAAAATAATGATTATCTGTTTAATGTCACTGGTAAATTATTTAAAAGAATCTAAAGTTTATATAAGATCCTTTAACATCTAGTTTACGTTAGGTCAAAAAAAAGAGAACTTCTGGATATATATTTATTAAAGACAGTTCATATCATGGACGATTTGATTTTCCAATTACAAATCTAATGTTCGCATGAGTAACATCTGCTATGATACAGCGATGGGTTCCAATCACATGGCTCTATAGCAGGTTTCTATGGAATTTCTGAGTAGTACGTAAACTACCTATCTTGAAAAACGTGTGTAATTTTTTTAGAAGACAACAATCAACCCATCCTTATTCACCTTACACACTCTGACGTAACAAATAGAAAGGACATTTCCCCCTGTTGTGTTAGTGTCATCACTGTTTTATTTGTTCTTGTATTTCTCCATTATTACGTTTCATCTCCTCAGAATCAATAGACCTTCACAGTGAAATGGGGATGCCTCTGGGCCATATCGAAAGAAAGATAGGTTTCCTCTGTTTGGAAATACCCGGATTTCAAATCCCCCAAGGCGGTGAAAACTATTTTCTTGACCTTTTCAACCAAGGTTGATTCAGATTATCTCAAATAGAAGTGATAGGGTTTTTCTCTCGTAGAAAGTTAAATTTTTTTTTTCTTCAAAATAATCTGTCCAGATAACATAATACTGACAAACATAATACTGACATCTGGTGGTATTAGCAGCCTTCATAATTATGTTCACATAATACAACCTTACTCTCTTAAAACTTTCCGATTAATTGTCAGTAATGGCAGATAATAAACGCAAAGCATAGCTCAACTCGAATATTTATCTATTGGCTCTTTGCATTGAAATATAATTCATTTTAATGAATAGAATAGCCATTCATAGAACGAATCATTACGACAATATCAAGAGATTTATAGTCAGTTTTATTACTCGTGTAGAAAGTGGGTTATTTTTGCAGTTGAATGTCGCATCTGTAAATACGAATGTAAACCGAAAACTATTCATGAGAAATACAGAATTTGTCGAGTTAATAATAAAGTTGTAGAAGTATTGTCATTTGATTTAGAAATCAACAATCGGTGCACGTGAAGCTGATAATATGAGTGTCTTGACAATCAATAAAAGTAGAGACTGATTCTGTCGATTCATCCCATCTACCAACTGAGTGGCTTTAAGGAACGGTAGCTGAGAATACACTTTACAAACCAGTAGACCACTGCTGGACTTAAAATGGAAGGAACATGCGATCTTGTCTTAAACATCACATAAACATTAAAATCGAGTTAAAATTAAATTCATCTAATAGTGAGAAAAAACGCTTAAAGGCAAGATGGTTGTTTTGTTCTACATAGTGATTCCGACCACACGATAAATGAATGATGCCACAATTAAATACCTCAGTCTGTTTTATCTCCAGTTATGTAGCAAAAAAGACTGTATAGACAGTAATTAGACAAATTATTTCTATATGCAATAAAATAGTTTTTTGGCATGACGAATAAGTCATTGTGACGTCATTTTCTGTACCATTATAACAACAATAGGTTCTGCGTGCTCACAGTGATTGGTAGTTACATCCGGTGTTGAAATGATCACTAATAGATATAGATAATAGTATCTACTACAACAACAATCATACCTATAAATATCTGTAATAGTTTCTATAATAATAATAGATATTATCAATAAAAGTGACATATGAATACTGTTTGTTAAAGTTAACTACCAGTATGTCCTTTGTGCAAAAAGTATGTAATTCACAATGACGGCTTTAAAGCTGTGTCCTCCCACTCCGATGATTTCATTTAGCTCATTTATTTACTGCGCCGGCGCGTTGCGGTCTTCGCAGCTGCAGTCTCGTTATGAAATTTGAAATTTTAGTCATTTATGGTGTTTCTGCGCTCTGTATTAGAATAAACAGATATGTCCGGTAGGAACTATTTAATCAATAGGGTTAAGGGACTTAGAGAATAGGATGCAGTAAACAGGTGATAAATAAAGCTTCATGCGCACCACTGTGCATATTAAGGTGACATGCACTGAGGGTGTTATTAAATAACTAAAGAACAATTGGCATGTAGAAAGTAATTGTATTTTATTTTACAGACAACGAAACCTCTCCTCTGTATTTTGCAACCTTCAGGTGGCTTTCACGATTATTGAACAAATGCAACCATAATCTATTCTCAGAACGAAAGCTAACCATGGCCGATGGAAGATATCTCTCTGGAGCTCCAGACCCAACATCTAATGGTGAAAGGAAAATAATACAAGCACTTGAAGAATTTCGCTTAACTTATCTATGGAACAAATCTATAAGTACTGCCTATAAACATTATAATAAATTTTTTAATAGGAAAACATTACTACGCGATCAGTTAGATGTGTGTGGAAAGTTTCGATTTGACTTTATTTTCGAGGTAGGTGGAAGAGTAATCGTGGTGGAATACGATGGCAAGCATCATTTTGAACCCGTTCAATTCTCTACGAAAACTAAGGAACGGCTTGATTATACCAGGGAACACGATATTCACAAAACTAACTTCTGTCTCATAGCTCGATGCAGTATGTTGAGGATCCCTTATAGGACCACTGAATACAACGAAATTAGATTGTGTTTAATGGAGTTCATAATGAAGGCAGTCAATTGCAACCATTGTTTAATATGGCTCGCTGATAACAAACTGTACGATTTTTATATCGATCTTGCACTTTCTATAGGGAAAGAACCCATTTCGGAGACATTTGGGGAAAGTGCAACATCGAACAAGACCGAAGTTCAGAATCGTACATCTAAACACGAACTTTCCGGCAACGAAACTGTAATTATTACAGGAGAGGTGAAAAGAGTTTTCCAAGATACCCAGAAGGTGGGATGCGTTCAGAAAGTACTACAAGAATTAAACATTACATTCGAGACAGAAAAGAAGTATAAGAAATTAACGTACGAATTCTACGTGTCAAAGTATCATTTGTTGATTAAGTATCCTAGTAATGATTCGGAGGGGTACGATATTAATTCTCCAATTAACAGGAAATATACCAAAGAAGGAAGGGATTTGATCTCTAAGTCTGAACCCAAAATGTTATTTAATGTACTGAAGCTTAGCAGATTTCCGAAGGAAGAATATGTTTTGATTAAAGAAAAGCTTTTAGAGATGCTACTGCGGCTCGAAGTAGGTCTGTGTGATGGTCATAACAACGGGAACTCAAGTGGACCGAAAGAAGTCGTTCCTAAAACAGTTATGAGGAAGGGTCTTGAGGATATTAGTGATATAAGATGCCGAGCGGAAAACAAGTCAAATGTGAATTCCAGAAGTGCGGCTTTATCCAGACGATCTCAAAAAACTTTAACAAGCGTGAACGACCAACCAATAAAGGAGTCCATGGTGAAGAATAGAAGATACCATAAAGGAGTTAAAGAAAACACATTCCCTCTGAAAAGTTTTACGGGTGTTCCAACTGACGAAATGATTGATAGGATGTCTAAATTAAAACTTAAATGAATTAAAATTTAAGTTTTAAAAATTTTAATTTTTAAAACTTAAATTGAATTAAAAACAAAATTCAATTTCATCCTCTTAAGCTCTCGTCAACAGATGTTTTTTTTTCTCATTCTTATTCTGTGATTTAAATTCTTTGCGATGTTCTACGTACTCAATACTTTTGCAATTCTTGTTAACTCAAGCATACGAAGTGTTGCTATTAAATAACGAGGCTGGTTTCAAAAATGTGGTTTATTATTAAAATTGTACAACTTAATTGTTTTCCCCTTCAACATACTCCCCTCCTCTATCTATGCACCGTTGCATACGAATTTTCTATTGTTGGAAGTAGTGCTGCAAGTCATCAGGTGTTATCTGCTTCAATAGCGCTGCCGTTTTCTCCTTCATCTCATCAACTGACTGAAAATGGGAGCCCTTCAATGCCGATTTCAACTTTGGAAAAAGGTAAAAGTCGCATGGAGCTAAGTCCGGAGAGTCAGAGGGTCAGACAATTAACTAACATTATTACCTTGAGGTTGTGGCCAAGCTGAGAGAACGAGTGAGGAAGAAGAGACCCGATCTGTGGATGAACAACGCTTGGATTCTCCATCAGGACAACGCTCCAGCCCACAGCACACAGTCTGTAAAGTTGTATCTGGCTGATAAGAAGATACCAGTGTTGGACCATCCACCGTACTCTCGAGACTTAGCTCCATGCGACGTTTACCTTTTGACTTCCAATGACTTCCAACAATGGAAAACTCGTATGCAACGGTGTATAGATAGAGGAGGGGAGTATGTTGAAGGAGCTAACAATTAAGTTGTACAATTGTAATAATAAACTACATTTTTGCAACCAGTCTCGTTATTTAATAGCCACACCTCGTATGATAAACATTGCAAAATATGCCACGTACAAATACAGTACATATTAAAATAATAAGGATTATTACTGTTGATGTTATTTAATGAACAAACATGAAATTACGTATGAGTACAGGTTTGCTAACAAGCAAATTTCTGAGCCAGTTTGCAAACTCGAAATGGTGTTTTGCTTGAATTTCGTCTAACTTATAAGGATGCTCAAAAAACAGAAATATGTGATACAGATCCATTTGATCTCATTTTTGAGATCACATATCCTTGCTATGACTGTTTGAAATTAAATAACGTTCAATGGTTCAAGTAAGTCCTATGATGTAGCATTTTACGTAGCATTTAAAAGTTTATAAATATGTAATATAATACTTATTTTGAAATTATGCAATTTATCTTAATTTGACAATGCCGCTGTTATATTTCTTGTATTATTCTATGGGACCAATTCATCCAATGTTTTTTTTTAAATTAATGTTTTACTCTTGTTTCGATAATAAAATTAATAAAATTTAAGAGTTGTTTATTCGGAGTTTGTACCGTCAGTGTGTTAAAGTGTATTTCTTCACACCAATACAACCACTCACTCACCTACCCACCCACACACACACGTACATTTTTTTATCTAGGAGCTGAAGAACATATCAGACTATAATTCCGTGAATATAAATGACTTCACTATCATTCTTATCCTGGCAATTGTTTGCTTCACGCAGTGTAATCCATTGTTGGCTACGAGAACATCATGAATTGTTGTCTGTTCGATAGAAGTTATTCAGAGTGCGTTCTGTTTTTTTAAAAAATAACTTTTATATGTATTCATGGAAGTTCATTAGTATAATAAACTACACATAAGGATTATATTAGTTGTGACTAAAGCACTTCAAAAAATTAAGCCACACTTGAGCGAATAACAATTGCATTAAACAATTACCTTAAGAAGATCAGGATAAGAACTGCGATCTAATTAATGCAATTGTTTGTTGCTACAAGTCATGGAAGCACTCGATTTTTGCCCTTTTGTTGGAAAGACCGAGATTTGAATTCCGTCTAAGACACGAAGAACCATTATGAGGGCTTCTCGACTGAATGTGAATTAGCTGGTCTCGCTTGAGTTGCTTCGACCTTGTCTTAAAGGCAAGTCTTCCTTTGACTGCATCAAGGAGAGTATAATTTATTATAATTTAGCAGTTGCACTGAAATATTCTATTGTAATATTAGATGGTTTTACTTGAAATACGTTAATTTTCAACTGTGAAAAATATTCTTTTCGAAAATTACAATTTCTGTTTATGAGAGGTAAGATTAGAAAATTTTCGATTATAAAATTTAAAAGATTCTTTGTTGCATTACAATAAAATGATGAGTTCCACCTTTATGTACGAGTACACTGAAGAGATGTACAATAATTACATTCAGGGGGGATTCTTAGAATTTAATTTTGGTTCTTTCTATTTACGTTTCTCGTTATTATTAATGCTGCTGTGTTTTCATTGATTTTTAGGAACTTTCAAATGCGTATCAAAACATGACAGCAACATAAATCGATCGGAGAAATAAATGAAACAAAAAAAATAGTGCCACCTACAGTCATTTTTTGGAAATTGTTAATTACCTATATTTATATTTCTTCTAAATGCAAACATAAATAGAAAATTCCTGTAGTGAATTACAATCTATACTTCCTGCATTATCACTATTCACACAATAAATTCTCTCTCTCTCTCTCTCTCTCTCTCTCTGTGTGTGTGTGTGTGTGTGTGTGTGTAAGATATACAACTATTCTCAATGCTCATAGGTCATTAATTTTTATTTTTCAAACGTGCTGGCTTTTAGGATTTTTCTTTCTGTTTTTCTTTTTCTTTTCGCATCTCGCATCTAAAGGGAGTCAGTATATTTTAGTAATTTTTAGCATTATTGAAACTACTTAACCAGCACCTTTAATATCCCGGTATTCTCCCCATATTCATTGAAGATGAACATCGACGAGGACAAATCTACTGAGATTCACGCACTTGAATTCAATATTATGAGCGACACGTCTTATTATCTTTAACGGAAGTTTTATTCTCTGAAGAGACAGCACGAGAATTCAGAAGTAAGATCAAACTAAGAGCACGACGATAGAATAAAAATGCAGTTGTAAAATATTAACAAGAATGCCTACATTTAAAAATAGGTATTTTAAAAGAATAAAGTTCAGAGTTAATGAGTTTATTAAGTTTAGAAACTTTCATAAAAATATATAATGCATAAGTAATTATTAGAAAACGTGACTACATTGTTAGCATTAATTACATTTTAGGATGACTAAAGCGACCTCATGCGTTAAATATTTTATTGAGTGAAATTAACAGTCCATGGTTAGTGTTAATTGTCTGTATTGCAATTTTTTTGCATTGAATCTATTGCAGATGCGAACTTGTGGAACAACTGTAGTTAGCTAGGCAAAACTAGTTTAATAATGAGGAATTTATACTACGAAACATGTAAATGAACACATATAGTGACGATGTTTAAAATCATCGACGTGGATATTTGAACAGGAATACAGCGACCACTGCCAAAAAATAAATAAATAAATAAATAAATAATGATGAAAATAAATAATGTAAATTGAGTTCAATTTTTTTAATGCAGTTTCATTTTAGGATATGTATATCTACTTCTGACCAATTCTTGTCACAAGCGAACAAGAAAGTTGAAGAATAATTTTATAAATAAAGTATTATTAAGAAAATATATTTTTGTTCCTCTGAAGAAATGGGAAGTGTATTAAAATAAATCTAGAAGAGAAGCGCTGAAAGAGTAAGAAAAGGCTTACGATGCTTTTATCCGCAAATAATGAGATTATGACTCTCTCTCTCTCTCTCTCTCTCTCTCTCTCTCTCTCTCTCTCTCTCTCTCTCTCTCCCTCCCTCGCTCTCGCTCTAAGTAACATGGCTAATTTATGCTGGAAACTACATTCATGCAGATCACTTTCTTAGCTCCATTAAGTCGATATCTCTAAGAAGATGGCTAGCTTTTGTGCTTCGTGTAGATATCAAGTTTCTCTATGAAATTTCATATCTGCGTAAAGCCCGTATGAGATGTCCATTATTATTGTTAACCGACAAGCTTATTTTTCCAGTAAAATTTAATATCTCAAGAAAATATTAAGAGAAGTTTTGATTTATGACTTATTTCCGTCACTTAATTATGCAGTTTTTTTCTGTTTTCTTTTCTTCTTTTATTAATACCCTAACACAAAGCTGTCTTCTTCTCAAAAGATGAATTCAAGTATTTTATTTTTTTAGGTAAGCAACATAGTCGGATAGTATTAAATTTTAATTATATTCTTAATACCGAAATTTGGGGCCTAAACTCTTTGACTTTTGCAGTGAAATTTATTAATGTTTGCTAAGATATTAAAAACATTTTCTTTTTTATATCAATTCCATACTATTAAAGTACAGCATAGCACTTTTTCAACCCGCTTGAAGCTACCAATAAGCGGAGTTGCGGTCATGCACTGAGCGATGAAATTCTTTACCATCTAAAATACTCACAAACGCGCATGTCACAGCGTTATACGAACCTTCTGCCTGTTGGTTGACCAGCGGAGACACTAATCACTCAGCCAAAAAGCAGGCTAATTTCCGATCGAAATATTTCATGGAACTAGATAATTAATTAAAAAAAAGCTCATTATCGATTTTGATTCTAGTCACCGACTAGAAAAAACTTTTCCTAATTTTTTTCTTTTTTTCCTTTTTTGATTCCTGAATTACTCCTTGACACAAGTTGCTCTTTGACTTCTGGAAGAAACTCTGATTTTTAATTGTCCATAGAACACAACAGCTATACGCTGATGACCCTAATTCTACCACCGTTCCAAAATTCCACCGAAATCTGCAGCAATGCAAATGAAAAATACAAATCTTCTCAATTTCCAAAGAAAAATTACTGCTAAAAGACCGTTGTCAACAATCTTTGGAAAATGAAAAGTATTTAGAAGAGATCATTTATTTATTCATTTATTTATAATATTATCTAGCGATATGCATTCCCACTTCTTTTTTTCTCTCTTTAAATATAGTCACATCCAATAGAAATTTATATGTCGGGTGCACAAAAGCCATCTATTACCTCATTTGTACCCAATAAAAACATCTGCAATATTAATTAAAAAAAAACAAGGGGGAGAATATAAACTTATTTTTATTAAACAAAAAAGATTTTATTTTGTCGACTCTGAAGCTATTCACCAAATGGCAAAATCTACTCGTCACAGGCGAGTAAGTCGACTCATTTGTCGAGCCCTGATTAAAGACATTCACGAAATGCATCTTAGCTGGAGCAAATAACATCTAAAGAAGGACATAACTAAAAGGCAACTCCTTCACGTAAGATGTACTGGCTTCCTATGTTAATTTTCTACTTAATTATTATTCGAAAGTTTGGGATTTTGAACCACCACCACCATCTCGAGAAATTACCACCAGAAAGAGAAAATACCTGTTTATACATCTTATCTTTTCCACATTAAAACACATCTTGTATATCAAACGACGTCACTTCATAATTTTTGGATATTCAGCATTAAAAAAAAGGATAAAATTGGTCATGTACTCACTGCTTAATAGCCATAGAGAAATGCACTTTTCCAAATCATTCGTTTTTCGTTGAAAAATAAGGAATTTAGTCTTAAAATAAGGTTGTAAAATTAAAACCATGAAAAATAAAAGGACGAACATCGTCTTATTTTGCGTGTATTCCATAAGTTTTACTCTGAGAACCCGGATGAAAGTCAGATAAGTAAAGCGCTGAAAACTATAAAATGTCAGAGATGCAAACAAAGATAATTGACATATCAGAGTTAGATTCTAGTTTGATTTTATAAGAAAAACGTAACTACACAGCATCGACTTCCTTTTATTTGGCTTTCTCAGACAATAGTCTCCTACAAAGCCAATCAAGAGTTCTTGCCCGCTTAGGTTAGAGCTAGTCAGGAGGAGAATGAAAGCAATTTGTCCACAAAAATATACTTACGTTCTCTGAAGAACAGCTTGTAATACAAAAACGAAAATAACGTATTCTTATTGTTTGCAACCTATGACTTTACGGTACCTTAGTGGTATCATTTTCATTCTCTCTTTCTCTCTGAAAGTAGCAGTGTGGCTGTAATGTTGTAGACGATCATGGCAAAATTAAGAAGACTAGGGTTTTGTATCATAATACCTTAAAATCAACTTTTATAAATAAATTCGATTTATTTCAACTAAAAATAGCAAGAATCGTATTTTATGTAATATTCTAAAATACCTTTTACCGATTCAGTTTTAAATTTAAAATCGCATTCGAATTCCTTCTAGAACAGAAGAAATATTTATAAGAATTTTCACCTAAAAGGCGAATTAGTCAGTCTTATAGGTACACGAGAGGGATTTGTTTCAGCCCAAGCCTCCATGGCAGAAATTCATCATCGAAGACAATGCAAACTAAGCAGATAGGGTTGGTCACAATATGAAGAAAGTATGGCTATAGAAATACGGATGAGATAAATAACAGTATATTAATATCGTAAAAGGTAATTGTCATTTCTAATATATGATTTGGTAATCGAATATACAAAGAATTTTCCTACAATATTTTTACAAATACTTTCTTGTGTTCTTTCATTTTTTTCTTTATGGTTTCTTCACAAATTATAACTTGAGGTTGACTATGAACTAAACATTCAGCCTGTCTCGTAACCGAAATCAATTCAAATGAAACAGATATAATCACATTCAAAGAATGGGCTGTTTCCTCAATTCGTATTAACTACTTAGCTACCACTCCAGAGCAACCGCCCTCTGGAATATCTTACAGAAGATGGCTCGCTACCGCAATTGTTCACAGGGTTAACCTGTGCAAGGAAAGGAAGAAGATTTAGCTATGTTTAATTAGCAGCTATCACTAGAGAACTCGCTAGTAAACATACCGAATAACGAAGCACTACAATATCCCTTTGTTGTAGTCGGTGAAATGAATAAGAGGATTGCACTCATATGCTGGTACAATAAAGGATTCATTTTTATATAGAAGAAACAAAACGATCTCGGAGAGAGATTATTTTTAACTAATAACAGAGTGTTTTAATTTGTGGTGTGATGCACTTAATATACAAATGAGTAGAACAAAGTATAAAGAAATGAGTGCCTTTTAGATTAACAACATGAATATATGGATACACGAAACAAAAATAAAATGAAATTAATTTTATTTAATTTCTAAATAAATTATAAACAATAAGTTTGCAAACAATAAGAATATATTTTCGTTTTAAGAATATATTTTCGTTTTTGCATTACAAGCTGTTCTTCAGAGAACCTAAATTCCGTCTGCATCTCTTTGTGCTACCATGTAGTGGTCTCTAATCAGATACATTTGAAAGCCATGACCGACTTCTCATATTTCGCATTTATAAAGGGGTCATTATACTGCAGCGAGTACATTTTATGCTGCACTGTCCTTTAGTGATCTTTGGGTACATAGGAATTGTCTAGATCAAGGTTTCCCAAACTTTTCTTTTTCCGTGGCCGGGTTATTTTAATACTTTATCTTCGTGACCCACTAAAATTTTTATGGCCAATAGGTAAAATAAAACAGATTTGAATGTTCATAGAGTTTTCATTTATTATTATTATAATAAAGAAGCATTTACTCGTACAAAAAATATAAAGAAATTAAACTAATACCAAGTAATTTATTAATGAGAAGTGTTATGCTGTTGTTTGTTAACTAGACTTCAGGTTTGGGGGAAAAGATGATAACTTTATTTTTAAATCCGGTTCGACTTCCAATCGGTTTCTATATTTATTTTTTAGAAAAATCAGTGTTGAAAAGCTTGTTTCACACTTATAGGTTGTGACAAAAGGCATTAGAAATTTTATTGCTTTTTCTGCTAAAACTAGACAGCCCAAAATCCATGAGTGATTGAGCTACTTTACCGCGAACAAAGAGACTGTGAAATGGCGATGACGACGCGAACAGAGCGCGTTTTTCGTCTCTATTAATTAAATTATTTATTCATTAGTCCCGATTAAACGCTATTTACTTGTATTTTAGAGTTTTGTGATAAAAAAAAACAACTCAAAAACGAAACACGGTTTTCGAGAGTGTTTTTTTACGCGACCCGGCATTTAGCTTTCGTGACCTGGTGCAGGGTCGTGACCCACCATTTGGAAAACGCTGGTCTAGACAAACAAGAATGGACATGGCGTTAGTACTTAATATATGATAGCGGGTGCATATGAAATATTAAGAGACATTTAAGATGAATGTTTGGTTGCTTGTTGTTTGGGATCTTCTCGGAAAGGATGATGCAAGAAACATAAATAACCTAATATATGAGGGCAGAACATTACTAATAAACGAGAACGAAGAGGATATGCAGAACATAATTAATAAACTAACAGTGAGTTGTGATCATTTTAAACTAAAATAAATGCACAGTAAACGAAACAGTTACAACTATATATATTAAGCGATAGACTCTATCCTTCGCTTAATATATATAGTTGTTTCCGAGACAAGGACTATTGGAAAGAAATGGGGGGGGGGGATTAAAGGCTTTGGAGAATGATGCAAATTAGCTAGATAGAAAAGATCGTAATGAAACAAGTACTTGAAAGAGCAAACCAAATAGAAGATTGCTGAATGATATCAGGAAGAGGGAAATAAAATTCTTAAGGACATTCCAAAAAACAAGTGGGAATGACCCTTGTGATCAACACAGAAAAACTACATCGAAAAAGAGGAAGAGGTCGACCGAGACATCGTAATACGAAGGCAAACGGCAAAAGTACATGCACATCTTTAGAGATGCATACGATAATAATGTGGAAAACTATGGTTGCAACCTCAGAATCGGAAACGTCACCTGAATGAATGAAAGGAGAGATTCGAATTCAGTTTACTGACGATCACTCTGATTTTTTAACCCTTTTTACATTTTACTTTCAACCCTTTTTACTTTTAATCCTTTTTACATTTTACTTTTAACCCTTTTTACAGTTTACTTTTTGCTACTCTTCATGAAGAGTTTGCTACTCTCAGATCGAAAGAATTTTTTTTTATCCTAGAAACTTTTCTTTTTGTCTTCCTGAATAAGATAAAGCTCATGAACGCATGCAGTAAATATATTAAACTGTTTTCATGGCATTAATCACTTGTTGTTAACTCTAAATAACCCACAAAGCTTTCCTCATGGCGCTGAAGTTAATGCTAGTCACCGCAACAGTTTGTGCGTAACACCGGTGATAATGGTTTAATTAGAATTACGAGCTGCAACGAAGAATATCTGGGACAATTTAGCGTATTATGGTATTATGTTTGTTAGTTGCAACTGTTCATCGGCTATTTTGTCTGTCTTTCGGTATAAAAAATCCTAGAGGTAATAAAGAGTTACCTTTTTTTCCTTTCTGTTTTTAATGTTATCGAAAACCCTAAATTACTTTTCATAATCACAAGTATCTATTAACAACTTGTGGGAAAGCGCCCCAAGCTGATTTTTTTTTTTTTCAATTTTTCGTTTTCTCCATAGAAAGAAAAAAACTGCAAATTCTAAATTTTTACCTTTTCTTATATATAATTATAAATTATGTAAAATTAATAAAAAAATTATATAAAAGGTACATCTAAATATTAAGTCTGAATAAAAAAAATAATGTTTATATAAGAAAATGATTCCAACACCATTTTCAAACCTTACGTCATTTCTCTGATTATAAAATTGTTATCAAATATTACAAATAAAGTGGTTTTAGTATTTATAAGTTTAAATAAAACAGTTGAAAATCATATATATGTTGCCGTTTATGATCTATCAGTCATACACTATTCAGTTTTCATTGAAACTGCGTTTAAAGAAATAAACACTTTGGTGAACTTTTCAGAAGTTGAAGAATAGAAACTTTGATGTTCATGATGAATTTGTATACGTTTCTGGAGTTAATCTACTAAAATGCACAATCCCAGGTAATCCTATATGCTCAGATTATTACTACCATGCCAGGTTTAACGATCCACTGCTAATGGACCCATTGTAGCTACTTTCCTTAATAAGGTCTCTTGCATGCATTTAATTGTTTTATACAGGAAACTAATGAAGACATATTTTTCCATAAGGGCAATTACTTCAAATTTTTTGAAAAAGAGAAATAATTGAAGAAAATAAATTTAGTTAAATAGCTCAAGCATTATGTAGCTAATGTTATCCATTATCTAGATAATGGTTGAGCTAATTTTAAACTCCATTTGCTTCCTTTAAGGATGCAGGTAATGACGTCACAATATAAAGATGCACAAAAAATTTAGATATTTAAATTCTATTATGAAAGTGAATGCATTGATTAATCTGACAAAATAACAGTTCTGCGTGCTGAATAATAATATTTAAGCTGCATTAGCACATAAAAAGATTTTTTTATCGAAATCAATCTGAATAAATCTAAAAATATATATCGCCTGAATGAAAATATCTCGAACATTTGAAATATTACGCAGTGGAGCAAAAAAAATAGGGTAGTGACTATAAAAAAAATGTCCAAAGATTACACACGTCAATGGACCAGGCGGAAAAAGTACTAACCCGATATTATATTATCTTTATCTTATAATGCAAAACTGCTGGAACAGTAGCGACATCTATATGATGACAATGTTTTTTCATGTTTTTTTGATAACAGAATTTTCTTCGTATTATCATTCGATATATTTTGATGGAACGTTATCAAATATTCTCTCTTGAACTTGACGAAAGGATTTGAGATTGTTCGCCTCACTACGGAACAAGACAACGATAGACCGGCGAAATATTTTAGACACATATTACCATATCAACTTAAACTAGGTGTCGAATGAATATGTTAATGATTTTCTCAAGCAAAAGTCTTTGACGTAACCTTAGCTCAGAAAGCCTTCTTTCGATGCGTACTATCATATCAGAGCACTGCGAGGATTTATTCTGGCTCCGTGGAAAAATTTGATTATATTACTACGTAAACAGGTAAAATAGTTTTATAAATGCATATATTGTTACTTACCCACATGTATGCTATCATGTTGGCACGTGACCAACTACCGAATTGTAACTGACAAATGATTCCCAATATACTTCATGGTATTTATGTTTCGGAAAAAATAGTGTTTTTTTTTCTTTTGGTTTCAATTAATTTATAATCAATTAGTGAGCATACAAAGCGAGTGCCCACCTATTTGACAATCTGGAAATGTGACTCGGTTGCCACACAATGTAAATCTAATCATTGAAGCCTCATAATGTATCGCGAGTGTTGACGCTAATAAAATTGCCCAATTTATTCAAACGAATGAATTACTGTTTTCTAATTACGTATTTATTTGTTTGTAATTATGATTGTATTTACTCAAGAAAATGATTTCATGTGAATGAATCTGATGAAGTAATGAAAGACAGTTGGGGAGATTATTGTCTCAAAGAAGGAATACTATTTATTGATTTCAAAAGAAACAGAAAGAGAAAACAGCAGATTTAACGGTATGAAAGAAAAACTCTTTACACAATAAAGAATATAACAGATGGTGACTGTTTTCTCCAGTGTTAACCTTATATCATTTGAAAAAAAAATATTTCGACTCAATAAAGTCTCTTGTTGGTATACTAACACTAATTATTGAACAAACGTAAAATATTCTCAGTCACAAAGGCCATTATTTAATGATGAACAGAAATATAAACCAAAAATGAAATGCATGCTCCAGGGAAAGACAATATTCTAGATTATGAAAGACGATCTCAACTGAGGATAGTTTGGAAAAGTAAAACGTAGAAATTAATCTAAAAATGACTATGTTATTAGAGAGCAAAATGAGAGAGGGAACAACAAAATACTAAAATGATATTTCAACAATAAAATATAAAATGTTTAGCATCGTAATAATGAATGAGGAACTGGTAAAAGGAGATAAGAGAGATATTGTTAAAAAGTGTTGCATGTCGGGAAAAAAATCTAAACGAGCTCCAACAATGACTATGAAAGACAGCAGGATACGAGACGATAAGATGCCATAAATAGAATGCTAATCATAAGGATGGGTGATTGCGATGATAAAAGTGCTTGATAACGCATCGTAGATTTGGTAGAACAAATGTTTTGTAAAAAAAACCTAAAGAAAGTTCCTAAAATGTAGAGAAGTGTTGAATTATTAGAAACATGATATAAAAACAGTGGAAATGTGATAAGACATCATTAAAAGATAACGGGTATTTAAAATTTATCCAAAGTTAGCAACAAATGCAAAGAAAATAACTTAGATATCTGATATTCTTTCTGAAATAATTAAAGAACAAGGTGGTTCTTAGTTGCTTTCTTTGTCCAATAATATTCTCTTCTTGTTGGTTTAAGGGGTTTGCTTCTTTTGAGGGACGAAAACACCGAGTTTCCTGGATTCAAATCCCTCCATCTCTACCTCCATATGAGACCGATTAATTCGCCTTTGATTGAAATGTTCTTATAAAGGTTAATAGCATCATAGATGGGAATCGAACCCAGGTCTTTTCAATCGAAGGGTTCCGTGCAAATACGGAGATTCCATGTGAAGTTATAAAACTGCTTAAAATATTTAATCATCATCTGTGTGAAAGGAATGAAAGAGGTCTCGATAAAATTTTAAGCTAATGCATTACTTTGGATTAATAATTAGTGTTAGTATAAAAGCTGAAACTCTTCATGGAGTTGAAAAATATTTTTTTTTCTTTTTTTCTTTCTCTGTCTTTCTCTTTTTTTTTTTTTTTTCAAACAACTTAATATCAACACTAGAGAAAAAACAGTCACCTTGGTCTATTGTTCCGCGATATTATAGTTTGCTTTTGGGAATATTATTAAGGGCTTCCCCATTAAATGCATTTCCTCATATAGCCTGTAGATGCGAGTATTAAGGAGTAGAGCATAATGAAAAATGATGATATTACTGGATTCTCTCTATAAAAAAAAAAAAAAAATTGAACGGCTAATGTTTCTGATCTTCTTGTAAGAAATTTAAGGATTTACGTCCGGATGCTCCTTCTGATTTCCAACCTTATTTTAATCTACCATAAACTTGATATTTGTCTGACTGATAATATAATGTTTGGGAGATGGCATTGTAATTATGGCTGAAAAAGAAACCTCATGTAAGGGAATAAAGCATAACATAAAATGTTCGTTGACGGAAATGGGATTCAGAAGCGCGATTTATGGATGCACAATTCTTCGAGGCAATGAGTTGAGCTCCAGGTGGAAAAAAGGCATCCCTTTTTATTCATAACTGTCATTTGTACATTCATAAATGTTTAAATGTATGATTCTAACATTTCCATTGTTAAAAATATAGAGGTAATCGGAACTAGACAGTAAGGACATTTTAATACATTCTTAGATGTATTGAAATGTCCTTACTGTCTAGTTCCCGATTACAAGTAAAGAATATAATCATTTGAATATCCCTTTGATAGGAAGCATGCACCGTTTTTATCGAGTTTAGTATTTGGCCAATGATATTCTCCCTTGACTTTCAGAGAAATTGTCTACAGATTCTTCCTGAAATGGAAGCTATTTTTTTTTTTTTTTCAAATCCTTATGCGGAAACGGCAGAGTGGTTTATTTTCGGGAGCCTTGGTTTCTCTTCTGAAAAACAGAAAAATATAGCCTTCGAACCTCACTTAATATGCACAATATAGCCGTCTGAATATTACGCTTAGTGGGTTGGTGCGTTTCTAAATGACACTGTTTTGAGATTTATACACTTTCAGCTTTCTCGTTCTGAACATTCCGTATCCAAATGAACTCACCAATCATATATAAGTTACTGAACTCTCACAAGTACCGAACTACCTACAGTGACCGGCTTAGCTTTTCTCTAAATAACATCTGATGAAATTAACCATTATATTTATATTCGGTAAACAGTACTTGGATCAATAACATGAAACCCAGCCAATAAATGATAATTTTTTACATAATTCTTATTCCTGGCGCATGTTTTAATAGTCGGTAACATTTCAGAATTGTCGCAGTGATTACGAACAGTACTAAATAACACAAAAAATAATTTTAAACTATTAATTTTCAATCAGGGGCTCACTTTAGTGAGTACGGGTGTGGCAAACCCGAGGTACCTGATGCGGGACCATGCCTTACTTCATGTAATATACATCTGTTATATTATCTGTAGACTGGTCCCTCCTCTTCCTCCCTTGATTCTTTCTTTCTTCTTTTCTTGCTCCTTCCCTCGAATGCTATTAGAGTATTCGAGGGGAATCTTTCCTATTTTTCTATGTCATTTCGTCTTGTGCTAACAGGACATTATCAAACGCTGTAACATGATCAGGCCATTAAAAATGTTCATACCGCATCGTCCGTCGCGCGGATTACCAAGGGACGCGTTCGGGTTTTAGGCAGAGGGACCCTTTCGAAAAATATGTTACAGTCTCCCTTAGACACCACTCCTCAGCACTCTGCTAGAGGAAACTTCATCAATGGGCCCGGTACCCGTTTGGGGAGGTGTTTAGGGGCAGCGCAAAGAAATGGTTCTGCAAAAGGACGGAAATGGCAACGACAACGACATCAGACTATGGCTTTAGGCAACTGGAACATCTTCTCTCTGACAGGGAAGGAGTTGGAACCGGTTGAGGAAGCCAAGCGCTACCGGCTAGACTTAGTCGGGCTTTCTTCAACCAAGAGGAGAGGCTCTGGAACTGTCGACCTGGATAAGGGGTGGAAGCTCTACTACTCTGGTGTGAGCCCGACAATGTCTGCTCAGGTGGGTGTGGGGATACTCACAAGCCCCCAGCTGTCAGACCGTGTTGCTGAGTGAATCCCATTGGGGGGACGGGTATGTGTGTTAAGGCTTCAGATGAAAAACCATGATTTGGCTGTGGTGCAAGCCTATGCACCTAATCTGGAGTCAGAATACTCTGCCTTCCTAGAGGAAGTGGATGCTGCTTTTGACAGGGTGGCAGACATGGAATCAGTCCTGCTAATGGGCGACTTCAATGCACATGTTGGAACAGATGACCAGACATGGAGGGGTGTGGTTGGGAGGAACGGTTCCCCTGACCTTAACGCGAATGGGTTGAAATTATTGGACTTCTGCTGTACTAACAGCTTGTCCATAATGAATACCTTCTTCCAGCACCGAGAAGTCCATAAGTATACCTGGTACAGGGATACACTAGAACAAAGGTCTCTGATTGACTTCTTTATAGTCTCAGCAGACCTATTTTCCTCAGTGTTGGACGTTCGTGTGAGAAGAGGGGAAGAGCTGTCAACCGACCACCACCTTGTTGTGTGCACTCTGTGGCTTCAGAAACCAGATGCTACCATCAACGCTGGTAGGCCTAAGCAGCTATACCGCGTGAAATGGGAGGCATTGGAAAATGAGACTGTGAGGAAGAATTTTACAGATGACATTTCCTCCAGGTTCAAAGAGATTCCCAAGCATACTGCAGATGTTGAGGAGGAATGAAAGCTGTTCAGAACAGCTGTCACTGCCCCTGCACTCTCATGGTGTGGCAGAAAGCGGCTCGGCGTGGCAACGGGCAGTGAGAAAAGGACACCTTGGTGGAACCAAGAAGTCCAAAAAACTGTCCGGGCAAAAAAGGAGTCCTACCTAACATGGCTTAGAGTCAGGTCACCTGAGATGCGTTTGCGGTATGCTGAGGCACGAAAAGCTGCTGCTAAGGCAGTAAAGACAGCAAAGCAGAAGGCTTGGGAATCCTTTGGAGAAAGATTAGATTCATCCTATGCAAATGCAAACAAAGTATTCTGGCAGACCATCCGCCGCCTTCGAGGGAGAAAATCGTGCACAGCAATGGTAATTAAAGCCTCTGATGGTGCACTTTTAACAACCGAGAAGGATATCCTCCACAGATGGAGGGAATACTTTGAGAGCCTTCTTAACCTGGGTAGCCCAGCAGTTGTGGACATCCGAGAGGTGCAGATCGGGGCAATGACTAGTCTCACAGAAGAAGAGGTCCATTTAGCAATAAAATCGCTAAAATCGGGTAAGGCTGCTGGCGATGATGAAATTCAGCCCGAAATGCTAAAAGCCTTAAATCGAGACGGTGTTCTCTGGCTGACTCGAGTGTGTCAGGCTGCTTGGATATCTGGGCGAGCATCAAAGCAATGGCAGACAGGCATAATAATACCAGTCTTTAAGAAGGGAGACCAGAAGGATTGCAGTAACTATCGTGGCATCTCTCTGCTCAGCCTGCCTGGGAAAGTGTATGCTAAGTGCTTGGAAAGACGGTGCAGGAGCATAGTTAAGTCAAAGTTCCAGGAAGAACAATGTGGCTTTCGTCCTGGTAGAAGCACAACTGACCAAATCTTCACTTTAAGGCAAGTCTTTGAGAAATCTTGGGAATATGCCAAGAATGTCTACACATGTTTTGTGGACTTGGAGAAGGCATATGACCGGGTTCCTCGGGATAAGCTTTGGCAGGTAGTACAAGAGTATGGAGTGGATGGTCAACTATTAGCTGCCATCAAGTCCCCGTATGAATGCCCAGAGTTTTGTGTCAGGGTAAACAGCACAAAGTCTGAACCTTTCACAGTCTCCGTTGGCCTCCGCCAAGGGTGTGTTTTGTCACCCCTCCTTTTCATAATATTTATGGACTGGATTGATAGGCACAGCCGAGGCAGTAAGTGTGTCAGAATTGGAAAATGTAGTGGACTTCTGCTTTTTGCAGATGACCTAGTTATGCTTAGCGCTTCCACAGATGACCCTGGATAGGTTTGTAGCTGTTTGTGCAGCTACAAACAGCTACAATGAAGATCAGTGTGACCAAAACGGAAACATTTGTGGTCTCAAGACAACCATCCCAGTGCACTCTACATGTAAGTGGAGTCCCAATGAGGCAAGTGGAGAAGTTTAAATACCTTGGGTCCATAT
This sequence comes from Typopeltis vanoorti, assembly GCF_054136105.1. NCBI lineage: Eukaryota > Metazoa > Arthropoda > Arachnida > Uropygi > Thelyphonidae > Typopeltis > Typopeltis vanoorti. Next base: position 62,670,984 of record NC_143564.1, on the reverse strand, counting down.
TCGCGAATGATGGAAAGTGGGACGTAAAGCTAGATACTTGAATTGACTTAGCAAGCTCAATATTGCGGGAGCTTGGCCGTTCGGTAGTATTGAAGAGGGAGTTAAGCCAGAAGGCAAAGCTGGCTGTCTTCAATACAGTCTGTCCCCATCCTCACCTTATGGTCATGAGAGTTGGGTAATGACCGAAAGAATGCGGACACGAATCCAAGCGGCTGAAATGAGATTCCTTAGAGGGGTTGCGGGGCTGACAAAACTCGACAGAGTCAGAAGCTCTTCAATTCGGGAAACCCTCAATACTCAACCGCTACTTCTCCGTGTTGAGAGATCACAGTTACGCTGGTACGGGCACCTGGTCAGAATGCAACAAGAGAGGCTCCCTCAGCAGGCCCTCTTTGCCAAGCCAGAGGGTGGGAGGCCACGTGGAAGGCCAAGGACTCGCTGGATAGATTATATCCAAAACCTTGGGTGGACACGTTTGGGAATCCCAACTGAACACCTGAGCTTGGTGGCAGAGGATCGTGACCATTGGAAGCTCCTCTTGCAGCTGTTTCCCCCACAACCCAATTAGGAAGAGTGAGCCTTGAAGATGTAATTTTCAATCCTAGCGTCAGTGCCAATAGCGATCAATATCATTCCATCACCGCATTTGCTTCTAAAGGCATTATTTAATATTAATATTAAACACTGAAGTTTAATTAGTAAAGGAGAGAAAGTTGTTTATTTTTATTCTGACTATCATTCAGTGTAATTTTGTAAGTACAGGAAAAAAAGAGAGAGAGAGAGAGAGAGAGAGAAAGAGATAAGAGAAACGATTGAAAAATTAATGACCATCAAATGTGTGCTAACATAAAAATGTCGTTGCAGAGATGAACAAAAAATTAATTGCGTCTCAAGAAATGAAGATAAGAAAAAAAAAGGGGGGGGGGAAGCTAATTTTATTCGGGATCCCCAGTATCCGTAAAATAATTATCGAGAAAAAAAAAAGTTTCTTTTACTCAATTGAAATTAGTTTGCCATGAGGAGATAAGTGCGGGCATTAAGAAGAACTAGGCAAGGTAGCGCGTGAAAATTATTCTCGATGAAGTATTGGTTGAAGACTAATACCACACGGCTGCCATTAAGTAAAAAAACTGCGTTTATAATTCCCGAAATTTATAACGAGTTTTTGAATTCAAACACGCCCTGGTTGTGTATCTCATTTTCTTGCAAATGGAAACAATGGCGCTCAACCTTTCGTGACAAAAGGTCGTTAAAGGTGTTCAGCTGTGACGTCAGCAAGAGATGGAAACTAGTTTACTGTAAATTAACCCAAACGGTATACTGCGTGACACGATTCAGACTACAGAATGTTACGAAAATAGCTTGAAAGTGTTCTATGCAACCAACCACTTCTGGTTACAACCTTATCGTTATAATGGCAGTTGCGAAAGAGGAACAGCAGGTGGTTGAAGTTACTTGTTGGTAAGCTCTGCACAATAAATCATAAAAGCAGAATTTAACGGGACTTTAATTAACGATTAATCTATAGAGGAGTATAAAGTTGTATACCAATCAGCATGTATCCAGCTGGAGTATCTTCCTTATAACGTGAAGAATCAGTTCGTCATGTGGACGACTTGAGTCTGCCCCTAAGCCAAAGATGTACGTAGTTCACAATTTCAAATAGTGAAATGTTGTGATTGACTGGAAATTAATCACTGTTATTAGACCTACAATATGTAACCTATCTAAAAGAATATCACTGTGTGCTTTCTTTCTGATCAATCATTTCAAATTAAGCGCGACGGAAGGGTTATTTATTATTATTTTTTTTCAACTACGTTAAGCAGTTGAGTCATTTTTCCATTTTAGTACATTATCTCTGTTCACATAAAAAATAATTAATTGAATATTGACTTATATTCCTATCTCTTTAAATGATAAAACTGTAGAAAATGTACAGATTTAATTTAATTGATATATTTTTAAACCACGAACTCTAAATTTTTGTGAATATAAACATCTTCAATTTATTCGGATAATCTCTCCCTCGACATGGAGAGGGATAGAAATCCCTTTCTTCTGATTTTTAAAAATAAAAAAATAAAACGCTTAACTTGCTCAGAAAGTAAATTAAAAAAAAAAACGTTAATATCTTCATTTTCAAGAATTACAATCAGAATGAAAAGTGAAATACTTGAGCTCTTACAAACCTCAGAACATCGTATAACAAACCTCAGAGCAACTATCCTTCTAATTGCTAATAGAAACACACCAGTGTTTTGTTTTTTCTGTTTCTTCATTCAAAATAAGAGTAACTTTCTGTGGCGAAGATGCACGTGCTCATATCAACCTCAACTGCCATTTCTAAATCTTTCAAAAAAAAAGATGGGAGTGGTGTGTAGGGCCAGCACAAGAGTGCCATTGCCAATCTAAACTTTGTCCTCTCATTTCCTCAAATTATTTTACACGACGCTTACTGAAATGGTTGTTTCATAAAAATCAATCCAACTGTCTCGATTCAGTTTTGTTTGGAACCATTACAACAAAGATTATTGTTCATACAAGCACACAATCTGAGTTAATCTTTAAAAAAATTAAGATAAATACATAAAAATACCTCATGAAGAACTCCAGAGTTACATCACGTGACGAGAAAGTACTTTCGTAATTTTCTGTTAATTTTAAACGACAAAACTTCTTTTCAAAGACAAACAACGAAGTAATTCACAAATCTCATCAACATTCGGGAAACCAAAACAAAACGTATTATTGTTACAGACCTAAGATAGCGTGAGAGGAAACAATTATGCTTTAGATGCGTGCGCACATTGACAATTACCCCTTGGGTGCAAACATCGTCGAGAGGAGTTGAAACTTCAGCCTCTTAAAAAAAATTCCCAAGCTGTTTGTCGATAATGGAATTGTGTACGTTGTTATATGCTTATGACAAACAAAACAACCACTTAATAAGCATAAGAATCGCCTTGTACGGTGGTGGAATAAACGGCGCTAAAAGTGAACATCAAAAGGTTTTCTCAGAACTGAAATTAAACACCTTTAGGAAAATTGATGAGTAGGACAGGAAAAACAGTCAACGTTTTCAAAACCATATCGATTTCCAATAATTTAGTTCCCACAAGTACCCGCATCGCATTGTTCATCAGAATGGCGTTCGCGCAGCTTCTAAAACAGAACAGTGGAGCCCTTTTTGGAAACGTCTGAAGGAAAATGATGTCACTACTGCTAACAAAGGAGTTTTATACTGTATTTATAATGGAGTCTTTTCAATATTTAAGAGAACTGCAATTACCGGAAATAAGTGTGCAGAATCACTCGACAGCGAAAAGGAGTTGGAAATAATCTTAACTTAGCAACTGCCTCCCGCATCTCTCTTTCTCTACTCTTTTCAAGATTTGCGTAATGGAGTTGCATCGGGTGCCTAAATACTGTCGGATATCTGAGAAAGCGCTCTGTGGCAATTTCACCAGGATGGGATTTCTACACTCCTATCAAGTGATATTCAGATCAACGCATTTCATTCAGCATGGAATCTAAGACGAGTGCATGACTTAGCATACAAATAGGTCAAAAATATATTTCTGGATTTTCTCTCTTAAAGTGAAATCTCGGAAACTGTGCAGCAGTAGCGTCTTGGCAATACTGAGAATGGTGTGATAAACAGAAAACGTCAACCCAAGCATTAGGTACGTGAACAGAAATGATCCATGGCAGAAGATTGAAGGATCAACAGTATCGTAAAGTCAAATACGAGTAAATGTGTTCAGATAGGTGAGCGGCACAACCAAGGACTAAGAGGGAGTGTATCTGATACATCACGGCTAGTCATTGGAGATAAAAGCAGACTTTTATGCTCCACTGTTCAACAAAACTGTGTACTTATGCATTCGTTGTACATTTAGTGTTTCTGATCGGATTAGCAATATGGCTTTTCTTTATTCCTTCAAATGAATCGTGAAAAGGATTATATTTCTGCATTACATTGAACCATTAAATAATAAGTTTTTTGGCTCTTAGATTATCCTAAAGCAAGGGTATCAAACTGGCGGCCCGCCGGCAACATGCGGTCCCCAAAGCAATTTCTTGCGACCCATGAAGCCTCAAGGAAAGATGAAAAAAAAGGATGGTTGCTTTTTATAATAAAACAGAAATACCGTATTTACTCGAATATAATTCGCCCTCGCGTATCACTCACACGCCTGATTTTACTTTAAGAAAATAAAAAAAAAAAACCGTTTTGCATATACATCGCACACGAAAATAAAGTTTAACCACTTTCAGGTCGGGGCGATAACTCGCTCCCTGCGGTAAACAGCATGCCCTCCCCAACTGCCACTATATTGCGAGGAAAACAAGTAGTTTTATTTTACCACTGAATAAAGTACAGAGATGTTTGCTGTCTGTGTAATATATTTCTCAACATGTGTAATATAGTTCTTTAGTGCGATTAGACAACTGGGATGAACACGGCACTAACTAATGAATCACATGTCTCCTCTCACATTAACCATGCTGTTTAGACTCAAGCAAAACCATATGTTGCACTAGCAAACACGGTGTGTCTCAGTGCAACAAAATTTCAGCTAACGCTTTTTATTCCCATGATATAAATGTAATAAAAATATTCTTTATTTTTTTTAGTTGTCATAATCATTATACTATTATTTTATGTCTTGTAATAACTTAGAATAAATAAAATTTTTGTTATTAATTTTCCAATTTATTTATACTCATTCTTTCACTTCCCTTCGATTCTAATTAGTGAAGGTTTTTTTAGTCGAAATTGTTTTGCGGCCCACTTGAGATACACTTTTATAGCAAATGGCCCTCAGTACAATTGAGTTTGGTACTCCTGCCCTAAAAGAATTAAAGCAATTACCTGTAAAATGTATATGTTTTCTAGCAGATTTTCGTGTGAGATGTAAAATTTAAAATTGTAGGCGGAAACACCCTCTAGTCACATTGATCTGGTCATATGAGACTTAGCTCATTCCAACCAAAAATGATACCGACTGGACTACAGAATACGGAAATATGAGGTATCACGCACATTTACTTGTCGTAAGGAAGGTCATCCTAAAAGTAATATCACGTTCTTTGCAGCGCAGTTTTACCCTTTGGAAGTTTCAAACAATTGCTTGCAACTTCATTAATTTCTGTAATTACTGAAGTTTGTTTGTTTGTCATGTGAGGTTCCCCCAATTTCCCCATCCATTTCTCTTAGGACCGATTGAATTTGTGCCCTCCACTGAGGGACTTCCAAGTACTCGTATGTATTTTTGTCTGTAGATGCGTGTGTCGGGGACGGTTTAAGTGTTCTGAGAGACGAAAAACCCTGGTTTCCCGGGAGAAAAAATCCTCTACCACCGTCTGAGACTGGCAAACTCACCTTTAGTCGAAATAGACCAGATAAAGATTTCTCACGTCATAGATGGGAATTGGACCCCGTTCTTTCCAACCAAAGGGCTTCGTCTATACCGACTGAGCTACTCAGGTCCTTCAGTTACTGAAGCTAACGTCATTAGATTCTTTTTTTGTATTCAGTATTTGAAGAAATAAATACGTCAAAACATAATTTAAAAAAAAGAATTGTTTTAAACTCTTTAAAATATTCGTTTTGCATCTTTAATCTTAAAAATCTTAATCTTTGAATTTATGGAATGACTCTATTCCTCGTATGACTACTCCTTACAGTGTTATTCTGATCTCCCAAGAGTGTAACATCAATTGAGAATGACTCCTGACTGAATCAAAAACTCTGCTGTGAAGCTAAATAATCGATGCGTTAAATGCAACAACAAAAAAAAAAAAAAAAAAAAAAACGAAACTACATCTCTTAGAACTAATGTTTCCATTCGTTATTCAGGTTAATATCCAAGGCATGAAGATACCATACTTATTACTAACTTTCCCAGATAATTATCAGTCGCGCGGTACAAGAAGCGCATACAAATTCCAGGACCAAATTATTGAGTATATTTAAATGGTTCCATAATTAGTAGTCCCACATCCAAATTAGTAGCATAAACCAGTTACAATATTTCAAGAAAAACATTCCTTTTCAGACATTTTTCAGAAATCCATCACATTCTTTAACTTGATATGAAAGTGAAATAGACGCTACCGTCTTGTCAATGTCAATTTATGAATGACACTCAGATGTCACAAAGGCTTTTAGCAGATTCATTGTTTCATTTTAGAGTACTTCCCTCTTCTTTATCCTAGCTTCTATTTCTTCCATTATTTTCTTAGCCAAAGCTTACGCAACCTCTCTGCTCCTTAAGTGATTCATCTTAAAAGGACAAATCTTCACGCCAAGTTCAGTAAGGAACTTCCATTCTTGGCATCCCATATGTTATTCACAGCAGATATTACGCAAACATGAAGGCTACCGTTTCCAAGGTAACAGCTTCCATTTTCTAGAGACAACAATGAAAGCTATATTTACTGCTCCTAACCGTAGCTTCTGAAATATTCTAAGTACGCTCTTTTTTTAAAAGAAAAACTCTTCTATGCGAAAAAGTTTTGATAAAATCACGACTGGGGAGGTGAAGAAGGGAGACATTTCCGTGAGGTGCATGTGTGCGACGCATCTCGATATCAACTCTGTTAATAAAGCTTTTTACGGGACGAAACGGCTAGAGGTTATTAAATAATAAGAAGCAGCACTGTGTCGTTCTGATGGGTCATGCGATAATAAGGAATGATGGATGCATTTCCGAGTGGAGTTCATATAAGTGTGGCTACTACTTTCTCTTTGTGCTGTCTTATCCAATTTTAAATTTCAAATTATTCTCCGAATAAAAAAAGAAAGAAGTAGCAACCATTCTTCGTATAAGTTGATCCTATGGAGAAGAATGTTTCCTAGGAATGTCTGTAGATTTGTCTACTTCTTTTAATCATAAAACACACAGTTAACTCATTAAATAGAATTTATAGCTGAAAGGATTTTTTACAATATATCTGTATTAACGGGGTGTGGAAAGTGAGTCATGTAGCATTACATTACAGTAGCATTACTACCGAAGGAAACTTAATAAACGTTTTAAGAATTGTAGAGAATAGTAAGAAAGTGTGTATTATATTTCCAAAACACGTTCAGCGGGATAAAAAGGGTTAAATGAACCACACAATATTCAATTTCGATTTATAATGGAATTGGTATCTGTGTATGGTGTATGCACGAACGAATTTTCGTGCGATATTGGCAAGTGGACTACAAAACCACTTTGATTAAAAATATTTTAGGTCGCCTCCCAAGAAGTTGAGGCTTTTCTTATGAATGATAAAGACTCTGATACTTTTGCAATTGGCATGATTACTTGTGATTATTTGCTTTATTGTACTGCCTGAAAAAGTGTGTGTGTGTGCGCGTGTGCGCACGCACGCACGCACACACACACAGACGCACGCACGCACGCACGCACGCACACACACACACACACACAGTTTTTACTATTTGTAAAAAGAGCAAAATATAAAAAAAAATTAATTTACTTCTTATTGTAAAGATTATCATAGATTCCTTGTGTCGCTATCTATTTTCCAAGGCGTTTCTTTAGTTAATATATATGTTAATATATAGTGCTCCTAAGTACACGATCTTCTACCTCTCCTTGTTTATATTTGGTTTCATTAACATCTGTAAACAAAAATACTATATTAAAAAAGATAAATGAAAGAATTATTCTGACACTTGCTCTGATCAAGAGTAATGCTAATATATATACGGTATTTATTACGGTTGCCTACTTAATATGTAGTACCGATATCACCAGTGAGCCTTGTATATTAGGTGTCGTTAACCTTTATCATTAACAACAATTTACGAGACACAAAAATGAAAAGCCAAATGGATTTTCTAAACAAACACTAATGGTGTTAGAAAATCCATTTGGCTTTTTTCTTTCTTTCATTTAGGATTCCATTTCACACAGGAATTATATTAATTTGTTCCAAGACAGTTCTGAGAAAGACATATAATTAAACTTTGTTCTTTGTGTTTATTTTTATGCAAGTTGGAGTTAATTAAAACTAAATTTAAAACCTTTGTAGTAAAAAGAAGAGACCATTAGCAGTGACACGTGGGTTTGCCTTTGATAATACAATACAGCTGGATGGACAATAACGTTTGACCTTTTGTCAATAATATGAAAAACGAATCGTTTTTTATCAAATCTGGTACAATAATTATAAAAATGATAATAATTTAGAATGGACATATTTTACTTAATCTGTTTTTTTTTTTTAAAAATTATATTCCGATATATCAAATTATTCTGATGTTATTTGTTATACATTTTGAAAGATGGACGTCAAGGAGATAAAAACTGAAAATACTATTAAAACATCACAGAATAATTCAACAATTATAATGAACAAGAAGAATATAAAAAAACACAGATAGATGAGAAATGTATGCCTTTCTCCTTTTCTTTTTATAATAGTGTCATTCTTTTATGAACAGCATTGCGTCTGCTTTTGTTAAAATCAACAGTAGATTTTTTCTACGCAACAATTCTTCCACCAATATTTTTCCTTCTTTGTTATTAATGCCAAACGAAAAAATTCCCATTTTAAATGCAGCTAATTCAACAGAGTTTACTTTGCATTCGGTTTTATCGTGCTGTCTTGCAACTGTCTAATTTCAAGAGCGACAAAGTTACCTTCTTTGAGTTTGGCATTATTCAGAGCATGATTTGAAAGACCTGGATTGGTTCGAATCCCGTTAATACATGAAGAACTTCATATTTTCAAATAATGAAAGTGAAGTAGCTGATCTGATATGAAGGTGGCAGTGGTTTTCTGCTTTCCCAAAAGTTGGAGCCTTCGATCTTTCGGCTGTAGCCCCGACTGCCAACAACAGCATTATTCAGATATCCGTTTTAAGTTTGTAATTTTTTAAGTGACTCCTATCAACGAAAAATTGTGCACCTATAATAGTCCATGGGCAGGATAAAGATTTTTGTTATTTTTATTTAAAATAAAAATAAGAATTTAAAATAAAAATAGAGGTTTTGAAGCATTTTGCATAGCAAAACAAAATTGTCGCAACACTGTTTTTCCATCTCGCATATTACCAGATAAGCAAATGCAACAGGAATACTAATCTCAATTGTATGCAATCTGAGACTGATACATAACATGCAGGTTTCCATAAACATGCATATGCTGTTATAATATGATTACTCCTCTGTACCTTGTACTTTTATTAGAAACTGTAAAATAAAAAAAGTGCATCACGTGATGCAATGTTTTTTCATTCCAAATATACGAGCATCTCACAATGGTTGTGTAAAACTAGTTTCCAGTCATGTTATCAAATCTCATCGACGTGTCCACTTCAATGTAAATATATATACGTCTATAAGTAAAAGACAATCTCCATGAGAAAAGTTATTCTGTTTCAAAGTTCCAGAATCCAATCGATATCGTAAAAACAGAGGAATCGACTAGTTGGGCGAGAACTCAACAAATCAAGGAGATGGGGAGGATCTCATTATACGCTAGAAAATAACAAACAAGCTTAGGTTGCCGCACGTAGGACTTTCTAAAGATAGGTTGCATGTCAAAGAAGGAAAACAAAGGACCAAAATTTTCGTATAAGCCGAAACAGGATTTTCGATTGGCAATTTCCTTCCACCTGAATCCTTACGAAGCGGTGTTAGATCACGTGAGTTCGAACATACAGGAAAATTGATCTGCTGCCAGCTGGGGTAATGGAGTTCGGGGTAAACTTGTGCACTTCCGCCTCGTGTCTCCGGAATCTTCAGATAACACTGCGTTTTATGTTTCCTTTCTTGGGCGCGAGCTTCGTGGAAAGTGATAAAGCCGCAGTTTTCATCCATCAGACACAACAGATATGAAGGTCTCGTAGTGCACGTTTGGGGGTATTAAAGATGAGAGGGTGGAAGTCATACGTTCCTGTGAATGTCTCGGAGAACTACCTTATTTGATGGCGAAAGATATTCTAATTTAAAATATGGTCTGAGTGTGTCACGGCGAGATGAATAATAAGGTTGGCAAGGAATTCTGATTGAATTTTCTTTGTTAACAGATAGAGAAATTCAAATCTGCAGTGCTGGATTTTGAAAGAAAGAATTATCTTAATTGTGATATTCTCCAGAAATTTCAAAGTCAACGATGGAAATAGTTAAGAGCTAAAAGTAATTCATGATTACCAAAGCAGGAAATTGTTGGCAGCTGTAACTCATCGATTTCTCTGGATTTTGTGCAAGTAATTGATCCCAAGTCAAAAATATTTTTCTAAAAACATTTATAGTACTTTTTTTTTCTTGTTGGGTGAATTATATCCTCTTTACCCCTCTATCTTTTACTTTATCAACATGCAATATGTTTTCATTTATGAAGATACCGCTTATGCAAACCTGTATTTCCAGCATATTTTTTGCGATGTCAAGAGGGCGATACCACATTTGCCCTTTGGTTCGGGGGCTTTTTCATGTGAAGATTAATTAGAAGATTAATTATCGGGATCTCTCAGTTTTGTATTATTAGTAGTATTATACACTTGTACAAAAGTCGCTGCGTTGTGATTTTCAGTTACTATATGGAGGTGTCACAGAATAATAATGATAATATGACCAGGTATATTGTGTTGCGATCCATTTGTATGATAATCTCATTAGGAATACATTACAGGATTATTATTATTATTATCATATATTTAAGTTCTCATCATTTCATAATTCAATGTGATCACGAAATCAAAATGAAAACCGAACTCAAAGGTAATAGGAGCACATCATTAGTAGTATTGGGAACCCACTCCAGTGATGTATTAAATAGATAATTGCTTCATGATGATGAGCACGTTATTTTTAATCCAGTTCTATAGTGAACTTTGGTAATCACGAACTGCTCATTCTTACTTCCCACTTTTGAAATTTTAGTAACTGCTGCTAGCATTGTTCTCTAATTAGATGCAGAAGGTTGCATCAGATGTTTCCATGTCGTTCCCATTTGTCTAATTGTTACTATTCTTGTTCTCCTGGCAACGGTCAGAAACACAGTAAGAGTGTACTCTATTAACTTTGGATACTGTCTTCATTAACAACACCCACAAGTGTGATGAAACTACCTTCGCGTTTTAAAAGAGAAAAGGAAGTCTGTTTAGAAATGGGTATCAGGTTGCCTGGAAAAGATGCATAGAATAAAATATATCTTTTCCAGGCAACCTGATTAACGCATGCGCAGTATCGCTTTCTGGAATAAGACTGCTAACATTACATTCTTAGACGTAGTTTATCATAATGATGTCCAATTTAAGGAACTTTCTTTCATTATTTCTTGATGGCGAAAATAAGTAACTATTATTAATTAGTAAGATAATTTAAGATTGCTTTATTCTTCATTTAATAAGTAACCATTTTGTTGCAGACATCTTCACTTCAAGAAGGAAGTATCGCACTTCCAATGCCGTCTCCGTGATAACTTGCTACGATAACTTATTATGGTGACTTCTGAAGAAGTCCACGTATCCGGCAGTTACTACACTGCTGTTTACGTGTGCGTGTCGTTATTGATTGTGATGCTTCTGGGGCTCCTGTTCTACGTGTTGTGTTCCAGGCGGTATCAACTCAACTGGTACGAGAAGACTCAGCTGGCTGCAGTAGAAGAAACCAAGAGAAGTCCTGTAACAGATTCTCCCGAAAGTAGCATGGAGACCATTCAAGCACCTCAACAGCCTACGAGTCCACAGCAGAGTTCGGTATTGCATTTTTTCCGATCTGCAAGTATGGGACACTTTGAAGATCCAGCTCCTGAACAGCGATCAAAGGAATTCTGGGTTCCTTTGGGAGTTAAACGCCAAGCAAGTGTTTGCCAGGAAGCTTTATTTGATCGTGGTGCAGGTATGACAGATGCATAAGTCGATCGATAACTTCCCTATTTTTCTTGCATGCATTTAGCATAAGTTATTATTATTATCTAAGACAACTATTCGTTAACAAGGTTAATAACGAGTTTCTCCAACTGGATAACCTGAAATTCTTATGTTGATAAATTAATGTATCTGTTATTATTTTATCTTACTTTGTAATGCTACCGGTTATAAATAAATTAACTTCGAATGTCTTTTCCAAGACGATAGCCAACCAGGCACCCCCAGCACTCCAGTTGGTGTAGCGGTGCCACCTTTCGTTTTGAGCCAGGGAGGATCAAAAGATAAAGGAGTGTCATCTGTAGTCAAATACGTTCAGCCCGGATCGGGTTCGCCCCAAGTTCGTCCTAAGCTCACTTCCATGTACAGTAAATTAGATCACACCAAGATTGATGCATCAATGTACCAAGAAGAGGTAATTTAAAGCATTTCTTTGAGTTGTCCTTCAGTTTAATTTTTAGAGGAAACTGTATTAGTTTATAGTCATTTACCAGTTCTTACTTCACCTATAAGCATATTGTATAGCAATATCAATGGCAGATAACAGAAAGATGATAAATTTATGCCAGTGACCTTTATAAAAATCTCACGGAAGTGTACTAGGACTTTACATCCTGTGTACTCTTACTGATATCCCGGATTTTTTTTTTTTCGTGAAATAAAAAATGCAGCACATAAAAATCTTTGTACATTATGTTTCAAGGATGAATTAGCTTTTAATTTCCTCAAAATATTTCAGGATTTTAAAAAATTAATAACAATAAAAAAGACATAAGATTTTTAATAACTAACATTCTCTACTCAATTGTTTTTATTCGCCTCATTTCTGTGCAGTTTGCTTCTGATGAAATGCAAGTAAAACAGGTAAAATGGATGGGGGATCGTAATAAGTGAAGAGATAATATTATACTAAACGCATTCTAACTTCAGGTCATGATTAGGTGGATCGATTTATTGAATTCCTAACAATTACTGAAATTATGATAATTCTTAAGACTTCTCATTTACTATTAAAATGTTGGATTCTGTTGCCTTAAGTTATGTAAAAAAACCTGAGTTTGATTGGAACATAATGCGTATGTGCACATACTGTGGAGATCAAATATGTATGGAAGGAAGAATATGAATCTTATTAGGTCAGCGAGGAGATCATAATGATAGTGACGAATAGTAGAGGAAACTTTGTTATGTTTAAAATAATTTACCAGCCAACGAGAAAAAAAATATCCTTATTTGTGGCTTGTTACTGAAGAATAATTTCTTATTCTGAGAAATGCACCAAATCCTTTGGAATGTCATTATGTAAAACGAGAGAGGTTGCTCGTGTGCTGTTCGTTTCAAGTAAACATGATGCTATGTTTGAAATTTTGAGATTAAGATCAATGGGGAACTCCCATTGATCTTAATGCGCCTAATTCACCTGTCATATAATTTGCACGAATGTTCTGAAAAGCTGTGAACTGACAACCGTGTATTACATTCAGAAGAACGATAAAAAATGAAAGTTGGTATTAATAATTCACATCCGGGCATTATCGGAGGACGTGACTCGATCTAATCTGCATATTTCATCCATTGAAAAAAAAGCAAAGCAATATTCGACATATATCAAAGCCAAAAGTGATCACGTGTGCTAAGCTCGTTCAGAACTTGTCTGTTCTTATTACTAAATTTAAAATCTGTCATTCTGTGATTGTCTGTCGTTTGTACAATGGAACCAAAGACAAACTTAGCCACTAGTATTCCTGATTTACTTTGCAACTTGCAGCTCATATACCTGACTTCATCATGCTCAATTTATTAAATATAGTACCAAAGACGACCAGTACAGAAAATCATTTATATTCATTACACTTGATTCCTCCGTAATTTGTTTGATAGTTTAATCCAATCATTCACGCGCGTGCGTGTGATTCATTTCCCATATGAAATCAAATGTTCATCACATTGATATGCAGAGCTGCTTTTGAAGTTCTACTGGAAGCCAGTTAATTGCAACTAGAAATTGGAAACTTCTCGCCGATAATAGAATGAGCTGTAACAACTAGGATACTTCAATTGTCTGTTAGATGTTGTTAAGCTGAAAGTATCTATAATACGAGGCGTTTACACTTCGTGAAAGCTTTCCAGATGCTCCTTAAATTATTACGTACAACTACTGTCCATTCTGGTGAGCTTCTATCATCAGCTTCGTTTGCTTCGAGATGTGCAATTGTAAAGTTATTCCTGCTTTTCATCTCTGAATAAGCTTCAGCACCAATTTTAGATCTACAAGTGATACATTACTCTTGAATGTAATGATAAAAGGGAAAACAATAAACGTATCAAATTTTCCATTTAGCAATATTAGGACAGAGAATGAATGACATATGTAAGACAAATTTGTTCATATTACACATAATTATACTAAATTGACAAAATTGAATTATTTCGTTCAATGCTAACTGATAGAGAAAGATTTAGACAATTAAAATGTATTTTCTTGTTAGTCCTATATGTGAATGGAAATTAATATGTTTATTTATAAAATTAATTTGCTCTAAATTTTAATTCACACGAGGCAGTTTCTAAGTGGTCCTTATCAACTCTTGAAATATTTTATTTTGATTTCGCTTCCTTTTACTAATGTTTTTTTTTCTTTTAATTTCTTTCTATTCGTCTGTCTTTCTTTATGTTTACAATTGTGAAATTGTAGGCAGTATCTGACCGGCAATTTAATCCATGTCGCATTATGCATTTGAACAATTTTAGAACAAATTATATGCTTTAGCTGCTTAGGCATAATTTTTGTACTGGTAAGTTAAATATTAAAATAAATTATTATAATTAAACCTAACGAATGTGTTTGTGTATGTGAAAAGATTACATTTTAAAATTTTAAATGTTTTTAATAAAATCTTAAGAATTGTAATTCTTAATTCTAAAGAATCTTAATAAAAATCTTAAGAATTCTAATTCCAACAGCTATAAATTTTGCATAATTATATCCGTTAATATACTAACTTTCATATCAGTAAATTATATTTGTATCTGTTAATGAATGTGAATTTTGTTCTTACAAAAAGTCAGTCATTTATTTAAAAAAATAGTCCGCAGTGAATTCTGGCGTACAAAAGGAATATAAATATTCATTTATAATTTAGGAAGACAGAATTAACTGGAAATAAATGGATAAAATGAACAGCAAAAACGTTTATCATTACGACTGAAATAAGTGCTTTGGATCGACTTTATTTGCTGCTTTGAAATCGTCTGGACAGTATCAGAGCTGCCCCCTTACTGACGGAGTCTGATTGTACTCTAGATGGTACCTTAACAAAGGGTGTCCACTTAAGACATATTACATTGTTCTAACATGAAATTAGTTCTCGGAGACAAACTTCACTAAATAATCACTTAAAAGCATTCCGAACCGAATTCTTTGATCGAGGCTTTTACCTTTATTTGTAATTGTGTTGGCTGTAAGGAATGGGATTTCCTGAAGTGGAAACAAGGAACGTAAAGCAGGCATTTGTGATCTTATTTCTCTCAGACAAGTGCGGGACTAGAAATAGAAGCGATCGACATTGGCCTGAAAGACATCAACAAAGAACTGGAATGTTGAAAGACTACATAACTTTGTTAACCTGCGCTTCTTTTACAACAAAATAGTCCTTGGGTTGAGGCTATTTGTTGTCTCTAAGATTGCGAGTTACTACTGAAACAGAGAAGACATTATTGCTTAAAGATACGTATTCAGGGAGATTATTAAAAGAACAGGTAAGACCACAGTAATAACTTTTAATTAATAAAGATACAGATATTTCATTCTAAAACTAATAGTACATCTTCAGTGTCACACAAACAGTTATAGGAATGGAATACAAGTAACGAACTGAAGATGTACACTGAAGATGTACTATTAGTTTTAATATGAAATATCTGTACCTTTATTAATTAAAAGTTATTACTGTGGTCTTACGTGTTCTTTTAATAATTATACTATGCCACAGGTACCTCTAAAAATAAGAATCATCATAATTCAGGGAAATGGTGCTTCAACAGATTAAAAGCGGAAAATTATATTAAAAAATCTTAACTGACCTCCGCCGCTCAAAAAAGGTCATGAATTGCTTGTTTGGAATTTAACGATGTATGTAATTTTAATAGTAAATTGATATTATATGTGGTTCCGTACCTCGTTAGCAAGGTAAACAGTTAGTCAGGTTAACTGTTGTGATAGAACTGATATTAAATCGTACAACACGGAGAAATTATGCGATGTTATTGTAAATGAAATCTTATAAAAAATTTAGACAAAAGACGGAACTCTGTAATGTTAACATTACGTTTATTTCTGATGTGCTAAATGCATTATTTCTCTCTATTTCAACTATTTTGAAAAGAATAATATTTTCTCTTCAACTAGACGATTTCCCTTCAATTCTCGATACGGGTTCAGTCTGGTTGATTAGGGGTTTAAGAGCAATTAATGCATCCGACTTGCCACTCCTCTGTTACATCTCCTAAGGGCGAATACTTTTCATTCCTGCAGATATGTGTGTGTTCACGGCTTGATTTCTTTTGAGGGACAAAAATTCCGAGTTCCTGAGAGAAAAACCTTTCACCTCTGTATAAGTTAGGCTAACTCACCTTTCATTTAAAAGCCCTGATAAAGATTCTTCGCGTTGAAAGTTTATTTTTCACTTGGTTAGAGTATCATAAATTTAGTTTAATCCTTTATCCAAGTGTGAGCAAACAAAATTTGCGCCGGAAAGTATCTTCAGGACTGGGGTAAGGTGGTACAACACCAGGAGAACTCGTTGCAAAGGTGGAGGAAGCTACCAACACTTCTATCTCAGTATCTCCCATAATGCAAAACACATCTCCTTGCAGATGTCTAATGTCATGCATTAAGGGAAGGGCCACAACCCAGACTAGTTTCGACCTTTATTGAGGTCTCTTCAGTGGGAGCCAGGCCCAAGTGGAGATACCAGGCAGAAGCATTAGCAGGTCATCTCCACCTTTGCAAGGAGTGCCCTGGTGTTGTACCACCTTACCCCAGTCCTGAAGATACTTTCAGGCGCAAACTTTGTTTGCTCACACTTGGATAAAGAATTAAACTAAATTTATTATAAAGATTCTTCGCGTTAAAGACGGAATTCGAACCCAGGTTTAACGAGCTAAGAGGAAACCAAGTGAGCTACGAACTAGATAGATGATTTACAAATATTAATATCCAGATCCATATATTTCGTTAAATACGATTTTGACGGTTTCAAGGAAAACTATGAAGAAAATATGTAGGTCACTGGAAAATCTTTCCGGGGAAGGGAGGAAGGGAGTTGAGTCTACTGGCTTGAACCTTGAATAGTCACTTGCTTGGCCAAGGGGATCAAGAGTAGCCTCCAGATACAGTTATCGTCTTTACAATATATTCTCAGGTGGTGTGTGAATAAGCGGATTAAAAACCAAAGTTAGCGGGAGTAAAAATATGAAAATGGCCTTCAAGATTAGCCTTCAGAGGAGGAAGCTATTTCGCAGAAAGATTCCTAATCCAAAACTTGTTTCTCATTGGGAACATTTCACAGATTCTCCCAATCAGAAACAAGGTTTGAATCAAGGCCTTTATCAGCCAAAGAGTACTTGTGACGTTTATTCTTCCGAGTATGCTATCCAGGAGAAATTATCATGATTAATTAAACCTTGAGCCTTATGTTAATTTTGAAATAGTCCATATATGGCAGAAAACGTTATTCTTTATCTTCGAAATAGTGTATAAATATGTCTAAAACATTAAATGCAAACCATGTTACAATGTTTTCAAATATAAACGAAAACATTAGAAAATTGAAATGAAACAGAAACAATGAGTCACATTTGTAATGATAAAATCCGATGTCAACTTGTATTTTGTTGTTCTTTGTGAGTGCTACTCAAACTAAAGACATCGTAAAACATGCTACGCTAGCACTGCTTGAAAAAGTGATTTTTGTCATTCATCAAATGGAATAAGATCCCAGCAAAATGGTTCCCATATGTCAAAAGAATGTAAGTATTTCAGCGTAACAATATTTTCTCATTTCCTGGATAGGCATTTCGCCTTTTATGGCACTATTTATGTGCATCGTACATCTTTAATGGGTCTACTTTGCAATCATCTCCCACAAGCTAAGGTGATTGATAAGCGAGTGCTTTCTTTACGAACTATGAAAACGCATTTGCTTCTCTTTTGTTCAGGCACTCATAATCACCGTGGAGATTACTTCTTCGTCTGAAGGACCACGTCGCTCTCTTCGTAAGGAGATTAATGCCAGTTATTTGTCATAATGGGGTTGTCACAAGGGATCACATTTGATCGTTTTAATATTTAGGAGAACATTTCAGCTAAATAATTTACAACAGCAGTTCTCTGAATGCTAAGCCTTACGAATATATAAGTTGGTATGTTTTCAAATTACTCTACTCAATTTCCAGTAGTTTAGTTTATTTAATGAAGTAATTTCAATAATCCAGTTCGATCAAAGCGTCTATTTATGTGATTAGCTGCTGTTTGGAACAACATACAGTTTATGTGCTTAGTTATTTACGACACAGTTAATCTGCTCGTGTCTGAGTGGCCTTGTAGTAACTTCCGTCACACAAAATCAGCATAAGATGTCATAGATCTAGTGTCCTATTAAATGAACTTTTTTTCTACGACTTTTGTCAATCTTTATGTCAGACAATCCCTTAGTAGATTTTGATAGAAAAGTAGGATTCCCTTCCCCATCTACGTAGAAGGTCTGGCTCTTAACTGTGCAATTCACAACAGTTATCCAATAGAATGTATATATACCTCTAGTTATGATTAAGAACACTAGATGGCGACGTTCGTATTTTCGTCTCATTTCATTTAGCAAGCCATCAATAATGCTCTCAATTATCATGATAGCGACAAATGAAGACCGATCAATCTATTAATTTACTAAATTTAGTGTGTTTCTTATTCATTTTATCTAATGAAAAGGCATCGGAAGGTTTATTTATTTATTTATAGAATAAATCTGCTATTCAGAGTTGCTACTTTATTGTATTCAATTTCCATCGATGCTTTTCTTATATGTAGTTAATTGTCCTAGATTGTCTTTTAATTTATTTTACTTAATACCTTATTAGGAAGCAGATGAATCCACCGTTCAAGAAGACTCACGAGGAACAATCCACATGTCGATTTGTTACAGCACTCAGTTTTGTCTGCTTTGTGTTCGTTTGATACAAGCACGCGATCTTATGGCCAGGGACTTCAGCGGCACAGCAGACCCCTATGCTAAGGTAAGATTTTCGATGAGAAACAGAAACGAAGCTTCTCTACCATGAATGTGTCCCGGTTATTTCAATATTATGCAAGCTATATCCGGTTAAATATTTTATCATAACAATCTGCCACTTTTATTCGACATTAGCCGAGTGTTAACTCTCGAAACAGGAGTTAGAACAAGTCATGTCTTTTCTCGTTATTCTTGTAATAAGAGTGGTCAGTGCTTTCTTAGAGCACTTGGATTTAAGTGTCACTGAAGGGAGTTTTCGTACTGGTCTGCTTAGGATAGAATTAAAGTGGTAGATGGCTGCACAATAACAATGTCTAACTCAAAATTAAATTTGATAGTAGTAATATTTAGGATACTTAGTCAAATTCACATTTAATTCTATCAATCGGTACAGAGAAAGTGAACTTGATTTAATTTTGGTTTAGCAGCAACCAAACAACATATAGTCTGTTCACCTCCATATGATACGTTATGCTTTCATGCTTCTATGGCAACAGTGAATTCTGTTTGCGCGTGCCAATTAGAAGAGTGATAAAATAGGTGATAATTAATTCTGTTAATTCTTCTTTAGTTTTTGCTTTATGTACACATCCTGGCATTTCATATGAACCCAAATAAATATCTTTGAGATCTACTGCGAGATTATTTGAATTTTCATATTAAATAGTCACATCATAGACCTTCCTATTCTAAAATGCTCTTTCCAGTATTTTGCTTAAAGTAATTTGCCAAATCACTTTAGTCAGAACAGACGCCACTCCGCTTATCAAATAAGATTTATTTATTTCATGTGAATCATTAAAGAGTTAGTTGAGTGATCGGTTAGTTTGATTTTCCCCAAAGCAACTAAGCCGGTGAGCCTACTGTACAATATCTGGTTATTTTAATAGTCTATATCGGGCCTTTTCAAGTGAAATTGAGTAAACCGGTCTCATACGTCGGTGTAAAGGTTTCTATGGTTTTTACTCCTCACACAAGCAAACTGGTCCCCTGAACAAGCCTACAGACACAAAATATTTATTGCTTCTCAAGGAAAACAACAGGAAATCATATTGTTATGTTATTATTCCCTAATAATATAGCATCCCTACCCATCAATCATTAGGATGTGAGGAGAAAGAGAAGAAGAAAAACAGGAACAGAAAAGGGAGGGTTGATGACTATCTAGTTATTTAAAAAAGTTATTGGTTTTACTAATGATCAGCATGGCTTCTTGAATCACGAGTCAATAGAAGGAAGGAAAATGTGCGTGGACTGCTATCGCATTTGTTCCCCAACCCCCATCTTTGTTCCAAGCTGGGCTCACTAATAATTAGAGGAGAGCGAGCACAATCGATAGGACATAAAGAAAGAAACGGTTGATGGTCGCGGGAGGACGACAGAGCATTCCAATAGACAATGGTGACAAGTAGGAGAGACAATAAACACACACCACCGACTCAGAGTCACGGTCGATGTGACGTGAAGAAAAATCAAATAGCGCTAACATCGAAAGTGGTTTTACGGATGGGATAAGATACTTTTCTTCACCGCTCAATCTATCTTCATGCATTGTTCCGGAAGGAAAGGATGCCGTGTTTAAGATTTTTGCTAGTTAGGATAACTGCAAAGAGAATAATATAGAGAGAGTAGGAGAGAGAGAGAGAGAGAGAGAGAGAGAGAGAGAGAGGGAAATTAAAATTAGAACTGATTTGTGTTTGAGAGTTTGGTACTTCTTTAAAAAGATTGTTAACTATGAGGAATTGTTACTCGCACTAAGAATACTTCTTTAAATAAGTAGAAGTATTTGTGGAAAGAAAACTACGCGGCATTCGGATTCGAAGCTAACATAGATCGAGTCGAAATATTACAGTAATATATAATGATGTCAATAATGTGGCGACCAAAAATATCTCCAGTATATCTCCTATGTTTTTTTTTTAATTTATTTATTTATAGATTAATCTCGTTACAGTACAAAATGATAAAGGTGATCTTTTGGGGACAAAGAGACAATATCGACCTTATATACACTGCAATGTCAGAACACAAAATACTGACATCAAACATTTATGTCGCTACGCAGCTTTGCTGAAACATTATTTCGATGCCAACTACAGGACAGTCAGAAATACGTACCGTATAACAAGACCTCAGACAACTAATTATATCACATATAAATACAATAATCACTGCGGAAAGGCCACGCGAAACTTCTACATCCCAGACATGATAAACAGATTACCTTTTGAATACAGAAACCTTACAAACTACAATAGCCTGAAAAGAGCTCTAAGGACATACTACGAAGAAGAAACACGCACCCAAAATACCATACAAACTTAATGAAACACAATATATTCGCTCAGGCTTCCAGTTCAGCGACGCATCAAGACATTCCAAGTTATTGTGTGTGTGTGTGTGTGTGTGTGTGTGTGTGTGTGTGTGTGTGTGTGTGTGTGTGTGTGTGTGTGTGTGTGTGTGTGTGTGTGTGTGTGTGTGTGTGTGTGTGTGTGTGTGTGTGTGTGTGTGTGTGTGTGTGTGTGTGTGTGTGTGTGTGTGTGTGTGTGTGTGTGTGTGTGTGTGTGTGTGTGTGTGTGTGTGTGTGTGTGTTCTACCACGTTCTATTCATTATTCTACCACGAATAATCACACGAATAATCAGTGGAATAATCTCTAGATTATTCCACCGATAACAAATCACTGGAATTTGCTAAATAATTCAAATGATGAAGTTGCCAGAAGGATTAGTTTTTCTAGGTTTTAAATTAAAAGAAATGATTTCAATGCACTACAGGAATAGGGAAGAAACCTTTCGTTTTTTTAATGTCTCTGTTGATGACAATACATCAATAACTGAAATTCCTTTATGATTATTCCAAATAGTTCACTATACTGCAACTGAGGATAGCAGTGATGAAAACTGCTAAAACCAGAAATAAAAACAGTCAGGAAACCCTTTGAGAGAATCCACGCCTATGACTACTGTGGATCTGACAAGAAATTAGAAGTTAATCGATTTTTCATTGAGAATGACTCTCAATAATAATTTGATTTAAATTCAATGACACACACGCATGCACACAATCCTGGCTTTTTTTGTTTAAAAATTAACAGAATTGAACAATAAAATGGATTACGACATGACGAATAAAAATGGGAAATAATTAGCTGCTTCAGTATCGGTAATTTTAAATTTGCTTTAATTTTATTCTAAACTATAATTTCGTCCTACGGATATAGCAGACATTACTTACAATGAAGGTCAGAAAGCTACCCCAAGCAGAAATCGACGTCAGCGCATGAGTAAATACAGCAGTTAATAAAAAGGGAATTCAGGCCAACTGCAGTCGATAATTTTCTCCGACGTAAAATTAAAGTCAAGTCGGTTCTTGATTCTTTTCCAGGTGCTATCATTCCCCTTACTTCAATAATTTTATATCTAATTATTCTATTGTATGCATTAGTTTGACTTTCTGCATTTATTTCCCACGTTCTACGAATTTCTATATATTTCACTCTCTCTCTCTCTCTCTCTCTCTCTCTCTCTCTCTCTCTCTCTCTCTCTCTCTCTCTCTCCATTCATTTTTGCAAATATCCACCATTCATTTCACTGTCCATTTAGCTGATATCAAAATTCATTTGTTTTCTCCACTTGGCTTGAAACGAAATAAATTTTAAATTCTTTATCCCTTTTCATTTTCTGAAATTTAAATGCACCCCTTAGTTGCACCCATCCAATCTCTTTGTAGCCCGGAGTTCTAATTATTCGGTTTCCACTTCAAACGATCATTAGGCTCACTGAATTTTCTTTCATTCTATCTCGACTACGAAAGAATGAAAAGAAAACAGATTCTGAGATAATGAGAACGCTTGAAGGAGGCAGAGTAACATGCACACACACACACAGAGAGGAAGTAACCACATTTTTCATCCTTCATAACCTTCGGCTTGGTTTGTATTCTCACACATATAAACAAATTACTTAAATAAGTTCAGTTTATTAGTATACGTTACAACGAGTTAGTTGTGGGCTAAAACAGCCTCCTAAATATTGTCGAAAGCCTTCCTAAAAGCTATTCAGAAAGATTTTTAATGCAGTTTTAATATTTTCCAAAAATATGAAACAGCCAAAAATTATATAAGCATGAAAAATTATTAAAGTGTTAGAAAATGTGAAAGACTGTGAACCCTAAGATGTTAGTATCGCGGATAACTAAGGACCGATACGTCAGTCTCCTCCTGGTAATAACGATACTTTTTCAAATAACTTCAGGTCTCCAGTAAGCAGGGTAGAGGAATTCAATCAAGTGATGAAGATCATTGACGACCATGTCCAAAAATCCATGCCACATTGAGACTCGAACCTACAGTAGCGAACAAATTAATTCCAACAAGCCGAATTTCCGTCAAGTTTTTGGTTTTTGTTTCAGTGCTGGTTTCGGTTTTACTTCAATATTTTAGTTGAGTGCTATGTTTTAACTGTCTCTACGAGGTTTATTAATAGTGTGGAACGTTTTTAATGGTGTAATTAAGTTGACATTCTAGTGTTTTATTCATTTTTTGTAGCTATAAAATGGATATATCTCCACGAATGCTTTCAAAAATATGTACTCGTTTTCAGCACACACACACATCCATGGCTCAAATACAAATTGCTAATGATTGTGGTGTTGGTTTGGGTACTGTTAATGCAATTGTAAAGAGGTTTATGGAAAATGAAAAGGAAAATATGGGCGAAAAAGGAAACTACACTTACTAGTCAGAAAAAGCAAAATGAGTCCAAGATTGTCTGCTGTAGATTTAAATATAGACTTGGCAGCTAGTGGGATTAATGTTTCTGACATAACAGTTCACCACAGATTGTTGGAAGCCCACAGACAAAAAAAAGAAACAATTGTTGATGAAGGCTATGCAGAAAAAGGAGTTGCAGTGGACAAAAGGAGATCATATTCGTTGGACAAAGAAATGGCTCAGATGAGAGCCATTTCTCCTGTTCCCCTTCAACAACCTCCTAATCACGCAGCTGAAGAGATGTTCTGGAGTTGTTTTACACATGACGGTCCAGGACCACTTGTGTCTGGTGACAAGATGATAAAAAGTGACCAACACAAAAATATCAGAGAAAAGAGTGGTCCCACAGATCCAGAAAGACAAAGAACTCATCTTCGTACATGATCTCACGCCATGCCACACTTCAAAAAAGTAAAAGAGTTCCTCAAAAATCACAACATCCAGTTGCTTCAGTGGCCTGGTAACTCTCCGGTCATTAACCCAATAGATCACTTGTGGGCCATAGTGAAAAGAGACTTGGAAAATTAAATTTTGATACAAAGGATAACTCAGTACAATCCATTATAAAAGTATAATTTCGGGATTCAGAAATAAGAAAAACGTGATCTAAATTAGTAGAGTCCATGCCTAAGCGAATTAATGAACTTATGAGGAACACAGGAGTGCCTACATTATTAGGTAAAGTTGAAGTTTAATTTTTATACTTAGTTTCTTGCGAAATTAAAATTTTTCTTTAAAATGTGAGTGTTCGTATTAATTTGTTCGCTACTGCACAACACCAGATGAATGGAGAGTAGACAGGCAAAATCAGCCATAGTTTCATCCTAACCTTGGTTTAAATTGTCTTGTTTATATCAAACTGCAGTATATTTTACTAAAAATTCCAACTGAGAAATATCATATCAGAACTTTCTTTTGAGAATTTCCGCTGTACCTTAACTCAACACTTTTTCCATCTGAGTTGACATTCATTTCAACTCCGATTTTTTTTTCAGATTCGTCTTCTTCCCGATAGACGAAATTTCCGTCAAAGCAGCATCCACAGAAAGACGCTATGCCCACAGTTTGCTGAGGAATTCGTGTTTGAAGTTATTCCTACAGAGTTGGGTCAGCGCACTCTGGAAATTCTAATCTACGACTATGACGAATACTCTCGTCATCAGTGTATGGGTGGAGTGGAAGTTCCTCTACAGTCCTTAGACCTCAGTACAGAACATGTGTTGTGCAAACCCATAGTACAACTCGAAGACGCTGATGACAAAGTAAGGATTTGTTTATTGCGTCATATTGTTAACTGTTATTATTTGAAACTCATCATTTAAGATGCTTTATGTACATTGAATTGTAATGTTTTAGATTCACTTGAAATATATTTCTTCCTGTGTTGTCTCGAAATTTCACTTTCCTTATTTTTCTTTCATTTATTATTTCATTTCAGTTAGTTAAAACTGTCTCAAACTTAGTAAAGCTAAGTAGTTGAAACTAGCCAAGTTGTAACTATTTTCTGATACTCTCAACATGTGGAGCTGTAGAATAAAGCTGAAAACTATATTAGGAATTATCTTTGAAACATGCAATCACCAGTGAATTTCGAAATACGTAGCCGTTACTGTTAATAAAAATCAAAACATAACTCCCAACGTTAAACATGAGAGCATTATATTTTTACGAAAACTTTTAGAATGGTGTTTTATAAATTTTTTGAGAATTTTTTTCGAGGAACTTCAACGAAAATTTTCATAAAATTTATCGGAAAGAATTATGAAAACGACCTGCTACTGCAAATATTTTAATGAAGAAAACATATGACATAATATCACAAACAGCAGCATATACACGACTGTTCAAGAAATAAGTTAGTTTAAGAAAAAAAACTTAGTTTTCTCATTCACTCAATTTATAAATGTCTGTCTGCTCTCGTAAATCCTCACAAGTTTCCGAGAAAAGTTAGGACTCCAGAAATACGTTTATATATATATAAACAAAACACTATTTCAGATGGCCTTGCAAGTACAGGATGATCAAAATTAAAGTATTCTTGTTTAAGGCCTTGTAGAGCGCCACCCAGTGATCGAAATTCTGCTAAACTTTGCAGAAATACATTGTACATCATGCGGAAGCGATATCAGAGAAAAAAACGTACTACTTAACAATTGCAATGCTGTTGCTGCACTCCGCGAATTTCTTCGCCTGAACAAATGCTGAGGAGATCCACGATCTCCATGCTTTGCGACGAAGGATTAGTCATTTTGAAGAAACGGGATCGTTGGTAGTAAGACTTGGCAGAGGTCGCAAACCAATCAATTGACAAATGAATTGAGCGAATTGATTCACAAGTCAATTCACAAGTGAAATTGCTACTGTTGTTGTGTGCAGCAGGCCATGAAGAACAGTTTTATTCCTGCAGTGCACGTGCTGTATCAAGACATATGGTTATTCCTTACACAACTATATGGAAAATTCTACAGAAGATTCTGCATTTTTACCCATTCACGATAATCCTGACACAGGAGTTACTCCCGCAGGACTTTGAAAGTCGACTGATATTCTCTTTAACATTCCTCGCTCAAGTGGAGTAGGATGCTGCGTGGCCATGAATGATTTTGTGGGATGATGAGGTGAACGGAGCTGTGAATATCCACATTTTCCGGACATGGGCTACAAAAAAGCCTCATGCAATCAAATAAATTCCTTTGGATTCAGCCAAAGTTACTTCTGACGCGAGTTTACAGCTTCGTTTATCATCGGACCATTCTTCTTTGAGGACATTCGCCAGTCAGGTTCTGTGACTTGCCAAGAGGTATCGCAATATGATAAACAATTATTTTTATGCCACAGCTATAGCAGCTCTTTGAAAGTAATTCCACTTCTGGATGATGTTACGTTGGATGTACTATTCAACGCACATAACATACTGTTTTTTCCCCTTCATTATTATTCAAATTAAACTGCATTTTGATTGCAAATGATGTGATCCAAACATCCTCAATGAAATTGAAATACTTTTTTAAAGAAGGCCTTTTGAACAAAATTAAGTACATTTTACTAGCACAGACCAATCCTTGAAGACAATCAAGAGTTTTGCCAAGAAAGCTCACAGATAAATTCTTTTTTATGTGAGCTTCGCGATGGCCCATTGTTATAACTAAATAATAATAATAATAATAAAAATCTTCCTAACATTTATTAGCGCTTATATTTATTGTGTCTGAATCTAAACGTGAAGTTCAATCTTAAAAATTCAGTTTTGTCAAATGAAATGTTTATTGGACTGTCATAATTTTTTTCATTGTTAACTTTTCTTTCTTTCACAGCCTGATCTAGGAGACTTGATGTTTTCGCTTGGATACCTCCCTAGCGCGGAACGTCTGACAGTCGTCATACTTAAGGGTCGCAACCTAAAACCAGTGGACGAGACGAAAAACATATCCGGTTAGTGTTTAGTTTAGTCAATTTAAGACTCTGTAGTAAATTTATAAATTATTCTTACTATCCTTTCTGTTTTTCCTGAAAGTTAGAAAATATCAGAAACAAACTGTACATGCTATTAGATGCGTTTTGTAAAAATGTTTAAACAGGGCAGATTGATTTCGATAGCAGACCATTTTTACTGAGCAAAATAGTTATATTAAATTATAAGTGGCAATCTATCTTTCGTTAAAAAAATGAAATAAAATTTAACTGTAAAAAAACAAAAACAAAAATAGAAAGTCCTTGATAGATGGCAGCACTAACTATTGCATTGCAATTGTGCTTTGAAGCACAATTACAATACCAGCTATTAATATTTCAATTGTTATGTGTACAATAAAATTTTCGGCACGGAATCACATGCACGTGGATTATTTGTTAATGAACACTTTCTGGTCAGTGATTTTATCCAATATTTTCCTGACACGATAGCGACATTTAAAATTTCCTAATTTCTTTTTTTAGGACGTTTATTTCTTGGAGATATAAACAACTACATATTATGGGTTGAGTGCACAACATGAATCCCAATTATTACACCGAGTCCGAAAGTTTGAAAACTTTATATGGGAAAGTTAAAGGGTATCCACCAGGAATGAATTTTCCATTTAATCCGTTTCTAGGCCCTACTTGACCATTAATTCTCGTAATCCAGTTACTGTATGTGCATCTGGCACAGTAAGATGTCTTCAGTGCTATGAAAAATGAGGATTAAATAGAATTTGCACCCAAACAGAAATAATTCTTGAATTATCGTGTGTCATGGAGGAGTCTAGCCCTTCTTTTGATGACGAAAGTTTTTAAATATATTAAATGAACTTAGTGGTAAACATTTCCGGTAAATGTCAGCGACAGACGTATTTTGGATGAAGAAAGTTTCCATGCTAGTCATCACACACACACGCGCGCACGCACTCATGCACACATAATTGCTGTTACTATACATTTGAAATTGTTCTATTGATGCATGTTATGAAATAGATATAATAACTTCAACTTCGCGATCCTGTATACGTCACAATGGAAGGCCGACTCTACTAGCAAAAGATAATGTTTTTTTTTATTTTAAAATTGGATTTGAGTTGCTTTTTTTAGAAATTCATCAGCACAAATACTTTTTTATTTTTTAAGCATGGCTTATTTCTTTTACAGATCCCTACGTCAAGGTGTCTCTATCGCATGGTGGACACCGCTTGAAAAAAAAGAAAACATCAACCCAAAGATCCACTATCAATCCTGTATTTAACGAACCGCTGATCTTCAATGTCCCCAAAGAGATGCTGAAGACCTCAGTCCTCGAATTCAACGTTATGAACGACAACATCATTGGTCCGAACGAACCTTTGGGTCGAGTCGTGATTGCACCCGATTCCAAAGGTGATGAGGCTGCTCACTTAAGAAATATGATCTCCTCGAAGACGGCTGTGGCGATGTGGCACGTCTTAATGCCTCCTGGACCAAGCTGATAAGTGTACCGAACATCAATTGGCCCTGTTTATGGAGATTAGCGGACTAATCAACCCGTGATGACACAACTAGTCAATGAAGATCAAACCGAATGCTTTTACTGTTTAGATAGCTTATTGTTAACTTGCAATATAAATTTACAAACGTAGACTAGAGTACTACATTCAAAAGCTTATTTCCAATATTATTCCAACTTCATCCTATCCGACGTATTTTATCTGTGAAAAACTTAAGGGTGGAGGATGAAAACCAAAGGCGCATACACATGTACAGACATGTATTCAAAATACAGAACGGATATTTTTATTTAAACTCAGTGATATTTGGAAGAAATACGAAAATTTAAATGTCAAAAACTTTGTACTCAAACACACCATTAGTACTTCTTTGGACTAACATCGCTCGAGTTGCATAAGCATGTGCGTATCATACATTAAAGGCATTTGTATTACGAATAGCAGATTATTTTGAAGGTTGATATGCTATTTAATTTTAAAGAAATGTTCCAGGGATAGTTTATAAAACGAATTTAAAACGAAAAATCAATACTTTGGGTTCTTGAATTTTTTTAACGAAGATCTGAAAATTGTAATTGTTGAAGTAAATCGAAAAACTAATATTAAAGAGAACGAAATTTAGTTTGATTACCAGAACCATTTTTAGTTGTTTATTTTCCATCATTCGTGAGCCTCCGTAACTCAGTCGATATTAACGATGCCATTTGGTTGAAAAGAAGCGGGTTAGAATTCCGTCTAGGATGCGCAAAGTCTCTATAAGGAATGTCCAGTTGAAGATGAGTTAACTAGCCTCATGTAGAAGTTGCGGGGATTTTTCTTCCTTGAAACTCGGGTTTTTCCTCTACATGAAATTCTTACAGTAGTAAACGTAAAAAAATGTAATTAAATAAATCACAAAAATCCAATGAAATTCGCCAACGTAGTTATAAGTTTTCAAAAATTTGGTGATTTTTGGCATTAGATTATCTTACTTAGTTGAGTTCTGCTGTCGAATACTGTTTTCCGGTGCTAATATCGGATACACTATACCTTGTTGAATACATATGTGCTGCTAAGTTACGCTGTTCTACAGGATACTGTTATGCTGTGCTAAATTATGCTGCCATCGTATACATTATGCCCTATAGAATACAGCTATGCTGCTAAGTTAGACACTCCTAGTAGGACAATTGTACTATATAAAGCTGAGTTGTGCTTTATCATTTTATTCCCAGATAAATAATCATCAATACGTAGATTCGAGATGTTTTTTAAATAGAGATATCGGTCAAATTAATATCAGTATGTGCCTCTTGGACACAAGACACCTTAACTGTCCGCTTGGGTATTATAACTATAAAATCAGAACTGTTGCACGTAATGTATAGTTACAACAATATCAACTTATATGAAACTGAGAAGCGATGTTTATGTGATTTTCACCTATGAAAGCTTATGAACACGTATAGTATATCATGAGTATAATGGGTGAGTTTAGGATTTTTTTCTGTGTTTATCAATTTTATATATTTTTTGTATTTTTATGTATGTAAAAAGTTATATTTATTATACTTACATAAACATAGAATTAAAAAGCGCACAAAAAATTAAAATATGCTTTGAATTATATAACCAGATAGGAAGCTGTTATATCTTTTACATTTAATTTAATACGGATTGTAGGCAAGGCACATAGTGATGTTTTATAAATAACATTTTGATGTTAATCCCAGCACGAAAGGTTTTAAACCGCTTATATTAGCATTATGGATAGATGCTTAGAGATTCCTGCCCTATAATGACTAAATAAGACACTTTTAAACCCTTTTGTAGGCTTCCAATTTCATTCTTTTTATGCTTTCAATTTTTACCTTTTTTTTACGCTACCAATTGTTAATAGTAGGATGGAATTTATTGTCATTTAATATAAAATAAGTCTGCGTAAAAAACGTCTAAAGCGTCTTCTGTCGGATTGGAAATTTCAGACAAAAATCCACCATTAAATATTGCTAGCATCGGAACACCAAGAGATATTCAAAATATGGGAACCTCCGAAAAGGAAAAAAAAAAAACATTTTGAAAAAGGTATAGCTCTCCAAGGGACTTTATCTTCTCTTTGACCATATTTTAGTCAATTCATGAAGATATTCGTTCTGTACTGTTATTAAAAGAAAATATATTAATAAAAATATTTACCACATGAAATGAAAACTGAAGCAGGCAAGTATCGATTGTTATTTTTTATTTGAATTATGGCTGAAGCAGCTAATACTGAGAAGCTAGTTTATTATTATGTCTGTTAATTGCGTGTGTTCCTCTGACTGAGCTTCAAATTATCGCATAACTTCTCTTTTTTAGAGATTATTTGATAACTAGCCATGGACTTCTACGAATCCTTTGAAATTCGTACAAATTCTCAAAGAAATCCTCATCCTCTCTTTGTTCTCTGTGTTCTCCTTCCTCTATGTGCTTATTTGCGTATTATCTTCGGTGTATTCTTTCCGTTTATCTCTTTCATCTCCTAGGAGATGGATAGATTTCCTTGATTGGGGGGGGTCATAGTATTTTAATGTAGCTGGTATGCCACTCCTCTGCTGCGTCTGGTGCGTGCGATTTGGGCCCGTAGACATATGCGTGTTCAGAGTTTATTAGAACATCCTCCCCCTCGTATGTGAGTGGATGTTCTAATAAACGCTCCCCTATTCACAGACAGGATTCGAACCTGGGTTATTCCAATCAAGGGATATCGTCGAAACCGATTGAAATCTAGAGGCTCCCTTTAGTGTGTACCAACGCCATTTTAAATAACAATTAGCTATTTTCTTTACTTCCCATTATTGTTGTTAATACTGTAGTTTTACCGACATGTGCTTATTAAAAAATAGTAATTTAAATAACTTTATTGACTAGTTTTATTTTTCTGTAATTCTTACAGCAAAATAAAAAACCTTACAATAGTTCACAATAAAAGCAAACGTGTTTCTTTTACAAAAGTAATAATATTTGCCTGACAATTCTTATTCATTTAAATATTTTGATTAACATTTCACGTAATCTTAAGTCATTTCACATAGGCAGAAATGGAACGAAACATTAAATGTAACATTTAAGATCAAATAAAGTTTATACCATTCCAGCAATTCATGGGGGGAAAAAATTGTTACCAAACTGAATCTCTTTTGCATTCACTTCCACCGATTTCCGATTGATCTTTCCTTCAGGTGTTCGCTTTACTGCAAGCACTTGACGTCAGAAACGTTAGCTCATTGCTCTCGCGATAACAGGCCTCGAGCACTGACGTCACACTTCTGACAGTTCGGAAATATAAGGCTTACTCGCTTCAAGAGTTTCAAATAAGGGTGATCGTTGTCCTTGATCCGTATTATACACCTCAGTCGTTTGGAATAAATTATTTATAAGAAGATTATTAAGGTGATGAATTTATTTAACTTGAAGTGGTTGAACATTTCATTTCGTCTGCTAAGCACACAACAACAATTATTAATTTGAATGAATATAGTTGAACTGCCTTTTTTTTCGATTATTGCAGATAGTTGATGGGTTTTATCCTATTATTTAAATTAATTAATTCAAATTATATTAATTCAAATTATAATTCAAATTATGTACAGCATAATTTTTACAATCCGACACTGAACAAAACGTCACTTTATAGAAAATTCTAGAAAATGATCAGCTAATTATAGCACATTATACACGCATCACTTTTGTTCTAAGGCGAAAGAAATAAATGACATAAAAGGCCGTCATAACTAAGAGTTCACAAGGGTAGGTAAAACAGATTAATTCAATACTGGTTATAAGCAATTAGGCAGTGAAAAGTGATCCATTGAGAAGAAATGAACAGAAACAAAGAGTAAAACTAAAACTAAACGGACAGTTGCAAAAATTCCTGAGATTTATTGATTGTGATGATTATTATCCTCGTAAATGGACCACAATCAATAAATCTCAGGAATTTTTGCAACTGTCCGTTTAGTTTTAGTTTTACTCTTTGTTTCTGTTCATTTCTGTTCATGCGTATCAAGGATTTAGGCCTAGTATGGCCTGATCCGGCCTTAGAAGTCATCGTTGAATCGTTTAAGAGGACGTCCTGATTTTCTTTCTCTTAATGCCTTGTACTTTAAGGCTTGTTTTGGTAATCTTTCTGTTTTCATTCTTTGAACGTGTTCCATCCATTTATGTTTATATTTTTTAATTTTTTCAATTACTGGTTCTTGGTTTAATTCTTTCATAATTTCTTCATTTCTTTTGTGACCAAATAGGGTATACTTTGCAGTTTTTCTCATAAACTTCATTTTTGCTGTTATTAATCTTTGTTTGTCTTTTTGTTTTATTGTCCAGATTTCGCTTCCATACATTAAGACTGGTAGGGCTAATGTATTGTCTACTTTTAGCCTGGTTTGTTTTTGAACTAGGTTTGGTTTAAATATAGGGCTAATTACACCTGTTATTTTTAAATATTTTGCAATTTTTACGTTTATATCTTTTTCATTTTCATATGTGATCATACATCCTAGGTAGTTAAACGAATTCAACTGTTCTAAGATCTTGTTATCTATTGCTATTTTAGTTCTTGCTAGATTTTGTTCTTTAAAGGCTATAGTTTTTGATTTTTCCGTTGATATTATCATACCATAATCTTTGGATAACTCAACGAGGATAATTAAAAAGTTAAAGAATTAAAAGTTATTTTCTGCAAAAATCTAGCAAGTTACGTATCATAGAACTGAATTTAAAATGCGTGGAAGTGCTTTTCCAGTATCAGTCCGTTTATCGAATGGCATCGGTGTTAGAAATTTCAGCTTTTGAAGTTTTAATGCCAAATTAGAATGAAAAATTAATCTCCTCATAGAATGCGTTGAACGATAAACTACATAGCAAAATTTTAAAGTCCATCTCTCTCTCTCCCCTTTCGTCGTCAGCACAGCAACTCATAGTTGCATTAATAACGTAGCGAGTATTTGTGCGGAGAAAGGAGAACGCTTTATCTGCTCACTAGCCTGTAAAATATCCACGTCCAATTTCAAATGGCGCCACTGAAGCAAGTGATGTGCTCGATGGTGTTTATCAAAACAAAGCTTACGGAGAATTTCACTTTATTCGCATAATTCATCGTAAACCACTTGACAACAGTAATCAATACTGGATAGACTACAGATAGGCAGAAACGATCGTAGCACTAAGTAGTATTCAGGCTATTTACCAGTTGATCATTTGATTTAAATCATAGTCGAGACAATAATGTTTGCTTTACCGAAAGAGCGCCGCCAATTTGCTGCGATTAAGGCAGATACGGCAGACGTATGGAGTCGATAATGCATCACTAAGTCGGTCGCATTGAGAGATGGGACAATACAAATTCATTCATGATTCAACGTCTGGTATTTGCATTTTCATTAGAGAGAAATTACTGATCGTGGCATTGAATTCTACATTATCAAGTATGCAGAAGCTTATTAAAGTCAAAATGCATTGCTTAGATTAAGGAGAAT
This sequence comes from Typopeltis vanoorti, assembly GCF_054136105.1. Classification (NCBI taxonomy): domain Eukaryota; kingdom Metazoa; phylum Arthropoda; class Arachnida; order Uropygi; family Thelyphonidae; genus Typopeltis; species Typopeltis vanoorti. The sequence continues at coordinate 62,636,570 of NC_143564.1, read as the reverse complement.
AAGTCAGTAAAAAGTATGATCAAAGTGTTGATTTTCTAGGTATTATTCCCATTATATTATATATTGATCATTATTTCTAAAAGAAATTTAATTATTTCTTAAATACGCATTTGTTTTTCTAACTCGCCATAAATCATACATACATACTTTCAGAGAAACGTATTCTATTCAATAAATTAAAAATTACATGAAGATAATTGCCTTTTTTGCTTTTTTTTGTTACAATAGGTATTCTCGAATACAATGTGAGATAATGTTACCAATAGTCCATTGTTAGTTTGCTTTCTAAATAAACAATGGTTTATTGTTGATAGTTTTCTGAAATGAACAATGGTTTATTGTTCATTTGTTTCCTGAGATGAGGAATAGTCCATTGTTGACATTTTCTGAAATGAAACGTATTCCATTATTGATATGTTTTGTGAAATGAACAGTATTCTATTATTTATTGCGCATTCTCACCAAGTTAGATAATTATCAATGAACAGGTATTGTTTCATCAAATGAAGTCTTACAGAAGACTACTATATTACTTTTAAAAGAAGCATTTCGAAACGTCAATAAAATTCTAAAGACAGGAATATCCTGCATATAAAAAAACTATTTCTGACACAGAGCTCATAATTATCTTTAGTATGACAAACTTCAAAAATATTTTTTTAAAAAAATTTCAGCTATTGTATCTTTCAGAGAATTACTTTTATAAATTAAAATCAATGGTTATAAGCGATTATAATATTGCATGAAATAAATGTAATAATTAAATACAGTATTCATGGGATAAACTTAGACTTTTCACTAAGACTTGGACATAGGATTAAATTTTTATACAACTTCAGATGCGAATTATGAAAAATCTCTTTATCGTTGTAATTGCGTATATATATATTTTTTTTCACAAACGAATCACAACATATCACAATGTTCTACTGAGTGATGGAATAACAAAATAGATAAGAGCAAAATTACGTCTGGGTTTCGAAGACTGGAAGTAACTTTGCTTAAAATAGTATTTTAGTATATATACTAATACAGTAGCTAAATTGTTCAGCTGCAGAAATATCATTCCGGCCCATTTTGAGCACCGATTTTTATCTAAAAGCACCTCTCTTGCACATTTTATTTTCTTCCTATTATGAGAAAATAAATTTTTCTAAGACAAGATGATCATTGTGTGAACTGCTGCCATCTTTTGGCAGATAATGGTATTAAAGATTACATATAAATATATAGCAATAATTTATCATGGTGTGCATCAGTATTTGTAATTAAAAAGGAGAGATCTATTTTAAAATAAAAAAAGAGACGTGAATTTCCATATATCGATGTTTACAGCATATAAATTTATTGAATGTTCGTATTTGTTCGAGTTGAAATATGTGTATCTTTGTAATATATTTACTAACAAATCTATATATAGCATTGACATACATATCATTGTGCAAATTATTTACTGTTGCCATGAATGTAAAATCAGATGTATTTATTGCACTCGTTATTAATAAAGTAAGAGACTGGCTATATATGGCAATGACAAAATTTAATGAGATCCAATAGGCTTTCACTTGTACACATGAGACTCCCTCAGATATTAACACATTTGGGGGAGATAAAATTATGTACAAATAATAGTCATCGTATTTGTACACCTATACATTAAAAACTTCGCCGTTGACTATGTGGGTTCGAATTCCACCGAAGTTACTAATGTGTTGTGGTTTTTATTTTCATCAATTTTAATTTATTTTAATTTTAAACTAGTGTGTTATTTCAAAATGCTTATTAATCATCTTAACTTTCAGGTGAAGAATGGACGATGTCTTGATATCTTTTTATAGACTTCGAAAAATTTAAATCAAAGGGGTAAAAGTAGACTTGAAAATCATTGAACGAGAAGGAAATCTCGTCAAAAAACTTTTCAAAAGTCTATTAGCATTGTAGTGTACGTATTTAAAGGGAAAAAGAAAAGGTGATATTATGTATATTTAGATACTTCCTTAGTATTTGTATGTGAATTTCACCTTCTTCAGAAGAAGAAGCGTTCTTGATTCGGTTCTAATTGTTGAACAGAACTCTTTTTGAGCCTATTTCAAACAGTAGCAGAGTTAGTCTATCTATCGTTTAAGATTAACAGGGATATCATTTTCCAGAAACTCGGGATTTTAATGCTTCAACCAAAAATTCCACTACAGTATTCAGATTGCTTTGCGAAGTAATTCCAGTTAGGATTAGGAACACAAAATGGCGATAATTGTTCACTCTTACTCTTACCACTGGTCTCAAGTCTACAGATCGCTGTAGGCAATGAAATAAACTCAACTATCCAAGTTGACGAAGGGTACGGAGCGAACGTTAGAGTAAAAAGAGTTCCAACTCCGTTTCGTAATAAAGCAGCTTTATGGGATTTTTTTTTTTTTTTGATTATGTAAATCTGTCTATCTCTGATTTAAAAAGTTTAATTTATATAAGGAAGAAAGAAAAATAAGTGCGATAGAATGATATTTCGATATGTTTCCTCACAAAGAAATGCATTTACTATTGTTCTGTAGCCCAAACGTATGTTTTGTTATTTATCTTCGAAGAGCAAATAAACCCAGAGTTTAAATAGAAAATATTTACATGAGATTTTTGCGAAACTGCGTTATTATAATGCGGTTCAATACTCACAGTGATGAAAGTGGAATTCCATTACATGCTCAGAGGGTTATCTCGAGGTAGTTGGAGTTTTCTGTATTATTCATTACGATAATAAAAGGGCTTTGAATGCTTCGCATGTAAACTCGCTGCTCTCGAGCAAGTTTATCGCTTTGAAATCTATCTTACTGGCTTATAAATGGATTACAACGAGCAACGTATTGAGAGAATAACAAATAGGAATGCGATATTTTCCTGATTATTATTTTTTATCACTCCGAACTCTAACTGTGATTTATCGTTTCAACCTCCAAGTTGCTCACACAAATCTACAATAGCGCGATTAAGAAATTAACAACTAAACTATAAAATTGTTTATTTTGTTTAATAAATAATGAATCAATTCCAATTGTGTTGGTTGGTTTTTCGAACATCCGGCATAATTCTTGATGCGTATCCATCTTCACTTTGAATGCTTCCCCGCGTATTTCCCCCCTATCCTCATGAAGAAAGTAGTGATATTTCATGAATGAGCTACAAAACTAAGGCTAATAATGCAACGACAACATCGTAGGTAGCTGTAGTTTCATCCAGTCTCTGGAGGATGCAATCCGACTCAAACACCAGTAACCTTTTACCTAAATCCGGCTTACTTAAAAGATTACATTAAATTACATTCCAGTGTGATGACTGCAAGTTTGCTGCTGCTGTTGCAGTTGCCAATCATCGCGATGGCGGGCAATGCGAAATTTGGTTTCCGAAAGTAGAAGTGTAGACAAGTAGGCTTTCTCCATACTTTAAATAAAATTATTTGAATATGTGCATTCTGGAAAAGAATCTTTACAGAAGTGCCATACATTTGAGTACACTGGAATCAGAATTTAATTTACAAAAATCCGATTTTACAATAACGGGATTGACATGACAAAACGAAAGTAGCATCTAACAAAGCTGCTGCAAATGCAAGATGCTTTGCATTTCTCGAGAATACAAGTTTTCCAGATGTGAGCCATTCGTTCCTTATTAACATCTGAAAAATATATTTTTTAAAATTATGGCTATAGCCAAATATATTCTTGATAAAATTTTCAGGGAGGGGATTGCAGTCTAATGAAGTTCCAAGCACCTTTCAAAGGGATATTTCCAAACATTCAATAATTCACCGACCTCGTTAGCCAACAGTAGTAAGGGTATCCACTCTCCCACCAATAGGGCTATGGGTTCGAATCCTGCCGTCGGCGTGGATGATCGTAATTGTCTTTAGATGGCAGATAAATTTTTATCTCTTTGTGTGCGACCACCAACCTGATGAAGCCTGGAGATGCTCGAAAGAGCACCATGTGTCTAGAACGAGGTCTCCGGATTGTGCCAAAAAATAAAAAAAATACTTAACTCAATCACTATATGAACTTACAAAAACTTTCATATGTGGAAGTCACATAAAAATCAACGTAATTTAAAGTTTTATAAACTGAGTATTGAATTACAATAGCAATAAATTTTCCTTTCGTTTTAGTGTCCTGTTAAATGTTTATCCTTTATATCAAAATAATACTTCGTTTATCCCAGTTTTTCTAATTTTATTAAGAGCAAAATGGTAACTAAGTGTTTAAAGAACTTACTTAAAACAGTTTATTGGTTAAGATTTTCTGTCGACACGAAAGTAAAAGTAAGTAATACTGCATTCACCACCATCATCTGATATCCTCACACGAGGAAGCAGTTCATAAATCAGCCACGTGTCATTAACTCATTTCCGGTTAGTTGGTGTTATTACCGAACCTCGTGTTTACTAGCTATTAATGTACTTTATCGAGTTTCCTCAGTTATGAAATTGAGGAGAATAAATGCATTTGAAGTACTTAGGTACACTTATAATCCAAAAGTTATTGTAGCATAATTCAAGCATAAACAAGTACTCTGCTACGAAAGGTTAATTTTTCCTTCGGTTGGGAGAACAAGCCTTCCTTCTTTCTCTCTCTCTCTCTCTCTCTCTCTCTCTCTCTCTCTCTCTCTCTCTCTCTCTCTCCCTCTTTGATCGATGCTTGTGATAAGTTCCACAACGTACGCCTTTCCCATCTGGCGCAACATTTTGACACTTTGGAGCGATCTTGATGAATGTCTTCAGGCAGCTCTTGTGTTTGAAGGCCAGAAAACACTTTCTTTATATTTATGACGAACTGTTTGATTTTATCAAACATTATTTTAACACTTTTATGTTGAAAGTATAATAGACTATTTTTTTTTAACATTTTACAAATATTACATAAATTACTAGGATAGTGATAGGCGCAAATATCCAGCGATCCCACTGAATATAAAATATCAAATAGGCGAAGTATTACATTGAAGAAAATCTCTGACACAGTGAACAGAGGCTACTTGTTTTTCTCTAGAAAATGTAAAAATAAAGCGAGGGGAAAATATAAATCCCCGATTGTCATACTCGGTAACACAAAGTACAAAAACTCACGGTTAGACGTGTAGGGACCTTCCATACGTGTTTTGAAGGATCGCAGTCTGGTGCTTCTGGTAGAAATCAATTAACCAGAGAAATTAGAGATAGCGTAACGTTAGCACTGGACGTGAAGCATCGAAAATATCAGTAACGAGTTTTTTTCTTGTGAGATAAACAATTACGCCAGTGAAGGAGTGCAACTAATTCAATATCAGCCACTTCAGTCTAATTGCAGCGCCTCTAGTGAGAAACAGTGACCAGAGCAGTTTTAATGCTTATCATAACAAGATGGCGAGGCATGTATAAGAAATATCAATCAGCTATAAGAAATATCTCATTTCTGGTGTCTTGAGACTATTCTATTATCCCAAGAAATACGGGGATTTTGGAAGTAGTGTTGAAAAGAATGTTTCTTACTGCTTTTGTATGTTTTTCAAATGTTCTGAATCAGTTAATTGTAGCTGCTATGACTTTGTGGGGTGATCGTTACATAAGTTTCATTTAAAATTGAACGAGAATCGAGATGATTAATATTAGTTAGTAAATTTAAACGATTACACTTTTCCCAGGTAGCATGATACCCACCACATCGAAAACTCCCACGGTTACTACAATGAACAGTTGATAAATTTTCAGCAACAAAGGCAGCAAAAACGCAGAATGAGGATTAAGGGAGTTTTTAGCGGCGTTCGTCGTTCGCTAGTTGCATTTTTTTTGCTTCTTTCCGGAAGGAAAAACTTGAATTTCCAAGAGAGGAGAAAATCCTCTCACCTCTGTATAATATTAACCGGCCGACTGATGAGAATGTTTTTAGAAATGCACAAGCAAATACTGCAATCATGTGAAAGAACAGCCCTACAAATCAGTAGAATTATTCTCACGGAATAAGTTTTGGTTTTAATTGTGCAATTCAGAAAATTCGACTGTAGAACGCAGTATACAAATAATGATACTCATTAGTATTAGGAACATAAAATGGCGGCAGTTATCTGTTATTGTATCATTGCATTCCATCTATCCACTCAGATGCACCGGTAATGACTAAAGTGAAGATCGGCCACCAACTGATTTCTAAACGTTATGGTTTAGAAATCCTTTATGGTTTACATCCTGTAAAGTATTTAAGATTGATATTTCATATTTCAATTTATAATGAATTCTGTTTCCTCTCATATATATGCAGGTTGTGGATTCGATTCAGTCTTTTATACTTATATATGTGTGAGATTTTTTTTTAGTTTATTTCGTTTACTAATGAACCGTAATTTAAAACTTCACTTCAGTTTAATCAGCTGACACATTTTAAAACCAAAAAACAACAACTTTCAATTTAGAAAATCAATCTGTTGTGTTAGTATTTAATAGCAATCATGCTTGATTTAGAGATTTTAGGTTACGTACAACGAACAAAGTAAATTTAATTATGTCACGAATAAATAAATAAATAAAAGTACTATAATTAAATCAAGACAATAGTAATCTAATTAATACTTTTGAGGATTTCCATATGTAGCATATGGAAATATTGATACTCTATATATGGGAGTATGTGTGAATTACTTGCATTCTTCCTATGTACTTGGTGGCTGATAAAATAATCCAAAGGATCCCCCCCCCTTTCGATCAGTTTATGACTTAGATGATTTACACGAGAAATTCGGTTACTAGTGTTAAATAACGTTTTGTATTTTAAGACCTTCGTTTTCTCTGTCCCAGACCAGACAAACCAATCTTTAGATCACACTGGATTTACAAATCGAATTCACAGAATAATTTGCCATGGCTAGATGACTTATAGCTTCGTCAACGTTTCAATCCTTTATGTGTAGCTCCGAGCTTCTTAAAGATTTGAAATTTTGCTTACCATTTTAAAGTGACCTGCAGTATAATTTTGTCTGCAGTATGCGCGGGCGATTATTCCCCGAAAATTATTTTTTCTTTGCATGGTCGCGTGTTGCGTTCATTTCCATGCGGCTGTCATATAATTCCGGAGGGTCGTCAGTTTAATTTCGGAACTCTTCGTAACTGCCGATGGCGGTAAACAGGTAAACGGTAAATAATGGCAAACTCTGAACATTTTCATCCTTCCTTTCAAAAGTGCCTTGATGCAGCAGAGAGAGAGAGAGAGAGAGAGAGAGAGAGAGAGAGAGAGAGAGAGAGAGAGAAGCTGGTCAACTCTCCATTAATACAACCTTTTCTTATCTCAAATAACACAATTCCCATTGCTTGTTAGAAAACGAAGTTCATCAAGACAGTCGCCTGGCAACACAACTTCGGAAAGGTCAGAGAGGTTACCTTGAAAGCAGAATCACACACACACACCCACACCCACACACACACAAAGTTCGTAGTGCACAGTTTTAAAGATACAGAAGGTTTAATACTTTTGATATTTGTAGGCTAATTTGCTATTCGTCACATATTTAATATTAATATTACTATTTTTTATCGACATTATTTTACTTTTTATTTAACTTCAACTATAAAGATCTATTTGTTATTTTTGTATCCTACTTAGCGCCCTCTCTAGTTCAATACCGAAAACAAATATGGAATCTATTTATAATTGCTTTTAGTAATTTTTATTCAAAATTCACAATCTATTTGTTGCAACTATTTAGCTAATCAGTTTCAAACTTTCTGATTCTCGTTCTAAACATGCACGTGAAAATTCCACGCGAAGAAGGCAGTGACATAAAGGTTGTTTCATTAGAACAATGAGTGACGTATTCTTCAAGGCATCCGGGTAATTACTGTCAGACGAACGAAAGAGACTGATTATGATTACAATGCGAATAGCACGCGATATTTTCGACGTGGAGATAGCAGGGATTAAGACGCTAATTCGAATTAATTACTTAAATAATACCTCGGAAATGTTTGAAACGCTTTAAGCCACCACGAATTCTAGTAATTAGTCGTACGTGATGAAGAGTTTCAACCAAGAGTCGAGTCTCCATCGATTAATCCATTCCTTAGCCTATTAAGTCTGCAAACCACGCATTTCAGTTAATTACAAGACAGTTGCAGCTCTTTATCAACGTCTGTTGTGCAGAAGAGAAGTCGCCAACGCGTCCTTTGTGTTGTGTCACTGAAGGTCTTTTGTTTTCTCTAAATAATGCTTATTTGAAATCATTCGCTAGAGTGGACTTCAGATTAAAGAGGAAATTTCATGCGATCTCTAACGACTTACCTATAGACACATAAATGTCTGGTATACAGCGGATTCGAAATAGGAAGAGATCGCCATTTAATATTAACAGTTATTCAACTGTAAATATTAAAAGATATCAAATCAGTTCCTTGCAAGTAAGGAACTATTTTCTCTAGGTGAATCCAGAGGAAAATATATGAAAGCAAATTATTGTGCCAAAGTAATTAAAGAAACGTCATGGCAACACTTCCATAAACTATAGGGAGGATAAATATCAGAAAAGTGGCAAAATATACTGAAGGTCATTGAAGAAGGTTAGAAATGGAAAAAAGTGATGATAAAGGTGACATAAAACCTGAGGATATTGTTGATGTCTGGAGTAAACAGTGAGAGCACACTGGTAGAAAAGGAATGCAATCAAGAGGACATATCAATACATGAATACAAAAAGTTATCAAAACCAGAAATGTGGAAAGTCAGCTGGAGCAGATGATATTCGTCTCTACTCATTTTCAACCATGAAGGTATCAAAATTTCACAGCGACTATTCATATTCGTACTGGTCGCATTCGGAATAATTGAAGTAGAGCTTTCATAGTACTCAAAAAAGGAATGAAACGCAAGGGAATTTCCCTAGATTTATGGCATACTTGAGAAAAAATTAAGAAAATGTGTGAAAGTGAAACATGGAGAAGAACAAGTTGGGTGCAGACCAAATAGAGGTTGTCAGGATGCGAATTTCACTTTAAGCCAAAGTTGGGAAATGACGGGAGTATAACAAGCTTGTGTACTCAAGTAGTTTTGTAGATCTGGAAAAGGCATATTACACAGAAAAGCTTTTCAAAACACTACAATTATATGGGGAGAATGGACCATTATACAGAGCAATACACAGTCTATATGTAAGTTATCAATAAGCAATTAGACCTGAAAGAAATACAGCAAGACGGTTTAGTGTAAATCAGGTGTAAGACAAGGATGCACATTATAGAAAAAAACATAGGAGAAAAGGAGAAGAAATGATAGGAGATGTGATAGAAGAAAAAGAGGAGATATGATAGAAGCATTTAGGTTGCTTAAGGTGTTTTATAGGATCGATGCAGGGGAAATCTTTCAGTACTTGGCTAGAGGAACTAGAACATCCATGGAAATTAGATAAAGGTGTGGTTAGTAGGGGGTGTGAGAACTAGAATTTTTGCTTGGACAGTTGTAAATGAGTGGAATGGGTTGCCAGAGTCAGTTGTGAGTGTTTTGTCTGTTAACACGTTCATCGCCAAGCTGAAAATTGGAATTTCGTGTGGTGGCCAAATTTTTTTAAATTTTTATTTAGGTAGCGACGTCCACGCGATAACGCGTGATCGGCCAAACGGTGAGAACTCGCAGCACGTGATATCGCGTGATTAGCAATGAACGTGTTAACGGGTTCAAGGAGAGGTATGATGGATTGTGGATAGATTGGATCTCCCGCGATGAGTATTCGCACTCCACGGAGGTACTACAATAATAATAATGTTATCTACTCTTCTTCTTCATTTATATGGATCAAATTATGAAAGAAAGCGGTATTAAACCTGATATTAGAATGGAAGTTTTCAAACTTAGTCCTTTTCGTTATGCATATGATGTTATACTCTTAAAGAATTGTTCCTTAAACATGTAGTAGCTAACAAATCTTTATACGAAGTTTGTTTTACTCGAAAAATATCTACATGAATTTTAACAAGTAATTTTAAAATACTCTGTACTTAGTTCCAATAACGAAACAAAAACTCTATCTTGAATACTCTTGTCATAAGTTTATCTTGCTGGTGATCGTGAAGATGAAGAAACAAATTACAGCCAAGTTTGATAATAAAGTGAAGTACAAACACTTAACAACATTATTGACAAGATTCGTTTCCAATTGGAGAGATACCTTTTCATGCTCACTCAATTAGGTCTCTTTCTCTCTCTCTCTCTCTCTCTCTCTCTCTCTCTCTCTCTCTCTCTCTCTCTCTCTCTTTCTTTCTTTCTTTCTTTCTTTCTTTCTTTCTTTCTCTCATACAAAAGGATATCTTTGAAGTTGTAAACACGTTAGATTGGCATAATTTCTGCACGATAAGCTCTAAAACATTTCTACGAAATCAAAAATATTTCAATGAAATGCAAAAACTGTGCTCAAAAGAGATAAACTGAATTTGTTTTCTTTTTCACCTTATTAGCATATTCACTTACTTTATTGAGAGTATGATGCATACGAATTTAGCTTTATAACAATGCAAATTCTTTTAGACGTAGTTACCTGCATGAGAACACAGATAGAAAACGCAGAATAAATATTCCTTCAAGAATACATCCCCCTCCCCGAATTCTTTGAAAGAAAAACCATCTTCAACTAACCGTTAACGTGATTACTTCACAGCGTAGAGAACACGTATTGCTTTCTAATGTTTTCCATTTCTGTACTTAAGAGTTGATCGACTGATTCGCTATTTATCGATCAGTCCAAGAAAATTCCATTTAATTTAGTTGTTACCAAGAACGCAGTTCTAGTAGAACCACCCCCATCATGATTGAATACTAACGTATTGGTCTGCGTATTTTATTCATGAGAATAATCGCATCAAAGTTTCTGTTTAGTGTTTGTTTTCGCTTCATATTTCATATTTTAAGATGACAATGCGATACGATTGTATTAAAACAGCGCCCTCTAGTAACGGAAGTAATCAGAAATGGAATGAGAACGATATGCCTTTGGTTAATGCAGATATTTTCAAATTAGATTTATGTTTGTAGTAAGTAAACACAAAGCAAGAAGAGAAATAAAACACGTCAATAAATTGTAAATTCCAACAATATACTGTTGAAGATGAGTTGGGAGAATTGCTGAATAAAAAATAAAAGCAGTGAAAATGGAATATCACAATACACGACTATAAAATAAAATAAAATAGTGCTCACTGTGTATTGCTTTTTGAGAATTCTGGATTAAATAAATATCACGTGATCTTATCATTACGCAAATCTAGAAACGAATGCAAAATACCCGATTTGTACATAAAGCACACCCTTGCAATCCGTATCCAATATGTGGATAATATCATTATGCAAAGTGTTCTCTAGCTACAGAATACATCGGTCGGTGAATGGAAATTACCACTGTGCGCATGCGCATTAATCGGAGGAACTCTACCTATTGCACTTTTAGGAACTAAATTCGTAGAGAAAAAAATATATAACAAAATAATTCTAGTGAATGCGATAAATAGAGAAAGAATCAAAAATTACCTGTAATCATCCATCAAAAAGATAAAATGCCGATTTTAATCAAATTGCATTTACGTTTTTTTTTTTTTTTTTCCTCAGAAAGACCTAGGTTTGGTAAGGACGCAAAACGTTTCTCAGCTGTAGGAGAGAGTTAGCTGACTCATATGAAGATTGATTTCTTCTTCCAAAAGAAGAGTAGCATATATACACCGGAGAAGATATATATCCACATTATTTCATTGGTTAGTTCTTTATTATTATAAACAACGAAAACAGTTAATCTTATAAAATCTTGAGATCTGCCAGGTTGGCCTGGTTAGCCTGTTTGGTTGATATCTTCATTTGGTTTAAATTTAAGCTTTGGAATCATAAACAAGAGCGTATTGGATCCACCCACTGACTGTAGAAAACGGACAATTTCAGTGCCTTCTGACTTTGCAAAATTTCTGTGCTGAAAATGAATTCCTTGTTTTTACTCTCATTGATCAATCGCATTAAATAGCATCACTGTGTTCTGGTGTCTATTTCATTAAGATACGCCAGAGAAGACTGTCTCTCAAACCTATATTAAAAAGATCACGCTTGGTAGTAACCAACTAAAAAAAAATAACAGATCCATTCTGGAATTATCGAGGTTAGAACTTAAAAACTTGCATTTAGATAATTTCAGTCTAGGATAGACTGAATATCCGTCTAAATATCCTGTAGAAGCAGCGATGTTTTGTTGCTCTTCTTTGTCACCTCTTTACTGGATGTAAGTTCAACAAAGAATTCGGATAACCGAATAAGCGACTTGCAGGTTATGGAGTTAACCATTTTCATAGTCTCTTTTCTGAAAACCGGGAACAACAACAATAAAAGTTATACAGTACCCAATCCGTCGAATATAAAGGTCGTCTGTGTAAGTTTCTGTTCTTGTTCAAAAATGGAAGCAGACGATACACTAACTTTGCTTCAATTGTTCGTCCCTCTTTATACTGACGAAATCACTAAAATATCTCTGTTTATATTTATGGAGGCATTTTAATAATTCATATATTTCGTTACTCGTTTGGCACTCTTAAAACAAAATTTTAACACGTCTTCAAGTCTTTTCGTCGTCCTCAAGCGTCTCACGAGCACTTTGAAATCGCTTACCATTCATAAACTTGAGTACGGGATAAGCATTCGTCACTTTTTGAAGCATTTGATGCGTTTTCGGTAAACCTTTTACCAAATACACAAAAGTCCATCGCAGCTCTCTATTTGAAACTCATTTTCCGACCGTTCGTCAAAAACACACCGTCATTCTTGGCACTATAACTCGGCGTCTAATGAAACAAATGTCCTAAACAGTTGACACAACACTAATGTAGGTTGCCGCTTTCGACAACAAAAAGATACAACAGATGGCGCCACTAGTGTCGTCTATTTTAGAAAAGTTCGGTTTCTTTTTGGACAGAGGGTGTATGACTAGTTAACGCGTGCTTCGACGGCCACACTTGTCATATCCGATTTACAGTCACATTATAAATGTCTTCATATTTGTAACAATTGATGACCGTTTATTTAAAATAAATAACTTATAATAAATCAATAAATAAATTTATTTAGCATGCAGAAAACTGCTCAAAACTTACATTATGACGAGTAGCATTGAGTTAGTTTCGTAAGATGGATCTCATCGTACGGATCTCATTGATCCCAAATAAGATTATTTACTCCTAATTGAACACGTTGTGTGTATACATATAAATAAAAAAAAATCAATTCTTTTATTTTAAAAAATCATGATCTTATTATCTGCCAGATGCCATGTTCCCGTAGAGTACTCAATGTCAATATAAACAAATTCTCAAAACAAATACATGTTCTTGTTTTCTTTTTAGTAACTTAAAGAACAATGCGGAATCTTCATTCTTGAAGGTCCAAACATTTGCAATGAGGTTGAACTATTTCTGTCCATCACATGCAGTATGTACTAAGGCCAGCTTGTCTATTTAACAGGATGAAAAACTCCCCGTAGTTTTGGCGAAAACACCTTACCATCACCATCTAAGACTGGCTAATTCAGCCTTTGTCGAAAACACCCACCCACTGTTGATGGGACTCGTTCAATGATCTTCCAACCAAATGGTGACAGACAGTGTTGTTAGTGGTGTTTTCTACTTCATAATCTGTAAACTCTGAGAGGTAGAAGAACTATATCAATAGCGGTAGCCAGCAATCAATGATGATCACCTGTGTTTTGGAATCTCGTCTGTCTCTCTGTCTGTTAATATTCTATCTTCTTCAGCGAGTATATTTTCCGTGAAAATCTGAAAAGAAAAAAGAAATTCCGGTTATTCAACTGGATCCCTCAGATGTGATCACCCATACGAAAGAACACCAATACAAAACTGTCAGCGCACCGTTTCCTCCCCTCCTAACGGGCAAATATCCACTGCACAAGTGTACCCCATCACACATCATGAGAAGAATGCTTCGTGAAATTTGTAATGATTCAACTCCAAGATCTATGAAATATACAAGGGGGGGGGGAGCTGGGGAGTTCTGATAAACACCTAGAACAAAAATGATGTTAAAACATCCACAAGAAACGAACATTTCTTAAAACCCTTTAACCCATGTTTCATCAAATTGTAATATTTGTTTCTTTTTTTTAGGATATATATATATATAAGAAGACGTCAATTCCTTCATGGTGATTATCACAACCTTTCAGCACACCTCGTAAGAGAACAAACCCATTTCCTTGAGATCTCCGCTTTTTCCTATAAGTGGCATCACTTTTTATGATATTTCGCAGTTGCCTATTCACGTATGATATAAATTAAAATCAGTACATATAAGAATTAGGCCCAGACGAAGTCTTTGGTTGAAAAGAGGTGGGTTGGACTCTCATATAGGACGTGATGGACCTTTATTAAGGCTTTTCAAATGGAGAGGAATTAGCCAGTTTCATACGAAGATAGCACGGTTTCGCTTTCCGGAAACTCTGGTTTTTCGTCCCGACAACCAGAAAAAGTGACCAGTAGAACGCACGCAATTTATAGACAAAATAATACTTATAGGCATAAGGGTCTCACTACCTTATCCAAGAATTGCGGTTACGAAATCCAAGGATATGTGGAAGCTCGTGGACGATTAAGTATCTGTTAGAGCCACTGACTTCAGTAGCTATAAAAGTGACCCTTAGATTCAATAGGGTCAGAGAAAGGAAACATATATAAAGAGAAAGATCGCAAGAGAGAGGGAGAGAGAGAGAGAGAGAGAGAGAGAGAGAGAGAGAGAGAGAGAGAGAGAGAGAGAGAGAGAGAGAGAGAGAGAGAGAGACTGCAGTTTGACCAGCTGACTTTGTTGACTCACTCGCTGAGCACCTCTAAAACGGGTTAAATTTTCACTCTATAAAGGAAAGTTCCAAAAATGGGAAAAACTAAAAACACCTAAAACCAATGTACACCGAATAAAAATAAATGTGAACACCAAACATTCTATGAAATTAAAGTATAACATAGGATAAAACCAAAGTGAACAAAGGCCGCCTCCCTCCTCCTTGATTTGATTTGATACTGTCGATATCAAATCGAATGAAACTATTTACAATGAATACTGCTGAGAATTCATAGATCTGTATTATTTCATAAACAAATTACGACGAATTAACGTTGTTCATCAACGGATGAAGAACTCTGATTGGTTTACAAGTTTGTATTGAATTACGTAGAATTTATTCTAGAAATTAATGAGAAATAAACTCAATGAGACCAACGTTTATACCACTGGCAACTTAATGAAATGTTACTCAACCCATAAAGAAAATAGAAAATAGAATACAGTCCGTTAATGATAATCCTGATATTTACGAAAAAAAAATGAATTTTTATTGTCTAGTGGTAACATTCTATAATGATTTATGCAAATTATTTAAATTCTTTTTGTTGCCTAACACTCCCGAAAATGTTTACTTTTCCCTGGGTGTAGATATAGGCCTTTTGCTGAGTACGTCTAACGTTAGAGTATAACGAAATATGCCTTGGAGTCTTTCTAGTGACTGTTGTGAATAATATTTCCACTCTATAACGCTAGTTTTTCAGGGGAAAAAATATCAATTCATTCTCGTCTCAGACTAAAATCGAATCTAGTACCGATTCTCCAAATCCCTACAAACTCAAGCCGAGTCTAACATTCGTAGATATTTGTCATTGGCAAGTAGAGATTTTAATCTGAAACTCACGTTTTAAACCCTGCAACTCAGAAAAAATCGATCGCAGAATTCATTCTGTTGCAGACAGTTACTCCAGTTGGAATTGGGAATACAAAACAGCAGCAGTGCCTGTCATACTCTCGTTACCCATAAAGATTATAAATTATCGATAGGCATAAACTCAATTTCAAAAGTTATGTCTGACCATGTTCCAAAGCATAGCATGTAAAAGTGACGCTTTATAAAGTATGACCTTCTGTACCGTATCTAAGTGAAATATGGACCAGAAAAGCTGTTGAAAGGAAAAACAAACAGAAAAATTAAATTCCTATGAAGGGCAGTAGGTTATATACTGTCTGAAAAAACTCAGAAAGTCGTAAAGAATTAAAATACCGGTAATATAAGGAAAAATATGCAGTTGGCCGAGTAATTAATTTACAACCAACAGGCCGTGGATTGGCCCAATCTTAGATATTTATGATCGTTTTTAGACGAGATATTAATTTCATGGCCCGATGGGATCCCATTGTCCCAGTTTTCTGGAGACTTGAAGTTTTTTTGTTTGTTTTTTAATTTCCACGTTTGATCTCAAGGGTAGGGTTTGCGACAAATGAAATACAATAAATGAATGTAAAATAGAATATCATAAAAGAGTTATGACTTACAAATGGTTCACACTTATTACTCTCATTACCAATATTTCATCCTAATGCATCGTATTTTTCTCACGGTTACCACATTCATTTTTCACATTTCACGCATGGGAAACACCGTACGTACGTATTAGAAGATAACAATTTGTCAACGCTTATGCTGCCATCTAGTATTCAATTATGAAATTACATTAACGCTAGTAGTTCCTTCCTAATGAAAACCTATAATTAGCTTATTAAAACATGCAGATATGTGAAACAAGTAAATTATTTAACACCAACGTTTAGATTAACTCTAGTGTTTAAGTAATTAAAGTGAAATACCAAATTCTGAAATTAAAATTGTTGATTCTACTTTGTAAGTCTTTTGAAACGTGATTATTATCAGATTTGTAATAATGGTAAAATAAAACTAAGATCACACTAAATTACTAATTAAAAAAAACTCCAAACTACATCGTTCACATCGTAAGAACAAAATTATTTTATCAGAACAAAAAATCAAAAAAAAGTGCTATAAATTACATTAATAACGAATATGAAAAGTCATAAAAATTATTTATTTGTACAGTAATAGACAGTTGAAATTAATTAAAATAATCGATGTACCAATTATTACGTTAGCATTAATTGCAAAATAAAAATAATTTAAAACTTATAATTTGTTTATAATGTATTACCAGAATGTTTTGCAGAACTGCTCATTGACTGATCCGATGCAGATTTAATGTCCTATTAGTGCTCCTTCTTATGTTAAGACGAAGACGGCAGCTTGGCTAATTAAAAATATAGAATATAACTTAGATTTGTTTCCGTAACAATTTCTTTCATTTTTCTGATAAGCTAAAATTTAGTTCTGATGGATCATCTGCTTGACTGGCGAATTAAGTTTATAGTTTTAGGAGACGATAGTAAGTAAAAGTGTGTATTTAAGTATAAAGTATAAAGACTTGATTTTCCCTGGAAAATTAAAATTACTTACTTTTATCCTTTATTCTTTATTCATTGCTATTTATTCATAGGTCTGTGTTCAATTCTGGTTTATCAGGTGCTGCCATCTGTTATCTAATCACTGAGCTATAACAGAAAATCTTTGATTTATTATTGCAGCGATGCATATTTTAAACTATATTTAATTCATTTTTTTTTTAATTTATATCTATTTATACTTGCTGTTCTTTATCTACAGGTAAAATTCGAGGGAATAAAAAAAGAATCTGACTTCTTATATAATAATGTATTCTAAACGAAATAAAGTCATTAAAGTGGAATAAAAATATAACGCAACATTATCTTTACTTTTATTGGTAGATATCAATAAACAAACACAAAGATAATCCACATATGATAATAAGAATAATCTCTCGAATTCATTCCTTTCAAGAGTCAATTGTTATGAGAGACATATTGATTGGAAGATTTTGTTCCCATCAAATAGATTTTTAAATTAACGGTTTACTATTTTTTCCTCTCCTCCTTAACAACATCCTATGTTGTGTGGAATTCGACTTCATTGCATCAGGTTTGAGTGGCTTTCTATGTGAAAACATCTGGATTTCCATACTCTGATAGCTGCATTGATAATTAATGAGATGTTTCTGCACAAAGTAGTTCTTATATTGCCACATAGAGGTCGCTGGTCTTTTCGATGTCTGTATTTACGTCCGAATGAAGGATTGATAAAACTAAAAACTTAAGTAGGTTCAGTATTATTTGCATATCTGGTTTTATAAAAGCAAATAATCGTATCAAGATGTGTAGATTTTTTTTTCATTCTTTCATATTTACATTTTACTTTTTTTATGGTCGCAACAACACTGGGCGTTTGTCGCTTAAGTCCCGTCTAGTGCAGGTAAGTATTTATTCAGGCTGTACAGAAAGCTATATGAGGATGTTTACTCATAATGCTTGAGGAGATATTGACTCGTTATATTGCACGATACGCCTTGCCCATGCGGTGTCCGTTGACTTCTTTCCAAGCAGTGTATATAATTCCAAGAATAAAGGAAGTTAGTTTATTTTGTTAACGTAGCCTATGAAAGGAGGAAAGAAAATATCTTAAAATATTTGGCTAACTAATCTGGAAGTTATAAATGATAATGTATATATATTTTTTTTCTACTGTGTTATTGATTGAATGGTTGCTTGCTTTTTTCACAAATACAGATTTATAAAGATAACAACGAAACAGTCTGGAAAAGATTTTGTATTTTATGTTTTTGTGTGTTTGCGGTTAATTATATCATTGAACGCTAGGAAGTAAGCATAGAAACTGAAGAGCGACCTTCCTCCAGACTACAATAACATTTTATTTCTAAATGAGAAAATCTTGTCTGCTTCTCCTTGTACCTCTCTCTCCCATAAACCTCTCAAGTAAAAGAACTACTTCAAAGAAACAGTCCTGATTATTTCTTTAAGCTAATCAGAAGAGTTTAATATCATAATATAACTACTATTACTTCTCCTTCTGATCTCATTATCTTCTCCTTCATTAGATGCTTGAATTTCTTTCCCTATATACAACATGATGAAATTAACGAAATGAAAAATCAACGAAGCTGGCCAATTACGATGAATGCCTTTTAAGCCATTACTATGGCGCATCCGTTAATGAAAGATGTATCGACTAGAAACACTTAAATCAATGATTTAAGTGTTTCTAGTCGATTTGTATACGGTTCGTCTTCCTTGCAACGAAACCCACTAAATCTAAAAATGCTAAAAGCAGCAAACATTTTCACCAACTGTAGCTATAATTCCATTTTCCCCTCATACACTTCACATTAGAATTTATTTTAACATGGCACTAACGTAATCATGAGCGAATTTTAGCACCATTCTCATAATAGAGAAAAAGATTACTTAACAAGCCCCTACCAACATCGCGCATCAGTCCTTCACAGAACAACATTGAGAATGGGTTCGAATCCGGACGTAGGTTTTGATGTATTTGAGAATACATTTAGCTAGTAGATGGTTTATTGATGAATTGAAAAAGTTTCATACTTGTACTACAGATGAGGATTTTTGGATCATCTGTGTCATCCATGGTACTCATGTATGATAGCCCTGCAGTTTCTTTTTTATATTTAAAAGGAAAATGATTATTTATTCATATTTTCCTGCATAATAATATCATATCCTATCATAAACATAGTTGTACGAAAACGGCACAACATGAAAATGATTGGTAGGTTGCAACCTTTTTTTTTATTACAATACACAGTTTCAAAACTCCACCTCTTATCCCTCCCGACGCTTCAGTCCCTAACCTCCAAATCAATAGAATGACACTACTAGGCCATGTTAAAAATGCCACAAGCTCCACTCCAAAAGCCTTCCTACATCACCTTCGCTATCCGATATCCATATTGCATGTTAAATTGTTCTGGAAGCGTTAACTGTTTCTCTTTCGACATGCGTAGATGAAGGAACCAAAACAGGAGTATTACACCAGTCCAGTCAAAGATTTAGGCCTCTTTATAACCTTGAACGGAAGGACGCTGGTCAGTTCAAAGCATCCCAAGGTCGCATCTCGAGTATATAACTAAACAGTGGGGTATATGGAGGTGAATAGTCTATGGAAAGTCACTGCTCACCACACCTTAAAGTTTAAAGTTTAAATCATGCGAGTTTTATGAATGCACGTGGAACAGTTCCGGGAAATTTACAGCAACAAACAGACAATCAGAACAACTAAGCCTTGCACGAGGCTCCACTGTCATAATATCTGGACGGATCATAAAAGTTCACGTTCCATCAGAGTTTTCAATGCATCACCACAAGCAACTTTACCCACGCACGGACGCCTTCCATTAGCTTATTGCTTGCTAGCCGGTGTGTCTCAGCAAACATTTAACTGCACCAGACGCAGATGTAAGACTTGAGCAAGACGAAAGTTCTTTGCAGATTTGTGGATTCTTTGCAGAAAAATAGAAACAGAGAAAAACATACGTGTCTTGATATCATTATTTGCTTTTATAGAAACAAATATGTAAATAATTCGTGACCTGCATAGGATTTTAGTTTTGTAATCCCTTCAGCCAATGTAAATATAGTTCAAGAAAGATAGCAGTGCCATCTATGAGCTATTGTGAGAACTATTTTAAGTCGAAACATCTGATGAATTATTAGTGCAAGTACTATCGCATGGAAATCCAGATACGTTCGCTTAAAAAAGAATGAAAAAAAGCACGCCTGAAAGTTTTATTCCGCAAAACTACAAATGCGGTAAAGGAGAAAGAAAAGAGGAAATTTACAATTTTAAATAAATTTAAATTTTTATTTTTATTTTTTTAATTAAAAATTTCATTTTATAGGAATAATATTGCACAACAAATATAGGCATCAAGAAATTTAGGCGATCTTTAACTTCATAAAAATATTTTTGCTTTATTAAATGCTTTTGGTGTATTAAACATAATCATTGTTCTTATATTTGTGTCGTCTCGCATGCTTTTGCAGCTTTCAGAGACAAATATATGTTATTCTTATAAAACAATAGAATAACTTTCTGTTACTTTATTGATTCTCATCATCATCATCATACGTATCAAGGATTTAGGCCTAGTATGGCCTGTTCCGGCCTTAGAAGTCATCGTTGAATTGTTTAAGAGGACGTCCTGGTTTTCTTTTTCCTAATGGCTTGTACTTTAAGAATTGTTTTGGTAATCTTTCTGTTTTCATTCTTTGAACGTGTTCCATCCATTTATATTTATATTGTTTAATTTTTTCAATTACTGGTTCTTGGTTTAATTCTTTCATAATATCTTCGTTTCTTTTGTGATCAAATATCACAAAAGAAACGAAGGTATACTTTGCAGTTTTTCTCATAAACTTCATTTCTGCTGTTGTTAATCTTTGTTTGTCTTTTTGTTTTATTGTCCAGATTTCGCTTCCATACATTAAGACTGGTAGGGCTAATGTATTGTATACTTTTAGTTTCGTTTGTTATTGAACTAGATTTGGTTTAAATATAGAGTTAATTACTCCTGTTATTTTTAAATATTTTGCAATTTTTACGTTTATATCTTTTTCATTTTCATATGTGATCATACATCCTAGGTAGTTAAATGAATTCACCTGTTCTAAGATCTTGTTATCTATTACTATTTTAGTTCTTGCTGGATCTTGTCCTTTAAAGGCCATAGTTTTTGATTTTTCTGTTGATATTATCATACCATAATCGTTGGATATCTCATTTAGATTTAAAATAGCTTTCTGTAAGTTATCTTCAGAATTTGTAATTATTATTTGGTCGTCTGTTTAGTGTAGGTGAAAGTTTAATTCCTTGATGTAAATTTTTACACCATTTTATTATTATTTCATTTAAGTAGATATTAAAAAGAGTTGCTGAGAGGGGACATCCCTGTCAGACCCCTTGGTTTATCTCTCTTGTATATGATAGCTCGTGATTTAATCTTATTTGTATTTGATTATTTTCATATATACTTGTGACAGATTTTAGGATATTATTTGGTATTTGTCTTTCTTTTAATATGTTAAATAATATATTTCTTTTAACTTTGTCAAATGCTTTTTTAAAGTCAATAAATGCAATATGTGTTTCTAAATTATATTCTCTTCTTTTCTCTATTATTAATTTTAGGCAGAAGGCTGGGTCTATACATGATCGTCCTTTTCTAAATCCATTTTGTACCTCTAGAATGAAGTTTTCGGAATATTTCATTAGTTTGTTATTTAAGATTCTTCTGTATATTTTGTAACATGAATTTAGTATACTGATACCTCTATAGTTTTTAGGGTCATCTCTATTACCTCTCTTAAAGATAGGAATCACAATTGCTTTTTTCCATTCTATTGGAGGGATACCAGTTGAGTAAATTTTATTTAAAAATAATAAGAGTCTTCCTTTGAATCTTGTTCCTGCGTATTTATATAGTTCTGAACCTAGCTTATCTTCTCCAGGTGATTTTCCGTTTCTTGTTTCTTTCAGGCTGATTTCTAATTCTTCTTCAGTTATTTCCTTTTCATTTTCGTTAATTGTTTGCCAGTTGTCTTTTTTAAAATATTTGTCTGTCCACAGTTCTGTGTAGTAATTCAGAAATTCTTCTAATTTCAATTCAGTGTTTAATTTTATGTTTTCTTTGGTATCTGCATTTAGGTGTTTCAAAATCTTATATACATTGGGTCTTATTTTATATAAATCATGTTCTAAATTAGAAACAAATTTATTCCATGATTCTCTATGTCTTTTTCTGACTTCTCTTTTAGCTATGGCTCTTATTCTTTTATATTCTATTTCATCTTCTAATCTTTTACTGCTTAACCATTTGTGATAGGCTTCTTTTTTCTTTTTGATTATTTCTTTGATTGTATCATCCCAGATCTTCAGTTTTTTTCTTTTATTGAATTTTTTGGTCTTTCCTAAGCTGTCATTTGCTGCTGCATTTAGTATCGTTTTTATATTAAGCCATTCTATTTCTATTTCTTCATTTTGTTTTATTTTATCTAGATACTGGTTAATTCTTTGATCATATAGCCATTGTGCATTTGTTTCATTCAATAGTCTAGTTTTATAAACAAATGTTTCAATTTTTCTTTCTGTTCTTGTTACTTGTAGCCATTTAGGTTTTAATCTTAATTTTATTTTACAAGGAAGTGGTCACTGCTTATTTCATATCCTCTGTGAACTCTAACATCTGGTGAAAATTTTGATGTCTTTTCATTTAATATGAAGTAATCTAATATTGATTTGCATCCTCTTG
Source organism: Typopeltis vanoorti (assembly GCF_054136105.1). Classification (NCBI taxonomy): domain Eukaryota; kingdom Metazoa; phylum Arthropoda; class Arachnida; order Uropygi; family Thelyphonidae; genus Typopeltis; species Typopeltis vanoorti. The sequence goes on along the minus strand of NC_143564.1, from coordinate 62,613,511 downwards.
CTGCCCAAGTATATTTATGTATGTCTTTATGTTTATAGAAGGAATTCATTATTTTTAGGTTATTATAAACTACAAAGTCAATCAATTTTTTACCATTTCTGTTCAGAGTGTGTTCTCCATATATTCCTATATTATTATTAATTTTCGTGTTTCCAATTCTTGCATTTAAGTCTCCTGCTAAAATTACGTAATCATTTTTATTTATTTTATTATATATGTTTTGTAGCTGATTATAAAAATCAATATTATCCTGTTCTCTTCCTTCTTCTGGGGCATTAAACCAATTATTGTTAAATAGCCTCTATCTAAGGTTGTTTTGGTAATCTTTCTGTTTTCATTCTTTGAACGTGTTCCATCCATTTATGTTTATATTTTTTAATTTTTTCTATTACTGGTTCTTGGTTTAATTCTTTCATAATTTCTTCGTTTCTTTTGTGATCAAATAGGGTATACTTTGCAGTTTTTCTCATAAACTTCATTTCTGCTGTTGTTAATCTTTGTTTGTCTTTTTGTTTTATTGTCCAGATTTCGCTTCCATACATTAAGACTGGTAGGGCTAATGTATTGTATACTTTTAGCCTGGTTTGTGTTTGAACTAGGTTTGGTTTAAATATAGAGTTAATTACACCTGTTATTTTTACTATTTTGCAATTTTCACGTTTATATCTTTTTCGTTTTCATATGTGATCGTACATCCTAGGTAGTTAAATGAATTCACCTGTTCTAAGATCTTGTTATCTATTACTATTTTAGTTCATGCTGGATCTTGTCCTTTAAAGGCCATAGTTTTTGATTTTTCCGTTGATATTATCATACCATAAACTTTGGCTATCTCATTTAGATCTAAAATAGTTTTCTGTAAGTTATCTTCAGAATTTATAATTATTATTTGGTCGTCGACAAAAAGTAGAATGTTTGAGTTCACTGTAGGTGAAAGTTTAATTCCTTGACGTAAATTTTTATTCCTTTTATTATTATTTCCTTTAAGTAAATATTAAAAAGAGTTGTTGAGAGGGAACATTCCTGTCGGACCCCTTGGTTTTTCTCTCTTGTATATGATAGCTCGTGATTTAATCTTATTTGTATTTGATTATTTTCATATATACTTGTGATAGTTTTTAGGATATTATTTGGTATTTGTCTTTCTTTTAATATGTTAAATAATTATGTTTCTTTTACCTTTGTCAAATGCTTTTTCAAAGTCAAAAAACGCAATATGTGTTTCTAAATTATATTCTCTTCTTTTCTCTATGATTAATTTTGGACAAAAGACCGGGTCTATACATTATCGTTCCTTTCTAAATCCATTCTTTACTTCTAAAATAGTTTTCGGAATATTTAATTAGTTTGCTATTTAAGATTCCGCTATATATTTTGTAACAGGAATTTAGTATACTGATACCTCTATAGTTCTTAGGGTCATCTCTATTACCTTTTTTAAAAATAGGAATCACAATTGCTTTTTTCCATTCTATTGGGGGGATACCAGTTGAATAAATTTCATTTAAAAATAACAAGAGTCTTTCTTTGGGTCTTGTTCCTGCGTATTTATATAGTTCTGAACCTAGCTTATCTTCTCCAGGTGATTTTCCGTTTCTTGTTTCGTTCAGGCTGACTTCTAATTCTTCTTTAGTTATTTCCTTTTTATTTTCGTTAATTGTTTGCCAGTTGTCTTTTTTAAAATATTTGTCTGTCCGCAATTCTGTGTAGTAATTTAGAAATTCTTCTAATTTCCATTCGATATTTAATTTTATGTTTTCTTTGGTATCTGCATTGAAGTGTTTCAAAATCTTATATACATTGGATACATTTAAGTGTTTCAAAATTTTAGATACAAATTTGTTCCATGATTCTCTATGTCTTTTTCTGACTTCTATTTTAGCTACGGCTCTTATTCTTTTATATTCTACTAGGAGGGGGGGGGGGTTTCCCCCCTTTGATTTCCCGACTGGTAGGCCGGTTCTCCTTGAATTCTGATGATTCGAATTTTGAAGACTTGAAAGGGATCCCCCCCCCCCCCCGAGTTCCGGACTGGTAGGCCGGTTCTCCTTGAATTCTGATGACTCGAATTTTGAAGACTTGACACTCAGGGTAGCCCCTGAGTTTCAAATCGTTTCAAATAACTTGACAAAAAACGTGAAGCAAAAACGTTACAAAAAGCTTATCATTTTATATTATAAAGTAGATTTCATCTTCTAATCTTTTACTGCTTAACCATTTGTGATAGGCTTGTGTTTTCATTTTGATTATTTCTTTGATTGTATCATCCCAGATCTTCAGTTTTTTTCCTTTTATTGAATTCTTTGGTCTTTCCTAAGCTTTCATTTGCTGCTGCATTTAGTATCGTTTTTATATTAAGCCATTCTATTTCTATCTCTTCATTTTGTTTTATTTTATCTAGATACTGGTTAATTCTTTGTTCATATAGCCATTGTACATTTGTGTCATTCAATAGTCTAGTTTTATAAACAAATGTTTCAATTTTTCTTTCTGTTCTTGTTACTTGTAGCCATTTAGGTGGTAATCTGAATTTTATTTTAACAAGGAAGTGGTCACTGCTTATTTCATATCCTCTGTGAACTCTAACATCTGGTGAAAATTTTGATGTCTTTTCATTTAATATGAAGTAATCTAATATTGATTTGCATCCTCTTGCTGCCCAAGTATATTTATGTATGTCTTTATGTTTATAGAAGGAATTCATTATTTTTAGGTTATTATAAACTACAAAGTCAATCAATATTTTACTATTCCTGTTTAGAGTATGTTCTCCATGTATTCCTATATTATTATTAATTTTCGTGTTTCCAATTCTTGATTTTTAAGTCTCCTGCTAAAATTACGTAATCATTTTTATTTATTTTATTATATATGTTTTGTAGCTGATTATAAAAATCAATATTATCCTGTTCTCTTCCTTCTTCTGGAGCACATAAACCAATTATTGTTAAATAGCCTCTATCTATTTTTATTCTAACTTCTGTTATTCTTTCATTCCATGATTTATAATGTTTTAACTGTTTTGAAAGGGAGTCATGAATCCAAATCATGACTCCTGCTTGTGCTCTTTGGTCTCTGTCAACTCCCCTGTATATCACATTAAAATTTTCGGTTCTCATAGTTCCTTTTAATTTCTTTTTTTTTTTTCAGTGATTACTGCTATTTTAAAATTTCCTTCATTTAATATTTGGGTCTAAATCTATTTCTTTATGTGCTATTTCTCTTACATTCCAGTTTGCTATGTGTATTATATTTTGTCGTTTCCATTTTTGTTTTACCTTTTCCATTCCAGGGTGGTTTTCCATAGATTCAATCCAATTATCTTTTTCTGTTATCTTGCAAGTAGAATTATGTTCTCCATGTCAGGGGACTAGCCTGACGATGGAATAGTTTAGTGGTAGGGCTGCTACCTTAAAAGGCTTCTGAACTAGCCTTCTTCCAAATTTAAACCCATAGGAGGAATAGGGTATATTGAAGGGGGGAAAGAGTAGATTATGGTAGGATTTATAGAGAGGGCATAGTTGTAAGGCCAGAAATGAAAAGATCCCATGGTCCTCGAGTACTCTAATAGCGTAAGGGTCATAAAATAAGAAGAGTTGGCTGATAAGTCCTTATAGGAAAGATTAAAGTGAGTGGATCTTCCTTAAAGTAGAAGAAGAGGATATATCCAAATAGGGGTCCATGGGAATGCCACTTTCCTTACAATCAAGATGATTTCCCCTTATGGCCCTGTTGGTCCACGAGTCCTCATTCAATATATTCGGACCATCCCACCATACACACACGCACGCATGCACACACACACACATGGTGGGCTCCCCTATCCGCCACCCAGGGGACGCGCACTCTAGGAGTTACAGGGTCTCTACGAGAGCACTGGTTATTACGAAAATAAACATTAATGTAGACGACATTTCTATCATATTTTCATCTGTTTTGATAGTCACAGGACCGCAGAACATTTATGGCTCAAAGGGTGAAGCTTGACGCTTTTTATATTCCCTGTTGTCTGTTTCGGAAGCACTGATGGGAGAGGTTTGTGAGCTATTTTAGCTCGCCCTGAATGGGAAGAGGTGGTTATGTGTCGTCGTTGGGTGTTAAGATGGCTTTTGGTCTTTTGTGTTTCCAGTGGTTATTACCGTCGTAGTTTCCGGCTTGCTGTATTAATTGGTTAGGATGCTTAGACACCACCGTGAAGTATTTTTCTGCTGGGGAGCGTAGTAGTGAGGAGATGTGGGGAATATTTATGTCCCTGTGGATCTGGGCATTCCTTACGAACCACGGGGCGTCCAGGATCATTCGTAGGCACTTGTTTTGTAGTCTCTGTAGCTTGATGGTATTTGTCTTGGAGGTATGGCTCCAGGCTGGGGAGGCGTATGTAATTGTGGGGTGGATCACTGGCTTGTAGAGTAGCATTTTTTCCTTGTGTTTAGTTTGCTATGTCTATTAATCAAGGGGTACATCTGGGCGATGACTTTCGATGTTTTGGTGCATGTGCTCTTGATGTGGCTGTTGAAAGATAATCTTTTGTCGATGAGTATTCCAAGGTATTTAGTTTCCGTTTTCCAGGGAATATTTGTGTTGAACAGGGTGACGTCTCCTTTGAGGGATGCTCGTCTTCTTGAGAAGAGTAGAGTTGAGCTTTTCTGGGAGTTTACTTGTAGTCGCCAGTCTGCAAACAATTGTTCTAAATTTTGGATGGTGTCTTGTAGTTTTATGGTTACCAGATGTGGTTGGCGGAATCTGGCTAATATTGCCGTGTCGTCTGCGTAGAGAGAAATGGTGGATGTGAGAGGATTTTGAGGGATGTCTGCCATGTAGATGTTGAACAGAATAGGAGCCAGCAATGATCCTTGGGGAACTTCAGCCAGGATTTGTCGTTGGTTGAGACTGTATCGCTTATTTTAACTTGCATCTTCCAGTTCGTGAGGTATGACTTGATGAGGTGTATCATGTTTAGTGGAATGTTTGAGATGATAAGTTTGTAAAGCAGATCCTGGTGCCAGATCTTGTCGAAGGCCTTTGAGATGTCTAGGAAGACTGCTCCGGTGTGCTGATTCCAATTGAAGCCTGTGGTGATGTGTTCTACCAACCTGTGGATCTGTTGGGTGGTGCTATGGTTTTAACGGAAGCCAAATTGTTCTTGTGGAATAATGTTTCATTTGTTGCCATGTTCTTGGAATCTGATGAGAATAATTTTCTCTGCTATTTTTCCAAGATTGGATAGCAGGCTGATGGAACGGTAATTTTCCGGTAGGTGTGGGTCTTTGCCTGGCTTGTGAATTGGGATGATGTCGGCTATTTTCCATGACTGGGAGAAGTGCTGCCATTTTAGGATAGAGTTTATGATGTTTGCCAGATGTGCTATGGCCTTGCCAGGTAGTGCTTTGATGACTTTGTTCGTGATGCCGTCGGGTCCTGGAGCTTTTTTTTTGTTCTTGAAGTGGTTGATGATGCCAGTTATTCTTGTGGGTGTAGTAAGGGCTTGGATTGTTGTCAGGGCGATTTATTGAGAGCCTGACTTTGCGATGAATCTTGTATATGTGGTGGCTGCAGTTTAGGTTCTCGTATGCAGGGTTGCATTGTTTTTCTAGGTTTCTTGCTATGGCTTCTGCTTTGTTGGCGTCTGTGTACACTAAGCGTTGTTCTGCTTGAAGATGGGGGGGGGGAGATATTTGCGCTTGTTCCTGAGGCCATTTAGGAATTTCCAGATAGAGTGATCAGCTGTGGAGATGAATTGGAGCTTGTATTCCCATTGTAGATTCCTGTGATATTGGAGCTTCTCGGACTGATTTGTTTAGTTTGTTGAGGATTGTTTTGTCTTGGGAACACGTGTGTTGTTGTATCTTTTTCTTTGTCTGTTCTATTTTTTCCCCTAATCAAGTTCATGATTTCTTCAGGTAGGCGGTTTTGTTTGTGGGTGGTCACGGTTACTGTAGCTGTTGTTATGGCCTTCTTGATTTGGTTGGTGAGGTTGTTTATTGCTGTGTCTATTTCTTCCTTGGATTTTATGCAGGGAACTAGACCAATATGTTCTGGCAGCACTTTCCTAAATTTTTCCCCAGACTATGCAGGATTGGGAGGGGGTGGTTGATCTTTGTTTCCTAGGTAAAGTAGAATTGGGTTGTGATCTGATGATAATTTGTTCAGTGCTTGAAGGCTGTACTGGTATCTGATGTCGTGTAGGATAGCGATATCTTAGGATGTCAGCTGTGCCCGTTGGGCTGTGGTGAGTTGGTTCGGTGGGTCCTCTTACTAAGGCGTTGTTTAGTCCTGTGTAGCTGAAGAGGATACGACCATTTTTGTTTGTGGTATGACATCAACTGCTGTAATTATAGGGTATATGTTTGGTTTGAGATTATAATATAACTTCCATACTTCACTCATTGATATGTACGACATCTAAAGTAAATAGCTCGGCTAAATTGGATTTAATTCAGTTGATCTGGTGCTGCCATCTCTTATACAATAATTGAACTACAAGTATATTCGAATGAAAAAAAAGTAACTTGAGCTTTTATTACTGAAAGTTGAATTAAAAAAAAAAGCAATTATAAGATCCTCCAAAAATTGAAATCAGTAAGAACATCTTTGTAGAAGTTTCAGTGCAGAAAAGCGTCTGTTATGAGAGATAAAAATATTCAAATTCCTTGGTGTGTATATCGACTGGGCAATGTTACCACCATCAAATGGAATATTAAATTAACGGTTCCTTTTATTCCCCCCTATTTACGTACATTCTCTCTCTCTCTCTCTCTCTCTCTTGTAGTTTTGTGCGATTAGAGTTCCATGCGTTGCCCTCCATTTGAAAACATCTGGAATTACCATATGGTAGTAGCCGCACTAAAAATTCATCAGAAATTTCTGTTTATAGTAGCTCTTACAATACCACCTAGAGGGCACTGCTGTCTTTTGTGATCTATATTTATTACGTTGACTGAAGGGATTGACAAAACTAAACACCCAAGTAGGTCAGAAATTATTTACATATTTGTTTTTATAAAGCAAATATTCGTATCAAGATACATGCTTTTTTTCCCCTTTCTGTTTATCCTGAAAAGAATCCACATTTCACCGTGACAGCATAACAGGAGTCTTGCTCAAGTCTTACATTTCTGTCTGGTGCCGTCAAATGTTTGCTGAGACACACCGGCTAGCAAGCAATAAGCTAATAGAAGGCGTCCGTGCGTGGGTAAAGATGCTTGAGGTGATGCATCGAACACACCGAGAGAAAGTGAACTTTTATGCTCCTTCCGGATATAATGACAGGGGAGCCTGAGGCAAGGATTACTTGTTCTGATTGTTTCTTTGCAGTAAATTCCCCGAAAATGTTCCAGATGCATTCATAGAGTCCGTGACTCTTAAATTTTAACGAGTGCTGATTCGGGACTGTCCACAGACTTACAGGGTGTTCGGGATAAATTTGACAGTTTCGTAAGGAAAAAGAAAATCTTCTTTGTATCTATTAAATTTAATGAATTGACAAAAAAACATTACAGGCAGAGTTAATTACAATACTATCAACAAGATTTACTCAAAATAACCACCATTAGCATCGATCACAGCTTCAATTCTGCTTCGGAACCTCGAACAAGCTGATGCTACAGTCTCCCTGGGAAGGGCCGCAAAAACTGTTTTAATTTTATCCATTAACTGGGCTTTTGTATTACTGGAAGTGCGATTGGTGTCTTTTTCAACTGCGCCCCATACAAAATAATCCATGGGGTTAAGGTCTGGGGAGTTTGGAGGCCAAACATTTGGACTGGTGAAGTCGTAGAAATTTTCAGACAACCATTTTTGACTTTTCCCAGAGGTGTGGCAAGGGGCCGAATCCTGCTGCCATACATACGGCCTACCATTGGCTACCCTTGTTATCCAGGGCTTGACTACAGTTAGCAACTCCACGAACAAAGCCCGAATTCCAATGCCAGGGTTCTTCAACACCTGTTCCTGCAGATTTGCGAGGAATTCTGCTGTACGAACGCAATCAGATCGTCTGCTAGGGATCTTTCTTCTTGCTACATCCTCGTAGTCACCATTGCAAGTCTCTAGTTCATGCCTGATTGTTTTTACTGTATTCAGGGAGCATTGGGCAGCAGTCGTAATATTCTTATTTTGATGGCGGGCACGAATCATCATGATACAAGTTATTCTCTTCCATGATTCAGGTGGGTTCCAGCTATCCATCCTTTCTGACATCTTGTATATGAATGAAGAAGGGTCCAAACTTTTAAATGAAGAGAAGTGTGTGTTAATACATGTAACTTACGGAAAAATATAATTAATTATAAATATGTCAAATTTATCCCGAACACCCTGTAGATGGTCCTATTTACCCCCACATACGCCACTGTTTGGTTATGTACTCGAGATGCGACCTTAGTATGGATTGAATTGATCCATGTCCTTCTTTGCGCCGTTCAAGGTTATTGGCTAGGCTATGAAGATGACTAAACTTTGACTGTTATATGAGAAGACAATTTATTGAATTGCAAATATAAATAAAGATACTTTAAATATTCTATTTCTTATCACTTTATTATAAATCAAATGATTATATATAACATTTTCTTTGAAATTAAAAATTGTAAAGCAAAATCGGTATTACAACTAACTAGAAATATAAATCAATCTAAAAAACGCTTTAAGAGATCAGTATAAAGTTGGTAATGATAAAATAACATAATCATTTTGTTTGAAATCATTTCAAATAATCGTGCCAGCTGATGAAGTTTCATCGAGTCTATATGAGAATACTGGTCAAGTAGAAGATAAATTATAGCTTGTAGAACAATATTTACTGAAAGTCATAGAAGATAAGTATATACTTTCTGTACTAAATAACTTGGTAGTTGATAAGACTGGAAGTATGGATGATATCTCTGGTTTGGTTACCTTGATGGACTTGTGATTTCAGTCAGGATTTCTCCAGGACTGCAGGCCGTAAGGAGTCCAGCTGTTACTGTCTTGGGCCTTTCTTTTCCACTTTCTTCCAACTTTCTTAATCATTGGGTCTTCCCACCTTAAGGCTGGTCTTCCAAGTTTCCTTTTGGTATCTCTCGGATACAAATTTGTCACTCTGACTGTCCATCTGTTGTAATTCGTTCTAGCTAGATGTCCAGCCGATCTTCTTTTGCTCTTGTAGGTTGATTTTATTATATCTTTGAGTCCAGACTTCTTCCTGATTTCTGTGTGTCTTACGTGGTCTATTTTGTTTATATTACACATTCTTCTTTCTATTGCACGTTGAGTTGTTACTAAGCTTCGTTCTTCTTTTAAAGTAGCTGTGCTCCATGTTTCACTGCCATAAGTTAATACTGGCAGGATGTGACTCTTATGTCTATATCTATGTTTTGGTTGGTGATTGTTGATTTTATTTTGTTGAAGGCTATCCAAGCAGCACTTTTTCTCCTTGCTATTTCATTTGATAAGTCGTTAATGATTTTATCGACTGGCCGAGGCAGATGTAATCTTCAACTTTTTCAATGGTGTGTGATTCTAGAGTGATTGTATAATCTTTACAGTATTCGCTTTTCATCCATCTTGTTTTGTTCGGATGTATTTCCAATCCATTTTTTTGGCAGTTTTGGCTTATGTCATTCAGCATTGATTCCAATAGTTCAGGGAAGTGGGATATTAATCATCGTGGGCGAATAATAGGATATTTAACATTTCACCACCAATGTTTATTCCACCTTTAACGTCAGTTTTTCAAAGGATGCTGTCCGGAGTAGATATGAAGAGATTAGGAGATAAGTCCTCACTCTGACGTACTCCTCTTCGTAAGTTAATTTTAATCGGGTGATTGAAAAGAGCGATATTTGTTGTGCCTTCTTTGTAGATATCTTTTATCAGCTGGATATGTGCGATTTCTACTCCTTGTTCTGTTAAAGCTTGGAAACACTGCGTTATGTTCAACAGTGTCAAATGCCTTTTTAAAATCTATAAAAAGAAAACAAAGTGGAATCTGGTATTCTCTGCATCTTTCTGTTAGCTGAGTAACAGTTTGAAAGTGATCTATTGTTGAAAAGCCTTTTTTGAAACCGGCCTGTTTTTTGCAGCTATTTTCGTTGATGGAGGTTGGTATTCTATTTAGGATGACTCTGGCGAATATTTTATACGTGTGATAACAGACAGATGGGTCTATCATTACTAATGTCTTCTTTATTACCTTTTAATGCAGAATTATGGTCGTTGATGTTTTCCATTCAGTAAGTGCTTTCCTTATTTGTATATATCGAGTAAATATTTCTGATAGAAAAGAGTACTTGTCCACCCATTTTAATTCATCAGATTTTATACCGTCAATTCTTGGTGATCGGGCATTTTTATATGGTGGGTAGCCATTTTGATTTCTTCAGGTAGGAAAGATGGTATTTCCAAATTTTCCAAATTTTTTTCTGGTACTGGAGCTGTGATTACTTGTTTCGATGAGTAAAGGTTCTCATGAAACGACTTTATTATTTTTTCCATATCACCTTTGTGTCTGTTTCCTTGATTGTCTATGAAGGCTGATGGTAGTGGTTGTTTTAGACTTATTTATTTTTCTACTTTTTTTAGGCTACAGCGGAACCTAGCTGCTTCTGCCAATTTTGTCATTCTAGTCATTCTATATATATATTATAGACATCTTTGATATTCTGCCTCAGTTGTTTACAGATAATTTTATATTCTAAACGGTCTTTTACTGTATCCTTCAGTATTCTTTTTTTCAATAGTTCTATCGTTTTTACTGATATGCGTTTTCTGGTAATTTTTTGCAGTTCAATAAATGATTATTAAAGTTTGTTAAATCTTCGTCGATGTCGTTTTTTAATTTCCAGTCGGTTTCTTCCACATTTTTTTCTAAATTATTCTGGGTTTATCTATTTTGTGCGTTTTTTATGGTTGGACTCTTCTCATATGCGTTCCTCATTTTTTTAATGTATTTTGAGGATGGCTCTTATTGGGCGATGGTCTGAATGAATATTGCAGTAGGTTTTTCCAATAACTTCAGTATTTTTAGTATTATTTTGCAATTTGTTAGAATCTAATCAATTTCATTTCTTGTCTCCCCATTTGGGGATTGCCAAGTCCATCTTTTTCCAGTTCTCTTTTTAAAGAAACTATTTATAATGTACAGCCTTTCTGCTTCAACAAATTCTGCCAGGAGTTCGCCTCGTTCATTTCTCTCTCCTTTCTCTCACGATCCAATGTATTTGTATTTTTTTTTCAATAGATACTGTACCAATCTTTCCATTGAAATCCCGACGCACTATAGTGTATGTTGTTTTGTTCTGTAATGTTTCTCGTAGGTGTTCATAGAAGTTTTCTATTTCTTCTTTGTCAGCTATTGAAGTAGGTGCATATGCTACTATTATTTTTATTGTTACTGATTTTCCTATTTTTAATTTTAGTGTTCTTAGTCGTTCAGAATGGATTGTGCAAGAAATAACATTTTTAGTTAGCTTTTCATTTATGATGAAGCCAAACTCTTCCGGCCCTTGTAGCGTTATCTGAAGCTTCCAGGAAAGTTTAGTTGCCATTGTTTCGTTTTGCTTTTAATTTAGAGCTTTTCGGGTTTCACAAATAGGAAGGACATCAAACTTTACGTTTTTCAGTTCTCGAAACAGGAAATAAATATGGGAATCAGAAGACAGAGTTCGATTGTTGAACGAACCAATAAATAGGGTCGAATTTCCACTTGGTGGTCTACTTTCCTCTGCGGGATTTTTAGCACCCTGCTCTTGCAGATTTCTCACAAACAACTTTGATGGGAGTGCAAAGAGCTGCGCAGGATTGGGAGCCTTTATCTTCTTCTACTTGTTGGCATCGTTACAGTGGTCTACAGCACTTCTCCTGACCATGGTTCTGAAGTGCGCCTTTGCTCCACTGCTCCTTATTCATTATTCGGAGCTGCCCGTTTGGGCTTCCCTCATCCGCCACCTGAGGGACGCGCTTGGTAGGGGTGGGGGTCTCTCTCTTGAAAGGCATAGAAGGCAAGGAAATACTTTCTATACTAAATAACTTTAGTTGATAAGATTGGAAGCATGGATGATATCTCTGCTTTGGTTAAAAACAGATAAAAGACTAGACAAAGGTTCCTCACGTCACTAAAGGGAATCGAACCCAGGTCTTTCCGACCAAAGGGCTTCGTGGATAGAATTATGAAGCGATAATGTTCTTAGCGTGTTTTTAACCAGGAAATACTTGACAGGAATCAGTTGTTGAGCACGGGACAGTATGGTTTTGTTCATTCAGAGAAGATCGGCTAAGACAAATCTGTTTAGCGTTTTATGAATAGGCTACGATATAAATAGATCTGGGTTATGGCTATGATGTGATTTAATTGGATTTTAGCAAAGCTTTTGATCGGATTCCACATAAAAACCTATCAACTGAAATGTACAAAACCGTATTGATGGTCGTCTAGAGAGGTGGCTGAGAAATTCATTAACTGATAGACGACAGGATTAGTGTTGAGAGGAGCGTTTTCAATGAGGCGAATCTTCATTGAATCAGTTTTTTGAGGGGAGGTACCGCAGGGTTTAGGGTTATGATAGATGTTTTAATATATCTTCCTATGTGATTTAGGATCAAATATTAAGAGTAAACTTTTTATCTTTCCTGATGATATAAAGTAGGCAGAGGTGTTTGTTCCGATGACATCATTTTTGAGGATGATCTTAAATTCTTCGAAAAGTGACAGACAAATGGAGTTTTAAATAATATGAACAAATGCATTATAACAACTTCTGGAAGAAGATAAAAAGTTAATGAGTACAAGGATAAGAAGATAATATTAGATTTATATAATTGAGTGAGCAGGCTTTGGAAAAAAAGTTAATGAGTACAAAGATTTCGGTATTTTGACTGACAGAAAAGTCTGAATATAGGAATCATTTTGGTAAAACAACTAGTAAAACTCAGCACATTGTAGATTGAAATAAACGAAATTTCACCTGTAAGAGAAAGTAAGCAATGATACCGTTATGGAAGTCTTGAGACAGACCAATGTTAGATTATGGCTCCCAGCTTTACACACCAACATTTGTAATAGATGTTAAGAAAACTGAGGATATTCAGAGAAGACTAATTTTGTGGGGGTTTTGTATCATAATAATTATAAAACTCTCTTGAATAATGGAAGTTTTATGGATTAATCTAACAGGAGACAGAGAGAAGAACTACTAGAGGACATAATAAAAAGAAACGAAGAAGAACAAATATACAAATTTCATTTTTTAGTGTTCGGTTCTAAAATAGGTGGAATGGCCTTCATCAGTGGGCCTTCAACACTATAGAATCATTGAATTTATGTATCTTTAAGAAAGAATTAAATAAATGTTTTACCCACATGTTGTTGTCATGACAGCGAAAGTTTAAACATTCTGTATTGGTATGTTTTTCTGTATGAATATGGATGAAAAATAAATAAATAAACGTGTGCGAGAATAAAAAATGAACAGCTCACTTGATTTCAGTTAGGTGCCGCAAACTGTGGTTCTGGGGTTGGTTTTCCATCATGTACTCCGATTTTTCCTCACAAACAAACAAGCCTTGAACACATTTTGGTTTTACTCACATGATTTTCAGTATTGGAGTTCATGTTGTAATCCCCTCCTGGATGGACATAAATTTCTTTGCTGGTAGAAGAAAGATAATTCGTTATGTCTCGTGCATGCGATTGTAACAGTTTGTCTTATCAATTCTACAATTAATATGCACTTCTACTTTCTTTCTGTTGAAAGCAATACATGAAGAAATATTTCATTTATGTTTCTAATAAAACTGAATCATTCTTTAAGCTATTCGTGGGCAGTCATAAGCACTTTAGGGTCTACTAAAAGCCATAGAAGAAGAAAAGGAACTGTTATTACTAGAATAACTATTTATGTTACGTATCTTCTTTCGCATTTTCTTAAAAAGAAAATGCGAAAAAACGAAAATACTTAAAAACTTTCTTAAAAAAAGTTTTTTTTACAGAGTCATTTTTATTAATTAAAAGAGCAAAATATTTTGTCCAATTAACCACTGCTCACCTGCTACCAAAATCTACTCAACACAAGTGTTTTCGACACTTGTGTATCATTAATAGCAAAATAGTAATTTATGTCTATTTTCAATCATTAAATAAACAATCTAAAAAATTCCGAAAGATTTTTATGACTCTTGTGATCATTATTTTAATGAATGCAAATATAGCAAATATACATCTACTGATACTTTCTAATGAGGGTTCTCGCTTACTCTTCCGTGTTCATCTTTCACCGGGACCCAAGCATCCTGAATGAACGGTTCAATAGCCTGAGATAACAAAACTTTTTAAGGGATGATTTTAAAGCACTTATACAAGCATCTTACTTAGAAATTATTTCATATGCCTTCCAAATTAAATTTTCTTAGTGATTTTAAATGCATAATTTCGCTTTGCGCTACGTAAAAACAAATTTAACGCTGGTATGTATAAAGAGGATCATCCGATCTGTCACATATGAAACATTGTGATACTGAGCATGCATTTTGTCCTAAATAGTTGAATACAACAATAATAAACAAACAATAAAAAATCTAAATTAGGTCATCCTAATAAAGGAAACGCTGATAATCATGGCGCATACGCTGCAAATTAGTAAAGTGAACCCATTTCTTAAAACTGGGTTTTTTCTTTCTTTCGGACTGTTAAAATAGCATTTAGTCATTTGTAACTGAATGTTTTTGTGTTATTTTTTATTTTCTATTATTCCTCAGATTATTTAAAACGAATTTTGAAAATTGCTATGAAGTATTGGATAGGTCCCTGATTACGTATTCAAGTATTCATAGAGAGAGAGAGAGAGAGAGAGAGAGAGAGAGATTTAATTAGAAATAAACTAGTAATGAAAAATAAACCATAATATCGATCGTTTGGAATTTAATTTGTTTTTAAGTTCTCAATAAATAATAGTTTTTATAATAACAGTAGAAAACGTATCGGTCTGCGAATTTGCAGACTTTGAAAGTAAAAAAATAAAATCAACGAAACTACCGCTGTGTTCTTTATGGTCTCAATTTTCTTTCTATTGCTGTCGACTCGTGCCTATTATTCAGCATGAAAATATATATTTGCATTGGCCTTAAGGAAGACCCGTTTCTCACTTGGATATTAATCATTGAGGAGTGGGGAGCGTATTAATCATATAAAGTTCTTGTTTATGGAATATATTCCAAGATTCCACTTTTAATATTCACTATCTTGATGTATAAAATCGATGTCTCCGTAATTTATAGGATGTCATAGGCTTGCCATTTAATAAAGAATTCCTCTTGATTTTGTAACGGTAACTATGGTTACCAGTCATAGTAGTATCTCTGAAGTAGCATTCTTTTATCCCCTTCTCAAAATTACGATAATTTTTTGCTTGTTAGAAGAGTTGTTTGTTCTTTATTATTTTGTAGCCTAAATTTAACTCTTTAATTAAAATAAATGTTTGATTAAATTACATTAATATTGTTTCGTATTATTTATTCGAATTCTGTTAGTACCATGGAAAACCTCCAGAATAATCTTATCATATGAAGCTGGCTTAACTGGTTACATACAGAGGAGGCGTTAGGACTAGCTTAACAAATTCCACAAAGACAATCGAAAAACACGTGAGGTATCAAGCAGTCGTTACTCGTTTCACTGTCTTAGTCTCTTTAGCTTGTTTCACAACAGCAGTAACTGCAAGTAGAATCGAAGGTGAGGCGAGAACTGAAGGATAGGGTGGAGAGAAAACGAAGGAAATGTTGCGATTCACTGGCATGTAAAAATAAAATCACGTGGTGTCATGGTTCCTTTGACTTGCTTTCTAATAGTTACTCTTTGGGCTATTTATACACTGCTTGGAAGGAAGTTAACGGACACCACAGTGTGAGGGACAAACAACCACGGCGCCAATATTAATAGGATGTTGAACCTCCTTTCTCTCGAATGAATCATAAGGGACACACTTTCCACAAGAGCACGATGGCAATCAACGGGAAGTTTGGACTATTATTTCTGCAGGC